>NC_089993.1:1200000-1800000 GCF_036417845.1 Apteryx mantelli | reverse complement strand
TGGAATTTGGCTCTACCATAAGGCATGTGCACGTTTTAGTTGTCTTCCTCCTCAGAACACTTGGCTGCCCTCACTTCAGCTTTAGGCTGAGGAGTGTACCCACTGTTGATGGAAGTAAACCTCCAAAGAGATCTCCTTGGGGGCTGCTTTGATCCTTTCCTGTTTCCTCATCACACATGTCCATGGTACCCACCCAGTCCATCTTCAAATGTTCAGGTATGCAGCGTTCTCCTGGCAACATCTGAACTCAAAAGGACATAGTCTGGAGCCTCAACTGAGGATATGCATAGGAACTGCATTTCCTCTTGGTGGAAAAGGTGCTCCTAAATCATCTTTTATGGGGACAGTGGGGTTGTAAGGATACAAAGAGGTGATCTGAAGCAGGCAAATCTTGTGCTTGTGCTGGGACAGGAGCAGGTCCTGAGGCTTCCCGTAATTCACAGGAGTCATTGGCAGATATCAAAATTCAGTATTAGGTTGTTTATTTCAGTGCAGCTCTTGTATCCATATGAGGAGTCAATCAAAGCTGAGATTAACTTGCTTTAAGATGAGCAAAGGTTCCTGAGTGAACACAAGAAGAAAGAGAGAAGTCCAGCACATTCCAGTTAAGATGAATATATATGGATCAGGCAACTCCCTTTCTTCCACGGGACTAGGAAGGCATCTCTAGAGGCCTTGTCCTGATTTTTCACATCCACTGAATTCTCCTGAATGAGACAGGAGAGACCAAGTGCTGAGAACCTTCTGTTGTATTTGGTGGCAGTAGTCAATGTTTCAAGAAAGTCTCCAAGACTAAGTTGGAGATTGAGCCATTCTTAATCACCATATTCCTCAGACAGACACCTCTGCTATTTACTTAATGAGTTGCATGGCTTTGAAGCAATGTAGATAGTATCTTCTATGGATTGTTTACTATGTAGTGTGACTAGCTCATGAGAGGGGTGTTGTGATGAGTAAACAGGCAGTTTATATGTGTATGTACCACTGCTTGGAGAAGAAAGTAAAGAGCAAAGGGCAACTAGACTTTCCTCATGGTGCTCAGATTTGGGAGGTGAGAGTGGTTCTTTGGTAACTTGGAGTTTTTCCATTGCTTCTTCCCAAGAGGTCTTTCTCATTCAGGTCCTCTCCTTGGAACATGTGTGGAGGGTTGCTGCTGGCCCACAAAGCAGAGGGACACCCGCCCAAGTGTTCTTTGTAACACTTCCCTTTGGATAAGGTCATATGACTCCCAAGATCTCTTTTGTTTTCAGAAATGCTGAATAACATAGAGGTTTTCCTCCAAAGAGGCCCGCTCAATATGGATATTTAGAACACCCCCACCGCCACCCCCCACCTCATGCATAGCACAGGGCCTTGTGAGACATGGGGAATGTTTTCTTATTCCTTTGGTATGTCATTCATGGCAGGATGATGATTCACTCTTAGGATATGACTTTGGGGTAAAGGTTTATCTCCAACCCCATCCAGCCACACAGCTGAGGAGAACATTGTTATGATGCTTCCTCAGTACATCTCATTAAAGCACCGCAAAACCAAGATCACACACACTGAGGTTCCTCCAAGTGAAATGGATGAGCTAATAACACAGTTGCCACTGGGTTTTCCTGGTGTTGAACTCAAGTTCCAGACTCCTGAGTCATTTCCCAGGATCTGAGTGTGCAGCCCACTGTCTAACCCAAATTTCACCAGCCTGCCTGAGGTTAGGAGGGGAACAATGGAAGGAAGGGACCCTTTGGCTTTCCTCTCTTGATATTTTTCTCTGCATTATATTCATTCTCGCTGTTTCTATTTTTAAATTGTTTTCTTGTGCAAGCTCTGTGGATATGTGCTGCTATATTTAATGCTTTGCTAGTATCAGATTTTGCTTTCAAGGGCTTGCAAAACAAAAACAATAAAAATCAAATCCTCTTGCAGGAGGTCACTGAGGTGGAATGGCTTTTTCCCAAGTGCAGATATGCTTTGGACTTTTCCCTGCTCCCTGTTCAAGCTTATTTCCTCTCTGCCAAGAGGCCCTTTTCCCCTATCAGCTGTCCCTGTGCCCAGCAGTGAAGATCATGCTTACTTCATGGTGCCTCCAGGCACTCAGCTGTTTGTATGCAGGCCTGAGTACTTCCATTTCACCTGTCGTAGAGGGCACTCACGGTGCCTATGCAGAGGAGCACCAGAAGCATCCATCCTTAGACTGCTATTCTTGTGGGACTTGTGCTTGCAGACTCGTTGATTTTGAGAGCTTATAAACGGATGGGCCAATTCCTTGGCCTGAAAATGTCTTTTGATTTTATCACTGGGGCTTTGGACCACCACAGCAAATCCATCTCCAGCATCGTCCAGACATCATTGGCTTCTGCTGGAGGAACTGGTAATGTGATGAACCACTGAACCACACCAACTTGCCAGCCCAAGCAAATAGGAATCCATTAGTGATTTCAACTGAAATTTCCCTATCAGGAGTCCCCCAGCCCACCCCTTCTGAGCTTCTGCATCGAAGCCAGGGCAGAGCCAACCTGTGCAGGTCCCACTGATGTCCTGGCCTGCAGGAATCCACTGTTGGTGCCTAGATCTTTAACCACAGGAGGGCAGTGGTCCAGGCTCCTGATTCCCTGTACAACTGTGCAAGTTGTGTAGCACTGTCCAGCAGATATTGTGGAAGTGGCTGTATTGTACACTGAATTTTCCAAAGTCAGGTTACACAGGACTGAGCCTCCCACTGCCCTATTTTATTTTTATTAGCCAAACTATTTAATCAGCAGATTTGTTTGCAGAAGCAAAACACTTTGGTCCTCGAATCTTTGAGCTTCCGATTTCCATCAGCTCTCAGTAAGACAGCAATCATGTGCTAAATCACAATTAATCATTAAGAAGATATTTGAGGTTTAGCAGCTGTGTTATAAGATAGAGTTTTTACTGGTTTCAACCTCAGTTAAACATGTTTTTAATAGTGGATGGTATTTAATTAAACATAAAATAACAGAGGCTTATTAAATCTAGAGACCTTTCCTAGCAATGGGTATTGAATGTTAAATAAATACCAGTTCATCATTAGAAGCACATTCAATGTGGTTTTACAGCTATGTAATAGGTAGGTATCTTATTACTCATCTACCAAGTTTCAATGAATGCGGTCTTAATAATCAATTGGCATTTATTTAATATATAATAATAACTGTCCTATTTGAGCTGAATTAAATCCTTTTAGAAGAAAATGGGGGTAACCTGGTGTTTGCTGGTATTTTGGGTTGGGGGTTTTTTTGAGTTGATGGTTCATTGAGATTAGCTTCTTCTAGGGACATTGAAGATTGGATGACATTAGATTGGATGAGGAACAAGTGTGCTTTGCATCTTGTACATGTAGAGATCTGCCCAACTGCCCAGAACTACCATACTCTGTCAATAAGGGCTTGGGAAATGGGGATGGTGGGAGAGAGGAGCTCTGAATGATAAAGGAAAGCTGCTGACAGTTCTCAGGGCTGAGGAGAGGCAGCTGGGACCATCCCTCAGGATGGAAGTGCCACAGATGGGGCTGGAGAGGGTTGGCAGAGCTGCACTAGAGTCTCAGCTCTGCATGTTGCAGGATGGGTTTGATGTTTGTGGGATGATGCCATGAGTCACGGAGTATCCTTTGAGTACTTCTTGGTCTTTCTCTTGGGTACAAATACATGACAAAAGATATCTGGGAAGCAAATGTAGCACTGCCATGGGGAAAGGCTTTCTTATACAAGAAGAATTAACTTGCAGAACTTGCTGCTGCAAAGTGTCTTCAAAGCCAATTCATTAGCTGGTGCTACAGAAAGATGAGACTCATTCATGGCTGATATGACCAGAAAGAGTCGCATAAGGCATAGCAGATGTTTATAGGGTATGTTCATATTTAAGGACACAGACCAGCAGCTGTCTCCCATTTCCCATGCTGAGTTTTTTTCTCTTTCTCTGTTCTATGAAGTCAGGGCTCTGATTCCCAGTTTCTCCAAGTGGAAGCGACAGCCCTGTCTCAGGTCTCAGGCTAAGTACTTTACAGATTGCAAAGTGTGTAGATTTTAGGCAAATGAGGGCTTAAAAGGACTTGAGCCATTGCATCCCAGTAGTTGTGTGGGAACTTTAAAAAGGAGGTCGTCACAACAGTATGAGTGTGGGAGCTCTTGTTTTATGTTGAGGTTAAGCATGATTTTTTTTTGCGATGCCGAGTGTGTAGTTGCTGTTTGTATTGGTGATGCACTGTTGAATTGCTGGAGCTGTTTTGAGGTGGGAAACTGAGGGTTAACACTCTTGGGAAGAGCAGTCAGGGCTTTTCCAGCCAAGGAGGAGAGGGAGCAGTCTGGATGTTTGGCAGCTAAACATCTAGATTTTGGAAGTTTTGGTCCTTGAGAAGGGGGTAGTTCCCTGCCCTGAGACAGAGGTTGCTTGATGAGTTACTGTTCTCCTCCCATCCACCACTTCAAAAACCCATTTTGGGCTCAAGAATACTTAATTCAATAGTAACTGCCCCAAAATGCCAACTAGAATCAGGAGAACTGCTATTTGTGGAAGAAGTGATAGGCCAAGTCATGGACTGGGGGCGTAGCTGGAGAAGGCATGTGTTTGTATATGTACATACGTGCATGACCCAGTTTGGTTGGAAGGTGCAATTGGACTGTGTAATCCAATTAGGGTTGTAATTTTAAAATGATGAATACAGAGGTGGTAGTTTCTAAACAGCAAGAAAATTGAAAATGCAGAGTATATTGCCCGTGCTGCAGCCAACAAACCTCCCTGTGATGGAGATTTGAGGGTTTGGTTTCTGAGCTGTTTGGGATGGGGGGGGGGACGACACATCTGTGCAGGAGAAAACTAGTGAAAAGCTGGGTCACAGAGCATTTCTTTTCTGGGACTCTGTGGGTAGTCCTATTAGCTTTCTTACAGTGGTACTTCTTTTTAATTTCTCAGCGCTACTGCATTTCATAGGCCATAACTTTTAATTTCTCCCCTTGTTAACCTGCACAGCAGTACTGACTCAGTGCTTGAACAATACATTAGACTGTCAGTAAAAGCAGTGATTCATGCTGACTGGTGGATGGGATGAGCCCGTCTTCTGTGCTTGCTTATTAATTTCTTCTAGTGCATGAGTCACGCTCTCCTCGCCCCCGGCAGGAAAGCAGATGTGGTGACTTTTAGATGAGGAGCTGGCAACAGGGCCACTGGGAGGTTGACAGGTATGGACTTCTGGTGGTGGTCACCCTGCTCCCTGGGGTGATTGCTTAGATGTTTTGAGCTCTGAGTCATTCTAGTATGAGCAGAAGGGACTTTGCCGTGTTGGCGCCTATTTATTGCATCTCCTGCCGGATGCTAAATAGAAGTGATCCAAGTGATCACTTCTCTAGCTAGCTCATGGGGCTTGGAGGTCTCTATTAACTCCCTTCCCAAGGATTCCTCCAGTCACAGGGATGAAGTTTGCAAGCTGGGACACCAGCTCTGTGCACCATGTGTTCTCCTGTTGCTTTGTCACAGATTTTGAGGCAAGAGAGCAGGTTCAGCCTACTTGCCCCTCTCACTTGGCATGCAGCACAAGGCTGGTCATTTTCCCCATCTCCCTGGACCTGTCAACCAGCCCGCAGCTGGGTCCTGATAGCACTTGCCTTTTGGTCAGCTAGTGAGCATGGGTAACATGCATGCAGATCTCTTCATGGTTTGGCATAAGGCTCACAGTCATGGGAGCAGTGGGAGAGAACTGAAGCCAAGCAAATTCATCACATGTGCAGCAGCAGTTACAGACTAGGCAAAAGCTGCCTGGCAGCCTTGTGTCCAGGCCAGGATTCAGCTGTATGTGACATATGGGACCAGCACCAACACTAGGACAAAGTAGGTTGCCCTGTGAGTCACTAGAAACACACCTGGGATTGTGGAGACAGGAAAAGCCGAAGCACCCCTAGATTTGCAGACCTAAGAGTAATAAGGGGAATGATGGGAGAGCAGTCCCTGTCAGTACCTTGCTGAGGGGAATCCAGCTGTTCATGCTGCTCTACATACATGAGCAGAAATGCAGTACTCTCATCATGTTTCTTCCTCCAAGGAAGCAGTACAGTATGTTTTTGAAGTCTTGGTTTGCTAGGATGGAGCAGCACAGGCTGTTTTTGTTCTGACCTTGAAGGAGACACTTGAAAATAACAGCACACCACTTTGGCTCCAGGCATCCCGGCTGTCCTCGGAGTTCTCAGAAAGATGGGGACATTGTCCAGCCTTGTGGATACTACGGGGATGGCTGTAGCATGAGAATTCAGATAGACCGGGGTCATAGCCAGACTGGGGTGATGTGTGTGGACACATCAGCATGTCTGTCTGGGCCAACCTCACTGAAGGGAGTTCTGGGGCAATACTGTGTTTTAACTGTGGTTCCCTAGGAGTTTTGGTGATGCCTGGTAATGTGAGGTCTGTCCATTCCTGCAGATTCCTGAGTTTTGCCAGCACTGCAAGTAGAGAAGCAAATGAAGGCATCAAGACAGGTTTCTCCCATCTAGCTGACATCACTGGGATAGAGAAACTTCTCTCAAAAGAACCTCCTAGAAGTTATGTGTTGTCTTCTCTGAAGGCTCGCTGTGGCTAAGGCTGGGTGATGTATGTGGAGGGGGCTGCTCACTCTGCTGTATGCAGAAGAGCTGGCTGGCCTGAATGCAGTGGCAGCTGTGGTTTCTCCCTCACATGTGCCCATCCTGGCACATCCCTGGCTGCTGCTGGAGCAGCCAGTGCTCACGTGGAAGCTGGTGCTCACATAATGCCCAGGCCAGGGTAGCACCAGGGCAGAACACAGTTCTTCCAGGCTTTTTCCTTGATGTGGGGTCTTTGCAGACCACAGGAGGACTCAGGGGTCTGTGCCTGACTGTCAGTGTGTGGAATGAGGGCAAATTGATTCTCTTCCACCTATGAGGAGTTGCTTGATCACCAGGTTGTTCACATAGCCAAGAAATTTCCTTTTTCAGAGTCATCTCGACTGTCAGCTTGCCCTCCTTGTTCTGGAGAATCGGTGCCTGAGCTGCCTCTGCCTCCTGAGCTCTGCCCATGCTTGATGGCTGGAGTAGGAACATCGGGCAGTTTCTCACTACAAGTCTGGGCTGCACCATGCATGGGGCATTAAGGCATGACCCTGCTGTGGTTGGCCCCTTATTCCTTTCATTTTGTTCTCTACCCACTGCAAACAGCTCTGATTTTAGCCAGTCATCTTGGCAAGTCTCTGGACTCTCTCATCCTCTCCCCCTCCCCCCCCCCCCCGAAAACCCAACTATAAACTCTCTAATCTGAACAGGCTGGGGCAGAAAAACACCACTGCCATCGGGACAATTCTCTGTGTGTGGTTTCCATTTATTTCAGATTTATTTCCTCTGGGTGTCTGACTCTGTTGTTGCTCACTCCTTGGCTTTGCTTTTTGGGAGCATCCAGCATTTACCTTTTTGCAGAAAGGGGCTTTGGGGGACTGTAACTTCATTGTGTGTGTCAATTAGGAAAACACCCTCAGGAATTTCCTTTCTGATGCTGCGTAGTTCTACAATAACTTCTGTCTCCATGTCTGCTGGCTCCCCAGAGCCTGCCCCACCAATTCAAACCAAAGGGAGACGGGAGCAGGCTGAGCTCTGCAGACTTGTCATGCTTCTGTTCCAGCTCCCTTTAAGTGCAGAGCTTCATCTCATTTCCACTTCTTGTGCATTTCTCTCTCCCTCTCTGTGTGTTGGAGTTCGGAGTTGTTTTGGAAACCGCTTTAACTCCAGCATGACGTCACCATGATTTTGTAGTATCTCTGTCTCCATTCTAGTTAGGCGCTTCCTGTTCTCTGTCTCTTTCTTTGGCTCGCCTGGCTTGTCTACACTCTTTCTTCTCCTCCACAATTCCCCTGGGATTTCTTTTCAGCTTTTTTTTTTTTCCTGTTTTTTCTTCTTACACAGCAGCTTTTTCTTCCCTTTTCCCTCGTTGTTCTTTCTCGAGTTTCCCATTTTCCTCCTCTCCAAAGATAAAAGGAAAGTTTCCCATCCACCCCAAAACTGAGGTTCCCAATGCGGATTTGTAATAGGCATCCAGCCTCAGTTTTCTGCCCGCTGCTGTCAAGAAGCCCAGCAAGAATCCAGGATGCTTTTGCTGATTTCCAAGAGAAGGGGAGAAGTAGGGGTGTAGTTTGCACCACCAGTTTGCAACTCAAAGAGCAGCATTGCAACCATTGCTGTGCTCACAAATTCAAGGGCTTGGGGGTCAGGAAGGGTCAGGGTTCAATCTGCAGCAGATGATTTCTGCTGCCTCTGTCTGGACCAGCAGCAGTAGCCCGGGCTGTGCCTTTCGCATCCTCCGACGCAGGCCCTGATGTGCCAGTGCAGATGCTTTGGGGTGCTCTCGCTGCTGGAGGGAACTGGCTCAGCAGTGCCTGCTGTTCAGCTGAGACAAGGCCAGCAGGGCTAAGGGAGGCAGCTTGTCTGATAGCCACTTCCACCTGCACAGCTGTTAGCCGTGGGCATATGTCTCCACAGCCAAATATTGCCTCTGCAACTTAACCTTGTCCCCATGGTCATCTGCATTATGGGATGATCTTTAAATGAAATGTCACAAGTGCTGTTTGTCTCCTGGATCCCTGCCTTAGTCAGATCGCTGGACAGACAGTGTCCACCCTGCTCTGAAGTCAGGCCCCTCTCATATCTTCTAGGTATTTCAAAGCCATGGGCCTGTTCTTGTTGCACGCTGCTCCTGGGAGGTATGGACTGGGCTCTGTAGAAAGGAGCAGGAGTACAGAGAGATTTGGGTGAAATCTCCCAGTTCTCCCTTTTGCCCATCCCACTCAAACTGCACCTCATACTCTCTCCTCTCTCCTTGCCCAGCTCCTTTTTAAGCTTCTCATCTTAGGTCAAGTCTCCTGGCTCAGAAAATCTTTTGCTTTTCCCTATCAAACCCTCTAGCCTTACCTCCGCAGCCAAGTCTCTTTACACTGTGATGTCTCTGTCTTCACTCTTCCTGCCCCAGTAGCTCCTGTCCTGGTCTCCCTCTCTTGGACCCGAGTCCCTTTGCCAAACCAGGGCTCTCACGCCACCCCCAGTCCCCTGTAACTAGCCTGCAATAACCAGGACTGCTGTTTCAGGAACAGCCCTGCTCAGATGTGGGGAAGGGCATATGCAAGGTCTAATCATGACTCTCTAGTGAATGTTTACCAAGGATGAACAAAATATGATTTATTTCTTTAATTTCTTCCGTTGCAACAGCTTAAATGCTGTCTGGTTGCAAGCAGACTTCTCTGGGGCCTGCCGAAGGCATGGCTTGCCTTTCTCCCACCTACCCGCATGGCCAGACCCCAGTCCGAAGCAGGAACGTGCTGTGCTTTGCACAGCAGCAGTCCTAAAAATTGCTATTTTAAACATGAACAAAACTGTAAATATGTATTTATATGTATGTATATATTTCCTTAGCAGCATTCTCACAAACAGCCAAACAGTTTTGTCTGAATGTTGCTCATATAGTTTAACCTGAGGTAGACATCTGGCCTGGAAAATTTCAGCCCAAACGGCTACAGTTTGGCAAAGTTGTGAGCAACCACATGCAGGTCTTTCTTAATAAGAAGTGTCAAGCTGCTCTGATATAGTGGGTCTACCAGCTGTGCAGGTGGTAGCACTTCACAAAGCTTATTCTTTTGAGCTGCTGCCTGACACTGGGACACAACAGTGTCCAGACAACCTTCCACCACCCTTTGTGAGCTGGGTAATACCATACCTCCTTATAACGGATGAGTAAATCGAAGCACACGGTAAATGGTACGAGTGCAACGAAGGTTGTGTGATTGTGACACTGCTGCGAGACTTGGACTATTCGTTTTCCATCCTTGGCTCTGCTTGTGGCTCTCCAGGTCACATAATTCCTGGAATATCTTTTTTATGTTGTTATTTAGGCACAAATTGGTTTCAGGAAGTGACTGTCTTCTTAATATGTGAATAGGCAGTGCCCATTGGGGAAGCCCAAACAAATATCAGAGGCGTTAATGCAAATGCATACTAGAATTTCTGCTGCTGCTGGGGTGAAATGGGGTTTGGATGCATGAGTCTGCACTCCTGTTCCCCACTCGCACTGTGACCCAGCCCCTTTCCTGTGCACAGGCTCCGCAGGGATGCTCTGCTGAGAGTCCTGTGCTGGAGCCCACTGGGAAGAGAGACAGGCGAGGACTTGGGGGGCAGATGGTACCTGGCTAGTGCTTGCTGAACCCTTCAATTTGGACTGGAATAGAGGCCCTCTCCGTCTCCCTGAGGTGCCAGGAATCTGTCTGTCTTGTCCTCTGTCTGTAAATTAAGAAAGCAGAACAATAACAAGCAATTGAGCCAGGCCTGGGTGATGGCGAGTGAAGAAGGAAGGAAGGAAGATCTCTTTTTGTCTCTGCTTGTGCTGCTGCTGCCTGTGAGCTGATGGGTGGTGGATGAGAAGGATTGCATGTTACTGGCCATCATGCTCAGTGTGGTGTTTGAGTCCTTCTTCCCCTTTTAAACTTAATCCAGAGCTCATATCCAAGAGAGTAAGGAGAAGTGATAGCCTTTAACAGACCAACTGTGGGAGCAGGAGCTGGAAAAAATGATACCTTGTTTAGGACGTAAATCCTTCTTCAGGTCAGAAGCCACACTCTTCGAAGCTGAGGATAATTGCAGTAAGTTTGCACTGAGTGTTAGTCTGACAGAGGGTTTGTACTGCTGCAGCAGGAGTGGGAGTTGTAGCAGCGTTAAAACTACCAAGAAAGAGGTGGTAAGTTCATTAGCTCCTGTGGGACCGAGGGAACAAGCAAGTAAAAAGGTAATTTATTGCTTGTGGAATACGGAGAAGTTTGTGTGGAGAGGAGCTGTGAACTTACCATCCTGTATGAAACCAAACTCTGTAGAGGTCATGGTTTTTAATTGTCTGTTGGAGCTATGAACTCCCAGGCTTGCCCTTTGAAGGGGCTTTGTAGGTCTTCCATGAGGCTCAGGACCAAGAGGTCAGAGTGCGTGTGAGAAATGATCTCCAAGCCCACGGCGCTGGCTGCCCCGCTGTTCGTGCGGGGCCCGTTCGCTCCAGCAGAGCTGAGGGGGATGGTGCCCTACCTGTGGCAGCCAACAGCTCCCCACGCCCTCTTGGCAGTGGCCACGAAGCTGCCCCACGTTTCCACAGTAGCGCCTTCTCCAAGGCACTTGCTCCCCTAACAGCGAATGCAGACACTGTGGCTGTCAGCATGCAGCAGGGTGAAAGTGGTTTGTCCCCCTGTGAGCTCCTGCAGTGGGGAAAGCTGCCGGGATCAGGCAGCTCATAGGCGAGCCCTGGGAGGAGGAGGAGGGACCAGAGCTAGCGTGCATGGGTTGGGGGACATCGGGGCCCGGCTCAAGGGCTAGTTTGTGACAGCTATGTGTGAACTTGCTGGATGGAGAGAAGGGGCTGTGTTTTCTCTTGGCCTAACTTTGTGCAGAGAAAAAAAGGCAAGCTTGCCCAGGCTGCAGTCCCATACGGACCAGTGAGGGAGAGTGGGGCAACCTGCTGCGAAGAGACAGGGCCCCAGCTTCAAACGAGTCATCCACTGCCGTCTTACAGAGCCTTTTGTTGGTTTGCATGTGCAGATTGCCTTGCTTGGAACATCTGGCTTTCTAAATCACTGAAACAGCGCCCTGTACCTGTCCGTCCTCAGATACAGACAGGCTGGATCTCCCACCATGGTGCTGATGACACATGTGCACAGAGCAGCAAGGAACCGTTCCCATCACGTGTGGCCACAGCATGTCCCCCTGCTTGTCCAGCTTCAGGATTGGCTCAACCAGAAGCCTGGGGGACCGCAGTCTCACTGGACTCTGCTCCGCAGCCATTTGAGGACAGTTTCTCCAGGGACTTTGAAGGACTTCCCAACAGGTCCTTTCTGTTGCTTAAAAGACATTATAAAAACGTCCATTTTTCAAAGGAATCTATCCAAGTTTCAGGAAAGAGCAGTAGTCAGGTGATGCAGTAGGCTGTACACCATCCCAGGGTGTCTTTGGCATACAGCTGTATTCTGAGATGTTCAGGCTTGCAGGGCTTCTCCTGTAATCTTCAGTCAGTGCTGTAGTTTCTGTACACTGCCTGTCACAATGTCCAGGGCTCCCATGCATTGCCACCATCAAATAATATGAATGTGCCTGCCAAATATTTCCATGTGGGTTAGAAAAACTCGTGAGCAGCCATTTTGATGTAGCATTGAAGGATCGTTTTATTTTTGCAAACATAAGGGTCACTCAGAGCCCTGGGATCCGATGGACTGTTATGAACAACTACCACGCTTTTGGTGTAAAAACCTTCAGTCCCACAGACCTGCACTTTGGCTGCAAAGGGAGATGCCTGGCTGGGTTGGGGACCAGGGATTCGATGTGGTGACTCAGGCTGCTTGATCAGGAAACAAGTGAATGCCCATACCTTTGCTTTTGTGGACAGTTGTGGTCATTTCGGTGCTATGTACTTAGAAGTAGTGCATAGAGGCTCTCTGTCTGTATGCTACACAGTTATCATTTTGGATTACTCTTGGAAAATATAGCACTGCCTGTGCGTGCCCAGGATGCTCTTTTCCAGGCAGAAGAAGGCAGGAGAAGATAAACCCTGCGTTTGAACTGGTTGAAAGTGTCAGAAGACATTTCCATGAAAATTGCCATGAGATTTGTCATTGCCGCTTAAACTGGGACAGCCGTGCAGGCCTGTAATTGCAGGGAGAGGCTGTGGGCTGCTCCACAGGAATCTCAGGACAGCCTGCTGCCCTTCCCGGTACAGCTTCTGTGCACAGACAGCCAGCTAGCCTGGGGCTCCTTGCCTTAGGAAGGAGAAGAGGAGGAGGACAACGAGGACAAGGACGAGGAGGACGAGGAGGACGAGGTGGTGGGGCTGCTGTTACAGTTCTGTGCAGGCCTGAGTGTTACGGAGATGGCGAGTGATTTCATTCCTTGCAATGACAGAACTAGGGGGCTCTCAAGGAGATCAGCTCGAAAGGCTCAAAATGAGTCAAAGGAATTTATTTTTTCCTGTGGTTCATGACAGCTTTGTGGATCTGGCTGTGATGAGGACCAGGAGGATAAATGGGCTCAGAAAGGCAGAAGACAAAGGACAGGAGGGATGGGATTGTGGGGTGCTACTGAACTGTATAGTTCAAAGGCAATCAAAGTCCCCAAACTGCTCTTTGCTGGGAGGATGCAGTGAAGGAGGGACCACTTTAGGCTTGGCTTTCCCTGAGCCATAGTGGCTCCCCCTTCACCAAGCCAATGGATACTAAACGAACTATTCATTTGGCCCCAAAAGATATTCTAGTTTTGAAGGATTCCTAACACCCACTTATGCAGGAGGTAGGCACAAGCCTGAGGGTTGGGGAGAGCATGAAGACATGGAAAGGAGCTGCAGGGAGAGCTAGGGTGTGGGCCAGGGCTTAGGTTAGACAGGGAAGACGTGTAGGCGGCAGGGAGGAGGAGAGGTGGAGTCCTGCCTGGCTCTAAAAGCTCCAGCAGCTTTTAGGCATGGACATTTTGCACGCAGCATGTGTCACCTGCCACCTGAGAGACCACTGCGTTTCAGCAAAGTGTTTCCAATGTGCGTCGCTTGTCAAGCGAGGCCCTTCATGAACGTAAGAGTCTCTTTTTTTGTGTGTGCTTGTTGCATTGCATGTCAGTACTGCGTTTGGCTGCTCTCCCTAGCTGCAGCCGGGGCTCTGTTAAGTCAGCAGGAGTTTTGCCAGTGACTTCATTGGAGTCAGCATTTTACCTCTTGCCTCCATCTCTACATTTCCTGGAGCATGGAGCGGTCTAGGACCGTTGCTGCACTGTCCCATGGGTGATGGTACATTGCCACAAAGTCTGCCTTAGCTGCCTGGATCTGGGGCTTTCTCTGGCAATTTTGTAACACCCCATAGCACCAAAGAGATTTCTTAAGCTTGTTTGATTATACATGAAAACCAGTCCACAGATCGTGAGTAATGGAAGAGAGGGCACTGAGTGGGTTTTAAAAGGGGACAGACAGAGCCAGGAAACAGTAAGGTTTAGTAGCTCTCGTGCTGGACAGGGGATGTGAGTTTGATTTCAAGCTCTCCCCCTTGTCTTGTGGCCTTTCATCTTAGTGTACTTTGTTTTAAAGATTTACAAAATGGGGATGCTGCAGAGGACTGGCTTTGCTGAGTCCTGTGTTTGACCTACTGAGAGAAAGCGTTATATTTTTATAAAGTAAGATCTGGGTATTATCTGTGTTCTCTGCAAGGATTTGCCCAGGCAGGATCATGTCACAAACATGTTTTGTTCTGTTTTAGTTTTCTGAAGCCTGCCTGAAGCTTGTGTTTTAGATGAATTTAAATATAATCTCTGTGGCAATAGAATTGATTTCAGTGCTGTGGCGTAGCATTTTTCCAGGTTGAAATGATGGAATTTCTTCTATCTGCAGAGAGCAGATGCATAGTGCTGTGAGCAGCGTGCAGGAGAGCCAGGCAGTATCCCTGAAACCAGGGCTGCAACTTCTCGCTGCTAACTGGGAGAGGGATCAGCATGACAACCTCTCCGTAGGATCAGGCTGCTCTTTTGCACTGCTACCAGTCTTGCGATTTTGTTGCAAGTTTTGTGGTGTTTTCTGCTTGTTTTAATGCCCTGGTTCCTAGGTCCACTTGATAAGGTGAGTCTTGCTAGGCTCTCCAAGTCCAGTTCTCTGGCTTGCATAGGAAAGCTTGAAAAATACAATTTTCTGAAGGCACAGAAAGGAGAAAGCAAACAAAAAAACTGTCAGCTTGACTGTTTCTGATAACATCACCTACCTGCTGCACCAGTGTTGTGAAATCTGGGCTCTGCAGCAGGATTTTGGACTGCCCCCATTACATGGGAAGTGCTAGTCCTTGTGCCCCCCACATGCACTGTCTCCTGAGCAAGGTTGCAGGGCCACAGAGACATTTGCACTGTCCGTGTCGCTCTGTGCAATCCAAACCTGTCAGTGTGAGGGTCACAGGTACTTGATCAATATATCAAATTTCAAAGAAATTCAGAAGCGCTCACCAAGCTCCAAAAGGTTCATCCATTTTTATGCTTCACTGTCATTCCTCTAGTTAAAGCTCATGCATGCCATTATGTTCAATCCAGAAAAGGGTGGAAGGAAGGATGCTCCTTTGTGCACACTCTTTTATCCTCTGTGGTGACAGCAGTAATGCCAGTAAAACAAATTTTTGTGCTTTCCGTGCTTGTTTGATCTGCTGCACTAACAGCATGTGGAACTTGTATAGCCCTCTGCTCCCTGGAGCGCTGCGTGAACATGACGTGCTTGTTCTTGCAACCAATAAATAGCATTTGGGGAGCAAAAAGAATAAAAAAAGGTTAATTTGTTATTCTTTGTGATATATGAAAGAACTGTCAGCTCCATCCTGAAATCATGAATCCCTGGGTATTCCTAGGACAGGGTAAAGGAATGTATCCTGCAGTATTTTTTCACTTGGAACAACCGTTTGGCTCTTCTAGGTTTGAAAAGTTTACCATGGGTTGAGTAACAAATTAATGTAGTCTATTAGTCAGTGTCTGGCTTGAATGGAAACACTTAGCTGACCTGGTTTATCTGTATATCAATCTTGATGGCTTGGACAAGTCTGTTTGCTGGCTACTGGGTTTTTTCCAGCACACTAAATTGCTAGTACTGTTTGCTTGCTGTAGCACCAACGATATGATAGATGCTTTCTGGGAAAAAGACCCTTGCACAGAAGCGCAGAGAAATTGCACCGTGGTCAGTAGCGGTGCTGTTGGTACTCATCATGATCGAAGCATGTAAGCAGAGATGGTTTCTGGAAGAGCAATTATCTTTTATTAGACTGGTGGAGTTGGAGAAAATAAGCAATTTCTTCTTCAGGCTTCTGCTGCAGACCTGAGAAAAGGGGGCTTTGAGCCCCAGAGCTTTAATGCTTTTACAATTAGGAATGCTCCACAATTAGGAAGAGACGGAGGGGGTTATTGGAGAGACTGGCAGAAAGAGGACGGAGGTGTTGGAGTGGGCACGTTCTGTGCAGGAGGCACGCTCCCCATGTCTGTACATGCCCATTATTTCCGAACTGAAAAGGGGGATTTGGAAAGATCCCCGCTGAACTTTATATATTGTTTGTTCAGCTTGTGTGAGAAATAAGCTCATTGCCTGGTTTCTGACATGACAGTAACGTTCGCTAGGGGCTCGTGAGCAGGCAGGCAGACTGGGGAATCGAGTACTCCTTCTCCGCATGCCACATTGTCTGCTCCTCACCACAGTTGCGGTGACTGATCCGGTGCCAGCTCCATTTACTCTGTATGCAGAGGCAGGCTATAATTGGAGTGGAAATGGTCTAACAGGATCCAGTTATATTATGGCATGTTGCATGGGCAGAAATCTGTGAAAACTGATAATTTTATCCATCTCGGATATAATTTGCAGTGTGTGCACAACTTAAGGGGCAGGAGGAGCTTGGTGCTGCCTGCCTGTGTATACAAGAAAATTGATCCTTGCATGATTACGTGCTGTACTCCAGCTCCTGCATCCCCTTGCTCATTAAAACAGTGTGCTGGGACCAGAGGTGTTCTGCACGTGTTTAACATGATGTTAACTATCAGCTGAAACCCCCACTAAAAGAGAAATTTTGCCTACGTTTTGGGCGTCCTTTCCACGTGGTCAGTGGTGACATGGTGGTAGATGGAACGGCATTGCAAAACTGGGAGGGAACCACATGGCAGTGTGCCTGCCCCTCCAGCCACACAGCAGGAGCATGCAAGTCAGGGGGTGCTGGTGGTGGCGAGGGCACCAGCGCCTCACACTCCTGAAGAGCTGCTACTCCTGAAATATTTGCATTGCTCAGCTGCATGCCAGCTCAGGAGAGCCTAAGTGAGCTTGGCTGGAAAGCTGATCAGAAACAAATTAATTAAAAAAAATCCCAACTAAGAACTGTTTTTCTAGTGCTGGCCAAGAAACGTGATGCTAAATTAATAGTAAAGCATAAAAATAAAATTTATGTTGGATTTAGAAATGGTCTTTTAATTTTCAGAATCTATACGTCTGCGTGCAGAAATCCTAATTTCAAATCTGCTCTTTAAATGCAAATGTCACTTTAAATAGGTATTCCTGTGTGCACGTTCTAGTGCCTTTTGCCATGTAGTTAATGGATTGCTAGTTCTGTTCGTACATTCTTGTCTCATTTTGTATCCCCATACATTAAATTGATAGTTTGGGGGATTATTGCTTGTTCCAAGATTACATGGGTGGAGTCCCCTTTATATGGCTATGTTGGTATGCAGTGAATTTGAATTGGCGCAGTAGAAAACTTGAAAATTTGGAACAGATAACTGTCTCCTATCTTTATATGGGAACATCAGAGTTTCTAGCTTTATTCTGGGGTTCTTGCCATTCCAAATATAATTTATTCTTTTATATAACTGTTTTCATATGATACACTCTGAAGAGTGGATAATGGTTTGGGGAGGAATATAATCCTTTTTTTTTCCCCTCCAAGGCTGTCTTCCCAATTAATGAGATTGAGAACACGTTCCAAAAATCTAGTTTCCCCCCTGGGCTTTTTATAATGTGCTCAAATTATTCTGTAGTGTGTCTTGTGCTTCCTTTATGGAGTTTGATGCCTAAATATTTAGTGGTGGTTGGAGCCCGTATAAATACCTATTGTAATGAGCCTCTCTGCAACGCTGGGCAGTGAGTACATGTCTGATTTTGTCCAGTTTACTTTCAGTCCAGACAGGTGGCCTCAATGACTTAGCAAAACATGAAATCTTTGTGTGTGCTGGCATGGGCTGCAGCCAGGGAATGGGATGTCTACACTGCTCAGAGCCGGGAAGGGAGTGCAGGATCTGGGATTGCCATGCGGATAACCTACACATCACTGCGTGGCAGGAGCTGCGCAGGTGTTGCTTTTAGAGGGGAAGCTGCTTCTTTTTCGAAAGGGTATCCTCATCCCTTTTCTCCTTTTTTTTATGTCTGCTCTAAATCTCGGTTGAGTAGCCTGGAATAAACCAGGACTTCTGTTGCTTAATCATCAGAATAGCAAAGAAGGAATTAGCTTAGAAAAGTGTGAAAAGCTTAAGTGAGTTTTCCCTGACTTTTCCTATTTGAAACCTCACCTGTAATGTACGTTAATAGTGTTTTTGTACAATTTCGCTTGTTTTAAACAGTGTTTTTTTTTTTTTTTGGTTTCTATACATTTCTTAAAAATGCAGCTGAGTAAATAATTGCAGGCGTTCTCCCTAATTCTGTCCTCAGTGCCCGCTGGCACTACCTTCTGAAGATGCATTTTCCAGCTTCCTTTCATGGTGCCACGGGACACCAGCTCAGCCTACAATCTTGACTCTGCTGAGCTGTTTTGCCGTGATTTTCGGAGAAACCGGATTATACTCCTGTGAGCCTGCTCCCAGGGCGCTTGGTCTGTACTCCTCATTTGGTGTCCTCCCATGGCTCTCCTAAACCAATCTGCATACCCCCAGGCAGTGCCCTGGCGAGAGGGGCAGCCCCAAGATGCTGCAAGCCACTGCTGCAGCACAGGTTGGGAGGACGAGGTTGAAGAAGTGGGGCTTGGGAGGGGGGCACGGGAAGTTCATATCCGTAAGGCCCAAGGGCTGGGAGCACAGACGGGGCCGAAGGAGCACAGACGTTAGTGTCTGCTCCCAAAAGTCTGTAACATATTAATTTCTGAGAGCCTTATAACTGCAAAATGGCTTGGCTGATGCACTTCAAACCCTGTTTTAAAAAGAATTACTTTTGGTTCGAGACTAAACATGAGCATTTTTAGGCCTAATGGAGTTATTTTTACAAAGTTAGTGACTGTGTGAAAAATGGGTGCTTAGAATGGAACATTAAATTTTAACCTGAACTCTAAAGTCATGCCCAGCTCTCTTTAAGCAGTGGTTATGATCCGTAAAGTGTCTGTATAAATAGCACCTTCTTACTCAGTATTTCTGCTCCCTCTGAGTCACATCTGCTCACTTTACTGACCAAAACAAGTTTTTACTCCAGTTAGCACATGACAAAGCCGAGGCAGTGCCTGAAGAGCGCATTGTATTCTCATTTGCCTCCCAAGTCGCTGACAGCAATCAGCTATATCCTGGTGAAATAATCTGTATTAATGGCCTTGCTGAAAGTGGTGGGTAGAACAGTGATTAGTTTGCAGGTCCTGAGCTGAACCGCGAGCAGAGAGAAACTTCATCTCCTGGCTTGTTATTTATGGAATAAATGTGGGGAGGAAATTAGTGAGGGTAGAGGGGACTCAATAGCAGGGCTAGGACATGGGTTTCTCCTCTCTGCTGGGCCGTGGAGAAGGAGGAGGCCAGCTAGGAGAAGCACCTTTATTTCACAGCCTTCAGCCCAGTATGCTTGTCATTCTGTAAGTGGCTCTGGACTTCCCGCAGGGTCTCAGTAAGTTAAGTGTATCACAGTCATATTTGCATCATGCCATGAAAGACAGGCACAGAGCCAGCTGTCAGGAACCAGGTTCCAAGAAGTGATGATTTGTATTTACATATTTTGACTCAGACATCGTATAACCTCGGGGAGCCACTTTCTGGGCCAAAATAATGAGAGACCTGTTCCCCAATGGTGTTTCAAGCTCTGGTTGGAAGATGTCCCATACAAGGGTTGGGTTTTATTTGGTCCCCTACTGATGGCCCGGTTCATGTTCCTGCAGATCTCTCATGCATAGTGATTATTAATAGCTCATCAGTGGGTGGGTGACTGACCAGTTGGGCCAGATCACTGTTCAAGCTGAATCCTCTCCCTTTTGCACTTGGGTTACCAAAGGAATACTTTTAGTGGCAGTGCCCTTTGCAAGTGTGCTGTGCCGCAGAGTACTGCCGTGGCCAGTGCCTTGCTGGCTCCTGATGGCTGCGATCCCGTTCAGCAGGACAAAGGCTGCCATTCTCTGAGCGCGGGGCACAGCTGTGGGAGGGGGCTCGTGGTGCCCACAGCTCCCCCAGGGACAGGGAATGCAGGCAGTCGGGGCTGCTGCCTGTGGAAACGCTTTGTCTGGGAGCTCTGCAGTGCTGTGTGATGATGCTCATACTGTGGTCCTTTTGTGTCTGGGGATTTTTCCCTAGATAAGGGAAAAGGCTGCCAGAAGAGCAGAGGACATAGCTACACATCTTGATTTTTCTGACCAAGTTGAGGGACTTGCTTTGGAAAATGCTGAAGCTAAGGGAGCTGAGGCAAAAGCTTTTGCTATTGCAGAGTTGTGGCAGGGGAGAGGCTGATTTGCTGTGTGCCTCTTTGGGCATCTGCTCCCAGGGACCAGCTAAGGGCCATCGCAAACCTAACTGCCTTCTGCTGGAAGCCGAAGGTGTGTTTCTCAGCTTGCGTCTTCCTCTGGTGGGACCACTGGGCAACAGAGGCGAGTGCAATGGTGAGCTCAGGTCTGGCAGCGGTAGCTCTGCTTATAATTTGGCTCCAAGGGGAACAGTTCCCCAGGTACCTTATCTCTTGTCAATGCGAGTCTGAGATGAATGCTCATCCTTCCGGACCCAGGAGATCTCTGGCCTCACTCTGTGATACAGGAGCACACAAAGTTGATGATGTTCTCGATACAGCCCAAGTCTATTTAGACACGGTTGAAGATGAGTCCCTGCTGACTGGGTGTCCATGACCAGGGCTTTTCAAAGGGCAGTGTACCAGTGGGGCAGATGGAGGTGCAGTGAGAAAACAAGGGAGTTGCAGAGGACTGTCTAAGGAGAGACCCTAGGAGAGACAGACCATGCAATCTTGCAGTCATGTAGCTAGTGGAAGGCATGCAGGGACTGGCCAAGCTCAGTCTGCTCCCTGCCTCTGCAGGGCAGGGCAAAAGGTGGATAGGATGGTGGATGGTAAACCTGCTGCCTTGGGAAGGTGGTCCTGGGGCGTCATTTGCCCTTGAACTCCACCAGAGATACTCTCCTGCAGACCATTTGCCCTGATGGGCTTACCTGCCTTCCCATATAGAGATCCTAAATACCTCAGGGAATGGTCTTTTGCAGTGCCCAGGCTGCATCATCGGGTCATCTGCTTCTCAGGAATGTGCAGCTGATTGAGAGGAGCATGCAACAGGAAGGGAGCCCAGTAATTTGCCTCCCCGCACTATAATTAGCTGGGTTGGCGGGCAGACCTGCTGTCAGAATGAATGACACACAGCAAGGCTATGGGGATTGCAATACAGCATTTAAAGTATATACTGTAGAACAGGGTGTAATTAACTGCAGGCCTTTGGAGCTAAAAGCTGACTACGCAGCTTCAAGCCCTTTTTCTTTCCTTTTTTTTTCTTCTTTTCTTTCAGTGATAAAATATTTAACTTCACCTGTAAACTAATATAAACACATACAAGTGCAGATATCCAAAGATAAAAATATATATGTTTGAAAATGTCAGGCAGTGCATTAATGCAACATTAAGATCAGGCAGCTGAAATCCCCCCCAAAATGAGGCAAAACAAAAATCCAGGTTATAGCAGCGATGCTAACTCAGCCATGCTGCACCCCCTGCATGTGCTATGCTGAGGCTTTAGTGATATAAATAGTAACATATTCAGCTACACATTTAGGACCTGATTCTGCAAACACTTAAGCCCAAGCATAGCTCTTTCCCAACATGCTTAAAGTTGCACTAATAGTTTGCAGGCTGTAATCATGAAAGAAAAAAGATAGAAAATAGAACATGCGCCGCACACTTAATTGTAAAAGCTACTGATGAGGCTCTGTGAATATAGAGCCTGCTTACTATAGTTCATGTGTGATACTTCTCCACTACAACTTTTGGGCCCTTACCACCTAAATTAAGGATTTGATAAATTAAAACGTGGAGAGAAGGGGAGCATGCATGTGAGTGTGTGATCCTGTATATTGTTAAGCTCATGGAGTTTACAAGCTCCAGTAGTTTTGCCAGCAATTTTACAAGTTCTTTGATCCAGAGAAGCTCTTCTGTGAACCAACAAGTGTACACTTCTCTGTCTCTATGTGCAGCCCTTAAAAAAAGCTCATGGAATTCCTTCTAGAAAAAGAATTTTTTTAATAAAGAGTTTGAGCATGCATGTATATGTGTGTATTTATATATATATATATATTTATGTATGCCTAAATTAATTTTTACAGGCATGTAGCAGTATAATAGAAGTACAGGAAAAAGTCTCCTGCATGTGGTCCATATAAAGAAATGCCCCTTTGAGATTCTGGTCCATTTTAGCATGGTGGAAACTGAACATGGTTTGGAAGCTCAGAGCTAGCAACCCTTGTGGGGATTTTGAGTGTGACCTGGGGAAGAGGCTTGGCTAATGAAAACAGGGGAAGTAGAAGTGCTTGGGGAGATGCAGAGAGGAGGTGGAAAGGCAAGAGAAGGCAAAATAGCAGGGGAATGAAATACTGAGTGAAAAGGACTTGTTTATTAAGCTGGAGGATGGGGGGGAACTGTGTTGGCAGATGCTCATTAACAGACTTGCTTTTCCTCCCTGTAGGACTGCAGGCTTGGGAAGGAAGCCTTTCCTCGTTACCCAAGCTGATGAAATATCCAGTCCTGATTGTAAGGTTTTATGCTGCAGTGAACCCAGTTGTATGCATTTAATTACCATGTTAAATGAAGACAAGTGAGGAGGTGTGTGTCACTCTTTGTACTGCTGGTCTTGTGGAGTTTGCAAGCTCTGGTGGTCATGCTAGTGGGGTTTTGCAAGTGCTGTGACTTGGAGACATTCCTCCTTGATCCAACAGGAATGCATGTCCAGAAGGTTGCAGATCTCTGCTCTTCTATGCATTGCAGCAGCTGCAATGATACCTTACTCAGATGAGGAGGAGGAAAAGGAGAAAGCAGAATTTAATGTTGTTTGGGAAGTTCAGCCCTGCTCTAGCTTGGCTGGGTCCTCATAAAGACAATCTGTTGGCAGAACCCAGGCTGAGCTGCTGTGACACATATGTTCTGGAGCAAGCGGCCAGTAACTGAGTTGCTACCCAGGACAGCTCATGCCATTGCATTCCCTTGGGTCAGATGTAGGTTGGGTGAAGATGAAGCCTGTTTTCCAAAGAACCAGGTTTACTTTTGCATTTCATCCCCTAGAAAAACACCAGCGTCTCCCTTTCTCTTGGTCCTGGACACAGGGGTAGATGAGTGATCAGAGAACAACTTTCAGCCTTTGCTAACAGAAGCTGGTGAAGCATGGGGGTTCACTTGCTTTCAGGAGGCATTGTATGGATGGCTTTTGGGGAAGTCCAGCTTGGCATCTGACCATTGCTTTAATGGCAGGATGCAACTGTGATAGAAGTCAGTGGAACACAGGACCTCTTCTCAGATAAGTTTGTCCTGTCTCTGATGGTCGGAGACCTACTTGGAGGATGCTATGAGCTTCTCCTGCTTCTCAGCTGTGAGTTGTTCTGTAAAGGGAGCGATGGGGAGGATGGTTTTTCAAAGCTGATTGCCTGGTGAAGAAGCAGCCCTGAGAGGGAATCAGCTGAGATCAGCCCTTCTCGAGGCAGTGCTGTGACTCTGTTTAGTGCCATCAGATAGTATGCAAAGCCAGCTACCGCCTCTGCCCATCATTTGGCCACGTTGGGAAAGGTATTGGCTGGGGTGAGCCTTGGTGTAGAGGGAGTTACTTTGGATTTTTTAAACCAAGTGAAATGGGAGAATATTTCATTTAACTGGTGAACTGTTTGGGCTGCTATCTTTGAGGAAGGGCAGGACAGTCTGCTTTGTGCACTGTCTAGGTTTTATATGATCCTGTGTTTAATGTGAACCTTAGTCTCTTCTTTCTTTCATTGGTATGGATCAGAACACATATATTTCCCTGATAAAATCTGAGACTGTCTGTTAAATTCAGCAGGTGCTTTCTATTACAAGATATATAGGATTCTTAGTGTTCCTTGAATGCTTATTGCCATGGTGTATGGCATAACTATGTGTTTACTTTTAAATGGGAAAATAGGGGCGATTCTTTCTTAAACTTAGTGAAGGTGGAGGGATTCATTCCTTGCATTTATCGCTTGTACTTACTATGGAGTAGCTGCTGTGCTTTCCGTTCCCTGGATTACCTCAGAGAACCTTACTTGCAGCCATGTTTCCCTTCTTCTTTCCCCCCAAATGGTCCAGAGGGACTTTTCTCAAATTTACAAAATGCTTTTCACCTTGCATCACAGTCAAAGCAGGGAAAATTTGAATGTGTGTAAATGCCCCATGTGTGTGCACAAGGTCAGCGCTATTTGCAAGCAAGAGCAATAGTTGGTTCAGCCTCTCATTCAAGAACTGTGCTGGGATGAGCTAGGCGCTGAAGAATGAAAATGTTAGAGGCATTGGCATCCTCCTTTGGCTGGGTCATATCTGTGGGGAATCATCCGCCCCCTCTCCTCTGAGCCTTTGTAGTGAAGGCAAAAGGAGACAGGATTGCAATGGCAAAAAGCTGGGGCCGGTGCTATGGCTGCTGTCCTGCGTGCAGAAATGCTGATGGCACACAATTCCCCCTGTGGTCCCCTGGCACTCGGGGGTCTGGCTCCTCCAGAACTTGGTCTGTGTCTGCTTGGGGCTGTGACGCAGTCTGAAGTGTCGCTTTCTGGGTCCCTGTGTTTGAAGTTGTCAGCCAGGTTGTGTAGTGTGCTCCTGATCCCATTGGCAGAGATAGCCAGGCTTTTCAAGCCATGTCCTATGCACATTTCAAAAGCTACATTTTAAAACCAGTTAGGAGCTCATTTTTTTGTTTTTCCTATTCCTTTTGGGAAGCTGCTCCATAATCCTCTTCCTCTAAGATATGAAGGCCTTTTTCTGGTTCCCATCAACATGTGTTATTCCTTCTCCCTCCCTCATGCTGACCCCTTCCATCTCCATCCCGCCATGTGTGGGTGGGCAGCAGTTCTGCCCTGGCCCATCCCTTCCCCTTGCCACCAGTTTTCGTTCTGCTGTGCTAACAATCATTCATTAATCACCTTTGTACTCCTGGCATGCAAACGAAGATCTGCTGTCCAGCAAGACTTGCCTTTGGAAGCGCAGAGACGCAGGCAGCCAGGTGGCCAAGAGCTCCCTCCCGGCATAGAGCGGATTTGCAGCACTGCAACACTGAAAGCGGAAGTTGTAACTCTGGTTTTCAGCTGAGATCCCTGGTTCATCCAGCCTCAAATTCAGGTTTTAGGACTGAGGGAGACTCACTGCTTTGTACTCAGGGCTGCATTAAGCAGCTGGCCCTGAAAGTCCTGGGCTGGGTGCTGTTTTGAAGAAACATGGCACCGAGGATGGGTCATGCCAAGCAGGCGTGATCTGAGCGATCAGCTGCCTGAAGGATGCAGTGCCAAATGGTGAGCAGCTGGCCGAGGCTGGCTTGGCGGTCCTCCCTTCAGCGGCCGGATGTGGGAGGTGGGGTGGAGAGCAGGAGAGACTGGCTGCCGTTCGGGAGCCCATGAAAGGGAGCTTGCGTCTGCAGAGGAGGATGGAGCACTCCCGCAGCCTTTTGAGTTCTTCGCCAAGCCCATGGCGGAGGCAGAGGGCTCTAGAAATACAAGGGCACATGTGGCACGCCAGGCCCTGTGCTGCTCTTGGGTTGGTCTGCCCTTGTTCAGAGAAGAACTAAAACTCTCCAGCACTGTTAGCTGGGGCAAATGTGTAAAAAGTCCTTCCTAATCCTTCCAAGCTGTCATCTTACATCCCAAAACACTGAATTTTATTACCTTTCTGACAGTCAGGCATCAACTCCTGATTAGTCATAAATGCAGCATGTTGCAGATATGCTGAGCTTGACTGGTGGCTGTGCCTGAAAGTACAAACTGCCAGGCTCCGCAGGCAAGATGCCGCAGGGTGAGGGGCTGTGCTAAGTCAGCCCCCCCATGCCCTGGTCTGCCCTGGGGACTGAGCAGCTGCCGCCTGTGCCAAAATCATGAGTCGAGCCTGCCCAGCACATCTCAGGGGTCAGATCTTGGGGTGCGCTGCCCGCAGGAGTGGGTGCAGCAGCACAGCAGTATAGCTGCTGGAGAAGGCATTTGAAATCCCACCAGGAGACGAGGTGTAGATGGCAGGTTTACAGCGTAGACTCTTGTCCGTGTTGGCCCACAGTTTTGTTTTATAGAGTACTCTTGCATGGAAAAAATAACTAATCTCTTGGTTTTTGTCTCTTCTTTTGTTTGTGTGGGCATTGATTACTCTGGGAGTTACTGAGCCAGATTTTATTGGAATAACTTAGAAAGCTGCCACCTGCAAGCAGCTGCTTGCCTTTGGGGATTATTTTGGTGTAGTTTCTAAATAAGTGTACAAGGCTTCTTTGGACTTGCTAATAACTTCATTTCTCTTAGAGACACTGCCCAAAAAAAGATGAGCTCAGATTATGCTTGGCAACATTTAGGAGAGTAAAAAGTACAACAGAATTGATGTCTGCTGGTGTGAATAAATAAACAACACAATACCTCTGCCTTAGCCCCTGTGTGAGCATTGTTATTTCCAGTCCCTTGTCTGTTATCTCCCCAGCTCTGCTGAATTTTGGAATTCAGAGCTGTCCTTTAAAATGTTTTGGTCTTTTATGTCTGCAGCATGTTGTGCTAATTCTTATCAGAGATGAATGAGGCTGGCTTTGCAGATGAGCTGTCTTCGAAAAGACTGCCTAAGAGTTTATATATGCTTTGTAACTTGGACTTGTGAAATAAAGAATTTAAGTAACTTGCAAAATAATTTACTTAGTGCCTAAAATGTGAAATTAAGAGAATAATTTCAAGCATTCGTGTTAGTCCAAATTCCCATAAGTTTGCAAAGGCTTTGTGAAAATTCTGGGTTACGTTTCAAGTAAAAACTAGGCAATCCCTCAAATGTCTGTCTTTGGCATCTTGTACAAAATCTAGTATAAATGATAAAATTGTATTGCACCACCAAAATGATTCCAAGTTGTTGTGTGCAGGGTTTTTTGGTGATGTTGTGTATCTTTTCAGTGTGATTATTCTCTTCTCCTGTGCTACAGTGAAGGGGGCTAGAAAGGGCAGCGCTGAGAGCATCATCAGGAAAATGAGAGGAGCCTGTTGCCTTGGCTTCGCTTCATATATGTTGCTTTGCTTTTGATGTTACTGTGCAAGCCTCAGTGAAGGTCTGAATGCAACTGCGTGTTGCTCAACTGGCTTGGGAGACTGCGTTTTTACAGGCAGATTAAAAACAACCTACAAAGGGTGGTTTTGAGAAGTTGGGCCTGTGCCCTTATGATGGTTCCTTCATGGCCAGTAAAACCACTCTGACCTTTCAGTTCATCTAGTTTTGGTATAAAACCATCATGAAACGTGGGCTCCCACTGTGTTGCTTTCTACCTCTTGGCATTTCTAAGGTGTTCCCTGTGATGTTGCACTTTTCAGAGGCATGAGCAGAAGAGCTCTGAGTATCAAACTGAGAGGTCCTTTATTCAACACAAGTGCAATACAAGCCTGGTTCAGTTATTATACAGGGAGAGGAAGAGGATACGAGTGGTAAGGGGCTTTAACCACGGCTGAGATGACACCTTAATCGTCTCGGCAGGCAATCCTTCCTTCTTGGCAGATTGGATACTGGCCCAGGAGTTGTGGACTTGGCTTTAGTGTCCTATTCTGCTGCTTCCTTTGTCTTGGTTAGTTGCTTTATCAAGGTGATCTGCAGAGGAAAGATATTAGAAGACAGTGAATATCCATGTTCAGAAAGACAGGCCCTCCAAAGCCACAAAAGCACTGGTGAGTGAGGGATTCAGGGCATTGCCATGTTCAGGACGTCCCCTGGAACAGTATCCTTATTTCCCACCTCCTTCCTATGGCCCTGCTGGGAGGAGGAACATGAACATCTCAGGGAGGGCCTGACACCTTTTGGTAGCTGTCCTGCTTGAAACCACAAGCTGGGGTGGCTGGAGCTGTTCCTGCTTCTCCTGGTGCCCCTGTGCTGAAGTGGGCTGCTCTGCAGTCCTCCTCCTCCTCCTCGTCTCAGGATTGAATGGTGGAGATGGGCGCAAGCCTTCTCTGAAATATTTGTTTTAAAAATACTTGCCGATAAAAATGACTCTCTCTATTATTTCATTAAGGGATTTAAAATGGGCTTCCTAAACCTTGAGTCATCAATGAAATGAACAAGCGAGAAGAAATGCAGCAGGCCCCGCTGGAGGGTGACTCATGCTGCGTGGTGAGGCAGGATTTGGGTTTGCAGGGGACTCTCTGAATTTGGTGATGCTGACACTTCCCTCTTGGCCTCCTGGGAAGGCCACAATCTCCCCAGCATCCTGAGCAGAAGCAGCAGGTCTCTCAGAGCTTCTGTGGCTATAAGATCTAATTTGAGAGCAGAGAAACTGTGCAGCCATCACATTGCAGCTTTACCTTTCTGGAGACCTCAGCTACACACTGATGCATAGGAGCAGCCAGCAGACAACCCTCCTGAAAGTCAGCAGGTCAACCAATAAAACTGCATGCATGCATGCAGGTATTTGATTTATATACGTATATGTATATATATGTATATGTGTGTGTACATATGTGTGTGTGTGTGTGTGTGTGTATGCATATATAAAAGCCTTCAGATCCCCGATTAGATCAGGAAAAATTGATCCCAGAAGGAAGAAGAAAATGCCAGATAGCCTTTTGCTCATTTTAGGGAGCTCTCTGCCTCTTTTGATCCTCAGGCACAGACAGGTTTGTAGCGTCAAAGAATTTGGAAAAGAAAAGCCAGTCCCAGCTCCCTATAAGGCCAGGAATTGTCCCTTCTGCACAGTTCTTGGTGTTTATCTAGTCAGCTTTCTAAAATCCACAGAAATGTTGCTCTACCCCTCCCCTCTGGAGTTGATTCAAACTCAGTTAAAGCTCTGCGCCAGGACATTTTTCCTAAGATTCAGGCTTTGTTCCCTTTCTTTGTTTTACCCCACTCTGCTTCGCTATGTCCTTTCCTTCCCTTGACCGCTTCTCTGTAATCACCCCCTCGTACCGAAGTAGTGCGAGATCCCGCCCGCAGTGGGCTCTGCCCGGAGGTTGTCCCTGGCCGTGCTGTCCCAGCACGCGCTGCGAGGCCCGCTGCCCCGCAGGAGATGCTCCGGCTGCTAACCCTTCATCCTCTTTGCTGTGCGAGTGAGTGAGGCAGTACCCACGTGTGCTCATCCCCACCACCTCACAGCCTCAGTGCCTCCTATCACAACTTATTTAAGTGCTTTCTAATTAATACCTTCCAGTCTTCCACAAAGGCCAGCTTCCCCATTTGGGGGGATCTAGCCAGGTGCCACCCTGAGCTCTAAGTGTTCCCGGGGCAGTCACGTCAAGGCCATGGGGGGATATTATCACATCCTTGCCCTTGGCAAAATTGCTTTAGCATTCTTTGTTTGGGCTACATCGTGTGATAAATTCTTGCACAAACTCAGCCCAGGCCCAAAGTGCCCTCCAGGCCTCTCAGGACATCACTGCTTTTTTGCCTCCTTCCTCCCACTGATTTGTTTGCATTTCTGCTGGTTCCCTTTCACCAGAGAGTTTTACTTCTATTTTTCATAGTGGAATATCACATAGTTTATCATCTACCTGTTTTAGTAACCTCTCTAGAGAGAGTGACTTCAGAGACCTCCATTTCTGTCCTAGCTAGAGATGAAATATGATTAATGCCCAAGATACCTGTGACTGTGTGAAGATGCTGTTGCAGACTTTGCTGTCTTCTGCTCTGGTGTTAGTGACAGTGGTTATCCCTGCCAGCATTTTGGAAAGGTAAAAGAGTGGTAACATTGTTTCTCCTGTTACTTATTAGTGCTCTAGAAAGATCAGATTCTGTCTTGAGCTGGCAAAGAACTTCCTAGGTCCTTCTGGGGTTAATAGGAGT
Organism: Apteryx mantelli; assembly: GCF_036417845.1. Lineage (NCBI taxonomy): Eukaryota > Metazoa > Chordata > Aves > Apterygiformes > Apterygidae > Apteryx > Apteryx mantelli. The sequence goes on along the minus strand of NC_089993.1, from coordinate 1,770,312 downwards.
TTTTCCTGCAGACCTCAGCTGCAGTGGGGTTGGGGGTCTGGTGTGCGGAAGGCAGGTTTTCCATGTGTCATTTAGATGGTGTTGAGAAAACTTCGCAAGTTATTTCTCTTTAAATATCAACAGCTCTGCATGATCCTTGCTAGCACAGGTGTCAGATGAAACTGAATTTGTTGTGGCTTGTGAGCCTCATTGTAACCATTCCATAGTTTGGGAACTGGCACCCTAAGTTTTAGGTTTTAAGTTTAAAGAAGTGAAAAATCTCTCGTGCCCCAAGAGCCTGGAGGGGGTGCACCTTCCTTTTATCCTAAGATTTGTGAATTTGCCCATTTCAATGTTGTAATGGAGTGAGAATGAGGCAGATGTAGGATAGAGTTAGTGCTTTTGGAAAGAACATCTCCCAAGGAAAACCCCAAGGAAGGTACAGCAGGCTGGCTGGAAGAAACCCTTTGTGCGCGGGGAGGTGGGATGAAGGCTTTGGTGGGACAAAGGAGAGTTGCAGCATGTGGAAGAGCACGGTGCGGTTCCATGCCGAGGCCTCAGCACCCAGGCAGGGTGTTTGGGAGCGGTGCTTAGCTGAGGGTGCTGTGCACATCTAACCTGTGGGGATCGCTTGCCCAGCCCATCCAGCTTTTGCTTGCTGATGCTCAGTCATCGGCACACAGGAAAACGAGGGCTTCCCACCCTGCGAAGGGGTGCACGTGTACTGCTCCCTGCAGCTTGCTTACAGCCTCCTCGTGCCAGCGTGTGACTGCTAGATCCGTGCCAGAGAGAGGATCAGCCGCCATCGCACCAGCAGCCAGCCCAAGGGAGACCCAGGCCAGGGGGCTGCAGCATGTGTTTGAAGTGCTGCTATTCGCCTTGTTGGCTTCGCAAAAGTCTCCTTTCGGGGGGAAGGAGGGACGTTTTGGCGACAGCTAATCTGTGCCTGCCTAAAAGTCGGCGCCTTTCTCTCCCGGCTTGCTTTCCAAACCCGCAGCAGAAGCCACTGGTTGCTGCAGCCAGCGAGGAGGTGGCCGTGGGGCGCATGGGGAGCAGGAGAGCCATGCTGGTGGCAGGGACAGTGCAGCACAGCGCAGCACAGCGCAGCCCCGGGAAAGCTCCCGCGCCCCTGATTAGTATTCGACCTCTTTCCTCCCTGCTGTTTTGGCATTAGCTTTAGCGATTGCCTGGCAACCACAGAGCAAAAGTACAACACCAGCTCCAAAGCCCAAGCTTGCTTCCAGCGTGTGCGCGCACGTACACGCTTACACACGCCTGCCGCCGCTGCCTGTGCGCGGGCAGGGCCAAGCGGGTGGCTCGGCCACCCTACGCTACCTACCACCCTCCTCCACCACGTGACAGCGTGGGTGGTGGGTGTGAAGACCTTCCATGAGACGAGGAGGAGAGGACTTGCGGCAGTGGGATGGCTGGCCTTGCTGACGCCCAGGTTTGGTGGGTCTGTCTGTCTGTCTGTCTGCCCTGGTGTGGTGTGACGAAAGCTGTTGGCCGTGTGGGGCTGCCCGCTGCTCCTCGTCTACTAGCAAAGGAGTCGGGAGTGCATCCTGCCCCTGGCTGCGTCTGGCACAGCACGCTTGTCGCCGTCCCTTCCGGGTGGCGGGGACTCTTCGGTGCTCTGTCCTTCTCTCTGGTTACCTCTCACAAGGCAAGCACTTGCCTCAAGTTCTGCCCCATACTCTGTGGCGACAGGCCTCAGAGTGGGGCAGCGGGGCCAGACTCAGCCTGCCGGGGCCCTGGGTTATGTCTTCCGGGCCGTGGGTGCCTCCAGCATAAGGTGTGTTGAGGAAGAGAGCAGTGAATGTACGTGAATGTACATGAATGTATAGAGCCTCATCAGAGTTGGTCCCCTTTGGCAATGGGAAAAGGCACAGCAGTTTGTGCAAACCCTCCATACATGTTATGCAGTCACACGTGTTCATATGTGCACCGGCTCCTGCACACGTGCCCTGCCTTGCACCTGATGGAGGATGTGCAGAACGTGTGCGGCTGCATGGCAAGATGGGCCTTGGGAGTGCACAGCCAGCAAGGGAGTCGTCTCCCGGGGCTCCCCGTGGAGACTCCTAACGTGCCTGGGAGCTCCTTGGAGGGCACTGGCATTTTGGTGTCCCTGAGCTGGCGGTTTGGGAGGCTGTTAGACTTTTAATAGATCGTGTTGTTGGTGGAGCTGGTGACACTTGGGAAAACATTGGCATATGGGAATCTCAGTGTATGTCAGGCTGTCACTGCTACCCAGACTTGCAGACACATGCTTAGGGCTTGATATAGTTTTTCTAGGCAGAAGAATTTTGTCGTTATGTCACCAGGGAGAGGCTGAGGGACTTGGGTTCAGTCCTCTGCCCTGCCAAGGGCTTGCTGCAGGCAATAGACTGCTCAGTCTCTCTGCCAACCCTGCGTCTCATCCTCCTTCTGGCCGGGCAGGCTCAAGAGGACACGAGTCTCTTCCTGACTGCAAGGTGCCACACGTCTGCAAATGATGAGAGACATAGACATACCTGAATAAATTAGATTCAGCTCATACCACTGTTTTTATTCTTTCTTGTTTGCCTGAGAGGCTGGGAAGCCATGACATGGCTTGGGAAATGTTGACTTCAGCCACTGACATGAGAGCTGTTGTCGTGTGTCCCCCCACACTCTGCAATCCCTTGAACTGATACCACAGTGCACTGGCAGTAGGAGTTGTGTCCTGCCAAGGTGCTGAGATCTGCAGCCAGGGGCAGATTCCAGCTCCCTGGCATTTTATATCCTCGGCCACTGCAGGGTCTGCCTACAGGGCATTTGATCACTGGAGATCCTGTGCTGCCTGCCTGTGAGAAGTGGCATGGAGTGCCCCTGCCCATTCCAGACTGCCCAGACACACCTACCAATCAGCAAAAGAGATACGCATGGCTTTTCCTGCTTACCTCGTGTTCATCAGTTACATTTGCCTGGTAAAGGGTTAAACATACCTGTTTTGTCTTTTGTCTTGCAGAGCCTGGGGTCAGCAGACAAGAAGGACTTTTACCAACCAAAGTAAGTGCCAGTAGCCATGATGAGTGATTGCATGGAAATTCCCAGGTGCTCCATATTACTGAGCAGCTCTGTGGCTTACTAAGATTAGACATTTCGATGTACAAGAATAGCTGCTGCAATTACACAAGTGAGGCTAACAGTAGAAGGGCTGTCAATCATTTTGGCTTCAGGGCATATGCAAATCACTAGATCAGGTCAGAAGGAATCAAGACAGCTTGAGTGAGCCTCACAGCCAGAGCTGGTACCTGGCAGCCAGGGGAGTGGGGGCTGCAGAGGTGACCTTTACCACCTCTGGCTCTCTCTGCCCTGGGTTTGCACAGCTGAGCTGCTTTGGAGAATCTAATGATTTAGTTTTGTGTTGCAGCTGGCTGATGTTAGAACACATCTTCCACAGCCAGTGCTTTGACATTGATGCCTGTCTTTTTCCATCCGTTGTGAGTGTTCTGTAAAGCACAGTGAGCCATAAGGGTGAAAGAAAAGGAAGAGGGCTCTCTGGAGCCCTCAGATCCGTGAGCATGAACAAAGGATCTGCAAATCACCCCAGTAACATAAACAGTTGGTTACCTAGTGCATGCCCTTGGCCATGGCTCTGGGCTGGCTGCAACAGTCTGTAAGCGAGAGAGAGCGGAGCACTTTAAAAAGCTGTCAACCTCTGAGACCCTTATTAAAATGCAAACATAGCGTGCACTCTCAGATGATTTATATTGTTGCACCCAGCATTTCCAGAGCCTCACTACAGAATGGCACCTTCAAGTCAAGAAGGGTCTCTTTGCTGGAAGGAAATCTGGCATCATGATTATTTGGATAAAGGCAACCTCTTGTAAAACCCACAGTTAGAGTTTCAGTTCTGGACCTGACCATAAAACATCTATGCATTGTACTGCTGAGCATGTTTGCACATGGGGTGTTGTATTGCTCTTGCTTGTGTTTAGGGAAAGTGAAATATCACTGTGTTATTGCTTTTTCTGCTCTGAAAAAAATGCCATAGCTATGTTTTTAGAGATTGTTCTTGTTCCGGAAGTTGTGGAATTGTGCTCTGACATGCAGGGTTATCAGTGGAGGGTATTTTCGGAATATTCAAAATGAATTGGTTGAGAAAAAAAACTTTTCTCCTCCAAAATTCACTGTACTTCTGCTTTTGCTGTTTCTTTGTTGCTTTCCAAAATATTCCAGATCTACTCCTCAACAGTGCAGAGTGTGCAGTGAGCACAGAGTGATCATCCTCCCTCACTGCTTTGTCTGATTTACTCTTAGCATCGAAACAAAATTTTCAGTGGCACACTTGGGATTTTAAGCTTTATCACAGAGCATCTTCCAGAGCTGTCTGTTTGCCCTCTGTGATGTGGAGAGCAAGTACTGGGGTGCATGGGTGTTTTTCAGTTATCTGTTGGATCCTCTTTCTTTAAACCACTAAGAATTCCACCCCTTGCCCTCCCCGCCAATCCACTAAAGCTCAGCACTGGTCTCTTAGGTCCATACCAGAAAGGTCTAATTTCAAAGAGCTCCTCTGTCCATTCACCCCAAGGCAGTGGTGATCATCAGCTTTCTGAGACCGCTCAACACTTCTGAAAATCAAGCCAAAGCCATTTCCCAGGCTGTTTAATCCCACCAAGATTTCTGGGAGATCAGAGGGATATACCAGGAGTTTATGGAATCATCATGGATACAATGGTAAAATCAACACACATTGGCAAAGGATTTATAAATATGTTTTGTGATCTTTAATAATAGTCATCCAAGATTTCTATGTTGCTTGCTGTAGCACTCTTATCTCTTATGTAGCATGCTTAAAAAAGGTTAAAGCATCTCTAATATCCCTATGCCAGTTGAAGCTTTTGTGAGACTTTAAGGCAGAAGTTTGGAGGAAACATGCTAAGAGCTCATTCCTACTGGGCAATTTTGGAGCTAGATAGCAAAAGTTAGTCTTACTGTTATAGCTCATCTCATCAGAGAAATTAGGGATATTTCTGCCTTGTGACAGAGAACATGGGCTTCTCGACTCACTGAAGTGGCAAAATTGTTGGGTCAGAATGGTGGGTGCTGATGCAGGAAGTCTTGTAAATACATGGTATCTTACTGGTGCTCTCTGGTTCCCTGTTAGTCTCTCTGATAAAAAAGATGCTTTTAGAGATAACACATACGTGTTGATGACCCTCAGCTCTTCTTCTTAAGCCACTTTTGTCTCTTTCTCTTTTCCCTGTGCCCCAAGGCTCGGGGACCACCATTGTTTGGCCAAGTGGCTTGTGATATCGAACTGTGACTTGACTCATCAGAATATGATGACTTTGGTTAACGTCCACGCTGTTTACATTCCTCAGTGGTTGTTTTGTGCTTTCTCTGCTGTGAGACTGGTAGAGCTTAGGGCTGTGATGTTGCCTGGCACTGCTGCCCACTGCCTGCTCTGGCTTTTTGGTCTACCAGCTGCTGTTCCAGATAGACTTGCTCTCCCTACTGCAGCCTGGCCTGCATAGCTGAGCCAGACTGGGGAGGACCTCATCATCTGGCAGGACTGAAGCCTCTGTTCCTCAGTAAAGAATGGTGCTTTTCAATTGTCGCGGTCCGCGGGAGTGACGGGAATGAATCATACGCATTCACAGAATGCAGGTTCAATTCCATCTTTATTCAGCAATTTGCCTATTTTATAGGTACAGGTATTCGGCGCTTTGGCCCTTGATTGGTGGTTCATACAGATTATGTCACAGGTAGCCAATCATAGCACCGATCACGCACGCAGCGGTCATGTCCTGTACCTTGCTACTTATTTAGCAAAACTGTCTAGCCCTTAACCTTGGTTCCCACTGGCTTCTGCTAGTTTATCTGTACTTTCTCAGATGTATCATTCCCAGCTACACCAGTGTCCTTGGTAAAACTACTTTAAAGCACGTAGCAACAGCTACAGCCTGAGGCCTAAGGCTTCAGCAAATTTAGCTACTAATGCTAAGCAAGTTGTGCTAAGCAACTAATCCTAAACAGTGTAGTTCCATACTCTGTATCTCATATAGATTGTTGTTCTGAAGGACTGCAAGGGCCCCAACATTCAGTAATGCCCACAGTGGCAAAAAACCCAGATGTGCACAGGTGTAGAGCCCTCTTCCCCACTTCCCTCTCTGCTGCATGCTGTGCGTGGGCTCCAGGGCAGTGCTTCCTTGGTAGCTGCTGGAGGTCTGTGTGTGGAGACTGATTAGAGGCTCAGGAGAGCTCAGCACTTCTGCAGCACCTTTTGTAGATGTATTTTCTAAGCCCTGGGCAAGCCAGCTGTTTCCAGCGAGCTGGCTGTGAGCAACAAGACCATGGGAAGCAGCCTGCAGCTGGTTCCCAGAGCTGAATTGAGCAGTAATGTTTTATGAACACATCTGTGTGGCTAGGCTGGTGATCCGATAGAAGTTTGGCAACAGATGGCTGGCCCTCTAGCTCCTAAATACCAGAGCAAACTTTATAATTCCTCTGCTTTTCCTGTTCTGTGCTTCTGAGACAGCGGTGGGCTCTGCTGACCATACTGCTTTCACTGCAATAGACATGTCAGAACAGCGTCCCTGGTCTCTGGTCGGTATTGTGGGCTCTGACTTGCCTAACATACAACAGACATAGGTTATAGAAGTATAAAAACAGTTAAGGCCTCACTGGTTCATCTCCCTTTCACCAAAGAACTGCTCTCTGCTTCTCATTTCCTTTTTTATCTAACTGGTCATTGTCTGTGGCTTCCTTTCCAGTTATGTCAGCCTTTGTTGTAAGGAATCTCCCTACACAATCAATATGTCCTGGTCCTTAAAGCTTGTGGCTCACCTTCATACACATCAACCACTGGAATTAGGTGCTGTGCTGTCAGCCATACAGACCCCCAAAATCTTCTGAGCAATGCTTTTTTATCACTGCTTGTCCTGGGTGTATGGAGAGGTGTCAATCCTCACCCACCGACCTTTGATAACCCTTACACGAGGCTCTTCCCTGCTGACCAGTCCATCCAAGAAATTCTGAGGCAAAGATCTTGTACTAGATTGCCCAAAATTTAGAACTGCAAGCACTCAAGAAAAAGCAGTGAATCTAGACTTTCACGGTTGGAAGTCAGAGGTGCCAATGACTGAGCCAGCAAGACCTGAAATGATGTTGCTGTCTGCTCTTCTGGAAGCACTTTTATTTCCTTTGCTGAGGGTGGTTATGTATGTTCCTCCTGGAGTTGGCCAGCGTCAGGAGTTGTGATTCCTGGCTTTTTGTGTGTCTGTGAGATAATATTTCTTCCTTCTACATTAAATGCAAAAATGCTGCTTGACGTCATGAAAGTTGAAGCACTAATCTTAAAAAAATACATCACCTGAGAACTGGGTAGGCTAGAGACCAACTTAGGAAGAACAGACACTCAAACAGTTTCTGTGGCTAAACTTCCTGACAGAGGAGTCTGACAACTTGGGGATGATCACCACTTCAGCACCAAGACCACATCTGCACAGGTTTTACCACCTGCATTAGCTGCTCTGACCTTGTACTGTGTCCACTTAGAACAGGCACAGACGTCTTTCTCATGCTGTGTTTCTGAAGCAGGTTGTTTGGATGTCAGAATGTGCATCGTAAATCCTTACCTTGTCTTACCTTGATCTTACCTTGTCTGATCCAGTTTGGGAATGTGCTTTCCCCATCCCAATACTTCCTACAAGCCCACTTTGGCTGGGGTCCGGCTAGCATTCCTAGGGACCAGGGAGGAAGTGCCCTGTGGGCCAAATCCAGCCCCTGAACTGCTCACTAGTTTGTTACCCTAATTTAGAAAATTGCTAATACAGCTGTAATGTTCTCAGTGCTTCCAGAGTTCATTCTAAATTGCTGACAGAAGACTCTTGTTTACTTTATGGAGCAAATCAAGGCAGTTTCCTGAGCAAGGGCTTGCTTGCTAAAGACCCAAGGACCATGCTCAGAGAGAGGAATAGGATCTCCTGAGTCAAGAGATGCTTTTACTTAATAACTGTCCTGGAAGGAGTGGTTGGAAGGCCCTGTAAGTGCCCTGGCACTGACCAAGAAAGACTGATGTGTTTGCTAATTCTCTGTAACATCTAGTTGCTCTTCAGTGTCAGGCACTGATTAGAACTCAGTTTCTTCAAACACAGAAAGAAATCTTGGTTGTAATAATAATCATACAACCTCTAGCAAAGGTAGACTAAAGTACCTGGTTTTAATTAAAGTGTCACTGATTTGCTGCATGAGCAGGAGCCGTTTGCTCTCGCTACCTGTGCTATTTCCTCTGCTGAGAGCAATGCTTATCTGTCAAGAGAGTCTTCATCCTCAAGCAGTTATTATTTGCCAGGCTGTAGCAGCACAAAATTTTCTTGACTGATCTGCTTGTTCAGTGCCTTGGGAAGATATGGCCATGTTGAAGAGATTTGATGCCTCAAAGCCCACACCTTGCTCCAGAAGAATCCCACAGCCCATTTATATATGTATCTTATGGCTTTGTCTTCATTTTAGATTAAAGGCTACCACCCACTTTCTATGCTTAAGCCTCAGACATGTATACACACAGCAAGCCTTTGAAACCACTTTACATAAAGCAGCGTCTCTTGTTTGTTTTGCCTTGCAGTATTTGTACGCCAAAGTGTCTCTGCAGCTAACTCATTGTCACCCTGCTCTAAAGATAGAACATTTGATATTTTAGACTAAGACCTTTCTGTGCCAGCATTTGGATGAAAGTGAATGTTTTGTTGCTGTACATTATCTTATAAAACCTTGGCATTTTAAAGGATCTAGAAATCAGTATTTACATTTTGGAAGCATTAAAGGGTGTCATCACAAGCTAGATGTGTTCCTAAGTGGGGTGTTGCCTCCTTAATTCAGACATTATTATTACAGTAGTAGCAATAATAATAATACACATATATGCTACATTTGACTTCTTTAGCAGTGGCTGAGAGTCATTCAGCTGAGATATACTCATAAAGTGACTCGACTTTACCTGCAAGTTCACCTGCAACATGCCAAGCAATGGGAGGAGGAATCACATGATAAAAAGAAAGGAGTGAGAAACAATACAGCTGATATAAGGGAAGGTAGTGGGGTACGGGGAAGCGATGCTGAGTTCTAGATATCTGTTCTGAAGCTATGGGAAACTTACTAAGAGAAATCATCCAAAAACTGTGTTCATGTAGGTGGAGAATGCTTCTCCCAACTTAGGTTGTGGAAAAGGCTGAAGTGCTGTTGCCAACCTCTCTCTTGGTAGTGGAATGGCACAGCAGTGGGGGTTTGGAAGAGAGGGATTGGGGTCTGTTGGGGCAGATGACGCTAAAATAGGGTGTGGACTGGCAATTTGAGGGGAATGAAGTTCTCCAAAAGGGGTCATAAATGTGTGATCCTAGCTTCCAACCCCAAATCCTGGCTAAGCCAGTTTCCTTAAGAGTCAAGAAGTTAACTCCTCAGCACGCAATGTAATTAAGTAAAGCGGTTTATGATGCTGGTAAAGGTATCCTAGCAGCATGGTTTGAGCCACTGAAACTTTATACCAAGCTTAAAAAACTATTTCCCTGGGGGTCTGGCCAGTGGGTACAGAGCCTAAGTTACAAGGATGTGGAGGGGTTTTAAGCCTTCTTAAGTGCTGGGAAAGGAAGGGAAGTCTTAAGAGATACTTTTGAGAAATGTCATGGTTCAACAAATGCTGGTCTGGAGATGGAAAGCAGGGCTGGACTAGAGCTGAAGGGGAGAGGAGGGTTAGCAGAAGTAGATATGAATGGTGGGAGGTACTGTTCATGGGTTGGCAGAAAGTGGCCTTGGAAGTTTGCAGAGGGTGCAGGAGACAGGCTTGTATTCAAGCCTCAGAACGGCTCTACTGCTTTTAGTCGGGTCTTTGAAAAATTTCTCTTGACGTATGATGTGCTGGACTTGCAAACTGAGGCTGCCTGGTCTCTATCTATCTGTAACACCCTGTGCCCAGAAGAGTCTCTGGAGACTTTCTGCTGATCTGATGGGGTGCAGGGAGAGCAGAAAATGGTTTTCTCCTATGGCGACGGGTGCTGTTCCCGTCTCTGACGTTAGGAGGGCGTTGAGTAGCTGCGGCATGCCAAACAGGCAGAGATGGGGCTGTGCAGCCCCTTGCAGCCCTGCTGGCTCTTCCCAAGAGACAGAAGTGTGAGTCCTCCTTCAGGGCATTGCAATGGGTGCAGGATGCATCTCCATCCTCTCAGGAACGGTTTTGTCCCCCTAAGATCACATCTACTTTGCTACTCTGAGCACGAGCATGGACTCCGTATCCTCTTAGCTCTATGGCAGGGCTGGCAGAGGAGGGAATGGGATATGGCGTTATCAGGGAATGGTGCTAACAAAGAGCAGTTTGAATCTTGGAGGTTAAGGAAGAGATATCCCTGCTGATTTGCCCTATGGTGTCTGAGCTGGGACAGACTAATATCTCTATTTGCTTTTCAGTCTGGGAAAGCCATAGTCCATGTGTCTGCACACTGTGTGCACAGCAAGGTGAGCAAGGTACCAGGCTGAGGTCCCCATTGTTTTGCTGCTGAGTGTGTTTCCTGTCGTCATCCTCCCTTCCCCTCCATCTCTAGGCAATACCTGGCAACTTTGGCTGTCTCACTTTGTCTCTCTGCAAAGGTGATGGTTTAACAGCTGCCAGGTAAGTGAAATCTTTTCTCCACTTTCTTCATCCCAGAGCAGCCTACTCAATATTATGAAGATGAGGCTTGAAAGTTGGAGTCTCCTGTAATCCTCAGCCTCTCTCCCCACACAGAAGTTAAAATTTGCCCATATGTTGCTTTCCACACCTGTCAAAGCCACTTTCTGTCTTGTCAGCCAGGCAGCTCAGGAGGACAGCACTGGATTATGTGCTGCATAAGACCCACCAAAGCCCACAGTTGGTGCGAATTATGAATTAATGCACTTCTTACTCATTTTATTTTTGGTGCTTGTTACATGGGAATACTTGTCTCTAAGCAACTGTGGCTGATGGGGCAGAAGGACCATGGTGGGGTGTTTTTGGCAGGTGCTCTACATTCAGATTTGTGAGGCCAGAGACCCGCCTTCTCTCCCTATGCCTGTATGGTACCAGGGTCCACAATACGCAGCCTGGCCTGGGCTCCAGAAGGCAGCTACAGTGCAAGGAACTAACTGTCCTGGCCCAAGGGAGGTCAAGGACAAGGTGCCACTTGGTTTCAGCTGTCCCTCAGTGTTCAAGCCCTCAGGGCAGAAGAGTTGTCAGGGTTGTTTTAACCCATGCTACCCTACTCTGAGACAAGGAACGACTCAGCTACCTCCCTTGCAGCATGCTCACTCTACAGCTGGGAATGGCCCCTTCTGGACCTGTTGGTGGAAGGAAGTTTAGGTTTCAGTTGTTTCTCTGCAGCTTTTAATGTGTTAAGTGATACTGTGATGTAGGCTCTTACTGTGCCAGTTGCCATAGAAACTTGAAGGGCTTTTTTCTTCTATCCCCCCAGCCCCTTTCTTTAAACCAAAGCATTTTTTTCCCCCTATAATTCAATTAAAAACCTTCTTGGCCTTGATTCCCAGTCTCCAGCGTTGCCACAAATGGACTCAGTGTCTATACTCATGCTTCCCTTTGCCCTGACCTCAGGATGTGTGTTTCAGCAAACAGGGCACTTGCCTGGCAGCATTGGGTGGGCTGGCTTTGCCCAAAGAGCCTCCCACTGGGGTTAGGAGATGATCCTCACTTGGTGCCTCTCTGCTGTGCATCTTGCCAAGAAAAGAGCATCTCATTTACCATGGGGTGCCCTCTCCTTGCTGCTTCTTCCAAAACTGGCCAAGGGCTACCACCTGCTCCCCAGTCCACTGACTCATTTCTCATCCTGCCCATAACTAACAGCCATCACACAGCAATAATTGGTGTTAGTTATCAAATGCATTCAAGTATGAAGACATGTCCCAGAGCCAGCAGGCTCCGTGGATCATTGCTGAGACCCAAAGCTATGTAAGGACCTGTTTCCCCTCAGCAATATTCCTCCAGAAGAAACATGCAGAAGAACCTGTGCTTTGAGTGAAAATAGAGAAGAACTTGCTGTTTCACCCTAGGAATAGGGCATCCACGAAGAGAACTGAGTTCCTGGTTTGGAGTGGTGCTGGGGTGGGGGTGATGTGGAGCTGAATGGGCATGACCACTTGGTAGTCTGTTGTTGGAGGTCCCAGGTCCTTTGGTGGAGCCGTTGAAGTAGCATCTGTCTTCCTCACTGATTTGAACTAGATGCTGTATTTCCCTCTTGCTGAATGGGAGGATGACCCTGTCAGCTCAGAGCTGAGAACAGCAAAGAAGCCACCTATGCACCAGCTGCAGCCCTTTACCATTTGTTACACTGCATTAATCAGAAAAAGGGAATCAGGCGTAGGAAGATGGGCATTTTTTAATAAAATATCCAAGGCTGCATTCTAAGCAAGAGAGCAAAGTGTTGCTGCAATGAGTCAACACAGAGATGCTTTTGGCATGGGAGGTAATGTTCACACCCACATCAGCGATCACTCCCACGGCCTATGCAACCAGGTGCCTGAGAGGGAGAAATGGGTTTAGGCATTTCCTGAGCCACTCTGCCAGCACTATCTGCTGGAGAGTTGGTGTTTCTCAAACTGTTTAGAGCGGGCATTTCCAGCATACTCTGCTCCCAGCACAATATCTGACAGGGACTTCTCACAGCCACTGGGACTTCTAGCTCTAAACCCCAGCATTTGAGGAGCTAGCTCCCATTTTTGCTGCTCAGTGGCTCCACAAGTCTTCATTGTTCCAAAGCCTGTACTGTCTTCTGAGTCACCTGTCTTCACCATGTTGCTTGGCCTCTGAGCTCTAGTTAAGCACTGGGATTCACTGTTGTGGGATTTAGGTTCAAAAGGGACTCTTAGATCATGTGGTTTGGGCTCCCATGTTCTATAGGGATGTAAATGCTGCCCACCCAGTTCTTCTGTGAGCCATTAAGATTGTGGTTGGCCTAAGCATCCCTCTCTGAGAGCTATCTAGTCCTGACCTGAAGCTCATTTGAACTTGTTGGGCTTCAAATCCCAGTCAGTGGTTCTCTGTGTGTCTCTGTTAGACAAGAGTGGCTGGCACTTGATATTTTCTCCCCTGAAATGCACTCTGCTTTTTTTGGCAAGGGAGAGTTGGGGGTGCCGATAAATTGCATAGAACTCAAGTCTTTTGCTGCTGGACATTTTCTCCAGCTCTTGGATCACTTTTGTGACTCATCTCTCCAGCCTCTTAGGTATTTTAGTTTCCCATTTTAAGCATGGCCATTTTAATTGCAGGGCTGTATCAGCCTCATCAGTGCTATACATATAACTCTCCTCTCCTCGAAGAACTGCATCAGCTCTTTTCGTCACAGCATCACTTTAGGGCCTTGTGTTGAGCTGTTCATCCATGGTGACCTTTGAGCCTTTCTGGAGTCTCTTTCTTGTCTGGGATACAGTCTCTGTTCATAAATACAGCCTGTAATCCTTATTTGTAGGTTTATAATTTTGCACTGGGCTGCATTAACATGTACAATGTTTGAATGGGTTCAGCATTACTAAGCAAGCCACATTTCACTCTCTCCTCATCAATATCTACTGTTATATCAATCTTTCTGTCATCTGCTAATTTTTTGAGCAGGGTTTCTGTTTTTTCTTCTTGATCATTGAGGAGAATATCGACTAGCATGCTCCCTCTGGAACCTTGCTGAAAACCCCTCTATTTAATGATTCCCCATTGACGACTACTATTTGAGATCTGTCAGACAGTTCTTAATCTCTTTAATGTGCTTTATTGATATTGTATAGTACTATCTGTTAAAATCAGAATGTCATGAAGCACTTAACACTCTAACTGCACAGATGTAATGTACACTGTGTCTTTTTCAACTAAACCTTTATTCACTGAAGAATGAAATCAGGTTCATTTGACAAGATCTCTTTTCCATAAAGACATGCTGACTGACTTTAATTATAACTCATATCCTTTAATTATTTCTTAATTTAATCCTAGATGAGCCCTGGCTTCTGGGTCTTATGTCAAACTGACCATTTTGTAGTTAACTAGGTCATCTTACATTTGGTTTTGAATATTGCTGTAAATTAGTCATTTGCCATCTGGAAGTAGCAACTTGAAGTTGTTCAAAATAAGCAGCAGTGCCCAGAAGGCTCTCCCAAGTCTTCTAAAATTTTGGGGTACAAATTATTTGGACTGACTATTTAATAATATTTGGGCTTCTTAGATGTAAGTGAGGTTACTAACAGATTAGAAAAAAAATTCTCCTAAGAAGTACCTCATTCTGTTTTTTTTTCCCAAATACAAAATAAATATTTATTGACTCTGTTTACCTTTTCTGCAGCCTTTCCTAGAGCCTCTGCCTAAAAATGGAACCATTTCTAGAATTTCTCTTTCCTAATAATAGATGTACTTATTTTCCCTATCCAGCTGTGCATTTCCCCCTGCTATCTTTAGCTTCCCTTATCAGTTTTCTACACAATGTAATTTTTCATTTGTATTGATCACTCTTTCCCTATTGTATATTCCATTTCCACTCTGAGCCTTCATTTAGCAAGTGATTTTAAGTGAGTTGCTTGTTTTCCTAACTATGAAATTATGACTTTAGGGACATTCAATAAGCTCCCCTTAAAGAACTGCTAAATTTTTCACTCTCATTTTTCAAATTCTCTCTTTACAATCAGTTTTACCCCATCTCCCAGTTTGTCAAAATAGCCATTTTAGAGTACTGAGTACATATATCTCACTGCCTGAGACCATCATCTTGTTCGGTCGCAAGGGACACAGTCAGGCATAGTTGTGTCTCTGGACAGCTAGCAACTTCTAGACCCTTTGCTGTCTGTAGTGCCTTGTGTATTAGAAAGTTATCATCTGTAGTGTTTAGAAATGCACATGGTGTTTTACTACTGCCTCTGTGAGCTTCTAGCATAGGACTTGCAAACCAAAGTCCTTCGTAAGGCATTGTATCTTTCTATCCATTGAGAACATATATTTAAGGAAGAACTCATACAATCCTGTGTTTTGGTTCAGTGTATGAGGTATAATGTGCTGTGCCTCTTCCCAATCCTTGGTGAAAACGCAAATCTATGTTTCTTCAAGTGCTGACTATTCTAAAAGATCTGTAATTCTAAAGAAAAAAATAATGGCACATATCTTAAGTAGTGTCCTCCTCTTCCTTCTCTGCTTCACCCCTCCCACGCAGAGACTTTAATATTCTGATCACGTGAATCATCGTAACAGGTTTCAGTACTGTCAATTACGTTAAATTTCTTCTCATGAATGAAAATTTCCAGTTTCTCATGCTACTTACTCAACCTTGCTGCCTAGCATCATCTTAGGAGCATGTGCTGGTGAGAACAGTAGCCTGCTACCTTGCCCGTCAGTGCAGCACAAGCAAGATATCTGATATTCTTTTCGGGTATGGAGGAGAGAAAGAAAAGAAATAACCACAGATTATTCTGGCTTTTTATTCAAAGTGTACAGTTCTCAGTGTACAGTTCTGGTATTTTCAGAATGTGCTTCACCTGCAGTGCCAGATAGACAGCTGGGCCACATAGTGATCAGAAATTACATCAGCCCTGCAATCCCTTCAAAAGCTGATCCTCACGTAAGGTATTACACAACCAACCTGGCTAATGTCTGAACAGTTCTTTAGGGTATGACAACATAAGAAGAGGTTTTCCTGTGTTCACCTGCCAGAGACGCTGTTTTGTAAAGTAGTGTTTTGTTATGCCTGAGCCTGTTGACAGGCAGAATCTCCTGAGAAACACTGGCAATTTGCAATGTCCTTCAAAACCAATCCATACTCTCCCAGACTGCACATTGTCTCTAGCAGCGTTGTCTCTTTTCTTCCTCCAGTAGTGATTTCATGTGAAGCACAGTGCATGCTATGGTTGGTGGCTCTGCAGCCTTTCTCCAAATCTACTAAGCTCCCAAGAAGCACACACAAAAATTGCCTTTGGTGGTGGAAGTGACAGTATTAGTCTTGAAAGAAATCAGCCAGGTTTCTGTTAACCGCAGCATGTTTCTGTTACAGTTACTGACTTTGGGAAGGCAAGGCATAATCAGGCTGAGCATGCTGATTTACTTGGGCTGAGTAGACTGTGGGGAGACATGTAGATAGCACTAATTTGCTCAGGGTACAGTGTATCCAAGTACATTAAAGGAGAAAAATATCTTGTCTTTACTGCATCATAACAACGTGGTATGCCCAGAGGTGAGATCTGAAAGCTTGGAGCTTTCTCACAGATTTCTGTCATTAACCAAAGTGGGTATCAGAATAAGAGGGTGACTCCTACAATGTGTGGAGTGGGAAGAGAAGAGGGTATGGTTGCTTGGTTGTCTCTTTGGGTTTGGGATAGCATGTAAAAGAGTACAAGCTTCAACATTGCTACTGGTGGTTTCAGGTCCTTTTGCAGATATGTCTGACCCACCTTCACTGTCTAATTTATAAGGAAATGAATCCTGCTCTAGAAGTGTCTAATCTCTCTGCTGACTGCAGAGGGAACCTGGACAGCTAGCTCAGACAGATCTCTGCCATCTGTCACACCACTGTTGATTTTCAATACATCCAGAAGATGCAACTGAAGGTGAGATAAGCCTTCATCAATTAATGAAAAAACACTGGCTAGTGGTATTTATACCTAATTAAAAGCTTGACCAAATCAAGCTGTGGTCACCAGTGGCAGGCTGACTATGGGGAGACCTGTGTGCATGTTATAGGGGACTTTCTAACTAAACAGGGATATTTCCCTGAGTGATTTTGGGAGATCCACTAAATCCCAGTAGCCCCCAAATTCAGTCATTCATAGGCTGAAGACATTCACTGAGGTTTCTCTTCAAGGCTCTGATTCAGCAGAGGATGTGGGGATGGGACATTGGTTGACACTGAGCATTTGAGAATCCTTTTGTGTTCAGTGGGGTACTGCGGGTGTTCTTGGCTGACCTGTGTCCTGTGGTCCTGTCATCAATGTCCTGTTGGTCTCTTACTGTCCTTATCAGCCCATGCTATTATACTAACGAAGACACAAGAAAACAGCTTCTTACCCCAGAGTAAATGGAAGTGCACACAGTGCTTTGAGGAACAAGAAACAGGCAATTGGCCTGTTTCTAGAAAAAATGGGTAGAAAAGGAGGCAAAAGGAACCCTAGTGCCCCATAAAATGCAAAATACCTTTTTTAAACTTAAAAATAGAAAACCCAAGCCCTCCAAAAAGCTTGGATGCCTGAAGAAAATCTTTGGAGATGACAGTGCTCAAGCAGGGGCCATTATAGATTTCTCCTTACTGCATGAGATATGAAGAAAAAAGAAGCCAGGGAGGGGCCAAGTTCAGCTGCATTCATTCTCCCCCTCAGATGTCAGAGAGGCTTTGTTTTCCAGAACTGCTGATTATTCATACTGCTATCTCATTAGGCAGCTGACATACAGCTACAGCTTGGGGTTCATTAAGGCTCAGACCCTACCCAGAAGCCGTGCAATTGCTCAGCTTTTCACCCTCCAGGTGGTCCCACTGGGGTCAGAAGGATGGTATTAGTGCCTCTCTTCAGGCTTGCCAGTGCCGCACTCATCCAGGTAGGAGTTTCATCATCTTTTCCCTACCATGTTCCCTCTTTCATCCCTCTTCTTTTAATCAAAGTTTTTGTCACTGGATCCTCGGCCACTGACTAGCAGATCTGTGAACTTAGTATTGCTTGTCCTGAGGGTCCTTGCTCAGCTTCTGATCTTGGAGGAGATGCCTGAAGATGGTGAAACACAGACACTGCATTTCCCAAACATTTCTGCCTTTTCCCCGTGTTTCCAGTAAGCCTTCCAGTAAGCCTTTCCTCTGCCTTCACACAGAATCCTGACTGGCTGCATCAGGGTGGATTCCCAAGCCTGCTTGTGCTGGATCCCTATTCTGCAGCACACATGCTTGGCTTTGCCGTTCCCAAATCCACTGGATCACTTTGAGGATGGGGTGACTTCTGCTTCTGTCCTTTTAACTAGTTTATCTGTTACCCCCCTCCTCCTTCCTGGCTGGCAAGTGTTGCTGGAAGCTCAAGACTACCTCTCTCTCAAAGTGGTTTCTAACTGTCTTGTTTTTGCTACTGTAAATTATTGGCTTCACAAACGATGAATCAGATCTATGAAGGTAGTGGAGGAGACTGTGTGACTTTTGTTAAAGAAATTAACTCCACTTCATTTAGAGTATCTTCTATAGTCCCACATTTGGGATTCTTTTTTTTCTCTTGTATCTTAACTTTGGTACGGGAAAAAGCAGTTGAAGCATTTTGTTGGCTATTGCTGGCTGTTAGCTGTGGCTTCAGCCTTGACTAATAGCTTACTGGGGGCTGGCAGGAGTCATCACTGCTATGACAAAGAGGGATAGTATGTGTCCCAGCACACTTCATCCTGCTCACAGCTCACACTGGATAGTGTGCTTTCACTCTTTTCAGTTTTCCTGCATTTCACTTCCACAGTAAGCAAGTTTGACTCCCCAGTGCATGAGAATCACCAGAAAGGGATTTTTCAGCTCTGATAGCCCCATGCTTGATGTGATCTACAGAGATCTCAGTGTGCAGGATTCCACCTTCTCCCACTGGTGCCGAGTGTGGTCATGGGATCTTCTCCCAGCAGCAAGGCCCTGCTCATCCTAGCAGGGGGCAGAGAAGGGGACGCATTGGGAGGGGGTATCAATCACAGCCCAGCATAAATTCCACTGTCCCCACGCCAAATTGTACTGAAGAAGTCTGAGGGGTCTGCCAAGTAAATATGAAACCCTAAATATTTGTACACAAAGGCCAAGCTGAAATCCGTGTCCCAGTCCAGACATCAGAGGTGTCATTTTTGATTTTCCAAACACAGAGAGAGCCCTTTTCAGCACTGGCCTGCTCAGACACTGCATCTTTAATGTCCAAGCACCCAGCATGTTTCCACTCCCCTCAAATGCATCAATCAGGTCTCGGTGAGGCTCTGAAAGAGCCAGTTTGTTAAACAAACACACTTAGTGTAAAAAGTTTATTCCAGTTAATTAGGACTTCATTGCAATGGAAACAAATTATCCAGCTGTCATCTGCCAAATCAAACAGTAATGGGGGAGAGGGGGTCCTGGCCAGGCAAGAGACAAACAGCCATCTCAAGCAACCTTATTTATGTCCTTTTTATGTATTTCTGTATTTATTTGGACATTCCTGAGCTGGAGAGCTGGGTTATTGCACAGCCACACACCCCAGCACTTGCACAGTGTAGTCTGTCACCGGCTGCAGGTTATCTGCCTGTGGGACTCCAAGACAAACAGCAGGAGCTGGACTGGGCAGGATGCTGTGTGGGGAAGCAGGATTCGGTTCTTTTCAGGGCAGTAGTTACCATGTGTGCCCCTGGACATGTCACTTCTGGCATAGCTGGACCTCTTGTTCTGATACCAAAGAAGGAGGTGAGGCACTTGATGTGTGAGTGATGAGCTATGTAGGGAGAGCACTGGGGAAGGACAGAGGCTGACAGTCACCGTGAGCTTATCCCAAGTCCATGGACCCCTAGCACTGCTAGGTTTTCTACCCTCCCAGGGAAGGGAGAGCAGAGGGTGGCTCCCAACAGCAGCATCCTCTACGTCACCCCTCGTCCTTGAACACAGACCTCAGTCCCTATGGCATAGCCTTGTTCTCCCCTTCCAGTGTCATCCCTGTTTGCTTCCCTTGGTAACATCCATCCAACTGTGAGCTTTATCTCTCCATGGGGGCAGAGGCTGTTTCCACTCATCTCCTGTTTTGGGGTTCATCTCTGGCCTTGCTGTTGGCTCCCTTGCCCAGTCACTGGGACAGGGTGGGAGGCAATGCCCAGCTCTTCCAGTTTCATCCGTGGGAACCCTTGTCTGGGACAAATGTAGCATTAGCCACTGCAGGAAACGCATGACAACACTAAGGTGTCACACAAAGGTGCAGCGGAGCTGGAAACGTGTAGCACATTCCTCTTGTCTTCTTCAGACTGAAGTGACAGGGGGATGGCTCTAGAGATGATTAATTACCAGCCAGCCCATGTATCACTCCCTTCCCAACAATACGGAGCTTATGCTCACTGCATTCATCACTGTCGTGCTCGCCCCATTTTGGGGTCTAGTGGGCAGAGACGATTAACTTTGAGGCAGGAGAGGCATAAGCGCTGCCTGGTAAGGCTACCATTCATTTCCAACTCCTTTTATTTAAACAAACACACAATCACCACCTTTTTTCCTCCCAGAGCCCTTATTAAAAAAGCAGGAGGGAAAGGAGGGGCTGGGATGGGGAGGAGAATAAAAATAGGAGGTGCTGTGAAGCAGTGTGGTGGGAGACAAGTGAGCAGGAAGCTGTGCAGTTCCTGAAGGTAGTTAAGCAGCTGGATGGGGCTCAGAGGAGCTGGGCTGGATGGTGCTGGCTACCAGAGCCAGGACACGGAAGTGACAGATAAACCTGTGGGATTAGCAGCGTGTATCATTGCAGGAGACCAGCATCCCCTTCCTGGAGTATTAGTCACCCAAGCCTAACACTGGGGGTGGGAGGAGGCCTTTGCAATAAAAGTCATCAAATTACCTCCTCCTGCCTGCTCTGATCCCCCTGGTTCCAAATGGTCTGTCCTTGCTTTCATTTGCCTCTAGCACTGTGCTTCATAACTAGTGGGCAAGTGGTGCAGAGGCCAGCAACAGTGTCCATATGGAGTTATTCTAGCTGGGGTGCAAGCAGGACATCTCCACTTGGCTTTCGACAGGACTGCAGAGATTGTCCCATCCCTTGTGGCTTGGTGGGTTGGGATGATACAAGCATAGGACCTCTCCTGATTGCCTTGAAGGAGGTATCCTCCTCTGCAGGCAGAAGTCCTGGGGTTCCCCTTCTCCCAGCAGAACTAGGCATTCAAAGAGAGAAACCTGGCTGCCTGCTGGCACTATTCTTCTTCTAGCACAACATTCAAGCAGGCACAACCCCAAGACTGTGTTTGGAGAGTTGTTGAAGGCAGACAAAGGGGGTTGGAGAGGAACCCAGCTTTGTGCCTGGGGTTGGGGCTTTTGAGGACAGTCCCCAGAGCACCCATCTTTAGGAACAGATTGCCTTTGGCAATGGTAGTATTGCCATTGATTTAAAACTGCAAGCCTTGTACTCCAGGCTGGGTTAATATGTCCCACTGGCATGTGAGCCAGGATTTGAGTGTGGCATTAGCAAGGTTCTGCACAGGTCCCATCTGGTGCAGTGACTTGGTTCTTAAATTGACCAGAATCCCTCCCTCTATTCTGCAAAAGGACCTCAAAGTGTTAATAGCAGCAGAGCCATTAACATCACCAGCATAAACCACCACTCAAATTATTTGTCTGCCATCTCCAACCTTAACTTGGCCTCAGCATCTCTGCAGGTTCTGGATGCTGTATTCAAATAAAGGCAGAAGCAAATACTCCTGTGGTTGCTATTTTGGCAAACTGGCTGACAGTGGAGAGACCGAATAACCTTTGTGTCTCTTCTTTGCCTGTCTCAGTTGGCTCTGCGGAGCCCCCAGCGGGGCATGGAGCCCAGTGTCCACAGTGCTGTAGGCTTGTGGCAGGAAATCCCTGCAAGGAGGAGTTTTAAGACTGAGGAAAGGAAAGAAGGTTAACATGTTACCTTGTGGGTGAGAAGAGCCCAGTGGAGGGTACCCCACAGCCTTCAGTCCCTTTGCATGCCAAGCTCTGAGGCAGCAAGACTTGTTCCCAGGGCAAAGCAAGACAACAGTTTCTGGGCTGCTGCTGACAGCTGGAGTGTCCCGAGTAAGATGTTATTATCACTTTCAGACACGCTGATGATTATCTTGGCTTACGAGAACGGGGGCGTGCCTGATCCTACAGACATTCTGCAAACATGGCGCAGCTCCTGTTTCCCCTGATGCCTTGCCTGTGTCTCCCATCCTCATCACATCCATCACCTTCGCTGGCATTCATGGGCAGAGTTATGTCAGGCCCTTTCAGGTGTGAGCCAGGGCAAGTCCCTTGGGGTAAATGGAGCACAATAGCAGGTTTCTGCTTTTGGACTGAGACCTTTCAACAGGCTTGAATTTCACTGTGTGCCTGGTGGATAAACATAGTGCTTTTCCACTCTTCTCATCTGCTGCAATCACATCTAGACCAGATTTTTCCAGTCCTGTGAAGTCCTGAAATTCACATTTGAATTTCACATTTTGATCAAGTTGACATCAGGAGCCTTTCATACACTTTCCAAGGATGTTTCTATTGCCTTATAGCTGTGAACTCACTGTGGCCTGAGTTATGATATTTCTGTCTCTGATGGCACACAATTACGGGGGGGTGAAAAGCCTGAATCGAGGCATGCATCCTTGGAGGGGCCTGGGAAGGGGAGAATAGCTGAACTGAGCACTGATAGTTATAGTGATGAGTCCTGAGGGACATGGGAAAGATGGTGACCAGCACTGGAGAGGACAGAATTGGCTTGTGATTCTGGAGCCTGGAAGGGAGCAGAGGAGGGAACAGGGAATTTGGCACAAGCATCTTGGTTCCTAGGAGTCAGCTGGCCCATCTTGAGAGGTAATTTGAAAACACAGAAAGATAGAAAGCTGTGGGGAACTTCCCTGCCTGAGAAAGAGCTGGACTCTGTGTGTGGGTAGTCCACTATTAGTTTAAAGACACATTTGTTGTGTTCTCCAGCTAGGGACTAGAGGGTGAACGCAATGGGGTCTGTCCTTACCTTGAGTGAGGACAGCTCTGCCGGGTAAGCCGAACACCCCACTATCCTCTCCAGCGTTGTCCCCATCATTCCTGCAGCAACTTGCTGGAAGGACTCCCCTTTGCTCAGCCTGTCCCTGTGTTCTCTGCAGGAACCTCAGCTGGCAGAGCCGGCGAGCAGGGTGCCATGCATTTCCCTCCCCCAGCTGGCAGCCCTCTATTATTAGGGATTCTGGTTTTCTGTTTCTAGATTGACTTGTTTTCAATGTTTATTTTTAGCTACTTCAGTGCCTTGCAGATTCCTCAAGGAATTCTTTCTTTCTTGCTCCCTCCTACAGGTTTGTTTGTAACGTGGCTGTGTTGATATGAACCATAGTCAGTAGCTTTTGACACTGGTGGGGGCTGTAGCAAGCTGCTTTTAAAACGATTTACCTTTGTGGGATTCTCAAAGGCTGATGGCTCAGTGGAGCCCTGGGCAGCCCCAGGGCAACTACCCCTACAACAAGCCCCTGGGGCTTTGCCCTGCGGAGATGTTGTTCAAGAGGGAGCAGAGCTCTCACCTATTGCCAGTGGCACAGATGCATTACAGTCATCACTCAAAATCCCTTTCAAAGTGTGCTGGGTGTCCGTTGTCCCCCTTTCTCTTCTTAGCACTGCCCTCCCCTAGATTTCTTTCTTTTCACTGCCCAGTGAAAAAATTCAGATTAGTGTCACTTTATTGGCTGTGTGGAAACAAAACAGAATAAAACAAAAAACCTGTGATCCCCTTGCAGCTCTGCAGCCAGGTCCAGTGGAAATTTTTAAGCCTTTTAAAACCATGTGTAAAGTAATTCAAAACAAGTTTCAAATATATTTTGGACTCTGCCGGAGCTGTCATCGTCATTTTGCTTAGCCCACTGGCTGTCCCAGACAAGGGCTCACTTTGAGCATGTCCTTCTGCTGAGCTGGGGGGGTGTGGGGGGAAATGTTTTGATTACTAATTTAGAGCATCCGTCCTGCCGGGGTCCAGCCTTTGGTCTCCTGCTGAGCCAGGCACAGACCTGGGAGCCCAGAGGCTTCCTGCCGTGAATATACCTGTCACCAAGAGCTCGAGTGCTGTGCTAACATTTTTGTTAGAAAGGTCGATTCTCTTTGGACTTAGCCTCCTTTCTCTCATTCTGGGTTTGTGCTAGGTGTGTGTGTGTGGGGGGGTGAAGGTACAGTTTGTGCTCTGTTTTTTCCAGGATTTTTGTTATTTCATAGAGAAGGGAAAGTATGTTTATTT
This sequence comes from Apteryx mantelli, assembly GCF_036417845.1. Classification (NCBI taxonomy): domain Eukaryota; kingdom Metazoa; phylum Chordata; class Aves; order Apterygiformes; family Apterygidae; genus Apteryx; species Apteryx mantelli. The sequence goes on along the minus strand of NC_089993.1, from coordinate 1,746,456 downwards.
TTAAGCACCTACAGTATAGGTTGATAATCAGTACAGGTTTGCTGTTTTTCCTCAGCAGAGAGTGCACTAGGAGGTCTCATTCAGGCAATGTATGGGTTTGGTGTCGTTAGCTCCATCAGGGTGGCCCCAATCCAGCAAAGTACTATTTATGAAGCATTGTTCTCCATGGACCACTCTTACCCTAGAGATAAGCACACGCTTAAGTGTTTTGTTGGACCTGGTCCTGTAAAAGCAGTGTCCCTTCAGAAACTTAGAGAACCAAAGCCAACAGTTCAAGCAAACCTGAAAGCCACTTGCAAGCCCGCAAGAATTAAATCCTCTTGCAGCTTCAAGGCCTGATCATCGTGGTGTGACAACAGTTCTTAGTCTCCAGGGATTAGCCAGCTGCAAGGAAGAGTAAGGAGAATAGACACCATGCCCACACGTTGCAGAGGTGCTGACAGGGGGATGTGTTGAGGGTAAATATGGGGGCTTTGTCCGCCAACACTAGGAACCTGACTGATAGGATGCTTGCAATAGTGCACTAGGTGCTGTGATGTTTGTGGGTGGCTTGTGCTTCGCAAAGCCCCTCATCAGCCATCAGCTAATGATGTTTTTCACTCATTATCTGTTTACGGCTGGCTAAAATCATGCTCAGGATTAACAGAGTTGCTCAGGATACCTCTGTGATGAGTCTGATGTCAGACTCTGCTTTAATCAAATGACCTGTCGCTGAGGGTCCCTGCTGTTGCAAAGTGCTTGAGCCATAGCTGCTTTTTGTCTCTGTTCTTTTGCGTGTTTTGCTTTGGGGTCTGACAGCAGCTTTTCTAGTGTTGAAATTGTCATTGAGGTTTTCTGGTCTTGATTTTTATAATGTTCATTAGCACAGTTCTTATCAAAGAACAGCACGTTCCCTCACACTGTCCTCATTTTCTCCTTAGTTAATATCCCTTTGCTGCTTTGGCTCATTTGGAAAAAGAGACAGTAGCTCTGGGAACAACTCTTCGTATAATAGACAGACGTCAGCATTTTCAATCTGATCTTAAAAGAAGCATTAATTCAAAGAGGGCGCTCAGTTAAATGACTTCATTTTAGTCTGCAGAAGGCACATGTTATGTGTCTGGGGAGCATTGAGCCAACCTGTATTAAAACCTGGCAGTGTGCGTGTGTTCCTCTGAGCTCTTGAAAGAGTCCCTGAATCCATATGGTTGCTTTTCCTTTCAGAAATGGTTTATAACACCAGCCTCCCCCTTCTTTCCTTCTGTGAGGCCCTTCTTTGGAGATATCCATTCTGTGTCTTGCACTGAGGCTCATGTTGTAATGAAAACACTTACAACAGGGTTGAGAGGTGCTGGAGATGAGATAAGGTGCAAGAGATCGTACTGCAAATGTTCAGATGTTGCATATATCATGAGTGTTAGAGGCACGCACTGGGAAGCCTTGTTTTGGCTGGAGTTGGTCAGGAGGTGGTTATGGTTTCTGAGCAACTGCTCCACTTCTGAAGCTCCAAGGGGATGAAAGCCTGCAGCGTCCTGTAGCAATGTCCCGTGTGGGGAGTCAGGTCGGACTGGCATTAACAAGGGAAAAGATGCACCACTTTGAAAGGTACCCACAAGAATTGGGAATGTTCTTGAAAGTGAAAATGGGGCTCCCTGGAATATCTCACATGGGGCTAGCTTGTAAGGACAACAGGCAGGAGGAGCTGTTATGTTGAGGGAAGCAGGGAGTAACCGTTGTCAGAGACTTTTCAAGTACAGAAGGGCACTTGCAGCAATGAGCCTCTAAATAGGAATTGCTGATCAGAGACCATCTGTAGCCATTAAAGGGATTTGAAAACCTCACTGCTCAGAATGGGCCCAGAGTCCCAGAGTCTTGGGTAAAGCAGAGTTCACAGGAGACTAGCGGTCTTCCCTGCTCACCTGAAACTTCAAATTCAGGGCCACTGCTCAGTGGGGAAAGGAGAGGCAGACGACGCGTTTGTGGTCCCTGGGACGTTCGGCAAGGCCTGAGCCATGCTGATCAATGGGGCTCTTCCTAGGGAGGGTTAAGGGCTGCGGCCAGCCCCCCTAAGAGGTAACTTTGGGGAAGCCTCAGTCTGTCGGTGCCTGTCCTAAGAAGCCCACATTGTTATCGGTGTGGTACTGAAGCATTTACCCCTTTTCCTTTTTAAGTGGGAGAGCTGTGTGTTGAGGCATTGGCCAGGCTGATAAACAAGGTTGGTGGTTTTCAGTCTGGTGGTTTTGTGGATGTCTTTAGAAGGGTTGTGTGTGTATGTGTGTGTGTGTGTGTGTGTGTGTGTGTGTGTGTGCATAAGCTGTGTTTAGTAAATATGGACTTGCTTTTCTTAACAATCTTTCCTTGGAAATAGCTCAAGAACCCCAGCCTGAAAACCATTGGTCCAAATATTCAGCTTCAGTGTTAAGCATCTCTGGTGGTGTGTATCGATATAACTCTACTGGCTAGTCCAACGCATGCCTGCTTGACTGTCAGGTCTGAAACGTGATGACTGCAGGGTGTCAGATCCTTCCTTGTGTCAACTTTCGATAAGCTCAGTCCTAGGCACATCAGAGTAAAAGGAACCTCCAGACTCATCCTGTTTGCTGTCAGAAGCACCTGCATTGGCTGCCTATGCAGCAGTGGCTCAAAATCCGAGCCTGCAGATCTTGTTTCTGTGAAATTCCATTGAATTTCAGATTATAGGTAAAGTTGAGCTGTTGATTCCTAATGGCAAAGGTCATCTCATGTTGCTGAAAAGGCCTTCTTTTTCTAGCCACTTGTCCCCTGCCTCCCATTATCCTTTCTTCTTGCTTTCTCAACCCGGGAATGAGAGAGAAGTTTTTGTGAGTTCCCAAGGATGTGTGGCTGAGCAAGAGCATCACAGCTATTTATTGGAGATGTTAGCAAAGGCTCTGGGAGTCTGCAGTTTTGGGGAGAGTCATGAGACTATCTGTCTGAGAGGAAACGCTCCACTGTGGAAAAGTAGCATATACTGAACAGGACCAAGTCAACCTGGAGCAGTGGAAAAGGCTGTGTGTGCACTGAGTGATGTCTAGTAAAGTCTGTGATTTAGTTGCAGGGAGATCAGGATTGCTGCATGAGTTTGGCAGTCAAGGAAAATGAAGTAAGAGATACTACTGTGACATGCTGCACCTAGGAGACATGGTCTCTCATCTCACCTGTTGTGGCCTTGACCCTTTCAGGGCATATTACAAGACACACTTTCCACTGTATGTGAAAAGCACAAGCAGTCCAGAAACATCTCAAATCACTGTTCTCCTCCAGAGCAACCGAGCCCAGCTTTTTAAAAAGAAGTCTTTCTGCAGAGCCTCCAGAAGCTCAACTCACAGTGCGGCACTATGGGGACCCATTGGCTGGTTGCACCGAAAGGCTTGGTCATTTGTTCCTAGAAGTTTGAAACCACTTGCTCTGTGATAGCCAGAACAGCATTGCAGTGAGGTGTGAAGGGTGCTTTCTCATGGGTGACCTGCTTTTCATTCTGTGCCCACACCAGGCCCTGCGATGCCTGTGGCAGTGTTTGCTGTGCACTGAGAACCAGTTTCTGCAATGTTCTGCACTGCATTCTGTGTTGGGAGATGGAGGGTAGCAAACAAGACACCTGGAAAGCATCAGTGGTGATATCGCTAGTTTGAAAAATCCACCTCTTTTTGGATTCTTCAGGGCCATAAGTTTTCTCCGAGGCAAACCACTCCTCTGGTTTATCTTTCATTGCTGGCTATGTGTTTTCTAAGTGTCTGAAACAATTTTTGAAGGCTTCAGGCTCTCAGCAGCCAGCACTTCAGAGCACACCACACACTGTGGTTTTGAATCAGCTGATACAAAGTCATACGTCATATATTTGCCATCGTGTTTCTGTATCATGCTTGCTTTGGTGGGCAGATGTTGTCCAAGGGCAGAGTGGTCCTTGCACAACTGCAGAGTAGTCTTGCAGTCTGAAGTGAACCCTGGGCCCATGATGAAAGGAGGATGGTTAGAAGGTCACCCACCGTGGTTCACATCTCTCACAGCTGCTCTGCCAAGTGGTTGTGGTCTACACTACAGGATTCCTTGGTTGGAAATGAAAGTGTACATCTGTGTTTACCCCAGTCCAGGTTTAAAATCACTGTGGTGCATGAATGCTCATGTTCTCAGTGCTTTTCTCCCTGAGCTGTGCGCAAAAGTATTCCTTATGATTTCCTGGGGATTTGCTCTGTACTGCTCTGCTGCTGCATTCCTGTTCGGCTGCCAGGCTCTTCTTTTGCATTTCTCTCTCATGCACAGCTGAGTCCATGATGAGGTGCAAACCTCTTTCACCTCTGCCCTTCCTCTCAACACACTGCTACCCTCAAGATGGTAGTACTCTCAGGGCATTGCAAGTGGAGGAGCTGTGCTCATAAGGAGTGCCTTGTCCGCAGCTGATAGGACTTCAGCGTTGGGAGCCAGGATGAGCAGGGCTCTGCAGGACAGTGAATCACAGAATCACAGAATGGTTGAGGTTGGAAGGGACTTCTGGAGATCATCTAGTCCAACCCCCCCCAGCTCAAGCAGGGTCACCTAGAGCACGTTGCACAGGATTTCACCCAGGTGGGTTTTGAATATCTCCAGAGAAGGAGACTTCACAACCTCTCTGGGCAACCTGTTCCAGTGCTCTGTCACCCTCACAGTGAAGAAGTTTTTCCTCATGTTCAGATGGAAGTGTCTGTGTTTCAGTTTGTGCCCATTGCCTCGTGTCCTGTCGCTGAGCACCACTGAAAAGAGTCTGGTGCCTGGTGAAGGAGTCCAGTGCTTCAGTGGTTGGACTTGGGAGCAAGGAGGTGCCTGAAGTGCCCCCTGCTGTGATGTGTCAGAGGGCCTTGTAAAGAGGAGCATGTCAAGTGCTGCTTGTTTTCCTGTTGGGAGGTGACTTACTCATGAAGAGGCTTCTGTATTGGAATAAAATGCCTTTCACTAACCTGGCTGGCACTGCAGTTCTTCATGCGGTCCAAGGAAATGGGCCTGATGGTGACTTAATGAAGCTGAGCACAGTGCAGTGTACACAGTTTCTGATCATCTTGACTCCATGTGGGCATTCAATTCACAAATGCTAATCAATTCAGCCCTTTGGAATAGGTGGATATTAAGAGTTAAGGGGGAAACTGAGGCACAGAGACTTTAATTCACTGGCCTGAGGCCATGCAGTGCCCTAGTAAGATAGCCCGGATTGGTGCCCTTTATTTTTGTAATACCAAAAGAAAGCCATTGTATGTGAGTCCTTTCATGGCTTGGCCTGGAAGAGACCCCACTCCCTTGTTTTTTTGCGCCAGATCCCTTGCCAGGGTCCCAAACCCAGCCTGTCCAGCTCAACTGGACAAGGGCTGGAGACGTGCTTTCCATATTGATTGCATGTCTTACAGATACTGCGGAGGCTTAACAGTGGGGAGGGTTAATGGCCCTCGGAAAGCCCAGCCTGACTGGCTGGTGCTTCAGCATGTTCTCTATCAAATAATTGACACTTGGCTTTTTCATTGATCACATTGTATCTGAGGCTGTTTAGGAGTCCTCCTGCCTACTTTTCCTTGAAGGCCTCAAATGCCTCCCTCTTGCTTTCCCTCTCTCTCTATTTCTGGAATCCCTCATGCCCCAGACGCCAAGGAGCTCTCCTCTCAGTTGGCTGCAGAAACGTGCTCAGCATCCCAGAATTTCAGGCTTTCATGTGGGAGCCAATAGTCACACAGTCTCCATCCAGAAACTATCATTATAGTCCGCTTTCTTTTTCTTGGTTTCTTTGAACTACAGCTCCCAGGATGCCTGAAGATATGCAGACATCCGAAGACAGTGGTTTCCCATAAACTTTTGGGGTTTCATGCTTTGCAGGCAGGAATGTTTTTATTGCATCACAGATCCCTTTAAGTCCCTCAAACCTCTGCGGCACTTCCCAGCCGCGAGAAGAAATGGTGGCTGGAGGTTCCCATCCGGGGCAGAGGAGGGGGCTGGGAAGACTGGCCACAGGGAGCCTGAATGCTCCATGCAGGCAGCTGCGAGGGTGGCAGACTAAGTGCTTTTCTCTTCTGCATTTTTATTCTTTCTCCTCCTCTTGGCCCTTACTCCGAAAGGGACCTTTGTAAATCCCATCTGAGTCTGAAGGGGGACTTTTGTACTGGGAGAAAATTTGGATGAGTTACTAAACAGTAGCATGTGGGGATCTGTTTCCCTTGCCTCTTGTCCCCATTATTTTCAGGGCTAGTGGATGGTCTGTGAAGCAGGAGCGTCCCATCTCCTACCACGTCTTGTTGGAGCCAGCCAGTGCCAGCAGGCTGGATCGGTGACTTTGCTGGTGTTCACAAGGCAATGCTCACTGGACAGACCATAAATGTCTGTCCTGGACACAAGCTCATTGCTAAGCAAAGCTGTGAGAGAAGCTAGTGGGTTGTGACAGGGGCAAGTGATCCAGGGGATGAGGATGTAGGGAGGTGGGCATGCAGGAAAAAGTAAGAGCAAGGGGATGAGGATGTAGGGAGGTGGGCATGCAGGAAAAAGTAAGAGCAAGGGGAAACATTGATCCAGTTTTGTGTCCCTGCTCCCTGAGAGCGACCTGTGAGAAAACTTGGCTTCTCCCCACAAGGTGAGTCTAAGCAACCTTCAGCTGATGCTGGCGAGCCCTTGGAGCGATACGCTGGTGCAGAAGAGCCCAGTGGGCTGCCCTGCTACCCACGTGCTGTTTACCCTGGCTGCAGGCAAGCGAGCTCTGCATGCTGGCAGTGGCAGGGAAGGAATCACTGTGCTACACTACTAATCCCTCCTGGGAAGATCATTCTACATAGGGGCTGGGAAACAACCCCCTTTGCTCAGCTGCTCTGGCTGTGAGGCAAGTGTTATGGGATCCTGGCCTTTGCAGGATTTTAAATCAGTGACATGCTCATAGAGCTAGATGAAAACCAGACAAGGAAATCTTCCTTTAACATGGAAAGACATGCTTGTATCTGTGATCCAGTAGGTCCAGGGCGCACTGCATCTTCTGATCTCCCAGGATACGTGCACATGGACCAGGTGAAAAGGCAGGGGAAGGTGTGTGTTTTGCAAAAAGTGCACGTGTGACCCAAACGCTCAGCTTCTTCCTGCTGCCCATCCTGGGACCAGGGAGAAAGATGCTGGGAGCAGAGCAGGGGCCATGGTGTGGGCCCTGCTGCATGGTGCAGGACAGGGTCCAGTCTGCCCCCTCAGCCTCACACTGGCATAGTCGAAATGCAAACAGTAGAACAAGTCTGTTGAGTAATTTGGTGCCATTTTATGTAGTTCTTCTGACCATAAAAATACTTAAATGAGTTTTGCCCCTTTCGTTGCTGGTGAACGCAAGTGTGCTATTGTAGGGTCAGATGAGTGGCTTTTCTTCTTCCTCCCTTTTTCCCTTCTGGGTGTGGGGAAAGGACAGGGAAGGGAAGGGAAGGGAAGGGAAGGGAAGGGAAGGGAAGGGAAGGGAAGGGAAGGGAAGGGAAGGGAAGGGAAGGGAAGGGAAGGGAAGGGAAGGGAAGGGAAAGAGAGGAGAGGGGAGGGGAGGGGAAGAGAGAGGAGAGAAGAGAAGAGAAAGGAAGGGAAGAGAAAAAAAGAGAAAAGAGGAGGGGAGAGGAGACAAGACAAGACAAGACCTACTGGATCATGGGTGTGTTTGTTTTTTATATTTTTTTTTCTAGATGCCACATTAACAGTTTGAGCAGCTTTGTAAATAAAAGATAAAACTGATAGGTGCCATTTGGGGAAGGGCATCGGCACAGCTGTTCACCTGGCTCTTCCAGAAGGAAGTGGGGACATGGGTTAGCCTGCAGGAGGGCTCGTCCTGGCCCCCCACTCAGCAGCGCCCCAAGCAGTGAGGCTGTAGGGGCTGGCAGGAAGCTGCTGCGGCTCCCTTTCCCCGCAGCTTTCCCAGGTGCCTCCTGCATCCTCGTGTGACATGTCTCGCATCTGCGTGGTCGCAGACAGAGAAGGATGACAGGAGGCAGTGCCGTGCAGCACATGCGGAGCAATAAGGATGGCTTATATTACACTGCTCTGGTGTGGCAGCAGAGCAGGGCACTTCCCACCGAACGTGGGAATTGAGGATGCCGAGGTGCCCGGGGTGAGAACTTTCTCAAATTCCCTCAATGCTTATTATTCTCAGTTTGCTTCTCCCTTCTCCTGATATCAGTCTCCCCTGCATTGTCTTTTAGTCTTTCCTTCAGCTCAGCTCGTCTTTCACCGCATCTGCATTTCTTGCAAGTGCTCTGCTTTGCCTTGTTCTTCCTTTCCCCCTTTTGTGTGCTCCTGGTTTTCCCCAACCTCCCCCCAGATCGTGCCACTCTTCTCTCTTCCCTGCCAGGGTATTGCAATACTTCCCCCCCCCCCCCAAACACACACACATGTACAAACACACACACACACAGTTCCTGGCACCTGCCTGGCCTTCCAGATAGTGACTGATTATATCAGGCAGTGTGGTCCCGAAAGGAGGTTGATGCCAGTCCAAAAAGGAAAACCATTGAGGCTCTGCGGCCAGCTTGCTTTAACCACATCACTCCTCTCCTGAACTTGGAAAACTCTGGCCGACTGGAAGCCCAAAATAACAAGCTTTTCCATTCCTGCGTGGAGCATTGGACGCTTGGCCGTTTAAAACAAGAGACGGCTCCAGGGCAAGTGCTGTGTTCAGACTAAACAATAGCAGAACCCCCCCAATGGGTATTTTTCTGCCTGCAAAGGGGGAACGTGCTGAAGTCACATATGCTGGGACAACTCGGGATCGCGCTTCACCAACAGAGCTGTCTGCAGGCTCCGAACTGCAAGGGCCCTGCGTGCCAGTGGGGCAGCTGGCAGGCAGCCGGCCAAAGGAGGGCACAAACCTGGCACAGCAGGGCTGCTCTGGGTCAAGACAGAGGTGAATCACCGATCTGTGTGTGGGCTCACCTAGAGCAGGAGCGGGAGCTGCTGGAGATGAGCTTTGGAGGAGCATCAACACATTGGTTGCAACTAGCCACCTCTGTTGATGGCCTTAAACTCCGGCAGTATCTCCCTGCTCACATGTCAGGGCTGGAAAAGCTTTATCTTCTTTGTGTGCTCCTTGAGCTGGGAACAGGGAGGAGATGCGCTTGCTGTGTGCGCAGGGTGTAGCTGACTTAGGAAATCCTCCTGACAGCTCTGCCTTTGACCGCTGCCACCAGGTTTTGTGGGGAGGAAAAGCCTCAGGGGGGGTCTGAATCTCTTTGGGGACCTCATCACTCATCCATGGAGACAGAGAGATTTGTTGGGTTTTGTTCCTTTCCTCTTTTTATATTTCTAGGCCATTGGTATCTTTTTAATTATGATAAAAGCTTTAATTGCTATAGGGAAAATTTTGAAAATTAGCTGCCAGAACTGCATGTGGAACTCTCCTATCTCCTGGCAAGAAGAGACCAAGTCTGTGCGTTTCTCTGTATTGACAGATGTATGTTCAAGTATGCTTACGCAGACAGTTTGGAAGAGCCTGAGATCTCTGTTCTGCTGCTCAGGAAGGAATACATTGTGGCATTTCTACAATATCTTCATTAAAGATAACAGTAGAAGGAAATGTTAGAATTCTTAAAAATAAGCAAAATGGCACAAATTTTTCCCAGGGAAAAAGAAAATTCAGCCCATTTTATTTTGTAGGTTTTATTTGATTGTTGTCTGTAGTGGATTGGACTTGTATTTTAAAAGTACATTCAACTAATTTTGAGGCTGAAACATACTGACACATGACCTTCATAAAATGTTGCTAGTCAATAATATGTTGTATGGTAGGGAGTCAGAAAGAGATCTTTGCTTTCATCTTCTTTTAAGCCATTTTACACCTCTAAAAGAGATAACAGGATCTTAATGTAACTGGGTTGCAGGCCTGGAAATCCCAGCCTAAACTGACAGTATTGCTGCGAGTTGCTAATCCCACATGTTGAAAAATAAGGCTGGTTCCAGCCAGTCCAAGACTGGCTTAAAAAAAAAAACATATACAAAAATAAGTTGTATTTTGAAGTTCTTTGTACTTGCCATGAAGTTTCTGAAACTGGAAATCACAGATGAGCTTTTATGTCCAAGCTTTTCCCACAAGCACGAAAATGAGAAAACTGTTTGAAAAGAAGCAAAAGAGAGATTAGAATCATAGAATTGCAGAGCCAGGATGTTAAGAAAAATACCAGCTATCACAAGTGTTGTGGTGAAATGGTGATAGCTGGCAGTTGTGGGATGCTCCATCCATCCTTATTCTCTGTCGTGGCAGGGTTGCATTCCCCTGCGCTGGCGGTGGGAATTGGTTATAAATATAAACACAGACCCATAAAATTTTGTGGGAGCTTTGCCATTTGTATCAATGGGAGCAATATTGAGCCTGGTCTCCAGCTTGGGAATAATGAATCTTTTTGCTCCTAGAATGCCAGTTCGTTTCCTTCTTGCTGGCCTCCCCTTTCAGAGCGGAAAGAGCACTAGCAGCAACAACACGCACGCACAAAAAGAGGAATCACCAAAAGGCCACATATTCCTAACAAGGCAAGAGCTGTAATCGCTCTTTCTAAAAGTTCAATATATTACTGCCGCCCAGCCATTCCTGGCTAACATTTGCATGAACTCAGGGATACACAATTGAAGCAGCACACAATACACATTCCGGAGAAATCGGGAAAGGAACTAAATCATTAGGACTCACTCTGGGAACTGCCAAGCTACTCAGGTTCCAGCTTTCCTGGTGCTCTAGCTAACAGGCTCAGTTTCTTTCTCTCACCATCATCCATCCCTGGGGAATTTTCCTGTAGCTTTATTCCATGGAAACAGATTTCTCTTCTCAACAAAATGTAGGATTTAATGATGAATATCCATAGCAGGGGCTTTCTGTATGCAAAAGGGATGTGTATCAAATTCTGCCCCCCAAAGGACTCTTCTTCCTCTTCTAGGCAGTATTGTCATATTGCTTATATGATGACTTTTGTATCTGAAGAGAGAGAACTTCTAGATAATTTTATGTCATCTTCAGGATTCCACCTCTTCCTAAATCCCCCATCCATTTGTCCTTGCTTTCCATCAGACACATCATGCTGTGACAGCTTCAAGGAAAGCATTAAGGTCATTGGTCTCACCTCCCTCTGGCACGGCAATTTTGCTCTGTCTTGGTCAAAATTTCCTGGTTTGGTCTCCACACATGCACCTTTAGCATCATGAATGCCAGTGAAGTCAAGTGTCCCATCATAGAGATCTTGCTGCCTATTCCCTGCTGTAATTTGTCAGGCTTTGAATCCAGTTTGTCCTCTGCTTCACTTCAGGCCAGCTTCTATTTGGACTGGGTCATATGTGCTAAATGCTTCAGGTAATTCTTTCACCACAGTGTGGTGACCAAAGAAATCCAGGGTGGAGGAAGACAGAAGGGAATGGAACAGAATGGTTCAGGTTGGAAGGGTCCTTTAGAGATCATCCCATCCAACTCTCCTGCTCAAGCCACGTCATGACACAGGACAGCTATGATACAGATAGTTTACACTGTAGATGAGGCTGGGAGTGCAAGGGAGCTGTATCTTTTTATCAGCACAATGCCAGAAGCGTCAGAGGGAAGTGATTTCCTTGCTTGCTCACTGAACTTCACAGAGTCCAGGATCATGCAAGCCAACTTCATATCCATGGACACTGGGTCTCCAAGGAGTCAGCATTTTCAGCTGCCTCCTTGCTATGCTCTCCCATGGATGCTTCACAGCTCTTGTTGTGATGAGTGTCTTGCATCCAAAACATAGGCACATATACCCTTCTTGGCCTGCAGTCTGTTTAGATGACTCCTGTTATCATCTCCCCAGGAGACTCAGGAGAAGTGATTAGAGGCTAGATATACTTACAATGAAAGATCACTTTGAAGCTGAGAGATGGGATCTCTCAAACACTGGACACCTTTAATCCATGGAGCTCACTGTTGTTACAGATGACCTAAGCATGGTGACCTGGCATGCACGGTGGGTTCACAAAAGGATTGTGCTTGCCTGTGGATGGTGACAATGGTCCAGAAAGGAAATAATGCCAGTTTTGGCATAAGCCATTTCCATGTATCGCCCATCTGGAGGAAAGCTTCTCTGGGAACAGGATCTCCTCTCATTCACATCACAAGGCTTTAGGCACCTTCCTCTAAAGCAGTGGCAGCTCCTGCAAGAGGACACACTCCAGGCTACAGATCTGATCTCATTGGGCAGTTTCTCAATTGCTATTGAACAAGTTCTGCCTCAAGATATCTCCCAGTCTGCTGCAATGTGGTTCAGCTCTCAGGTCAATCTCTTTCACCTTGGCTTCCCTGCCTCCTTCTTGTCCCTTGTTGCTCTCAGTGGGAAATGATCCAGCACGCAGCAGCACAGCCTGCCAGCTGGTACCACGTGCGTGGTCAGGCTTCTTATTCATCTGTTTTACCACTTCCACACAAAGGAAGAAGCCCTGTGCCCCTGTAGGGCTAAACCAGAAGTTCATCACCTCTTCTGCAAAATTCCCCTCCACTTAACCCTCCTCTCCTGTTCCCTAAGAAGCAAGACTGCCCCTTCTCTGCCTCCCAGATGAAGCAATAGGTACACAGACACAGTGCTCACCATGCAGGCATGGGAGAGGAATGCACAGCAAATCTTGAATCATAAGACTGTGGGTACACATGCCCAGTATCTCTGTTACTGCGTGAGAACAGCTGTTGGTCAGAAGGGAGATAGCTGTTAGCAAAATGCAAATGAATAAAATCATTATTTTGGCAAATAATTTTTATGGGAATGACATGCAAATTTGCCTTCAGTTCGGAGCATAGCTTTGTATTAAAATACAATTTTTTAAAGCAAAAACTAAGGAGCAGTTTGATTTGGGACTAATCAGAAGGTTTCTTCTGCTTGGATTTGCATCACATTCTTTGCAGCAAAGCCTGTAAATTTGACAAAACTCTTTTTTTTCAGTGAAAACAAGACAAATTTAAAAATGCCATCCAGTTCCAATGATTATTGCTTCTTTGATTCACCTCCACTGTCATGAAGCAACTGGCCTGGTATTAAATACTGCACACAAATCCAGGTCAACAGGGATACATTTTGTGAAATGCAAGTAGGATGTGATGTTGGACTTCTTCCTGGATGCTGCTTTAATCTAGCATCTAAATAGCATATGAAAGTCAGCCCAAGGGTTTTGCTTGGAAGACCTGCTAGGGAGGATAACACAGCTGTGAGGCGACCTAGGAGGGTCCATAAACCTCTCTCATGCCCCAGGTATGAGGTCAGAGGTCTGACAGAGACCTCAGAGTACACCTGAAAGATGCTAACAAATCTCAGAGTCAAGCTGAAAGTGAACAGACGGCAGGGTCACAAGGCTGCTGAGACTGATAGAGGCCAGAGGCTGCATAAGAATGTTGTTGTGTTGTGTTTCTTTCCTGGCCTTCTTTATAAATACCCTCAGTCTAAAACCTGCTTTTCCATAGTGCCCAGAAGCAGCTGTACTGCTAATTTAAGCATACACGTAAGGTATCTCCGTCCTTCTACCCCCTGCTTCCCTTTTGTCTTCTTTCATCCTTGAGTACACCTACCAACCTTGTGTCTGAGATCAGAAATAGAGAATATCCACTGACTTGCTAATTGCATTAGCATCTTGATAATGCCAACTATAATTAGCTGTATGTATCAAAGCCGTTTTGTTGGTGGAAGTTTTTGTGACCCCATTATCATACTTTAAATAGAGGATCTTGCACAGGGCCTTGTCTGCTCTGCCCAGTTCCTTGTTGCAGAGCCAGTCCTTGCAGAGTCTAACTTTACCTTTCCCAAGGATGCCAGCTTGGCTTCAGTTTAGGTGTTTGCATCCTACATGCATGTAAAGAGTCATGCCTAGCAAGGCAGCACTCATCAATAATTTTTAAGTGCTGCTTATGCCCCCCAATACATGGCGAATGTCAGCAACCACTGAGAGATTAGTTGCTGCAAAGTCTGTGCTCTGGGAACCCTGTCACCGCAGACTGATGGGCTTGCTGTGCCAGCATGAAGGGGTTGCCTTGAGCTGCTGTTATCGTGGTTTTGCAGCTCTGACTTGTCTCTCATATATGGCTTTAGGGCACTCATCAACTAAGAGGCTGCTTGTATTGATGTGTGTTGTGGTGCGAGGAGGAATGGTTCACACTTTCTAAATTCAGCATCTTGTCTTGAGCTGCAGCATCTAGTCCCTGGTTATCAGACGTCTCTCCTGACTCTCTCTTGTCCAGACCTGCAGCTTCTTTCTTTACTGTCCCCTGCAACTCTTGACACTGCAACTCTTTCCTCATCTGTGGCATCCCTGCTTTCCCTCTCTCCAGCCCTGGGAAACTTCAGCCAACTGACAAGCTGTCCTTCCCTTGCAGCAAGCCTCTTTTCAAGCCAAAACAGGCATTAACCAGTTTTGCTTGGTTCCACCAAATTGGCTGGTTTAGCCTGTGAAGAAACCCATCTCTGACAGGTGGGTGAGCTATCACACTTGCAGAGCTCTTGTTCTTATCAGTGCAGAAGCCTTTATCTTCTTTTTTGCAGTCTCACCTGCAATTGAAACTGTTCAGCCTAGGGAAGAGAGGATTGAGGGGGGATCTTTCAACATGTATAAGTATCTGAAGGGAGGGTGTAAAGAGGTTGGAGACAGACTCTTTTCAGTGGTGCCCAGTGAGGATGAGAGGCAAGAGGCACAAACTGAAACACAGGAAGTTCCAGCTGAACATAAGGAAAAACTTTTTTACTGTGAGGGTGACAGAGCACTGGAACAGGTTGCCCAGAGAGGTTTTGTAGTCTTCATCCTTGAAGACTGGGCAGGGTCCGGGGCAATTTGCTCCAGGTGACCCTGCTTGAGCAGGGGTGTTGGACTAGATAATCTCTAAAGGTCTCTCCCAACTTCAGCCATTCTGTGATTCACCTAACCTTTGTACATTGTGCACCTGACAAGGTGACAAGTATGTGACCATACTGCATCCCAGAAGAATTTGGCTGATTAGGTACAATTGAATTTATCATTTGCTCATACTGTGGCTGCCCACAGCTGCTCTGTCTGTCTAATCTATCCTGAGCTCATCACCAAGGTAAATGAGTGCCTATTCCAGCTGATGTGGTGTTCAGCACCATGATACTCAAGGAGGAGAGTCTCCTAATGTAATAGCCTGCAGGCACACCTTAGGCTATAATGTCATCAGATCTCACAAGCTAGTTATGATTGAGTCAGGGCAAGAAGTGGGGCAGTGTAGTAGTGAAGGAAACCCAGGTACTTGAAGAAACTGTGCTGATGAGTTCCTCTCCCTGCGTTGTTGCTGAGCCAGTGCCTTAGCCCAGCAGTGTGGCTGCTGCACTGACAAAGACTCTGTTGTTCAGATGAGAACCCAAAACCTGAGGACCTGACTGGCCTCATCAGATGCTCTCTCCTGCCTTTTTGAAAGGGTGGAAGTGGAAGCCCAGCAGTGTTCATATGCCGTTTCCTTGCGTAAGACACCTAGCTACTGTTTTGGTTGAACAACTGTTGTGTTGTGGCAGGAATTAAGCTTCCCATTTCCAGCCCTGGGCTGTGTCTAGAAATGTGGGGACTGTGGGGGTGAGCACCATCAGCAGGCACAGCAGAGTGCAGAGGGGCAATGTTTCATGCAAATGAGGGAGGGTTCATTAGCAGAAATTTTGGGTGTGTAACCTTAGCAGGCAATGCTGGCTACAGGCAGTAAGCATCTATTCCCCAAGGTAGAAGAGGAGCTCATTGAGAGCAGGCTCCAGGCATGGGGTCCCCAGAGCCTCCTGCCCACCAGGAAGGAGCTTAGGTGCGTAGCATCCACTTAGGACTTAGGATGCCACCCCGGGCAGGGTCCCATACCCACAGGGTAACCTCTCGTTGCCTGTCACCTGATTGTCCAAAACCGCAATTAAGAACCTGGTTCGTGGTCTGTGGGCCTTGCCATCAAACATTGTTCATGGCTACAGGGGATTTAGAAGGTAAAACTTGAGGTCTCCAAGGACAGTAGAGCATGTTATTGTCTGCAGCACACCAGGTTCCCAGCTCTGTCACCCATGGGCCTACGGAGATCAGAGACCATTGGCTGAAACCATCTCCAGTTTGCATCCTGCTGAGCCACTAGGGCAGCGGAGGTAGGATAGCTTGGCAGTGTGGGTGGGCTCTCAGGTGCTCCTTACTGCAAAGCTACCATGGAGACCCCAGAAGTTTTGGTGGGCATCAAGGCAGTTTTCAGTGGTGCATGAATTCAGTGGAGCATTGCTATCTCTGGTTTCTCCCCTTCTGCAGTAGGGAAACTGATCCCAAAGTGGGTCTGTGCAGGGTGGGAGAGACTCGTGGTGTCATTTGGAGATGCGAATGTGACAGGGTTTGGTGGCGCACTGGTTGTGTTGGGAGTGTGAGCAAAAGCTGGAAGCCAGCAGCGGGGTCCCCACAGGTCCCAGGGCTGAGCCAAAGGTATTGCTGACTTCTGCCTAGCTCTTTTCTTCTCTCCTTAGAGCCCTGCACAATGACTTGTTGTTATGTAAAACACCAGCGAGAGTGAGAGAGACTGAGAGATTCTTTAGTGTCGGAATCTGAGTCACATGGGGCTGTTTTATTTCCCCCTCTGCTAATCTCGTTTCTATAGAAACAAGATTGGGAGAGGAAAAAAAAAAATGAAATGAAAAAAAGAGCCAAGCACAGAGCAAGCGAGAGTGAGAGAAACCTGAGGTGATGGGTGAGGGAAATAGAGGTGGTGGATGAGGAGGAAGGGCCAGCGAGTGCAGTGGGAGCAGGGGAAGCACCCGCGCGGGGCAGGGCTGTGAAGAGGCAGCGGCCGAGCGTTGTGGAGTGGGGCCATGGGCTGACGGAGGCTCTTTGCAGTGCGAGTGATTAGCTCTGATGGGAGCGTGCGTGTGGTCATGTGCGTGGAGGAGCTAGGGAAGGGGACGGGGACTCTTCCAAAGAAACCCTCTCTGATGAGCTGCTCCTCCTGAGGAGGGAGATCAGGAGAGACCGAAGGGAAGGGACCTGAGGCTGCCCAGGTGAGTGAGCGTCACCCTGTGCAGCTCTCCGCACTGCTCTTCCCTGGGCATGGCACGCTGCAGATGCAGCCAGCTCGCTTGGGGTCCTGCTTGCCATGCTGCTGCTTTGGGGACACCTTTCCTGAGCATCGCACTGGCTGTCAGAGCTAGCGATCGGGTGGTGAGCTGTACCCGGAGCGAGATGCCCTGTGGAGGCATGGGCATATAGAAAAGCATGTCGTGCTGGAGCAGGCAGGTGAGTGGGTCTTTGCCGGAGAGGCATTTGTATTCGACACCTGCCCAGAGGGTGGCTCTGTGTGTGTGGCTGTGTGTGTATGTGCATGTTTCCTTTCCAAAGCCTAGGAAATGTTAAGCACTCTCCCTAAAGGCTACTGTCTGCTCGGGAAGCACCTTTCCAGCTTTAATGCTTTTCCTCCTCTTTTATTGTGACTACACCTGTGTAAATAAAATGCTTCCAGGAGCCAAAGTCTGCTGCTGCAAGGAACACAGTAAGCTGTGCTCTTTCCCATCTCTGCCTACCCAGAGGCAGCATCTGGCTTACTTGCAGGTGGGATTTGTCTTCCCAGGTCTTGATGCCAGGTTCTCGCCAGGTGATGCAGGGCACCTGGGTGGATAAGCCCAGCTGGGAAGCTGTTTTTGCAGTGACTATTCCCAAAGGGAGGAACAGCAAAAAATACTGCTGGTTTGTGTGCTGCAAAGTGCCTGGGCTGAGCACAACCATCACATGAGCTTTTCCTGGGACTTTCGTTTGCCTGTAGCTAATTCAAGAGTATATCAACTGCCTTCCAGGAACTGGATTAGTTCATAACCATGCCCAAACACATTCTAACTTCTGAATCTCAGGCTAGTGAGTGCAATATGTGTAAGTTTTTCCTACCTAGGTTAAGATGTCTCCTTATCTATTGCATGCCTGTCTCTAGCCTTCATGCATGTGCATGTCCTGTGGTGAGGGGCATTGGCTGGTCTGGATCAGCCCTTGGTGCAGGAACGCTGCTGGCACTGACTTTCATGATCAATGCTGTTGGGTGCATATGTATGCTGGTTGCTGCCTTTTAACCTCAGTCATTCTGCAACTGCGGCATGGGGTGATCCTGGCTGTGCGGGTCCCAGTCTGCCTGGTAACTCTGGCCCTGACATGGACATTGCCTATGTGGTGCCAGCAGGTCTTGCAGTGCTGCATAAGGACACCAACTGGGTGAGACATTACATGAGCACCTGGGCTTGGGTCAGTGCAATTGCTGCAGATTACTGAAATGTGTTACTTTCTGTGGAGGCAACTGGAGATGCTTCCCTCAAGGGCCACTGTAAAGGATGGTGGGGACAGCAGAGAAAGCTGGTGAATGTGATCCTGGTGGGATGGCTGGGAGAGACTGCTGGGTAGTCTAGGAGTCAGGAGCAGGCTTGTTCTTTTATTGGATTTGTTGGGATTTCACTTGTCATCACTTTCCTTTCCTTGTTCAGCAAGGGGGAACCCATCTCTGAAAGACCCGCTGTGACATTCCAAACCCCCGGGCCAGATTTGTGCCTGGTGTAAAACTGGAGAAGCTGGGAGAGATGAATTGGGCCCTGTGTATTTTTATTCTAACTCAGCTTTGTGAAATGTCATTGCTCATCTGTTCACCCGGCCAGCAAGGGGGTGGAAAGGGGCATTTCAGACTGTTGTTGTCCTCATGCTAAAGGGCAGCTGAGTAGATTTTTGTGCTGGGACGCTGCGTCTTGTGATGATTCAGCAAGCTGCTCTGAGCTGATGGCAGGACCAGAGGCTAGGTGCCAGGTTGCCAGCCAGTTTTGTCTCCACTCTTTCTGCGTTCCTCCTGCCTTGGCATGTTGGGCACTTTGGGAGTCATCTGTGCTGGGGTCAGATCTCCAGAAAACTTGTCTAGTTAAGGGATGAAGCTTTTTGATGTGGGCATTCAACTGGTGTCATGCAACATGTTCAGGAGAGGAGCTGGAGCCTGGAAACATAGCTGGCATGGGCACTCAGCCCCTTGCTGAAGCTGGGAGACTTCCCTTTTAGCTTGGATGGGCTCTGGCTGGAGGAAAGGTTTGAGAGTGCCCATCTGAGCACCCTCCATACATGCTGATTAAACTCACTAGAGAGTCATTGACACAAACCAGGACTGGAAACTGCCTGCATTCAGAGAAAATACAGCAGTGTCCCATCTCCCTTAGGCAGCAGGGTCTGCATCTGGCTGCTCCTACCTCCTCTGTATTTGTCACAAGGACTGCGCTCTGGTACTGGTGTAGAGGGGCTGTTTGCTGTGCCAAGGCCCGCCATCTCCACATGTGCATGAAGCTGTGGTTTTATCTGGGAGAAATAATGTACTATCTTTGCTCCCCCTGCCTCACACTCTGCTGACAGTAGCATTCCCATGTGCCCAGTATGCTCTCTGCTAGCTCTAGCAGAGACATTGGGATGTTTTGAAGGAAGGGGTGAGCCATGGTATTCAATAGGTAGTGTTGCAAGAGTCTCCAGGGCCGATAATTATTTCTAGGGAAAAGATGCTGTGTTCTGACTTAAACGCTGACATGGGACTATGAACATGTGTAATCTGGCTGACAGATGGCAAGTCATAGAGGTGTGATTTATGATACAGCACAGTAGCTGAACAACCTTCTCTTGTTGTCAGGAGACAATTCTTTCCATTGCTGCGGTTGATGTTTCAATTGATGGCTTTCCCTGTGTGTCCCCTGCTTCTCTGCAGCATGTGGGGAACTTCTGGGAAACCTTGGCAGGTGTAGAAGGGGTGGGTGACGCCTGTCAAATCCAGCACTGTGCTGCAGGCAGAGCAGGGCTCTCGGGCTGTGAGGATCTTACTGCATTTGGCTGGCCCATGGCAGCGATAAGGTTGGAAAAGCAATAATTGGGGCTTCTCCTAGGTAAGCCTTCTGCTGCCTTCCCCTTCAGGCAATGCCCGCTTGCCCTGTGGTGGGCTCTGACTGGCTGCGCTCCACCGGGACCTGTTCATGCCCTGCTCATCTGCTTGAGTGGCATTCCTGCCATCGCGAGGCTCTGAGCCTGCAACCCATCCAAGAGCAAGATGGAGAGCCAGCTGGGCAGGGTTACAGCAGCATTAACACTGAGCTGCTTGGGGAGATGCTGTTTCCTATTGTGCAGTGGATGAGGTGCCCTTAAAGCCTGATCATGAGTTCATCCCTTCCGAGACTTGAGGGTGCAGGTCAGGATGCCACCTTGATCATGGAGGTGGCAGGGTTCAGAGCTGGAACAAAGCAGGTTTAGAGAAAGCTGTCACAGGGCAGCTTCATTTGAGACCCCCATTCTTTGTTTCTCTGACCGATTTCTCTGCTCTTGGTTGTCTTCTCTCTAGGCCAATACTGGTGTCAGGCATGCTAGCACTGATAGGAAAAGGCCAGAAAATATTGCTGTCCAGTGAGAGCAGTGAAGTACACAAGAGGACTTGTCCTCTTGTCCTTCCAACTCTGGAAGGACATGGATTACTTGCATTGACTCTCTGTGCCTCAGTTTACCTGTATTTACCTTAAGGACCTATGTTAGGGCCTTTTCAGTGTTACAGGCGCATTGATGAATGCTTGGAAAGCACCAGGAAAATAAAAATGTGATTAAAGCAGTGTCCTCTCTTTCTCATAGAGAGAGGGGAGCAGGCTTACTTTCTGCTGCAAGGTGGTATCATTGGGAGTCAACACAGAGCCCCCAGACATGACGCCCAGTGCAGAAACACAGGAGCATCCCAACCCCACTGAGGAACCAGAGGACTTCCAGCAATAAGAGACTCAGAAAGGTTGACCCATAAGTGGGCAGTCTGCGTGGCAGGAAAGTGGCTGTCATGGAAGAGCTGCATGGCCTTTAGACCAGCCCTGCCTTGGTGGCTGGTTGGGGCTGCCAGGGTGTGCACGGGTCGAGGGAAGGGAGGTGGAGCAGTCTGCCTGATTCAGGCTGCATTTGTCTGCATGCCGTCAGAGTAGAGCAGGTATGATTCATTCCCTGTTCTGCAGTACAGTTTATGTAAAGCAACACTGTATAAATAGCCAGATGATACTATAATGTGCTCCTGGCTTTCTAACTAAAAAAGAAAGTAAAGCCTCTGCTGGAACTTTTGGGTCCAGTGTAGGTAAGAGGAGGCTGGTTTGTACTGGCACGAGAGGAGAGGTTCTGTTGGTGCTGTACTGAGGATGGGAAAGTTGCTAACAACTCTTGATGAGGAGGTAGAAACCCATCAGAGAGTGTTCACAGCCCAGTCTTTAACTTCTCTATTAGCAGGTGGATATGGTGGGTCCTGGTCTGATGAACTGCTGTGCCAGGCTGGAGAGCAGGTAGGCTGAAAGGTTGGGCTGGAGAATGAAAATAATACCCAACATCTTGAGGTATGTGTTCACCTTCTGGGTCATGCACAGCCTTCTTCATGCTCCCTGGGTCAGGCAGATTTAAACACCAGGTACCATAAGCTGGAGATCATCGTTCTGAACCTGCTGGAAGGAGCCCAGCACCTTGTGTTTGTCCATATGCCTTTCCAAAGGGCTTGCTGTCTTGTTTTGGAAACCCCAAGAGCTGAGGGCTCTGTCCCTTACACACTTTTGTGGAGTCAGACTGTGCATTTGTTTCTAACGTGGATTTGCCTGAGCTCAGCCACTTGAACCCACAGTAGCACTGACCAGCAAAGCAGCAAGAAAGCCCGTTCAATTCTGTGCTTTGGGCGCAAAAGCAGAGGAAATCACTGTGAGGCCATGTGGGGCCTTGCCACCACAGGCTGTGTGAGGGCAGCCTGTCAGTGCCTGCCAGGGAGCCCCCTCCCAAAAGACAGCACCCGCACCTCACCCCAACTTTCAGCACGTGCAGCCCATCCTGCCCAGGGCTCTGGCTCCCAGAGCATACCGCAGGGTGCTTCTCCCAGCCCTGCCAGCGCACCTTGCTCTAGACTGATCCCTGCCTCTCTGGAAGATGAATTCTCCTTTTGGGCCATTCTCCATTTTGGGCCACAGCTTAGACAAACGGAGGCAGTTGCCTTTATTTAAAAGACTCAAAGGGAATTTCAGAGGAGTAGGGTCAAGAATTGGAAAACAAATGCGAGAAGGAAATCAGAGAAGGCAGGATGGGCCAGCCTGTACATCCCAGCCAGGTCCCTTTGCGTCCCAGCCCAGCAGTGCTGCCTGGCCTTGGAGCCCATGATGGGGTCTTCAGTGGGGCACAGGCTCTCGGCTACCCTGTTCTCAATGAATCCTTCTCTTTCCTAGCTGCATGTTGCTCATTGGATTTAAATGTAAGCACAACTTTGATTCCTTGTTTTCTCCACATGCTACTCAGAGTTGTTTTGGCATGTAACCCTATTTTTCCCATGTCAGCTCTTCTTGGCAGATGCTGTTGGGTCTCTCAAGTGGTTATTCCTTCCCCGCTTGGGTGAGGTGTACACTTTGGAGTAAATCTCCTGCAGTGTAGAATTTTCCATGCTTTGTTGCTCATAAAAGGCATGTAACTGCACATGCCTTTTGGGTAACCTTACAGCCTCCAGCACCTTCCCACCTTTCGTCAGATGCTGTGCACGCTTACCCTGGACAGACTGGAAGAAGGACATAGGAACAAGACACTTGCTCAGGCGTGCCCAACAGGATGGGAGGCTGCCTTCTTGCATCCAGGTAGCCAGTTTCGGATTTCCTGAGCCTGACTCCATGTCCGTGCTCCACGGGGGAAAGCCTCTAGGGGATGGTTCGAAATGGGTGACTGTGAAAGCTGGGCAGAGTGCAGGGTACCCTGTGGGGATGGCTGAGAGCAGAAAAAAACAGAAAATGATTCTTTGGGCATTTCTCAAATCTCATGAGATTAACACACCAGGTGTCTTAGTAGCATAGCTGCTGGAGACAGAGCCCTCTCCCACAGAGAATGGTAGGAGCACTGTTCCTGGAGAGACTTAAAACTGGGCGGCTTTAGGACAGCAGTATGGGGAACATTTGGATGCTGGCAAGGAGATGCCTTAGGTGGCCAGCAGCTTTTTTTTCCCCACCTCCAGGGTTCTCTGAGCCCCATCCCTAGCTGCTGAGCACTCCCAGACAAGCCGGCGACTCCTGCTCACCTCAGGGGCTGTGGGGTCCGAGACGCATGGTGCCAGGGGCTGGCTGGAGCAGAGGCAAAGGCAGGAGAGGAGGAAGAGCTGCCGCAGCAGCTTGGCAGAGTCCTTGGGCAGCACCAGGGAACCATACAGCTGTGGGATAAATCAGTGCAGTGCCTGAGGCCAGTGGGGAGAGCTGTGTCTGCTCACACAAGTTCTGAACTCAATCCCAGATGCCTGGACTGTGAAGGCCAGCGCCACTGTAGCTGGGCTGGCTCTATCCTTCCCGGCTTTGAAGGCAAAAACTGCCTCAGAGATGAGAGATCAGTATACCGCGCCTCACTTAATTGAAATATTATTCATTACAGCTTGAGCTTTGACATGGAATCAAAGGAGAGACTGATGGCAGGGATGGTGTTTGTGCAGTGGGCTCTGCTAGATGGGCTTTAACAAGACACTTAAATTGTTCCTATTTTAACGCCTTTTCCTCCAGCTCTGAGAGGGGGAAAACTGAGCTTCGGGTTTCTTGTTGGGTTTTCTTAAAGACAAACCTCATCCTTTACATCAGTGGGGTTTTTTTTGTTTTTTTTTGTTTTAAGAATGTAAAGAATGACCCTGGAAGGTCTGACTGACTCTTTCCCAATGGTGATCTTAGAGACGAGAACCCTCTCCAGAAAGCTGTCTCCACCCTGACCCAAGCAACAGCAATTCATAAGCTGAAAAATAAATCAATAACCAGAGTTAATGAATTGAAGATGTCTGTGTTTAAAATGTATCAGGAAAAAAATTGCTAGCTCTCCGTGGTTTATTTAATTATTGTAAGGAAAGGCGGGGAGCTCTCGTTTCTGAGAAATACCTTCCTTTTATTTTTTTGAGGTATTTTGTTTGGTTGAAGTCAGTCAAGAGAAGTATTAGCTTTAACAGTATATATACATTGACTGCTGGCAGTGCCAGAAGAGCAGTTTGGCATTTTCTTCTCTTCACCGTTGAAACACATGGAGGTAGCGCTCATTCAGACATGTTGAGTAGTTGGGGGTCTCAGTGTGGAGCTGTCTGTGCCTTTGCTGCTTGTTCCAGCTTCTCCCTATTGCTCTTTCATCCAGAGTTGAGCCTTTTCTCTCTCCAGCCCAGGCTCTTGGAGCACACACTGTCAAAAACGTGCACAGGCAAGAGCCCTGCAAAGCCTCAGGTGGCCGCAATCCATCAGTGCCCCATGCAGTGCTCTTGGTAGCTTTCAATTCCCACTATCAGAGAAGTGGGAACTAATAGTTAGGATATTGCAGGTCCCTTCCCAGTTGTGTCACTCTCCTCTCCAGGACCCCTGGCAAATCACTTTATTTCTGTTCCCTTTTCTGTCAGGACTGAGCCCTGTCTGGTTGGGGTTTGTTGGTGGTGGGTATATGTGCAGGTATCTTGGCAAGCTGGACCAGGGTGCTGAGAGCTGTGGCCTGGTTGTCCTGCTCCCCAGCAATAAGCAGTTCTGCAGGAGGAATTTGATTCTGTTTTACAGCTGTAGGGCACCACTGTCCTCAAATTCTGCCTTCAAGTCTATGTGGACAATCCTGGGAGGACAGTGGCATGGTTCAGGTGCAACTCTCAGCTATGTGGACTTCTAGAGCTGGAAGGTACCTTAATAGTGTCCTGAAAATGGGCAAGCATGCATGGGAGGCAGGTCAGGCTCATTACAGGCCCACAAGGAGGAAAAGGGAATAGAAGTGCCAGCGTGAGTCACAGAGTTGACAAACCGGAGCAATGCCGTTCAGCCCGCATCATGTGCCCAAGCCCAGGAGTATTTGCAGTCAAAGTGTCAATGAAACACACAGGGTGTCCCGTACTCCCAAAGCAAACCGCAGACTCAAGGGGCACTCTCTTGTTTTCACCGCCTCTCCCTCAGTGTTTGCCCCCTTTTCTCTGCTCCCCATGAATTAGCAGCAGGGACAGTTTGTGGACAGCCTGGGGGTTGCTGGCAGTTGGCAGAGAGCGGCTACCGGTGTCTCCGCGTGGCATGGAGAGAAAGCAGGAGGGATGCAGCCTTTGCAGAGGCCAGCATGACCTGAGTGGAGGGTACACAGGCATATCTCCAAGCCAGTTTTCTGAGTGCCATAGGGATGAGAGACGATGTGGCTGTGCCTTGGCACCAGCACTTCTGTTCTGCACAGTGCTGTGATGGAGGGGGTGATTTGCAGCTTAGCCTTGGAGCCAGCTGGATCTGTTCTGGGGGATCTGGAGCAATGCTGGGGCTTCCTACCCAGGCATGAAGAGACTTTGTGAGTGCAAATGGGTCCTGACACATATGTTGTTTCCTCCTCCAAAACATCTCTGACATAGACTGATTTCCTTATCAGTCTTCAACATAAAAGCCATCTTACTGTTTTAAATCCCTAGCTCGGGATCCACAGGGGCTCTTGGATTTTTTCTGAATGAGTGTGTGGCTGTGACGGAAGTTCATGAAGGTCCCTCCTCCTTGCCTTTGCTTCTCTCTGTCATTGCTTCTCTGGCTTCCTGGTCCCCTCTCTAAGTAGGTAGGCCAAGGGTGCCAGGAAGTTGAAACAGCCTGTATTTCTCCAGCTTTGGCCATCACCAGTTGGCATTTAAGCAAAACCGTTGACCTGTAAAGGTGTTTCTGCTATAGCAGGAAGCAGGACCCGAAACCAGCTTGGAAACTCACACTGACAGACCTGCAGATTCCCTGTTTAGGTCATGATGGGGAGCTTATTTGCTCCAGTGAGTGGTTTTGCTAACAGCGTCCTGTGGACCTGTGCAGATCCTGGCCTGCCGATGTGACGCTAAACCTGCTTGCTGCTCCTCCGCACCTTCCTCTTGAGGCTTCTGTCGCTTCATCCAGATGCTGCTCTTGGAGCCACCTCCTGCTGCTTCCCCTTTTAGCTCTGAGCATCACTTGGCTTTCTGCCATGATCCTGACTCTGGGATCCAAGGTGCTTCAGTGACATTAATGCCTTTCCTCTCCCCTTCCCCAGGTCGGAAAGCAGCTTCTCTAAGTTTGCCCACCGCTTGTCGGTTAAGCAGAAGCAGGAGAAGAGAAGGAAAGCTGAGTATGTCTCGGCCGAGCTGTCTGCCTTCCGGCCCAGGTCTCTGAGCATTGAATGGTAAGAGCTGCAGGACAGGGCTGGGGGAAAGGAACTTCTGGCTTTCCAATCCCCTCTTCTGTCCCCTGCCCCCACCACTGCCACTCAGCCCTGTCCCGTGAACATCCAGTGGAACAGTACCTGTTCAAACTGCTCTGCCTGCTACAAAAGCCCCCCCCCTCCCCCCCCCCAGGGAATGAAGCCAAAATATTCCCCCCCTTACCCCAGTACAGGAAGCAGAGGGGAGCCCCTAATGGACTCCTTCCTTGTCGGGCTAAAGGAGACCCTGTGAATTTCCTCCTGCTTGAGCATCAAGTGTCTTTTGGGGCTCATGCAGGAGGCGGACATGAGTGCCAGCTGTGCCAGAGCACTACAGCTTCAGAGAAATCACTCTCGTGGGCTCTGCATGAATAAACAAACTCTGTGCTGTTATTGCAAAAGCAAGCTAGACACCTCCACCCAGCTGCTAGTCCTGGTTGCCCCATGGCCAAGGGCCAGAGAGAGACCTGAAAGAGCCAGCCTAGGCATCAGCAGGCTTGGGCAGACCTCTGATGCCTTCCCGAAGTTTCACAGGGAGCAAAGGCAACCCGGGCTCTTTTTGCATCACTTCTCCCCCCTTCATTTCACACCCCATGCTCTTTAGGAGCTGCCAAAGGATCCAGCCAGCCGGCACCTCGCTACCGAGCACACTTCCTTTAGAGAAACTAGAGCTGACAGCCATGACAGGAGGCAGTATGGCCTGATGGTCGCAGGCTGGCACTGGAAATCAGGAGCCGCAAGGACTCCCCTAGCTTGCTCTGTGCCCTTGGGTAAGTGGCATGACAGTGTGATGCCTCCCCCAGTGTGAGTCACCTTCTTCTGAAATGGGGGCAGCAACACTTGCCCAGCCTTGAGAAGTAAAGCACTCTCTAGTTCCCTGGTATTGCTGCTCGTCATGGTGGTTTATGGCGTAGGCGTGACCCGCAGCACCCGCGGGGCCCCTCACACTGAGCTTTATTCTCAAACTACAGTTCCCTGCATGAGCAGGGAATAATTTATCCTTGGTTTCTAAGCTCTGATGCAACAGCCTTGGAACCAGATCACAGTCAATCCTCTCAGCATTAAAGGTGACCTGCTAAGGATATTTAAAAGAACTAGAAATTGCATTGCTTTCAACTTGCTTAGATGGATAAAGGAGGGTAAAACTTAAAAAAAAAAAAATGCTTAGAAATTGCAAGAATGTCGAGTTTGGGTTTTGTTTTCCCTGCTTTTTTTGGAGATCTTTCTGGCATTTATTATAAGTTCTAACACTTAACTGAATGTTTGAGGATGTGGAGTCCTTCTCAAAAGTTTCCTCTATCTGTGATGTTAGTTAGGAATCAAAGTTAAATAGGTATTAATAAAGTCAGACAAAGAATTTAAACTATTTGGTGACAAATTGCTTTCTTCTCCAGTTGCACAACTTCCTTCTCTTTGCTGAAACAATGACATTGGAAAAGCTGTTCTTCAATTACTATGAATCTTCCAAATAGACAAATATGTGGATATATAATATACCAAACAGGAAAACAAACAAAGAGCTCATTCAAAACAAACAATGTTTCTCTTTATTCATCATAAAGAAGCAAAAAAAGACGGTAAATTTCTTTTCTCCCTTTAAATGCCTCTTTGAACCCCCGGTTCCCATTTTAGCCCTGCTGCATCAAGGTATATTTGTGGTATATTTTAGCTTGCTCTGTAATGTTTTCCTCAGGGAAACCATCTGTCTTGTATTAGTTTGCAAAGCACCTTGTACAGTAATGACACTGTAGCAATAGTAAATGATGCTATTTTATGGGTTTTTTTGTAAGCCAGCCCAGAAATTAGTTCTTAGTAAGGACAAATCATCTTTGACTTTGGCTTGCCAAATGCAATCGCTTTGCAGACTCAAGGCTAGAAACTGTGAGGCCCAAAACAGAAGTATCTTATGTTATCACCCCTGTGGGGAGATAGGCACACCTGTCTGAGCCTGGTCTCACCAGGAAAGAGATGTCTTACAGTCATGCCTCTTATCTGTAGCTTGGAACAACTTGAGCTAGATTCGCTGCCCTGTCCGTGTATGAGTGTGTGAGGATTGCAAAGGGCACATCATCCCCAGCCGGCCATGAAGTGAGCATGTTGCCCACGGCTGAGCCCACGTGTGCCTGGATGCTGCTGTGCCAGCTGCATGTCACTGCTGGAACACATCGCGTCAGCCGGCCCCACCACTCACACCAGCGCTCCCCCACCCTGCGGTCACAGGGAGCCAGGCTGGTTTAAGCTAGGTTACTCAGGGGACTTTGCTCATTTGGCTCGTTGGGCCTCAATTGCTTAGGGAGCCTTCAGGCAGGGTGCTCAGCTGGCAGACCTGAGGGTGGCAAGTCCAACTGGGCCATGGTGATAAGGAGCCAGGTTGGCAAATAGCAGGAATAGGATCCTGTCCACAGTCTGTTCCCTGACCATCTTAATACATTTGGATCAGCTGCTAATCCTTTTCCCTGTTGCCGTGGTTGAGCAGAAAACCCAGGAGCTGTAATAACTGTGTTGTTTCAGTACAGGAATTTAATCTGTTTTTAAATGTACATAACCAAATTTCCAAAGAGTAGCTTGTAACATCTACACACAAACCACAGAGCACTGACACCAACGCAGCCTTCCCCATTAAAATGGGCACGTTGCAGATACGTTTATAAATGCAAAGCTTATAGCTTGAGCGTGACTGCCAGAGATGCATGTGTCTGTGGTCCACACATGCACATTTGCAGGCCAGATCAAGGCGCTCAGAGACTGTCGCCCATGCAGAATGAGTGTCCTCTGCAGCCTAATTCTGCAAAGTGGGCATTTTATCCTTTCCCAGGTGTGAAATAGTCATTTCTCTGTGTCCCCCATATGTCTCCAGGGATCCGTGCTTTTATTAGCAGGATAGACCTCCTCAGTTAATTACTCCAAACTGGCAGGCTGCACACATGTGAAGGGCCTTTGGAGCAGTGATTCTCTCTGTTCACTGATCGCCCAGCACCTTGCATTGCAAGGTCCTGGACTGCAACCAGGGCTTCTGGGCACTATGGTCAACAAGAAGCGTGGTTTGTGCCATTACGAATATACAAATGTCTAATTTAGCTTCCAGAGCAAATATCAGAATGCATCAAATTCAGAAGTATTTATAAGCTCAACCCAAGGTCACAGGCTGCCTCATGTTTACCTGCCTCTGTGAAAAGGACAAATGTCCACTCTGTGTATGATGGAGAGGTTTTCACTAACCCCAAGTGGGTAGGAGGAGGATGGAAAACCAGTGGATTGTGTTTTACCAAATCTGTTGTTTTTGAGAATCCTAACCATCTAATTCCCAAGGCTTGAAGGCAAGGAAGGGCTCTTGAACCTGCTGTTACCTGTTGCCACTCTGATTGTGTTACAAGGAGAAGGTAGTGATTACAACGAAACAACCATCAGCACTGATAGGTTTGAAAAGCTGGATGTCAGTTCAGTGATGGGTTAGGAGCTCAAATTAGTACTTTCTATCTCAAAACCCTGCTAAAACACTATCAGACCAACCCCATGCCTCTCTGCAAGAGGGAAAGGCATTCTTCCCTCTGATGCTCACACAGGAAAAGCTGAGTCAGTTTCCCATTCATTCCAGGTGCTCAGCTAGGGTTAGATGCAGTTGTGATAAAAGAGGAACTGTACAGAGTCACAGCATCTGCCTGACATTGCATCGCCCACGTTCAGCAATGCTAATGTGATGTGGACAGTAGATCTCTTAGCCTCCCTTTTGCCCTTCTCCCTGTCTTTCCGTGCCCCTATGGACACCTATAAGTCCTGCTTTGCAGAGTCCCTGGGTGCTGGCAGCTCTCTAGACTAGGAAATGCAGTTATTTACTGCCGCAGTAAATAAGGTCCCACATGTCTCAAGCTGCATACCAAAAAGTACACGGATACTTCCAGCCACAGCTCTCGCGGTCCGTGCGCCTGTCTGAACACATCTCCCCCGTTCATCGGATGGGACATGGTCACAGGTCATGTTTCTCTCTGGGTACAACGCACGCTTTATTCACACAGCGCATGTTTATGTGCTCTACCAGGCAAGAGGAGCGCAGTCATGCTCCCAAGCTCAGCAAGAACTGAACGAAGTCTGGTTAGTTCCACTTATTAAAAAAAAATGTTGGGGTGGGGGGAGGGAGAGAAGGCAGGGAAAAAGTGAAGTATTGAGAAAACACTTATTTCATTCATATGTTGTTTACTGAAATAAATACTTCATTATTAGACATTTTTAGGCTATTTTTTTAAAAGCCAGCACCACAAAGTCCCCACTGTTAGGCCTATGAATATGCCATAGCACCTCAGATGATTGCTCTGCTGAGCTTGATGTCTTGCTGCTAGCATGGCTCAAGGCCATGTAGCTGGACTGCAGCCCCATGCAGAAGAGCATGGAGAGGAATAACACGAGGAGCGGCTTATCTCAAAGCTTTCACAAGCCTAGTGGAGAAACCTGGAAACTGTTTGTGTGGTTTCTTATTTGGATGGTTTTCTACAATTCCTTTCTAGTCCTGTTTGCTGGAAGATGCACACTGTGGCTAACTGAGGGCCAAGGTGGTATGAGTTCCAAATAAGGCAAAAATTGGCAATTGAGGAAGGGAAGGATTTGGGGTCTGATTTGTTAAAGCTCTGCTTTCTGCTGATTTGTGATACTGAGCTACCTCCAAAGCCTAAATAACAGGGGTGCTTGAAAGGCAAAGGCACTTTTTATTTAAAGCTCAACGTCTTCTCCTGTTGGAGTTAAGAATTAGAAAACTGACAGCTCCCTTGGAGACTTCCAGTTATCCCTACAGCAACCCCTTTGAGAAACACTAGCAACATCCTTTCCCCCTCACACCCTTTTAAGGTGAAGGCAAAGAGAGAGAGCTTCTTTTCCTTTTATATGTGTCATCTAAGATCTGATCATGTATATATTTTCTCTTAAGTGATTCTTAATCAAATGAAAAGACTCTGATCTGCTCTTTCCATTTTCAACTTGTGTATGAGGAGATTGGGAGAGGTTCTGGATGCCTCTATCCCACCTTCAAATTCATTGTGTTCCTCTCCAGAGCTGGCACCCAGGTGGAATTTCAGCCCTGTCAGGTTTGTCCTTCTGGCATTGATTTGTGTCGTCCTTTTCCTTTCCTACCTCTCATTCTGGTTTTCCTTCTTCCATTTGTTTCCCTCTGTTTCCCTCTGCTCTCATTTTCGCATACTCACCTCTTGTTGTCTAGCCTGTTTTTTCTCTCTGTTTTCTTCTTGTTTGTTTGTTTCTAGTTGCGCTGCTTTTCTATTTGCACCCCTCACATTTTTCGTGTTGGACAACCTCCCTGTAATCTGTTGTCAGAATAGCATATTCCCATGGTGGTTCAATAAAAATGCAGCAAATTCCTTGCTTCCCTGTTCGTTATCTCAGTTCTGCTCTTTGGCTGCCCACCACAAACTTAAAGCAACGCTGGCAGGAGAATGTCATCTAGTGGTTAGACACGTGGGGAGGGGAGCCAGCCGGCTTGGGTTCATTCCTGCCTGCATGTTGTTTTGCTGTTTGACCCCTGGCAAGTTGTAATCTCAGTTCTTCACTTCCCCTCTGCTGAAAAGGAGGATACACAGAAACCTGGATCCTGAGCAGATTTGAGGAGAGACCATGCCAGCCCAGACAGGAAGGTGTAAAGTGGTTTTCCTGTGATGTCCAAGCACATGGGGCCGGGTAAAATGGCTGGTGGGCATCTGTCTGAGCAGGACTGTGGTGTCAGGAAGGCAAAATCCTGCAGCCCCTGGAGCGGGGGAACTTTGCCTTGTGGCTGGTGAACATAGCCCTGTGTTCAGACATGTCTTACTGCTCTTTGATGGGATCACTGCCTTGCTCCTCTCTGTGCTCCCAGAGCCCTTGAGGTTATCCAGCCTGCTTTAAGGGCAGTGTCTCCAAGTGCTCCCATTAGTGTTTTACGCTAGGCCTCAGCTCTTCTGGGCACAGTCAGGTCCCTCATACACAGAAACCTTTCCAGGATCGTCAAGCTGACACTCGTGCCAGAGGCGGCACACATGACTGTGCTATTATTATCCTGCTATTATTCTGCCCTGTGTTTCAGGTTTGGTCATAAAGCAAAAGGTTTTTAATGGAAGTGTTTTTATGGAAGCTATTTAAAATTTTATAATGCAATAGTGTTTCTCCTTTGGGTTTAAGTGATCTCCTGCAGTACGGAAATTGTCCTAAAATTGCCTCTCAGTGCTGGGACATGAAAGCTAGGCCATGGAGATGCCTGGCCTTGCCAGTGCACCACTCAGCCTGCTTCTACTGTTGCTGTGTGCTGATGTGTGAAGGCAAAGAGGATGACCTGTCCCCATCGGCAGGCTCCTTGCTTTCTGGCACCCAAGTCCCACATTCCTGGGTGGCTGTAGAGCCCATAGGATGTGCTGAGTTGCAAGATGAGCTGTCTGACTGTTCCTGCGCCAGTGAACTTGAGGGCTGCTACTGCAAATACTCTCTGGGTGCCTTGTATTATTTCCAACTTAATAGTCTATGGTCCTGAAGGACTTTCCCAATATGGCTCTTGGCTTGACAGTCATCTGTTTGCTGGGGAGGAACCAACACAAAGTGAATTGTCAACAACTTTGTGGGAGCCAGAAAGCAGCAGCACCATAAGGACAGAGGGCTCGGTGCTTCTCTGGTTTGCACAGTTATACTTGTCCTACTCCTGACTTGCGCTGCATAT
Organism: Apteryx mantelli; assembly: GCF_036417845.1. Classification (NCBI taxonomy): domain Eukaryota; kingdom Metazoa; phylum Chordata; class Aves; order Apterygiformes; family Apterygidae; genus Apteryx; species Apteryx mantelli. Next base: position 1,713,686 of record NC_089993.1, on the reverse strand, counting down.
CCAAGAGAAGGCTCAGATCCATTTCTCTTTCAAGCTGAGGAAACTTTTAGTCTGAGCAAAGAATAACTAAAGGGAGGAACAGGCCTTGATCCTTTTCAGTAAAAGAGCAGGAGGGATGGTCATGAGGAGTGTCAGTGTGACCGCGTGTGTCTGGGAAGTGTGAGGGCACATGTGTGAAACCCATGAGCAGGAGAGATGCTCTTGGTAAGCTGAGAGATGTGGGCACACAGACTCTATGGCATTAACGGGGTAGGGCATCCAGATTTCTGAAGGCTTTTGCCTCCCCCCCTGCCAGTCTCGGCCGTCATCTTCGATGAAATGCAGCCCCTCCTGGCTTAGTTGTGCTGAGTGCAGGTTTGGATGGGACAGGCACAGCATTGAAACGAAACCAGAGGCACTTTGTCTCGACTGAGAGCGCTTTAAGCCATCACTCAGGAACAATGGCCAAGCTATGGGGTCATTTGTTCTGGTATTTCAGCAGCTTCTCATAATTTATGGGATGTTTTGTTCTGCTGCTTGTCTTAGCTTCCCCCTCTCCACCCTCCCTGTCTCTCTCCCTTCTCCATTTCAACTCCTCCTCCCCTCCCGCTTCCAATTCCCCTAATAACTGTGGAGCCTCTCTGCCTTATGAAGTAATGGTATCTGTGACTTATTGAATTAGCTGTATGGAATTGGGCTTTGACACTGCACTTGTGGTCTGTTCAAGTGTACAGGCTGCTCTGGGGAGCCAGCGTGCTAATATATAGTAGGCCCCTGCCCAAGGGCTTGGGGCAGTCTGAACTTCCCTTGGCTTTTCAAATTAATGTTTCCTTCAGCAGGCGGCTCTGGATCAGGCCCCTAGAAAGTAGGTTTACGTGCGATAAATGTGGTCATAAGCAGTGCAGTCCAGAAAACAAGCAGACTTCTGTTTGGGGAGACTCCCCTGTACAAGGGGTAGGAAGGGGAGCTTAGCTGCTCGCTCCCTGTGCCACCATTCCCCTGCTGCCCACTGAGGACAGCTTTCCCTGAGCAGTGTGGAGGCTAGAGGGGGCAGCAGGATGCCAGGTGGGGAACCCCAGAGCTTTCAGGGTTGAACTAGGCATTGGGGGTGTGGTCTGAATGCCCAGTTTTGTCCCAGGTGCCCTGTATGACCTTGGAATGGCCAAGGTCTGTGCACCTCGGTATATATGGGGGAGCAGGAGTTGGCTCCCTCCCAAAGGCTGGTGTGGCAGTGATTCACTGACGACTGTGAGGGACTTGCTGATGGCGAGGGGGAGCAGCGAGCCCTGGAAATATCTCCCTCAAAGTATGATTTGCCTTTAGGAAAGCATTTGAAAGGAATAATTTATTTGAGGAAAATCACCTTTTATCTGTGTTGTCTGAGTCATCTGCAAACAGATAGAGGCTCGAATGTAATTGCTGTTTTGAGTGACACAGATGCATTTGCTGCTGCTGATCCTTAGCCTGGAGAGGTCTTCACAATTGTGGACAAGTCAAGTCTGTGCAGCTCCACTTCTGTAGCCTTGTGTTTCCTGCAAAGAGCTGGGAATGCCCCCAGCCCTTGAGCACTTGTGGAAAATGAATGCAACATGGGTGTAAGTTCAGTGATATCCAAATCTGCAAGGTCTGTGTAAACAGATGCTGACTTCTGCTTTCTGCTCCTGAATCCATGAGCCTCAAACAGCCTGGGTTTTCTCGTCATCTGGAGAAAGTCAGCTCAGCTTGTGATTATGGTGGGGTTGGAGAGTCATAAATAAGGAAAAGACCAAGGACTCTCCATGTGCAGTTGGGTGACCTGCTGCGGTAGGCATTGACTCCAGGCAGGTCCAATGGTTCTATGCTGTTGGCATCAGCCAAAGATCTAGCTTATACAAGGAGCTGCTGAGAAAACAGCCCTTCAACAGGTCTCAGCAAGGAAGGAAAAAAAAGATTTTACATTTGTTTCTTGTGTCACTTCAGCAGGAAAAGTTAAGCACTCCAGGGAAATGACAGAAGAAAACTTCAGAGAAGACTGATTTCTAGGCTATCCCTATTTGGGGCCAGAGCCCTTCCTCACTGAGAGCACAGGAAAAGGATATCATTCATTTCAAAGACAAGTGGAGGGGAAACAAATTTTAAAATATTGCATCAGCATGTTGTTTCTGGCGCTTCCCTCTGCTGGTAGCTGACACCACAAAGCCCTGATAGGAGTATTTCTCAATGCAGCATATCCATTATCCTCAGTACACTTTGATTTCTGTCAAATAGCTCTGATTGGTTTTGTTTAGTCTGACTGGTTTTGTTTTATTCTCATCATCTCTTTGACACTTCCCATGGTCTGGATCTGCTGGATGGATATTTTGGTCCCTGCCAAGGAGTGTGGAAGATGTTCTTGGTCCTGCAGGATCTCCACTGGTTCTTCTCCGTGGTTCTTTCTCCCAGAAAGTGCCAGTTGCCTGGATTTATATAGTTGTGTCCAGTGGACAGTCCAAACTCCCTGGTTGTTCTGGTGTAAAAGTGCAGAAAAGCTATGATCCTTGGCATGAAAGGGAAACCTCATGGGCATTTGAATTTTAGGACTGTAGTGTGAGTCAAGCCTTTCTTGACAGCTCCACATTTTGCTGGATCCTCCACACCAACTGGTAGTCCCATGGTGTCAGTGTGTTGGATTTGAGGGGAGGTGAGTCTTAGTTCTCCCAGATCTTTTAGGCCACACACAAAAATATCTCAGTATATTTCTTGTGGTGGGAATATTGAAAATAGTGCTAGCTTCCTAGTGGTTGGGAATTTAGGCTTGAAGGTGCTGAACGTGGCTTATCCATGACCAGTTTTCACTCGGAGAAGGGCAATGCAGATGACTAGTGTGTCTAGAGCAACCCCAGCAAAACTGTCAGTCTGTCTCAGACTCTGAACTGCCAGATTGAAACCCCAGCTTTACCCAGGGAGGTGAAAGGTTCCCTGGCCTTGCTGCTGACACTACAAGGGCCACTGGCATCTGGAGATACAGGAGGATCAATGCCTCTTGTTTCCAGATAGGCTGTTAGGCCCAGTCCTGACAGTCAGCAGCTTGAAGGTATTTGAGTACTTTTATTCCTCCCTTTTCCCTTAAATGGTGGTGGTCCCTGCTGCACAGGTTTTCTGTGCTCTTCTGTCCCACTGATAGTTTCTTACTGACTGAGACAGTTCTGCCTGCCAGAGCTTCAGGATCCTCCTGTTCATCTTCCTGGAGAGCATGTCTCAGTGTCCAGTCAATATCGGACCTACTGGCTTGGATGCTGGCAGGATGGGCAGCACTCAGTGGAATGGCGATATCAGAGATAAGAGTCAGCCCAGATCACTGGGACACCAAGGATCAGGTCGTCTGGTGTGTTGAGATCTCTGTCCACCTTTTCTTGAATCTTTCCTGCCCTCTGCAAGCTCACTCTTCCCCATCACTGTGCTTCACATCCATCCCTCCTATCCACCTTTCTTCTGCCCACTCTCTTGCTTTCCAGAGGAGGTTTGTAAGACCAAGTGTACTCAAAGTCTGCTGAGCCTCATTCACATTGGTGGTCAGGGAGGAGCGGTGATGTTCCCTTCCCCTCCTTACTTCCAAAGTTCCCTTCTTCCCTGTCAACATCTCCACTATCCCCAAGGTAGAAATCTTTGTCCCGTTACCCTAGTACTTCTTGCAATTGCTCACTCCCCAAAGGCATTTCTCTCCCCTTCCCACTTTGTCTCTATTGCCTTTATTTACACTGTTAACAGGGAGGGTCATACAGCAGTGAAGATCTGCCCCAAAGAGCTGTTTGGCAATATGGAGGAGGTTTTTTCCATGTGGGCAGCGTAAAATAGTGCAGACCTGATAAAAGATCCAGTTTCAAGGCTAGGAAAAGCAATGTTCATGTTTAGCTCTGTCCAAGTACACTGGGCAGCAGCTGCCCTTGTAGTCATGACAAGTTTTCACTCTTCCCATGGTGCAGAGGTTCACCTTGGCCCCCTTCAGATCTGTTTAGACAGAGACTGGTTTCCCATCCAAGAAGTGTCCCAATAGGGCCTGTGAGGGCTCTCCAGTTACTAGCTGGGAGGCAAATCTCTTCTGCCTAAAGTCAGTGCAGACCTCATATTGATGGTCTGCTCTAAAGAGATGCTATTTCTGAGCTTTGCAAAATGCCATATGAAATTACTTGCATGCATTTGTTAAGCATGGCCACCAGAGCAGAGCTTGAAGAGACACCTCCTCGTTATGTTATCAGGAGTGATTTTGGCCTACTGCCCACAGAGGATTCCATCACCTACAGTGGGATGTTGTGGCTTGCTGAGATGATGTTTTCCATGCAAAGCCAGTGGGTTTATGAGTCACAATTATTGCATCCCCTGAGATGCTAGGGATCAGAGGTAGAGCTGGCAAATTGGTTACTCAGCTCTTCCTGCCCTTGCGCAATTGCACGAAGGAGTTTCTGGGTACATGTAAGGCTCTGATGAACACCAGGAGTGTTCTGTGTGCCTTTCAAGAAGATTCATGTGAGAGAAGTTCCCAAACGAAACTGACACATCTGGTTTCTTAGTTTCATCCATCACCAAGGAGAAAGATCTGGGCTGGGGTCCACTGGCTAAAGCACTGGCCTGGGACATAGGTGATCTGACTTCTCTTGGCCTGCTGAGAGACTGAGGGCAAGACTGTTCCCCTCTTTGTGCCTCAGTTTCTCCCTCTTTAAAAAGGGCACATTGACACTGACCTCTTTTCTCAGACACTTTGAGATCTACTGATAAACATGCTGGCTGTTATATCAGGAAACTAGTGACCAGGGTCTTCTGCTGGCACGCCCATTCCCCCAGCCCAAGGGACAAGATGCAGGTTGGTTCCCAGCTCTCAATTATCAGTTCAAACTAATGCAGCTTTCCAGAGCTTACTCTTAGGCTTTATAAATTTGGGATCACAACCTGGAGCCGTTAGCATGTGTTACGCTCTCAGCAAAGAGCGCCAAGGTTAAGGTTTCTGCACTCTGTGTGTGTACTGTGTCCTGAGCTGCTGAAACTTGCTCTGTCCAGGCAGCAGCTGCTAAAAATAGAAAGTCTTTTTTTCCCCTGAATGATGTTCCCATTCATCAGCGTCTTTACTGTAGAAGAGGAGGCAGTTATTCTGGTCAGAGGCAGTGGCAGGCAGACAACTCTTTCTAGGTCTGGGAAGATCTGGCCATGTATAATCTTAAAGCAAATTCTTTCATATTTTGGTTTTAAATGTCACTGTGCATCAGGTGCTGGAATGAGAGGATACTCACTCCTGCTATATGATGGAGGTTTTAACCTTTCTTAAAGTCTGGCTTATGTAGAAGACTCAAGACATGAAAGAGAGATTTTTTTGTGTCAGTCCTTGTTACCTTGTCCTGGGGAAAAGCTTCTAGGGCAGAGACTGCCCAGAAGAGGCTCAGCTGGATTTCTCATGCTGGAAGGGACTGTCGTCCCTCTGGTCTATGTCATAAAGAGGGCAAAGGCTTTCTGATTAGAAAGCAGGTCATATGAGGTCTAATGAGTCCCAATGCTGTGCCAGCACAGCGCTTTGTTACTCCCCCATGCCCACCTTGCATGCAGCCAGCCCAACTCCCTGTACCATCCTCCTCTGTGCGTTCTGTGCTGCCTGCACTGCGTGCTTCAGGTGGGCAGCTTGGAGCCAAGGCCTGTTGTGCCCCAAGTCAGAAGGGTGTTTACAGCTAGGACAGGTGTGTCAGCTTTCTCCATGCAGTGAAATCTCCTGAAGCAGTGGGCCAAGTCCTGGGAAGCAAAGAGGCTGCTTCTGGACACAGGTAAGCTGGTGTGACACTTGGTTAATGATTCTGCTTTCCATGTATACGCCTGGTGTCTTGCTTGCTGTCCCATGGGGTAACTGAAGGAACCTCAACTGTAAGTATGTTCACGGATTTCCTTGAGTGAGGAAATAGATATCCTGATGCAGCGCTTGCCTACTTTCTGTGTTAGTGAAAGGTTGATGGTGTCAAGAGATCTCATCTTACCAGTGCTTTCCTGGCCCTGCTCTGTCATGGTCACAAACTCTGAAAGGCTTTTTGCAAGCTGAAAACCATTTCTGTTCGTGGAATGTGAAGTTTCTCTTGGGCCTTATCTTTGGCCATTTTCTTCAGTGACTCGTGGTGTAGGCAAGGCTGGAATGGGACATCACATTATTCAGGGACCCAAGGCAGCATTCCATGTGCACTGGTGTGCTCACATTGTCCTATTCCTGCACCAGGGTGGGATGAGGCAGGGAAGCTGTAGCTCAGACACAATGGCCCTGTGACTGCGGGATCTGTTGTAGCCAGATGCTTAGCTGATCATGTTGTTGAGGTTTTCAGAGCCAGCTTGTTCTGCATAAACTGTTGTGGCCCCATCTCAGCAGTAGAAAAGCTGGAGATGGGTTTTGGGATGCCACTGGCAGCTGTTGTTATTTCTTCCCAGCCTGGCCCTCATCTCTGTTCCTGCCATAGCAGCTTGGCTTTCTGTGTTAGGCTGTGATGAGCCACGAAGGAGGTATTTGTTGCCTGAGCTGCGGCTCCTTACCCCAGGAGAAAAGCCAGCAGCCAGGTAGAGCTGATGCTGAGCTACACTAGGACCATGCATAATCTGTTGATCTCCCCAGTCTCATGCAGGATGCTAGGTACCCTGCTGCAAAATGTGTTGGTCATGCTGGGCAGCTGGAGATGGGGGCACTCAGCTGGAAATGCTCTGCAAGTGCTTACCTGAGCCCACGCATGTTATTGCTCTGGGGCAACACAGTCGCCTGCTCCTGTTGCTGCCCACAGCATCTCATTACCTGTGCTGAAGCCTGGGATGCTGGGGCTGGAACGGGTGATGATGGGGGCATCAAAGCCCAGGGTGCTGGGGTTGGGGGTGCTGATGGAGGCGTCTGCCTCAGGAGCTGTTTTGCCTCTCAGCATGTTACAGCCTTTCATCTCCAAGGCTACCTGCAGCTGTTGGCCCCTGCCACTGGTTTGCTTTTCTTTACTACAGTGAAATCATCCTCTTGTGTGCTGAGCACTACTGTGGAGGGGAAAAGGGCAAGGCGGGTAACTTTCACTCGACACATTTATTGTAGATGGAGCCAGTAGACTTCTATTGTTAAGGCTGTATAGCGCTTTCCAGCATAAGTTTGTTTGCTTATACCTGTGCCAGACTTTTAACTGTTTGGTCTGAATTTTTCCATGCTCACTCTCTGCCTCAGGCTGAACTTTCTCCTTTTTTTCAGACGTCAGCAGAAAGTTGGGGAAAAATGGTAGCTTTGCCATTTTTTTCCCCCCATCCCTTTTTTTTGAGGACTTCTGGTGCCTCCATGCTTTGGAAAAGAGACTTCAAATTTGGCAGTGTTGGTACATTCCCTGTGGAAGTCAACCCAGATTTGGTCAAATTATTAGCCTCTGGACAGTGTGGTTGTGCATGCTCAGAAGAACTCTTCAGAGGCTAGCTGCTAAAGTCCCCAGCTAATCCATCTTCAGCAAACAGGCTTTCTGGCCACTGTGCATGCTGCATACCAGCTGCACCAAGCACTCTCCCACACAGCAGTAAGTTCCCATCGCTAGAGGCACCCCCTTGCCCACATGAGTCCAGGTCAGGAATGGTGAATCCTAGCAGTTATTTGGTACTCTTCATTAGTAAGTCTCAAAGCTTTTTACAAAAGACATCATTATCTTTATCTCCATTTTCCAGATGGGGAAACTGAGGCACTGGCTGTTGACATGACCTGCCTGTCATCCTCAGTGGACCAGTGGAAGAGCTAGAAGCAGAGCTCAGGTCACTTTGTCTAGAGAGTTATCTGTCACTTGTAAAATACCCTCTGCTGTGGGGTGCTGGGCAGGAGGCAGTCCATTTCAGCTCACGGATGTTAATGGTTTGATGTCCTTCGTTGCTTTAAGCAGAGTCCAGGCTCCCAAACCCCAGTGCTGTGAATCGTGAGGACTCTTCTCCTTCATTTTCTCCTGGAATCACCGAGCAGTTGTACAAAGCCTCAAGCTTGGAGCTTAGTGCTCATGACTGCGACATGACAGAGCCGAGCGCTGCCCAGCTAGCTGGGCCACCCGCAGCGCTTTCCATCGCAGCTAGCAATTTGTTTCCTTCAGCTGTTTGTCAAACAGCAGTATGAGCTACTGGCCAGTGCATGCTGGTGTGTGCATTGCAGTGGAGATACCTTGTTTCCAGGCATCAGACCCTGCTGTTGACTCCTCTGGTCTGTCTGTGTGGTTGCACTTTAGAGGTGGGGGGGTTTCTACCAGGTCTCTTGGGAAAACTAGGATGCAAAATACGAAAGGGTTACTGGAGAGTGTAGACCTTGTAAGAGCAAGTGCTCGCAGGTGAGGAATTGCACAGTAAAGGTCATCCGTGAGGCTCTGAGTGCTTGTACTTGGTAATAGTGCCATTCGTTACTTAGATACAATTTCTTCTACTGAAGTCCAGCAACTAGGAAAAGCTGAGGCAGAGCATTATGAGAGGAGAGAGCATGCTCCCCTGTGCTCATGTTGTCCTGTGACACCTCAAGAAAAGGCATTTGTCCCCTTCCTCTTCCGTGGGTGTGCTTTGCAGTCGTGGTCATGTATATTGCAATGCATGGACAGATAAGCATGTCCTTACAGTTGAGAATTTGACCTGGCAATTACTATGGTTTTTAATGTTGCTCTTTTGTATGCAACATTAGGATGGAAGGAAGATCTTTTCTGCTTGCTGTCCTGGGGACTCTGACGATTCCTCTATGGGCTCTGTTATCCCTGCCTGTGCTTGGGCTTTGCCACCAAAGATACCTCATCACTTTTGATAGCTAGAGGGAGAATAAAGTAACAAAGGAGGTACGAAAGCTCTTTTCTGAGGGAGGTGCCAGAAAAACCTTGACTGGAAGGAAACCTAACTGATGGTGAGGTCTCTCCTTGGTAATACCATTGCAGGAATGCTCAGGCCAGTGTGAGCTGTTTTATAGGAAAGTGGCAAAAATGTTAGCTTCTCCTCTAAGATCACGGCATTTGGACCCTGACTCCACTGGAGATGCACGGGTGGGAAAGTTGCCTCTAACCTACTTGAGAGTTTTTGTGGTTGGGCAGTTGTGAATCAATTCCTCTGGCATGGTGCTGTGTGGTGCTGGAGTGGCCCATTGTGCCCTGACCCCAGTGCGCTTTGTGCATACTGGGTGGGGGCATAAGACCAGCAACAGGGATGCAGTCCAGGGTCTGGTCCCTGCTGTAAAAGGGGAAGAGCCAGATGGCATCTGTGAGGTGATGGCCCCAGGAAGGTTTTCCCAGGCAAGGTTAGTGTGAAGAAAGTTGGAGAACCCAGTGGGTGCTGGGCAGGGAGCTGGTTTTGGAGCAAGGCAGGAACAAATTCTGTGCGTAAAGCTGTGATGAACTGGGAGCCAGACTGGGAAGTGCTGCCGGCAATATTTGTTCTGGAGGCCAAGGATATACCCAACGGGGCCTGGATGTTCTTGGTAGCAATGCCAGGGACACCATGTGGGTAACGGCCAGCATGCCCAGTGCTGCTGGCTGGGCCCTGTTGGTTGCCTTCCAACGGGAAAGGGGTTTTCTGACTCCAGTAACATTTACCAGCTGGGCAGCAGCTCTGGAGCCGGGTGTGTGCATTTGTCTGTTGTTCCATTGTGTCTTGGCCATTGTCTCCTCCTCCCCGCGGAGATCAATGTCTGTGGCCTGCCTTTTATAACCCATTTGGGTGCAACTCTGGAAGTCTTCAGCCAGTGGTGCCTGCTTTCATTGTACAGCTTAGGCACGCTTGAACAGCTTGGTCCACGTTTAGCTGGATGGCTTGAATAGGATGGTGGCTTTCCCCCAGAAGGGATATCCCAGCAAAGCGCTGGGATAGGTCACCTTGAGGGCTGCAGAGCTCAGGTTGGACACAGTCTACTGGGAATAGAGTTGGAAATAGAAACCAGTCGAGGGTATGAGGGAATGAGCTCAGATTGCCTCTGCAGGTCCTTCCTGGGCCAATTTTCTACAGTTTCATGGTTTTAGAGGAGAGGTGGCTTACTATTAAAGCTGGATCTCACTAGTGTATTCTTCCTTGTGGCACAAGGTGGCGCAGGAGGTTAAAGGATTTGCTTTTCTTCCCTGAAGACCTGGGTTCAAATTGATTGCCTCTCACTGGTGTAATGAGTTTGTGGGTCTCAGCCCCCATGGTCTGTGGCTGTACTCCCATGTCCACTGAACTGCACCCCCCAGGACCAGGCAGCGGGCATCCTCAGCTCCCGCGAGGCCTGTTTCATGCAGAGAGGGGAGCTAGGTTAGCATGGAAACAGCAGCCAGGGTGGCCTGGGTGTGCGGCTGCCACAGAGCCCCATGATCGCGGGCATGGGGCATGGTGAGTGTGGTGCACAGGAGCTGGTCTCAGCATGGAGTACGCCCGTGGGTCGTGCGAGGCACAACTGGTGTGGCGTGTTACCCTGGTCCAAGGCCTGAAATGAGGAGCGCCTCTCTCCTGCACCCGCTCGGAGCCTGCTGCTGCAGTGGCAGGAGAAGATAAATGAGTGCTTTCTCTGGGCTCCTGTGGGGTCCCGAGTGTTTCGCCAGAGGCGCGGGTACCTGCCTGCAGCACTCGGAGCAGCCAGCACAGGCTGCACGCTGTCCCAGCACCGTCCCCTGCGGCCCCTTTCTCTAGCCGTGACGGCTCTCAGATTAAGCCACTGGCTCCAAGCAGGCTTGGGTTACCACAGCAACTTCTACAACAACCTGCTCCAACAGCCTCCCCGCTCTTCCTTCCAAGAACTGGGTATCAGAGCCCGAGCAAGGGGATGGGAACCAAGTTTAGATTAGTGTGGCCTTATACCCCTTCTTGCTCCTCCCAGCACAGTAATCAGGTCCTGACCGGATGGCTGAGAGTCCCCAAACTCATCATCTGAGTGCTTACCCCCATTTTGATCCTGCTGGGTCCAAGCTAGGGCCTAATGACCGTATGGAGACTTTTTCCACACGTTTTCTCTTCAGTGATCTTTGAGATCAGGCGTCATATGACTCAGCTTCTTCATTTGATACCCACTATAAGAAGAGTTTGCACACATGCATCTGTGGCACAGACTGATGCCTGTTCCTGGCAGGCAAAGCAGGGATAGAGTTTCTTCCTGAAACAGGGGCAGTAAGTCCCCACTATTCATCTGCTTTTAATATGCGGAAGTCTGATTTAGCCAGGATGGTGCCGGTGGGTCGGGTTTGTCTTCCACAGCACTATTGACCTGTTTTAGCATCCGGACTTCTGAGATCCTAGGACAGGAGGAAGCACTGCTGCAATGCCGAGCAGGTGCTCAGCTCTGTGTCTTGGAAATCTGTCTGTGCACCCATCCCTACCTGCCAGGTCCCGCTGCTTCTGTGTGCCAAAAGCATCACGCACATTTTAGGTGCTGGGGCTGAACTGTTATTCAGTATGGGCATGGTCAGCAGAAGCTGACACCGATGTAGATCTTGCAAAGGGCAGTTTGGCTGCTGACCTTTAGGTCCTGCTCATTTGTGCTGCCTGGGCCCTGTGAGCAGGGTCTGGAAGCAGTGTGGCTGTAAGCTGGTGCCTCCCTGCGTCAGACAGTGACCCCCAGCTACAGGATCTGAGCTGCCCCATGGCAGCGGTGCCATGGTTCCCTCCCTGGGAGTGCTGGGTGAGCAAAAGGGCGCAGATCTCTGCACCGCAGAGAGCAAACATGCCCCAAGGTTTGCGGGAGGCTGCAAGCCCTTGAGTGAGCAGGGCCCCATGGGCTGTGTACTTGGCGCTCCATGGTGGAGGGTTGGCCCTGTCTGCCTCCTGTGCTGGCATCGGTGCTTGATTTTCTGGTGCTGACAGAGCTGTGATCACCCTGGATGCTGTGTGTTATCACTGTCAAGTCCCGCTGCCATGGCAGAGGTGCAGTATTTGCTTGCGTACTTAGGTAACATCTCAGGGGCCAGCCTGTCTTGCAGCTCAGTTCTGTTTCCATGAGGTTCCATTTAAAACCAAAGGCATTCTCCAGCCCAAATTGCATTGCAGTTTAAGTCCTTCCAAAAAAATGAAATAAATACCCACGGACTGTAATTCGAATTGCAGCTCAATTAGGGCTCATTCCCAGTACGATCATAAAACCTCCAGTACGAAAACAAACAACCCAACCAAACCACATCCAAGCCTGACAGCATCCTCTGGAATGCCTTTAAAATAACAAGGAGGGGGCAGAGAAAGATGAAAACTGTGTGGCCGGGGGTAGATGGCCCTTCATCCCCACGGGGGAGCCCAAAGGTGGGATGAGCTGGTGTAAGACAACACCTTTAGGGACTGCCACTGGGAAGGAAGTGAAGGATACGATGGAGGAGAGGGCTGTTTACCAACAAGAAGAGGTTTGGGGTCTATGAAGTAAGGGATATGACAGGCTCCCAGCAGGATGGGGGGAGTGCAAGGAAGAGGGAGATGAGGAGGGACGGATAGGTATTTGTGGAGCACGGTGGCTGTGCTCTGAGCGGCCCGAGTCGGGGATGTGGAGCCCACCACGAGCACAGCGGCACGTGTGGGTACAGAAGGGCTGGCGGGTGTTTGGAGCGGGGCTGTGCAGAGCAGGGAGCACAGCGCAGCTTCCAGGGAGGATGGGAGCAGGGACCGCGGCGGCTGGAATGCGTGTCCCTCGTAACCCTGGCTTGCACCGATTCCAGTCAGTCTGGTGCCGAGGTTCGGGTTTCACTGTGGACTTTAAACCCAGCCATATTTAGCGTGCGCTTCTCTGGCCTGTGAGGGAGGGGAAGCCGCAGCACAACTAATAAAAAAAGCCAAACAAAAACAATGTAATTAAAGAGACTCAGCACTGTGTGTTCCCATAGCAAGAACATTTACCCAAGACTTCCTTGCTCAGATACTTAATGTCAAGCAGCAATTAAAGGTTGGCATTGTAGGGAGTGCAGCAAGGAGGATTTACCCTTACTGGGATGCAGGAGCTCAGGGGCTGTTTGCAGCTCCAGCTCAGCAAATCTGGCTCGGCCCAGTTGCTGCAGTGGTGGGGAGAGACTGGAGAGCTCTTGATGTTGGGAGGTGCCATGGGGACTAGCAGTGCTGGGAACGGAGGATGGCAACAAGCTTTTCTTCATCAACACGAGCAGCAGCTGCTGAGTACCGGTTCCTGAAGCCCTCCAGACAGGAACATCCTTAGTCTGCAACACACATACCCAGCTAGCTTAATCCCTCAGAAACTGGGTTGTGCTTAAGCAGAAACCCGGATTTTCTAGTCGCGAGCCACCAGGCAGGATAGGCCAGAACCTCTGCTGGGGTAAATCATCAAAATAACCCTGAAGCCAGTGAAACTGTGCTGGTTTATACAGCCAAGGGCCTGGCCTGACATGTTGATATTAATTCTCCCCTCCAGTGTCTCCTTCTTGACCCAGATCTGTGGATGGAGCCAGTGAAAGTCTCTGGGATTTTATTTTTCCACACTCTCAAGGACTGATTTATGGTGCCCAGAGTCAGGCTGCCCTGCGGAGAGAAAGCTGTTGAGGGGAGGCCTTGTCAGCCAGTACCTGCCTTTCAGAAGAGTTCCCTGATGGATGGTCTCCCGACTGCTTATATTATCAACTCTGTCTGGTTAAAAAAAAAAAGGCCATTGCAAATAGTCCCTGATCATGATCACTGAGGAGAAATGTCTCCAGTGTGGTAGAAATATTACATGTAATATGCATGTAAAGATAGAGGAGATAGATAGAAGGGGACAAGTGTGTATGTAGGCACAGCCAAAAAGGTGTCACTTTGTGACTACAGGGAGTACACAGTAGCAATCCTGATTGTGATGGAAGACAGGATATCATGGATGCCTAAGGAACTGAAAGTCTGATTTCAGTCATATTTTAATGGGAGTTGAGCCACAGGGTCTTTCTGGGCTCGTTTAAAACTCCCAATCAGAATGCTTAATTAGAAGAAAAAAAAAGAAAAAAAAAAAGAAAAAGCATTATTGTATTGCAACAGAATTTGTTTGAGCTTCTCCGCTCCCTTCCTCCCCCAAATTTACTGCTCGGCCTGCAAAAATGGTGTGTTTTATGGGAGGCCAGGCCTCTGCAGACTGTCAGCAAGTGATCTACTTGGTTGGCTCTGAACCTTTCTTAGAGTCCCAAAGTTTTTGCTAACCTAAAGTCTCTGTCTCTCTCAAATTTAGAGCGTATGATTTATAAGGGACTTGGCTCATGGGGACTTGTGGTGGATGGCTGGCCACACTGGAAGGCTCTTCCCCACTGCCCTGCCAACGGGACACGACTGTGCCTTGGAAAGACACTCTGTGATTGTTCTCGGGCTGATTCGCCTTTGCGCTAGCACTGTGCCGGCTCCGAGGCAGTGAGGCTTTGTGTGTCCCTCTTCCGGGCTGCGTTTCCCAGCTGCCACAGCTCCTCCAGCGGTCGCTGTGCCTGAGCAATAGCCAGCATGAAGGAACATCTCCCTATCCTCTGGCTGGCGCAAGGGTGTCCTTGACATAGGCTCATGTGGCAGCCACGTTGCTAATACAAGGTTTTGGCAAGGGAGGCCTGCGGCCTCCTGTTTTGGGGAACAGTCTCTACAGGGGAAGTATGACACAGTGACTTTGCTCACTCGGGGAGTCCTCTGCTTCTTCCTCTGCAGTGGTGCAGGGAGCTAAATGCTGGGATGAGTTGCAGATTTTGCCTGAAGTGTGGACTTCTTGATGTTTATTCAAGCATTGAGTTGCTAAGGGGTTGCTCTCAAATCCAGTGCCATGCCATGAAGAGAGCAGAGGGTTGCATGGTCTTGGGGGTCCCCTCTCTGCCACTGGCTTGGTCGCAAGCTCCTTGAGAAGAGAATGCCTGGCATGGAGGCCCAGGGTCCCAGTGAGACAACCTGCAGTAATAAGAGCAGTGCCAAAACAGTGCCTGATGCCTGGCTGCTTGGGAGACCCTACACAAACCAGGCGTGCTGGGCAGCAGCTCCTGGCCTTGCTGCTACGCTGAGCCAACAAATGCTTCTCCTAGCATCAGGCTAATAGTATTGGGCTTCTGGAGCACAAACAAAAATGTACTGGCAGGAGCAGGATCTATATAAGTTAGAGCTGTTTTTGCTAAACAAAAGAGGCATACTCATTTCAGCTCCATTCAAAACAAAACCCAGTGGGTTTGCCAAGTGGGAAAAAGAGAAAATCTGTAGGAAACAAACAAACAAAGCCCTGGGTCTGGTTTGCTGCCTTTCCTCAGGCCCAGGTTCGATTAAGCAAGTGCATTTTTGATGCAGGCAGATGTTTCTGCTGAGCAGAAATGCTGACAGTGGCATTTGGCAGCGTCAGCCTCTGGTGGGTGTATGGCAGGCCCTTGGCGCTTGGGCAACGTGTATGGCTGGATGTGACCAAACTGTGTAGGTACAATTGGGACCAAGACTGTGAAAAGCCTGCCCAGCTCTTACGTGTTTGCAGGAAGGGATTTCACATGGGCACTCTGCACAGCAAAGTGGCAGGAGCCCTCTGGAAACCCTTAGCCAAGTGCAGGGCCCTGTGCTTCCCTGCCCCATTCTCTTACAGCTGGTTGAGGGTTTTGCAGTGGCCAGAGAAAGATACCTGAGCTCTTCCTTCATTTTGGTGTCTCAAAATTAATCCTTGTGTGTTTAGATCTTCACTGGACTATTTAACTGATGCACGTTGCTCCATCTTTGCACGGCCTGGGATAATTTATGCTCTCTGTCACTCAGCGTGTGTGTAGTTGTGTGTGCTCTATCTCCATGCTGCATTTGGCAGTCACACCCAAACCACAGGTTTGTGCTGGTACACAGACAGGACTGGAGAGCTGTAGCCAGGTCCTGGTGCAGAGGCAGAGCTGTGCAGCATGGTTCCAGAGGATCATCCTTGGGAACCACTCTGGTGGAGGGCAGGTGTCCTCTGCATGTTCTGATATGTGTGGAAGTAGAGGAGCAATCCACTGTCATTCAGGGTGGAGCAAAGCACTGCCTCCCCTACCTGTGCTCAGTGGCCATGGCTGTGTCTTGCATCCCTACATCCTCCCTTCCACCTCTTGTTCACCATCCTGATATCCACTCAGTAGGGCTGTGTCATGAATTGCATCTGGCAGATATTCATGGCTCTTTCACTGCTTATCCTCTCTTGACCAGATATGGCCAGATATGTGAAATATTTAAATATCTGTTTGAGGTCCATAAACCTTGGGATAGGCTTCAGACAGTGATTGTCTGAAGACAGTGAAATGTAGCATTTTGTCCTATGTTTGGTGTGCCTTTTGGTAGACAGTAGGATTATGATATCCCACTGTTCTGGGAAGCACTTCCCTACTTCTGCACTGTTTCAGATCCATACTCTATTTCCCCAGTCCTGAGAACTGCTTATACTCAGACATCAAGTATGAGTACATCAGCAGTTCCTCTTCGTGCTGGAAGCTGCATTTCTGGTTCATGTCCACATGAGCTGAAAGGAGCTTGTTTGTGTGTTAGGAGCTAGAATAAACTCTGCTGTAGAATATTTAGCAGTTGAGTGTGGCTGTAAAGTGTAATTTCCTGCAGAATGTATACACCAGCTTAGCAAAGTGAGCAGGATCCTGGTTGTGTGTTCAGTGTGAGTGTGGTTGAAAAAGACCCCTCACTCAGATTTCTTCTGAAATAGTCTGTACAGCAATGCTTTTGGGCAGCTTGCTGGCTGCTCTCTTGATGCAAGTTCCCATTTCTAGGTGAGGTTGGCTGGACTGGGCTGGGTTTGGTTTAGTTTCACTGGATAACTATGTTTTCTAGACTTCTCCTATCCTTTGCCTGTTCCTTCACTGGACAACTTTATGAATTGAATTGAACTGCAGTTCAAGAGAGCATCCCTGGAATCTTGCACTAACATACCATTGACATCCATGGCACCAAAGCAGCAGAGTGTTCCCCATGCCGCTAAGCTATAACAAGCACTCCCAAGGAACCAGCCCTTGTCCTCTTCCCCACTCCAAGTCTTATCTTCCTTTCAAAGAGTTAACACCTTTCATCGTCTGTCTTTTGGAGTCCCTTTTTCTTGTGCACAAAGCCTCATGGCTTTTTTTCTCTGCTGCATAAGGCTGCAGACAGCCGGGAACTGTTTCTCTAAGTGACAAGCCACCCACACTGGGGACAGGAGGCATGGTGCTGAGCTCATGTCTGCCACTCCGGGCTGGAATCTGCCCTCTTGCTGCCAGCGTGAGTAGGCACTGTGATGAGCTCATTCTTTCCAAGGCCAGTGTCTGAACAGGGTGGGTGGGGGGCTAGGAGAGGATGGGGAGAGCTTAGTGAGGTCTTAGCAGCCTCAGTCTTGGCTTTTGGCTTGAAGACCATCGCCGCCACTTGCAGTGGGTCGTGCATATCAGCCTTCCCACAGCCCAGGCTCCTACTGGTGGTAGATGGCTTGGGGTGTCTATTGTGTGCCAGGCAGCCACATCTGCTGACCTACAGGCAGGACAGTCATTGCCAGTCCAGCCAGGTACCTCCAGCTCCTGTGCCTGAGAGGGGACTGCTTGGCAGCAGAGAAAATGAAGCGCACGATCCCTCTGTGGGTTTGCAGTTCTGGTGCAGCAGACCCATAGGTGGCCTGTGCTCTCTGCAGCAGGAGCCTGATCTGGGCATTGTCCACGGCTGCGCATGGAAGGCCAACCTTGCTGGGCTTGGCTTGGGGGAAGTGGGGTTCATTCCAGTAAGCTCCAGGGTCTGGTCTTTGCTTCTCAGCTAACAGGACAAAACAGCCCTGTCTGACATGGACTGGTTCTCTGCTGGAGTCTCAGAGAGGCTACGCCCTTAAACAAAATGCACTTAAAATCATATAATTACAACAATTATTAACACTGTTTCCTAGGCCAAGATCTGCAGCGCTGGAAACATTAAAACCCAGGATATGCAGAAACCGCAACATTATAAACTACCCAGTGGATTTGCTTGTGTTCATTACAGGAAAAGAGAAGGATAAAATGAAGTTGTCTTATGCACATCCATCCTCATGTGTTTTTTTTTTAAAAAAAGGCATTGCTTTAATGAAATGGGTCTGGCCAACCCTACTGAATCCTTTAAAAGTACCTCAGCCTTTTCCATGGGTTGGGTGACGGAGTTTGTTAGTAACTGATTGCATGTGGATTTATGGCAGTGGAAGCTTGTTGTCCGTGCCATCTCCCTCACAGTCACAAATGCATCCTGCGGCCAGAAGGCTGAAACACTGGCACGGGAAGGCACCTTTCTCCATGCAGTAGTGTTTGCAATAGTCTGTAGGCAACTAATTAGCAACAAGAACAACAAGGTGGTTGAGATAAATTTAGTTCAGCTTCACTGAAACCACAAGGGCAAACGAGCTAATTGTAGTGTTCCTGCCTCCTCTGACCTCCTCCCACCACCTCCCTAGCAGGATCAGGCTTTGCCATCAGGGTGAGCTCGTGTTGGCTGGTTGTACCTTAAGGACACGACATCTGTGGGTGTTGTTTTCAGCTATCAGTTGCTCCACTGCACAGTTTAGCTCTAGATAAATCAAGACCACTTCACTGAGTCCAGATGACTCATAACCACAGGGCAGGAAACTCTTTTATCTTTGGGGCAGCCAGTTTAATATAGATTGATGTTCACTCCTGAGCTCTGAATAATTTCCGTCTCTTTACTTCTCATTAAAGGCAAATCAGATGAGGGAAAATAGAGAGAAATTTCTCTTTGTCTTCTGTTTCTAGTATCTCTGAATAACTTCCTCCAAACTCTGGAGTCTGTGTGTACTGGATCGTTTGCCATCTATATTATTTGGCATAAAAAAGACAACCCTGCTTCTGCTCCAAAACACACTCCTTTTTTGAATGTTGATTCTGCAGGCATGCATGCAGCAGTGTTCTGTTACGCCAGAACTGTCTAACCCAGCTTCCAGAGAGGTAGTTTTAGGGTCTTCCTTCCTTTTCCTGGAGTAGGAAAACATTGTTGCTTCCCCGGTTCAATGGGAACTACAAAAGGATTAGGTACTTTGCCAGCTCACAGACAAGCCTGTTAAAAGAGCAGTCTTCACCTCCAAACGCTAGCTAGGGATGAAGAGATGAAGAACTATGTGGCAGGGAGCTTTTAAATATGAGAGGAAGGGCAAGATTTTGCTTCAGGATCTTTCGAGTCAATTATTTCGCTTACCTAAGTACATCAGATAACACTGTTTCTTTGGGCTTAGTCCATGGGTCAGGACCTGCCTTCCTGGTTGACTCTTCCTGCGAGTGTGCCATTCCTGTACAGGCATGGATGGGTTTTCTCTCTGAATTTCTGTCCACCAGTGACAACAGAGCTGCATGAAGCTTCTCCAGTCCTTTGATTTGTGGGGTCTTGTATTTGCCATGTGTCGAGCCCCAGCACGTTGGCACTAGAAGTATTCAGCTGGTCTACCATTCCAGTATTGGCCTTGCCAGGAGCTTCTTCATGTCCATGATGAAATAAGAGGAGTACAGTCTGGCATGGCCATAAGATGAGGAAGCTGTGCCCAGAACCAGGTGTGTCCCATTTAGCCCAGAGCTGGTTACACAGGGTCTCTGCCCAAATGGTGATCCCACTCATGCCAGATTCTTCCATGTGGAGAGCTGCTTTCCTTCCTCATTTGTTAGAAACCGTAAGACCCTGCTGCATGAATTTCACTAACCTTTGTGTGGAGACATGGTTGATCAGGGGGCTGGGGGAACATGGAGATCTGACTTGCCTTCTGAAGTTCGTGTCATTGGTGTTCTCAGTGTATCTGTTTCCATAAACTGAGCAGCACAAAGCCCTATGTTTGGAGAACACTTCATCCCTGGAAAAATCCAGACCAGCAACTCAACACCGCAGCTCAGGCCTCCCTCAAGACATCTCACTCTGTAGGCTGAACCCAGTGAGATGAGGTGACTGGCAGGAGTCAACCTCCCCACCATTTACTGCATTTAAATATCACAGTAATAAAAAGGTAAAATCATTAAAGCACTCTGCAGCCCACTGTGCCTAATCTGAAATCAGGATGATGAAGAGCGCATAGTGAGGTTGTTATTAATATCTTGCCTTCTCATGATGGCTTTATAAACATCATCATCACAGTCACAGCTTCGCAGTAGCATTTTGGCATGACCTTCTAGACAACTGTCCTGCTTTTTGTCATGCTCAGCCCTTGCTTGATATTTAACCAATGAAATGGCATGGGGAAGACCTTGCCCTTAAATATCTGACCTTATACACAAGGGTATGAGGTCAAAAATTAGAGAAACTGTGTTAAGCTTAGTTAGACCAAATACTCCTTAGACCTGATGCTCCTTTAGTGGGAATTGTGCCACTGGCTACAGCAATAAGGGGATCAGATGTTTGACGCCAGTAAAAATACTTGATCCTGTAACAGATGGCTCATGGGCAAAAGCCCCATGCAGCAGTGAGACAAAATTTGCACTGAAAACAGGGGACGTTTGCTGGACAACATTCTGGTGTGAACACAAGGGTCAAGTCCAGAGAGAGAGAGGCAGTTCCCCATGTGCAAAGCTGAGAAAGGATGTCCAATTTCTTATCCATTTATACATATTTGTCATGGCTATTTAAAGAAGAAAATCAAAATCAGAGTGGAGAGAAGATATTTTAGCTTAATTAATGTGGACTGAAGTTTAGAAGCTGAGGAGTGACTGTTAAGCCCTGATCTTCCAGCGTGCAGGAGGTTGGGAGTCAAACAGTGGCTAATCCCCTTAGGGGCCTGGCATTTTTCTTGGTGCCATTAGAAGTTGGCTTTTGTCCATTTCTCGCTCTCATTTTGCTTTCAGACGATGTCATTTGCTTGAATAAAGACCCTGGAGGAAACAATGTACAAAAGAGAGCTCAGGGTGGTGATAAACAGTGGGAGACAGGTTCCCATTAGAAAGATAAATACAGAGAGGTCAAATGAGGCCATCCTAAGCTGACTTCAGTGGTCAGTGCTCACCTGGAGTGTGTTCAGGAGGGTGATGGACATTCTTTGCCACTGCAGAGGAGTGTGCAGACCCTCACTACCAAGTGGGCCGGCACAGCCCCAGACAATAAGATGCAGCTCTTCTCTGGATGTCCTGGATATTAAGAGACTGGGCGTAAAGAAGCTTCTTCCCAATTTGATGGATGGGGACCAGTCGCACAGATGAGCTCCCTGAGGTTGCTTGGGGTGTCTGAGCAAGTAGCTGAGCATGGCTGCCCAGGCTCCAAGAGCAGTGCAGGGCCAGGCCGGCTCTTTGTCCTGGCCTGGAAGGAAATCTCTCACCCGCAGGCCTTGTTCAAGCACAGAGGGACCCCCACGGGGCTCAAGAGACAGCAATGAGGAGAAGGGAAGAACTAGCCTTTTGTGATAAGACACATGCGTTAGGACATTACTGGCATCAGCTGCCACCTTCCAGCCTCCCAATGTTTGATGGTACCCTGAAGCAGAAGTGATCACGTCTGGCTTGTCCTGGGTTGTGCTCTGGTGTCCTAGTGTAGCCATCCTGCCACAGATTGCCTGCCTCTGGCTTTCTGGTACCCCCTTGCAGCTGCCCTAGGCTGGGCACCCGCGTGCCTTTTTTACCCCCCATCTCTTCTCCATTTCCTAGGTCATCCTCCCCGAAAATGACACAGCAGATGCGGGACCTCCAGCTGGCACAGGCCAGGAAGCCACCAGGCCCTTCCTCACCGAACGCTGCCAAAAGGCTCTACCGAAACCTGTCAGGGAAATTCCGCGTCAACTACACATCCTTCGATGAGGGCAGCCTGGCGGGCAGGAGTGAGAAGGAGAAGCTCCGCAAGTCCTACCTGGTCAGTGCCCCATGAGTGGCCATGTACCAGCCCTGACAGTGGGCACTCCATGGCCCTGCCCAGTGTCCCACTGTTGGGGAAGATGGATGCAGGTGTGGGTGATAGCTGTTACCTGTTGTGGCATTGGGGGTGGAAGTCCAAGATTGCATGAAATGAAGCCCCTCTGCAGCAAGTTTAGCTGGAGCCAGCCCAGGTGTTTGCTCAGCTGGCTGTGCCTATAGAGAACTGATGCCTTTGGGACAGGGGCAGCCACCCTATTTGGTGTCTCTGGGGTGCTGGTGAAGGCTTGAGGTGTTGGGTGGGATGAAGGAGTGTTCCCTCATGCTGAGCCATCCTGCGTTTCTTGCTCTGTCCAGTTCCAGAGCAATGCTGCTCTCTTTGAGGCCGTGGAGCTGCAGGATCTGGACAGGGTCCAGGAGCTGCTGAAGCAGTATAGCCCCGAGGAGCTGGATCTCAACACCCCAAACAGCGAGGGGCTGCTGCCCCTGGACATTGCTATCATGACCAACAACGCTCCCATAGCCAAGGCCCTGCTCCATGCAGGAGCAAAGGAGAGTCCACACTGTAAGTTGGTATAGGGTGAGCTTCCCTGTCCACATCTCCTGGGTCTCTAGATCAGCAGTACTGGGGACACTGGATAATGGAGTCTGGGTGAGGAGACTGTCACCAGGGTGGGAGAGGCTGCAGCTCTTCGAAGCAGCCAAGAGGACAGACTCTGAGCTACCTGGCGCATGGCTGACATCTCTACCCTGCATGCCAGTGGAGTTACCAGCCACAGCACCCAGACAGCGCTGGCCATGTCCATGCTGCACAAGCCAAACTCACTGGTCAGCAATCAGGAAAGGGGAGGTAATCGGGACATGGGACCCACATTTTATGGACAGTAGAAATTTCCCTGGAGCCTAAGCACATACTGTGGTAAGGATCTCTCAGGACCAGGGCAAGGCTGGGTCTTTCTTGTGCTGTCCCCAGGTGCTTGCAGCTTGTGCACGCTGTCGCTGAGGGTGAGCCCCCCTCCCATCCTGGTGGAGGTGAAGAGCTGGGCAAGTGATGGAACCATGCATGTCCCTGTGGGCTGACAGCAATCGCAGGGCAGCAGGCAGTGGCTGGGTCCTGGACCCTGGGTCTACTGTGGAGACAGAGGCAGCACAGATGGTGGCAAGCATCAGATGGTTTAGAGCAGCTGGGCAGGTTTCATCTGCTTCCCTGAAGCCCAGACTAGACAAAGTGTGTGTCCAAGTTCCAGCAGGCTGGAAGTGGGCTGTGCTGCAGCCACAACAGCTCTGGCTCCATGGGCGGCTGCACACACAGCAGCCCCTACTTCTCATGCTGGACATGTCAGGCAGCAACCAGGAAAGGTGCTGGCTCCATGTTTAAAAGCAGGAACCAAGTAATTAATAGTGCTGTGGTAGGAAAACGAGCCTGGCCCTTCTGCACCGTCCTGCCCCTCTTCTCCCAGTCACACACTGGGGAGAGGAGGACATGGGCCAGTCAACTGCTCCCCAGGAGCAGTACACCGTGGGGACAACGGGAATTCGGGGTGCCAGCGGAGCCTGGGCGTGGCCTAATCATCTTCTCTCCCTTTTGATCCTTGCCCGGGACACGCCATCCCTGCCTGCATGCCTCCCCAGTCGTGAGTTTGGAGAGCCGCTCCCTGCATCTCTCCACGCTGGTGCGGGAAGCAGAGCAGCGTGTCAACGAGCTGACGGCACAAGTGGTGAATGAGGCTCCCAACGCTGACTGCTCTGAGAAGGAGAAGCAGCTCAAGGCCTGGGAGTGGCGATACCGGCTTTACAAGCGTATGAAGGCAGGGTTTGAGCATGCACGTGAGTGCCAGCAGGAGGGATGGAGGGCAGCCCCTGCACTGAGGGGGAAGGAAGGGAGCAACATGCGGGTCTAGAGTTGTGGCGAGGGAGCTGCAGCAGCACCTGTTGTAAGAGCACCCAGCAACCTGCAGCTTGGAGGCTTGCCTGGCAGTCACTGGCAGGACCTGCTGTAAGGCTACCCGACAGGTGTGAGCGCTCTGGGAATGTGTCCATGGTCTGGGATGGGAAGGCCCAGGAGGGACAAAAGGCGGTGAGGGGCCTGGAGTGACAGTCATTGCTCTAACAGTCCTTGCATTCTCCGTCCCCAGGAGTGCCGGACCCCCCCACCAATGTCCACCTCTCTGTGGCTAGCAGCTCCTCAGTGCAGGTGACCTTCTGGGAGCCCCTGAGCGTCAACTCAGCTGTCGTCACCAAGTACAAAGGTCAGGATCTTGGGGGACCCGTGCCACTGCCACACACACAGAGGAGGGAAGCACCCCAGGTGTACAAGCGGGATGTGGATGGGGTGCTGCCCCTATGCACGTGGGGCCAAGACCCAACACTGGTATGCTGAGAGGACATGCCACAATGCTGCCAAGTCCTTGGAGAGCTGCATTTGCACTCAAGCATGGGAAGGACCAGGGCTGCACACTCCAGAGATGGCCTGGCTGCCATCCAAACTGTTGAATCTGGCCTGAATCACCATCCTGGACCAAGCCAACATTCAGGATGCCTTGTGTTTGCCACCCTCTTGTCCTGCACGCTGTAGAGCTTTGCAGTCCTGCCACTTCCCATGCTGGTCTCTGGATCCTGCCAGAACAAGGCCCAGTTGGTGGTAACATCTGTTCCTGCTCTCCCCAATCATTTAAACCCAGATATGTTTGGCTTCTGGGAGAATTCCCCTCTGTTAAGCACCACTAATTCCTGAACCAGCATCTGTTTATTTCAGGTGTGTCCCACTCCCCTTTGTCTGACCCATCTGTCTCTCCCTTTTCACCTCTGGGCTTGTTATCTGCCCATGAAGGCACTGACCCTGTCCGACATGGCTCAGGGTGGTGGATCACAGTCCACAGGGTGCCAGACAGTTCTCCGTGCTGTCACCTTCCTTGTGGCTCCTACACTCTCCCTGCTGCCTTTGCTCAGCTGTGTCCAGCTCACACAGATGACCTGACTGTAGCCCACACTCAGGTTTTCAGGCAGCGCCTTTGCAGCTGCTGGGCTCCAAGACACTGCAGCCACCCCAGCAGTCTCCCCTTCTCTGACCTTGGTGCTGAGGCTGCCCAGGGTCACATGGCTGAGGCTGCCTGGGGATGTGTGGCAGCATGGGGCTCTCTTTCATTTCAGTTGAGTGGAGCTGCTCCCCCACCTTCTCACCGCCACTGGGAGAGGCTGTGATAGACAAGTTGAAAAACCTGCACTTCACCATCCGGGGACTCATGTCGGTGAGTTGTCAGGGCACCTCGGCTGCTGGTGGGGATCTGGGCTGTGGGTGGAGAAGAAAGGGGAGAGTTCACAGCCAGGCCAAAGCTGTTGGCTGTGGTGCAGCCCATGCAGCTGCTGGTTGGCATAGGTGGCCTGTCTTTCACCAAATTGAATGCTGGGAGGCAATGGTTCATCTCTTCAAGCAGGAGAAATAGAATTATTGCCTTGTGCATGAAATTTTCTGCACAGTCACTGAACAGCTAAGAGCTTGGGACCAGGAGAGGTGTCTGTCTTTCCCCACATGGCCGTGACTGCCTTTGTGAGAACCAGTGCTGGCAGTAGGGAAATCCCTTGCAAACAGTGTCTAGGGAGTTCTCAAGTGAAAGGGAAAACAGGCCCATTCACTAGGCATCTGATTTATCCTCTATCCCCTGCCCCGCTCCTGTCTCCACCCACGCTCCTCCTGGCCAATAAATCAGCAACTTGTTCCTCTGCGACCTGCAAAGATCAAACCCTCTCACCAGCTCCATAGCTAATTGGAGAGGAGAATCAGCCCATTTCCATCTCTGAGAGCTTAACAAGGTCACAGGCTGGTTTGGGCCAGGGCTCCCCACCGTTTTATCTCTCTGAGAACTGCAGGGCCCAGGCTGCCTGTCAGCTGTCCCCTTCCTGGCGGGCTGCAGTCCTTCTCCATGCACACACACTGGAGCAGAGCCTTGGAGCAGGTCCCTGCTGCCAGCATGTTTTGTGGGGCAGATGAGGTGGGCATGGTAACTCTCATCTTATAAGGAAACTGCAGTAGGATGAGGAATTGGGTAGGGAGAACTGCAGACTGAAGTAGTGTAACGGAGTTTGGACAAACCTGGATCATCATGTGGTGCTGCACGGGCTGCCCCCCAAGAGTGGCACCAAAGGCAAATGTTAAAGTCCTGGGGAAGGTTATTGCCATCGCAAAATCTCTTGTAGTCGAGCCTGGGTGGTTAGCCCTGCTGTACACTGTGGCTGGGTTCAGCAAGAGCTGTGCCTTGGGATGGGAGCTGTGGTGCAGTCTGAAGTGAGGACCTGAGAGAGGCTAGCTGTGGAGGCAAGCTGTAGGGGTGAAGGTGGGAGAGACAGAGAATGGATGATTGATAGCACTTATGTGGGAGGTGCAGCACTGAAGATCCAGGACAGAACGGGAGGGATGGCAAGGTCACAGAGGGGAGGAAGACTTAGATGTGATTAGAAGGGCTTAGAGAAGCCAGAAGTGTCACAGCACGGGAAGGAGAGACAGAGCTGCTGTCAGGCAGGAGAGCAGCTCTGGTGCGCTACACAATGGGGCTCGAGCAGCAGGCCTGAGCGGTGCTGCTGGAAGAATCTCGCACAAGGCCCATCAATCATGCTTTCAAAGCTGCTTCGCGGGCTCCCATCTGTGTTCATGAGTGCCTTGAGGTCTTGGAACATCTGGCAGCTTGACTGAGCCTTAATCAGAGGCCTTTAATCACCATCTTGGTGCCACAAGCTCTTGAAAGCATTGGGCCAACTCTCCATCCTCAGGATCCTTGCACACCCTAACTGGGAAGCCAGCTCTGCTACACCACTGTGCCACAGAAGCCCAAGGATCTGAGGCTGAAGCATTTCCCAGCACTTGGGCATTCACAGAGTATCTCATCCTGCCTCCTCCTCCCCCCAAAACACCTGCCTGAGCCATGCTGATTCTCGAGGGTCTGATAACAAGAGCTTTCTGCTGCTACAGGGAGAGAAGGGGAAGTCAATGCATGTGATCTGGGGTATTAGGTCACACTTTAATACTCCTCGTGATGCACTGGGGGAGGTAAAGGAAGGGAGCAATGCCCTCCACCTCCTCGCACACATAAGATGGGGAGAGGTGCCAGTGGTACTGAGTGCTACTTCCCTCTTTTCAGGGCACAGCTTACTACGTCCAGGTGTCTGCCTACAACATGAAGGGCTGGGGCCCCCCGCAAACCTCAGTACCCCCTTTTGCTATCCCCTCAAGTAAGTACAACTGGGAGTGCATGTGGGAGCCTCTACCTCAGTGCTTGGGATGGAGGGGATTTGGGGATGCCAAGGCTCCCTGCTCTGGGACACTGAGGGTCCTTCAGCTTTTGGGAGAGTGCATAATGGCCTCTAGGCCAGAGGCACAGATTCTGAAATTCTGAGCGTTATGGATGTTCAAGTGAGGCCTTAGACCTAGGGAGGGAGGCTGTGTTTGTAGGCAGAGCTGCGGTACCTTGTAAATAAAGACTTCCCTTTGGGTGATGCTGCCTTCAACTGATAGGAACTTTGCCAAATATAAATGAACTTTTTAGCTTGCAATGTTCCTGGCTGCCTGGTGAAAGTTAAATGATTTTAGGCCGCATGGATCAGCCATTCTTAAGAAGGAAGCTAGGAGAGAGAGTATTTTGCTTTTTCAATTAAAAGGAAAAAGTGCAGCAGCTTTCTTTCTGGGAAGGGAAAACACCACTCTGCTTTTTAGCAGAGGTTTGTAATTTAGCAGGGGGCTGCTTTTAGGAGGAGGAATTTGCTTATGGGGTCAATGAAATCTTCCCCAAAGTGGCCAAGCTCTGGCAAAATCACTGTTTGCCTATGTTGAGGAGAGATGTGTCAGGATGCACCAGCCACAGCCTCTGGAGATCCCTCCTCATGACCTCAGTACTCAGACCTCTCCCAGCCCTGCATGCCAGCGGGCCCAGGAGCCCTCCTGCAGCACTGCAGTATGCCATTGCCCCACGAAGCCCTGCAGGGCTCGCAGACTTGCATTTTCCCCAGTGCTCAGCTGGGATGGGGTTGCCTGCTGGACCAGAGACCAGTTCTCTCTGGGCTGTCAGCGGTCGCCTCCCCGTGTTGGCACCAGGACACATGGGGAAAAAAAGCACCCAATTCCAATTCAAACAAGACAGCCCCAGAACATTCAGGAAGACAGGCCAAGAGAAATAAATTGGAAAGAGCAGCCTGAAAGGGTGAAGCATAGGCCTGTTGTCTCTGCTGCCTTAATTCAGTCTCCCTGTGCGTCTGCATTACAGTAAAGTTACTGCTAACACCATTTGTTGCGGCTGAATCAGAGTTGGGAAATAAAGGGTAGTGCGGGCTGTTGGTTCCCTGCCTCATTTTGTGGCGGGAGTGGGAAGGAGTGCCATGAGTGAGGCACGAGGGACTGCGCAAAGAGAAAGAGTCGAAGACCTTGAATCAGTGCTGGCCTCTGCCCCTCACTTCCACCTCCCTGGACACCTCACTTAAACATTCGCAACAAGACACAAACTGTGTTTCCTGCCAACCTGGGAGGCTGCAAGGCAGAGGTGCAGCATTCTTGTGGCATGTAAAGAGCGATAAGCGCTCTGGAGAACAGACTTCAAATGGGACACGGCAATTAGAGGCCATCTTTGCCCTCATTCTTCCTGTGCCTCAGGTGATAGTCTATCATGGCACAGAAATAGGGTGAAAAGTGAATGGATTCATATTTTTGGAATGTGAAAAGCTGCACAGAAAACCCGAGGGCGAATGGATAATTCTGTCCTGAGAGCAGGGTCTGAGCAGCATGCTGTAAGCAAGGCTTGGCATGTTGATCACTGCAGAGGGGGCAAAACAGAGTTCCTCATCAGTTGAGCACTGGCTGTCTCGTGGAGTGCATGGGGCAGAGGTCCTGTGGGAAAAATAGTCAGTGAACATGTAATTAACAGCTGAATCACAATGTATGTGGCTGGCAGGCTGAATTCATCTCACCAGGCAACAGATTCAGCTTGTCAGAGGGCTAGACTTGCAGCCATCAGCGTGGTCTTTGCCGTAGCATTTGCAGCATGGGATCAGGTGTGCTGTTCAGGCTGCTCTGTACAGATCATGATGGAGCTGTCTGCTAGTGGCTAACAAGCTGTGTACAGATCAAG
Source organism: Apteryx mantelli (assembly GCF_036417845.1). Classification (NCBI taxonomy): domain Eukaryota; kingdom Metazoa; phylum Chordata; class Aves; order Apterygiformes; family Apterygidae; genus Apteryx; species Apteryx mantelli. Next base: position 1,684,957 of record NC_089993.1, on the reverse strand, counting down.
ATGTATGTCTAGAAATATGTAAATGGAGATGGGTCTAGGTCTGGATGCATACACACTATATATAGAAACAGTATCTTGATCTAGCTATAGATACACAAGCATTATAGCACCTATAGGGAAAGGAACACAAATACATATATCTTAATGTGTAATACATATATCTTAATGTGTATAGTGAGCCTACACCAACATTTACATTAAGCTGGCTTTACGCTGTTCTGGCAGTGGGTGTCAATTATGTTTGCACCCACTTTAAAGCCCCTTTGCAGTCCAGCACAGGTCAAGTTCTCTGTGAACAAGATCCACATGGTGTAGGTACAGAGTGAAGCCGAAGCGAATCAGACGTGACTGGTTTTTTATTTTTATCTGCATTAATATTTCTTCCTTCAGTAAAGATCCCTCCCTGGCCCAGCAGAATATAGTCAGGCACCTCCCTGGGTGTTTTTAAAGCTCCTAAAAATAGTGGCACATCACAGCCAAAGTTAACAGAGCTGAACTTTCCATGGAAAACAGCAGCAGGCAGGATGGGGGGTGTTTAAAGCAATTAAGGTAAAGCTAATGTGAAAGAGCCCTCAGACCCCGTGCCCCGTCTTCTGGCTCTGCTGCCACCTCAAAACTGGATGGATCTGGCTAGAGAACTTATTTATATATTTATCTAGGTGAGTTCAGCTCTTGACACTTGCCTGAAGAAAACTTCAGCTCCAGGAAAGACCCGGAGGAAGACACTAGAAAGAATTTGCATTTTTTTAAGACCAGTGAAGAGCAGCAGGAACAGATATGACTTTGTTGTTTACATTTGTCATCTCCTCCAGCTGGCCACTGCTGTCCAGTTCCAGCTTGCTGGTGAGCAGCAAGTGCTGCTGCTTGCTGCCGGGTGGCTGGCCCAATGGGTGCTGCTCAGAGCCCCAACTCTCCTACGCTTCAGCTACTGTACCTCTGCAACAGGACATATTTCTGGTGGGTCCCAAAACATGCAGCATGCGTCCAGGGCTTGCCTGGTCCTGCCTGTTAGCAGAGGTGGATCTGTGTTGCATCTCCCCCTTTCTTCTTTTAGAGTTTCTGGAATTAAAATAAACAGTTGGCTCTTGGAGCTGGTGCCAGCACACAGTGCTGCACAGAAGGCAGCAAGGCCAGGTTTGTCCCTTCTTTCAGATGATAGATAGTGTTGATCTTCCATGGGTAAGAAGAAGAGGACAAAACCTAGCCTCTCCCAAAGCCCAGCCCACCCATAGGTGCTGTAGATCCTCAGGACCCATGACAGCTGCCATGCTCTACCATACTATGCCTGTGGGACACATCAATGGGGCTGCCAGGAGGTTACGTGCCACAGGGAAGAAGAGACAGGAAGACCTTTCTCCTCAGAGCAACCTTGTGGGTTGAAGGAGCTGGCGATGCAGCTCGGTGCTAGAGGTGGCAGCAGCCTCCCCAGCGAGGGGTGCCAGGGAGTAACGCTGGACCTTTCTCCGCAGACTGGCGGGAGTACGATGGCAGGGCCCCACGGCGAAGGGGGCAGGCCGAAGCTTTGGACCATCTGCTCAGCCAGGTGAAGACTGTCCACCAGCACTGCGTTTGCCATGGTGAGCCTGGGTCTGCAGGACAGTGCAGAGTCCTGGGGTGTCCCCTGCTGCTCCCAAGGGGAAGGTTGGGTGGAGGCAGCCAGCCAGGCCCACAGGGCTAGTTGTGGTGTGATCTGAGGGGCTGGAGTAGACAGAGCACAGCAAGGAGGCAGGCAGGCAGAAGAAACTGCACCCAGCTCCCCTCATGCAGAAAGGACCAGCCTCACCATGGCACTGGCCTCTCAGTGTGTCCAGGCCTGTGAGGTTCCCAGTTCCCAGCAGGCACTACGAGAAGCTTCGGTTTGGTCACACTGGCATCACAGCCCAAGCAGCCAGCACTCCCAGGGTTTGTGTTCAGTGCCCCATGCTTCAGCTCATGCTCTAGCATCCTCTGCTCTCCCTTTCCCAGAGCCCTGCAAGAACCAGCCACAGAGCAGGAAACACTCGGTCTCCAAGAGCCTCAAACACCTCTTCCACCCTGGCAGCAAGTTTCTCAAGACCCTGAAGCGGTGAGAGGCTCATGCATGGGGGCATTGGAGAGCTCATCTTTCATCAGGGTTGTAGGGCTGCCCAGCCTGGGCATGACAAGGAGCTGTGGGGTGTGTTGCAGGGTGCTCAGACATGGGTCCCTGCCTGAAGTGAGCCTGTTTGGGGGAGCTGGCTGCTGCTCCAGGTTGGAGGTGCCACACTAGCAACCTCCCTCAGCACTGTCAGTGGGGATCAGGATCATTGCTCAGAAATTACATGTGTCTCCCTTGATATCTAGGGTCTCTCCCACTGTCATTTCCATTCAGCCAGCAGCTCCCAGGCCAGCCTAGCTGCACTCGGTGCCCTACAACCCCTTACACCATCCCAAGCATCACCCAGTGTCCTTCCCTCCTCTAGACCCCAGCCACCCTCCCTCCACCCATCTTTGTGCTCAGCCTCCAGATGTCTCCCTGCCTCCAAAGCAGGCCTATGCCCCCAGCCACCCTCCCTCATGGCTGGCCACTGAGACCTGCCGCTGGCATTGGCCAGCCTTGCATTGCTGACAGCACTGCTTTACAGTTTGTGCTGCTGTTTGCCTGTTCCCATATCAGGCACACACCTTTTTGCCACTCTGCTGCCCATGAGGCTGTCAAAGAAGCGTTCATACCCTGGATCAGGATATCTCCTCTGCCCTTGAGAGAGAGCCCTTTGGAAATAAAGCCAGCAGCCAGGAGCAACCCTCCAAATCTGCCTTTTCTCCCCCCACAGGGGTCTCTACCTGACAGCCGTCTTCTACAAGGATGACAACATCCTGGTGACCCACGAAGATCAGATCCCAGTAGTGGAGATAGATGACACCTACTCCTGCCTGCTCATGCAGGATTTTCTGTGGTTTACCAAGGTAACTGGCCCAGGGGCCCTGTCCTATGCACTGGAGGCACAGCAGCAGTTGTTGCAGCCCGTGTCTGTCTTACTGGCCACCACCCCAGACACCAGTGAGATGAGGGCAGAGCACTCTGTGTCCTCCAAATGTGTCATGGTGTGCAGACCACCTTCATTGCAGTACCTTACCTGGTGCTTCTCCACCCTTCTTCAGTGCAGGTAAATGCTTGGCCAGTCTCCTTTCTCCACCGGTTAGCACAGGCAGCAGTACCCATTGTGCATTGAGCACTGCAGAGCTTTTACCCTGGGCTGGCTGGATTTCTCCAGGGAGCTCAAATGTAGTGGGGCTGGGAACAGCTGCACCATGTTAGTGAACACCCTAGGTGGATGAAGTAAGCGAGAGCTACTTCAGTAACTCACACCAGACGACAGAACATCTGGCAGCTCCTGGGCTTCCCGACGTTGCCTCTGGGACCTCCTCTGTGTTGCTGCCCTCATGTGCTCCACATGGCAGAGCACTGCCGAGAGCTTGTCACAGTGTGAGAGTCACAGGGCAGCGGTGAACCAAGCTCTTAACTTGCACCACTGCTGTCCTTTTGTCATCAGCAACTTGATGCCCTGGTGCTGGGGCTTTGCAGCACAAGCAGCTCACAGCCTTGCAGCTAGCCTGGGCTCTGCATGGACAGAGAAGCCACTGGAGAAAGATGTTTCCACCCAAGCCCCTTAAAGCCTGAATCTGGGAGACAGACACAGCCTTTGCTTGCAGTGGGTGATTCGGATGCTGCTTTGGGCAGGCTGTGTGCCACTGAGTGCATGTGTGTGCTGCTGCACTGCCTCTCTGCAAAGACACTTGGCATTTGCTTATTTAACTGTTTCACCACAGCATTTTGTTGCAACAGCTATAAATTTCTATAAAGAGCAGGACATATAAGGTGCTGCTGGGTCATCTTTAGCTATTACTAGACTTACCAAAAAGGGCAGATGGGGAGCTTAGGCCCAAACTGAGCTCTTGCTGGATGATTCTTATCTACTGACAGAGAAGCCACCTCTTGGCTATCTTCTATTTAAACTTGAAAAGGTCTCACTCCTAGATAAAGTCAGATATCTGGGCGGACACAGCACAGCTCTTCCTCTGGGTACAGACTCTGGAGGCATCTCTGGGCTAAATGGGTGCATGTGGCATACGAAATCACACTCCTGATGCTAAAAGGTGATAAGTACATGTGCATGTTCCTGATGCAGTTCACATGGAAAGAAAAATAGATTTCCCCAAAATACCTTTGTGTGAACCAGCTTCAACTAGCCACAACCAGGGGGAGGCTTGAGTGGTGATCATGGCCTGTTTGGTGTGCTGCAGGTGTCATGCATGTGGGATGAGATCCTATGGCTACGTCAGTGTGTCACCGTTTCCCAGTCATCCTGTTCCTGCATTCTGCAAACACGCTTCAAGATGCTGCTGGCCACCTCGCAAATGCAGGTGAGGAGAGGTGTGGAGGAGCATGAGAGTAAGAGCGCAGCCCCTCCCATCCCAAGCTGCCTAGCACAACTCACACCAGCTGTGGAGATGCAGAAATGCCTTTGTGGGTGCCACTGTGACCAGGGATCCCTTTGGAGCAACACATGGACGCTCTGCATCCAGGAAGATCTCCAGCTTCTGCCAGCCCTGGTCACAATAGCAGAAGGGCACATATGCCCATTCTGCTAAACCAGGCCATATTCTGGCAAAAGGGGTGGGTAGGTCAGCAGCAATACTAGATGCCTTTGCCTTGTCTTCATTGACATGTCCCCAGTCACTGGGATAATTAGGTATCAGACTAAAGAAAAATCTCCGGATGCAGAGGGAAATGCAATTTTCAGTGTTGTGCTTTGCCAGGAGAGGCTGATTTCCAGCAGTCAGAGAGGTAAGACCACTTGCCCTGTTGTGTTCCTGCCCTCTCAGACCTTGCAGAATGCAATGCCTCGATGATGTTCCCTGACCTGTTGCTTTTTTTCCTGCTCCTTCTCTGTGCACAAAGGGGCTGCTGGGAATCCAGGACCTGGGACAGGTCTTCTTTGAGCCCATCAAAGACAAGCAGGGCAACATCCTCATCGTGACCCTGAAGGAGGTGAAAACCAACCAGACCTTTGAGAGCGTCCGCTGGGTTCCCATCTGCAAGCTGCAGACGAGCCGCAAGTCCGTGTCCTCCCCAGAAGAGCCCACTGCTCTGGATACGCTACTGATCACAGTGCAGGTGTCTGCTGCCTTGCCGAGGGAACGGGTAGAGTGGGAGGCAGAGGAGTTCGTCCCAGTCAGCAGCTCAGGGGCTGTGCTGGTACAGTCATTTTTCCCATGTGTTTGTCCAGCTCTTTTATTCCAGCTGCTCCTTTTGCTTCCCTTTTCTAGCCTGTCAGACATTGTTTGAATGGCAGGGGATTGCAGTGTGGGGCTGGATGCCTGACAACGGGCTCCTTTGTGAGACTGCCAGAGCTTCCTGCTCCCTGTCAGGCTGAAAAGGACAAAGCAGAGCCCAGGCCATCGAAGGTTTGGTCCTGGCCGGCAGCAGAATTTGGCAGAGGAATAGCTGCGCTCAGCCAGCCTGCACAAACACCGTTACTTTGAGTGGACACTTCAGACTGGCTGCAGGATTCATCTTAGCAACATCAGATTGTACCTGTTCTGCCACTTTACTTCTGCCATCTGGGCTGGCCACATCATGGCACCCAGAATGAGGACAAGAGAGAGAGTCTACTGCAAGGGGTTGCTTTCTACAGCAGTGTCCTCTCTCCTCAGGACAAACTGGCTTACCACCGGAGGAGCAGCCATGCCCTCTCCCCTGGCCTCTACCTGGGCTACTTGAAGCTCTGTAGCGCTGTGGATCAGATCCGAGTGCTGGTGCCAGAGCGGCTCCCCAACATCCTGTGCCACGTGAAGATACGCTCCAACCCCAACATTTCCAGGTGGGGCTTTGCAGGGCAGATTCACTCAGGGCAGTTTTGTTTGGCAGACAGGCTTCTATGTCTACTCCAGCCTGAAAACACTCCTTGCAGCTGCCTGCCGCATCTTTTCTTGGGTTTCTGGAAGGAGCTTAATAGTCCCTTTCAACCACCCTCCCTGCCACGCAGGGCAGTCTAGAGCTGGACCACACCAAGGTCCCTTGCTACAACCTCAGCTTCTGCTTCCCTTGGGATACTCCATGTGGGGGGAACAGCTGAACAAACCTAGCTTTCATAGTGATTATGTATTCAGGGCTACCCCAAGGTGCTCCCTCCTGCATGTTTCTTTCTCTGCCCTTCTCCAGGGAGGAGTGGGAATGGCTGCAGAGGATGGCCAGCATGAACGAGCCTGTTCCCACAGAGCCAGAGGCTGAGACATCCCAGAACCATTTCTTTCAGGAGCTCCAAGTAGCCATCAAGGAGCTGATGACCCTGGTCAACATCCCGTTGCAAGAGGTATGGGCAGGAGCTGAAGTCTGGGGGATGAGAGAGAGGAAATGGCTGTGTAGCACCATGCTTGTCGCTGTGATAGGCAGGGTACCAGAGCCTCCAGAGATGGAACAACCCCCTCTTTGGAGACTTAAAGCATTGACTATCATTTTGTCCCATGCAAATAGAAGGCAAGTGGTGTTCAGTGAGCATATATGGGACAGATCCCTGAAAGCCAAGGACAGTGTGTTCACAGGAGCTGTTTGTCTTACCCTCACCTGTACTTTGAGCATAAATGTCAAATCTGGGTTTGCATTATTGCCTGCCAGTGCCTTAATGTGGTTTGGTCATTGGCTCGGCTCTTACAGCGCAAGACAAGCCTACCTCTGCCCCTTAGAAATAGGAAGGTTACTAGCCAGCTTTGGGAAGGAGTTGTAGCCCACTGGGCCAGACTGCATAGGAAAAAATTACTTTTTCACCACACTGTAAATAAACATGGGAAGGTTCCCACCAGCTCCAGTGACAGAGACACATGCTTCTGGCTGGATAACTTTGAAAGCACCTTACTGAGTGGAGTTGAGAACAGCAGTGGTGGTTCTGGAGGGTCTTCTCTGAGACCCTGTTGTAAAGAGATGGACTTTGACCAGTAGTTTAGAGACTATTAGGAGAAATAAGGGAGAAAGGAAGATGTCTGGATTATTGCAGTAGAAAGGGGTCTGTGGATGACAGTTTGCTGAAGTAGCAGTGACTCCCAGTTGAGGATGGTCACTGATGACTCCACTATGGATGAGGACTCAGTGGAGAGCCCCATCTCATCAGAAGCAGGCATGCTCGTAGTGGCTTCCCCCATGCCTGGCAGTGTTTGGACCTTGTACAGAGGACAGCTGGATTTTGCACCAGTGACATTTGCAGCTCTAACATGTAGTGTTTTTTGGATGGGCTCTTGCAGGCCAAAGACTTCCGTCTGTACAGCCAAGAAGTGCTGGACTTTGGGGGTCAGGTCTCCTTCCTCCTGCTGCTGCCTCCATCGGACGATGTCTGCACTGCTCCAGGCCAGAACAATCCCTATACCCCTCGTTCTGGCTTCCTCACACTGCCGCTGCAGATCTTTGAGTTAGGTGAGAAGAGAAATGACCCACACTGCCAAAACTCTTTCTTGCCTGTCTCCTTTTTCTGCAAGACCTCCCAATGCTTGGGAAGGGCTGGTGAAGTGGGCTGATGCTCCATCACCTCCATCAAGGCAGAGACGAGGGATGTTCAGGGTTCCCTAGCTTTCTCACATAGGTTAGAAGAGAGCAGTGCCTCCTTCCTGTGTTGGGTGGGAGGGCAAGAGCTGGGACTCATGAGGATGGAGCAGGGCATCCATAGCAAGGGGCCTGATATTTTTCTTTCTCCACCCTACCTCTTTTTTTTTTTTTTTTTTTCAGTCCACTTCTTCACATACGACCGGGAGTTCATCACCCAGTACTGCCAGGTGTCTGCCCTCCTGGAACTGGAGTCTCTCCTCTCTCAGCAGAGCCTCAGGGAGGCCTTCTCTGATGCGGAGCTCACCACAGCGAAACAGAGGCACCAGCAGGTTCAGGACTACATCCAGGTACACAGAGGAGGGGCATGCTGGGAGTAAGACAGGCTCAGCATTGCCTTGCTACCATGGTACCCTGGTGCCCTACGAGACGTGGCCATACCACTGCCAGGAGAGTTGTGCCCCTGAAAAGCTGCAGAAACATCCCCTCTGTAGTTGTTTGCTGGTATTCTCTGCTGTAAGCTCACAGTGTTTCTTTGACATGGCAGATAGGCAGGGAGCAGCAGCCAGGGCTTCATCTAACAACTTTTTGCTGTAATAATGATGTTAAAAATCCTAATCAGAGAGCCTGATGCTCCTGCTCTGTGGGTTCCAGCCCTACTAGACTGGGGCCTGGAAGTTCGTTCTGGGATAGACTTGCAAAAGAGCACGTCATGCTTCGCCCTCTTTTCCAGCATCCCTGCCTCTGTGGCAGGCAGATCCTGCTAAATAGAATCACAGAATCACAGAATGGTTGAGGTTGGAAGGGACCTCTGGAGGTCATTTAGTCCAACCCCCCTGCTCAGGCAGGGTCACCAGGTTGCTCTCTGGTGATTGAAGCTGTATCTTCCCACCTGGGAGAAGTATCTTTGGATCTACTGACTCAGTGGTTTCCCACTGCAGCTTTCACCTCTTGGGAAAGGTGTGTGGGGACAGCCTGTGTTTTGCTGTGGATTTTTTATTGTTGTTTCTTTGCTTTTTAAAAGGGATCCTTTATTTCTTATTTTGGCAGCAAATGGAGGAGATCTGGCGTGAGATGCGCTGGATTATGGATGCCCTGCAACATGCCCGGTACAAGCAGCCCTCCTGCGGTGTGTCTCTCACCGGGTTCCTCAATGAATCTAGCAGTACAATGAAAGAGAAAATACGATCCACCTCGTCCCACCTAGACTACCTTCCCTCACCAGCACCTTCACCAGAGACAAGCCGTAAGCTCAGCTCCGGTAAGGAGCCCCAGGCTTTGTCCAGCTCCTTGCCAGATGGGCTCACAGGATTGCTTGTGCATGTTGTGCAGCTGGGAACACTGCAGTAACCCTGCTCTACCCCACTGCAGTGGGAGCATGGGTGTGCAGGCAGGGCTGATGTCAGGATTATGGGCAGAACAGAGTCGGTCCTTTTGGGAGATCTCAGTGCTGAGAGCTCACGCCAGAATGCTTTAGATCTGGTCTCTGAACCAAAGCTTCTGAGGGGGATTGCACGACTGTGAAGGAGCTGTTGGCTCTTGGGCCAGGTGTGTCCCTCACAGTCACCCACATGGCATCAGAAGTGTGAGGGGGACTTTGGTGCAGAAGTGGGATGCTGGCTGAAATCCACCACGCAGTGTTGCAGTTGGCACAGGGTCCTGCAGCAATTTTAACAGTACGTAGGAATGAAAACCTGGCAGTGTTTTCTCCACTCAGCTGGTAGGAGTCCAAACACTGCCTTGCAACAGACATGCAGAGCCAGAGATAAAGGCCTGTGTTTCCCAGGTGTCCAGGGGGTGCTGCCCAGCATGACCACTGAGTGCTGGACAGGAGTCCAGAAGAGCTGGAAAACTCTATGGATCAAGGTGAGGTAATTTTTACAGAAGCTGGCACTAGAGATTTCAGTCAGGAAATGCCATTTCCCAAGCACTCTGGAGTTGCACAAGCAGATCTTCTCCCACCTTACAGTTCAAGGAGAAACCAGCTGGGAGTTGGAAACTGTTTTTTAGGTCCCAGGCTAAATTTGGATAGAATTGCTGTCAGGTAAGAGCTGGAGTTTAGAAGCAGTGGGTGTGTATGTGCCCTCATGGTCATGGATGTATCTGGCCATGACCTTCTGAGGCAACCTCTGAGCAGCCCTATGTGTGTAGGTTTACAGAAAGGGCATAATGCCCCTGGGGTCTTCTTGGATTCAGAATCACACTCAAACCATCAGCATCAGTTGCCAACAGCAAGGTGCTAAGACCCTGCTTTCTTCTCTTATGTTCCTTGTAGACTTGCATGGGTTGTCAGATGAGGAGGGCTCCTCAGAGGTGTTCCTGGCCACGGACAGTGACTATGATTCCAGCAGGGCCCAAAGCCCTAAGGAGCTAGACTTGGTTTACTCCTCCTCAGGGCCCGAATGCTGCAGCAGAAGAATTGCCCGCACCCTCAGGGACAGCGCCCCTGATGTTCTGCAGACCCATGAACTCAAGACCCCACCGCTGCCTCCGGAGGAGCCACGGCCACCCCCTGAGCTCTACGACAGCGACTTTGTCCTGCCAAGCAGGCAGATTGAGCTGCTTCGCATCACGGAGAAGCGTCAGGCCTATTGTGTTCGTACCAGCAGCTTGGACTTCCCCAAGCCGCTCTTCCAGGTGGCCAGGAAATCCTGCCCTGGCTCCGTTGACAGCTCCCCAACAGAGAGCAGGACAGCAGGCCACTGCAGCCTGCTCAGGCTGGGGACTGGCTCCACGCTGAGCCCTGAGCACAGCCAAGCTGGGGAAAGCTCTGAGCCTGTCTTCCGGACACGCTCAGCAGAATGGACTCAGGGCTTCCAGGAGCCACCAGAGCAGCAAGGATGCTTAGTGAACCGAGGAAAGAAGCCAGGCTCTGTCACCTTGCGGGTCTGCCCTCAGTATGAAACCGGACTCTCTAAAGAGACTAGTGTCAAGGTATCAGAGCTCCACACAGAGCAGCAGCACAGCCCTGCCATGGCAAGACAGAACGAGCTTGCAGGGGTAGGGGAGGCAGGCAAGGAGGGCTCCTGTGCCTCCTAGCCTGGGAATGCTCTCTCCATCCTCCACCGTCCTTGGTGTGACATTCACAAAAGGCTTTTTCTCCTCAGTGCTCCTGCCCCATTTCCCACTGTGCCCACAGTAGTGATGGAGGGGTCCCTGTTGTTCCCACTGTTCCCAGCAGTGCTTGCAACAAAGCAAGATGGGATGCATGGCTCAGTGGGATTGATAGCTCAGCCCAAGCACCCTGCCACTGCTGCTGAGGGGGCCAGGCCAGGGCCATTGGAATAACCAGTAGGGTCTTTTACAGGCACAAACCAGTGCAACTCCCACCCCAGCTGATAGCTGCGGTTGCTAGTAGGTTAGTGCCACCGAGGGCAGAAGGCCAGCAAGGTCACATTGATCTGCTTTCCTTGCTGGGTCCTGGGGCACAAACTCCTCAGCCTCCTGGCTGAAATCCAGTAGACTGGACCAAGCCCCACAGTCATCGTCCTGCCCCATCCACAACCTCTCCCACAGCTTTTTCTGCCCACGTCTTCTCTGCTTTGCTCCCTTGAGCTGTGTGTGTTTGGGAAAAGGAGTATGGGGGAGCCCTTTTCCAGCACTTAAAAGATGTCAGCAAAAACTGCATACTCGCTGCAAGCTTTGGGACGACAAGAGCCTTTATGTAAACCATTTCTTCTCCAGTTCTGCAATGGGCTTTTCTGCTGAGAGCAGACTCACTTCAGCTCTCTGATTACCTCTCCACCTGCTCTCTTTGTTCATCCAGGCTGGATCTCCCATGGCTGAGCAGGGTCATGTACCATGCCACGGATCTTGGAACAGATCCCCTTCTGGCTCTGCAGCCTCCTTTGCTTCTAGCCATGAAGCTCCTTCCTCTGTTGAAGTCTCCCTTCTGAAATTCCCTGTGCTCACTGTATAATGTGCAGCTTACCCATAAAACTGTGGAGAAAGGATAAAGCTGATGGCCTGAAGGTTTCATTGCTGGGGAGTTCTGATAGCCAGTTTCTCTTTACCCAACAGGAACATTAGAAGCAGAGGGAAATTTGACTTGCAATATTTATTTTCCATTTGAAAAATTACCATAGATTTCTGTGCAACTGAAGTGCAGCCTTTGGGTTCCTGGCGAGTTGCCCACATGGCTTTTGATGTTGCAAAGCTCTGGACACGCCTGCTTGAAAGCGTTTTACGATGTTCTTCTTGAAGAAAGCCAAGTTCAAAGGAAAGGATCCTCGGCTGGCGTAAATCAGCTGAGCCCTGTTAATGATTGTTCAGAGCTGGCAGGGTTCACGTGGGCTGAGGATTCGGACCACCCTGCTGGGCACTGCCTCGCAGCACTCCACAAACCCTTATGGATGTGCCAAAGGAAACTGTCATTTTGCCCAGGCGAGAATGAATGTTCTGGTTTAGGGCCTTTGAAGTCAGGTATCATGCTCCTGACAGTCATTAACAGCCAGAGCACAGATGAGCTCATTTTCTTGTTCTTATTTAGGATTCAGAGGGCAGTCCCCAACAAAGAGATGATGGAGAGCAAAGATAGCTGTTGGTTGGAGAACCCTGGATCTTGTGTCATCTACAATGTCTGTGAACAAGACTAAATTTAGTGCTGCTTCCCAGAGGGGCTTCAGCTCAATACCACTAATTTGGCAGAGTAGCTGTGGTTCACCTGGTCTGAAGGTCTGGATCCTGCTCACAAGAGGGACTTAAAACAGATGCCTAAATGTTTGCAGGAGCAGAGCCAAGATTGCAAACTGAGCCTTTAAAGGCTGCGAGTAATAGGAAGGTGGGCCAACCTGACTAGCGCAGGTGAGGCATAGGTAAGACATGCAAGAGTGTTGAATTAAGGTGTAAGAACAAAAACTGAAAGTGCAGTGGAGAAAAGAAAGCAGTACTTGAGCAGTGGCCCTGACACAAACCATCCAGTCCCCTCGACACAGCACATATGTAGTTACACAGCTTCCAGACTGGGCTGCCTCAGTTGCCCCTGCCTCTCTTACATCAGCACCTTTGGTGCTGTTCTTCCACCACCCTAAGAATCACCCCCAGGCAGTGGAGAGCTGCCTTTGCACCTCTCACTCTCCAGGATGCACTATTTGCTGCCTCCTGGCTCTTGTGACTCCCCTCCCTTCCCATTTTCCTTGCTGCTCCCACTTACCATCCATCTCTCCCACCTTTGTCTTTCCACAGCTGCACATCACCAACCAGACATCTGCTGGGGAGATAGTGAAGCTTGTGGTGCTTGAGATGAACGATGTCTCCCGGAACATGCTGGGCAGCATGGCCGCTCTCTGCTACAGTGAGGAGCAGCTGGAGCACTTTGGACTGGTGTTTGCATCCAATGACAGTGAGCAGTGGCTACCTGATGACTTCTTGCCTCTCTCACTCCAAACTACCTGGCCTGAGGGGCAGTTCTACGTTCGGATCAAAGAAACCTCCCCTCTGGTGTTCCAGTATGGGCCAGCAACCACCGTATGAGAGGAAGAGAGCTGACCAGGGGAAACTTGAGGGACCTCAACTTCCAATGAGCAAACAGCTCGTCTCTGATGCTTCCTTCTTACACAGACACCCTCTCATCAGACGTCCACAGAGTGGAATAGGATCATACTGGGCTGTGTGTTATTTGTTTGTGTTTTTTTTTTTTAACCAAAGAGACATCAAGACTCAGTTTTTCTGACTGCAGAAGACAAGGGTGGAGTGCAGAGACCTCAGAGCTTGGGAGGAATCTTTGCTGAAATGGAATTTTTGAAAGTAAACATTTTAAGGGGAAAGGAGGGGAGAGAGAGAGAGAAAGAGTGGAAAAATATTACAAGAAGAAACAGCAATACCTAACTTTTCTTTTCCTCTTCTTTTCTTTTCTTCCCCCCCCCCTTAAAATCCTTGTTTGGGATTCACTGAAGGAAGAGCCACAGAAGATTTCTGGGTGCGGTTGTAATGTTAATGAGGAGAGGGAGCAATTCACAAGGACAACATAGAGAAGGTTGTTTTCCTGACTGTCCTCGTTTCACTGTACCTGGAGAAACAATTCTTGCACATAATTTTTGGAAGAATTTTTTTTTCCTTAAAAAACAAAATTGTGCTAGAGACACTGGAGTTCTGTATGAGATGAAGACCCTTTTTATTTGTTCTGAAGGCAAAAGGAAACCATGCAGACACACACACGCACATACACATGTACACAACTGTGTTGGTATCACCACTAAACATTTGCTATAGGGCATCTACTGCAACACACTTAGTACCACCTTGGGATTTCTTTTCCTCTCTTGGTTGCCGTTTTGTTCTGGTGATTGTGATTGGCCTCTCTTGTATGTCCTATAGCATGACATTTTGTTAGCAACTAGGTCTCTTGTTAACAAGGTTATTTTTTTGATCTAATGTGGTCCATAGTAAAGATGACTGCTGCTCAGAATGTATCACTCTTTTCCTTCTTGCGACCTGATGTATAGTGTCCCTTTCCTTAACCTGAGTTCCCCACATTAGCTCTGATTTCAAAGGCTGGGCTTCACTTTCCCAGGAGAATTTAATAGGATGCTTTCAACTTAGTTAAGGTTTACATTAACACACACTTGCAAATCATGTGTGTAGGAGAAAAATGCAAGTTAGAAATGTTTTTCTGGGCTTCAATGCTTTGTAAGCCAGTAAAATAAGCTTTGGCATGCAAAGTCAGTCACTTTTTTGCATTGTTGGAAACCCAGTGGTTGTAGGGCCAAAGCATCTGCAAATATGCAGTTAAATGTGCTAATCCAGTCCTGCAGCCTCCAACACAGTAAAAAGGCAAGGAAAAGAGTGTGGAAGGTGAAGTTAGATATTACAGCTGTCAAAGATTTTTCAAACTAGTGGCACTAAACAAGGCAAAAGGATGGTTTTCCTTCACAGGTGAGGTTCATGTTGCTGGTGCTCCTTTAATAGCTGCCTCTGTCCCCTTCTGCCTGCCTAAATAGGGCAAGGCCTGGGTTTGAAACCCTCCTGGGCCTTGGTGTCAGTGCAAAGCCAGTGGCTTCATGTTCACACAGCCTGCCACTCCGAGGGCTGCCTGCTGCCATCTCTCTTCAGAGGTTCTTTATTCCTAGTTTTGCTGGGGAGAGCCAACAGCACACTGCGCTGTAAGGACAGTAATATATCACAGCACAAGCCCTTCACAGCCCCACGTCGAAGCCGCTCTAGAGGGGAAGATCATGTGCCAACCCCTCAGCTGGTGCAAATCAACAGCACTCCATTGACGTCAGCGCAGACACTGCGAGGGGACATGGAGACAAGCGGCACAGGAACATTTAAAAAGACACTTCTCCCATCTTTTTTTCCCTTCCACTAGTCTCCTTCCTCAGGTTGAAACTGATCCCACTTTTCCAGACCAAGAAACAAGCAGGTTATCAATCTGGGAGGTTTCCCATGGAGTTTGCCTTTGTTGGGCATCCACATGCATCGACATCCTGAAGAGGGGAGTAGCACTTGGGTCTTGTGATGCATTTCTGGACCAAAAGCCTGTTCACATACATCACCCAGTGACTCCTCAGAGCCTGGGCTAGAGGAAGGGGAAGCCACAACTGATGGAAAAGTATTACATGGCTCTCTGAAAGTCACATAGTTTATCAGTGTTAGATGAGTGTGGCTATGTATAGAAAGCCACATCTGTATTCCTGAATCCTAGGCCCATGCTCCTGAATACTGGTACATGCAAATCTTACTGCCCTTTCATTTGACCTTGTGGGGGGCAGGGGTGGGGGGGTGGGGAGAAGGCCTCCCTTTGCTTGGGTAATTGTTTTCCCTTGCTAAAAGCACTGCTCCATCACAAGAGAGATGTGGGCATGACCCAAAGCCAGACAATAACTCCTTTCCCAGGGCTGATGTGAAGCAAGCTCTGCAGCTAGATCCTGCTGGTATTTGGTTACCTGCATTTCTCAGTGCAGAGCCCCTGTGCATAGGAAGAGCGCTCTGGTCATGCAGTGCTTTTGTGGGGGAGTTTCTGTGGCCATGCAGTGGGATGTAACACTTGGCTGCAGGGAACAAGAGCATGTTTCATGGGAGCTCCACCCCTTCCCTGGAGGAGGAGGAGTAGGGAAGGAGCAGCAGCCTGGACAGTAGCAGAGTTGGATGCAGTCAGAGTGGAAAGGGAGGGTGTTACAGAGCAATCATGTAGAAATCCCCCTACCGGGGCCCTGGCACATGTGATGTCCTGAGGGAAGCTGCTATAGAGAGCTTCATCCATCCCCCCAAACATACCCGTAGCCCCCAAATCTGCCACTGGGGTGGATTTCTGGATAGCTCTGCCCTGCCCTAGTACATGGCATATGGTGCATGGTAAGGTAAGACTACTGTTCAGCGTAGGACTGAAAAGCAGAGCAAAGCAGGGCTGGGTGAAGAAGAAGAGTTTATGGGGCATGCAGGCTCTGCTGCACAAGGTTTCTTGGAGGATGGCACTTGCAAGGTGGTTGTATTTTTCACATCCCCCTTCTCTCCCTGGGTGGCGTCATAGTTACATCCCAATGTGTTCTTCCCAAACAGGTCTTGAAGCCTTCAGATCCTCTCCTGCCCTTCCCCATGGCCTAGGATTGGGGAGCAGAAACCCATGTATGTGGCAGTGTCCAAGGTGATAATCTAATTGCTAAGATATGTGGGGAGCCAATGTTGCCACTGGAACCAGTCTGGAGCCATGAGCTGTTTGCATGAAACTTTTTTTTTTTTTTTTTGAAGGCTACATGTTCTCCTAAGCAGGATAGTCTTATGGTTAAAACACAGCATTGGGGCTTAGTGGCTCAAGTCACTAAGGGGCACTGGGAATGAGTGGCTCAGGCTTTGCTCTGTTATTTCCTTGACTCCTTGTGCCTCAGTTTCACTTTATTCCTTTCTTTCTCCAATCCAAAAAGACGTGCAAGTGGCCCAGAGCAAGGCTGATATTGGGCTGGTGATCTCTCACCAGCTCACAGCTTAAACACTGCTACTAATGAGGCAGGCACACTGTGATGTGTTGATGTTAGGCAGAAGAGGGCTGGGGCATGCACTGTCAGCAGCAGGAGGATTAGCAGCATTTGCCCCGCTAGGTTTTCTCGAGCTCTGTGCTAACTACACTGATGACAGCAGTTTGGCAAAGGGGCTTTCTCAGTGGGTACCAGCCTGGCACTTTGCTCCAACACGCGCACCACGGCATGGGCAATGCAGACAGGTCACTGGATCACCTGGCCTCAGCCCTGCTCTGTGCTAGCATGGGGAAGTGGCTGAGGGACAGCTGGAAGAGGCATTATTTTGCTTATAGCAATCACCTTCCCCCACTATTTTAATGAGAAAAGTGAACTAGAGTTCAGGAGGGGCCTGGAAGGACAGTGCTGGCACGGACTGGTATTACCAGGTGCAAACATCACCATCCATGCAGTCCCCCTGTCCCCACACCTGTCAGGCACATGCACTGCAGTACTGTTGGGCCCAAATGTCGCTCTGCACCCACCTGCATGCTACGCACATCTGAACCCGGGCAAGCACCCTTATTGCACACAAACACCCCTCTATACTGGAGTGCATCCAGACACTGTGCATTCACACATGCATACCATACCGATGTGCCACACACGCATACACCCATAACCCAGGCAACCCTGCACCCTGTTGGATGCAGCATCCTTAAAAAACTCATCCAGGTGAGGGCAGATCTGAGCACTGCTCATCTGGGGTTGCGGGGGGCAGGGAAGCAAAGGGCTATGAAAAATTGAGAGAAGCTTGTTGTGCGAGAACCTGAACTCAATAGGAAATCTCACTATGCCAACACCGTTCATCACCTGCTGATGTTAAACCAACAGCAAACCAAATGGCTCTGGGGTTTCCCTTCCAACTGTCAGTGTGAAAGTATGCAGGGCCTCAGGGCACCATCAGGCATTGCATAGAAATGCATTTCCTACCTTGCCTAGGAGGCAGGGGGCTGGTCTCCTCAGCAGGGATGTGTGGCCTCCTTTTCCAGGCACTGTGGAGCACCAAAAGATGACGCTGCAGAACAATTTGTACTTTGTGAGGGTTTTTTGTGTCTTTGTCAACATCACTTCAGTCTTTACTAGTGTTTAAAAGTAGATCAGTGTATTCGTTTTTGCTCTTAGGGACAGTGAAATGCAAACGTCAGCTTGTCTGGTCTGGCAACCAGGTCTTCTACTCTCTCTACTTGGAGGTAAACTCAGGTCTAGACTCTCATCAGGAGAAAGTTGGCATAGTTCCATGAAGTTTAATGGAAATGTAGTAATTTATATCATCAGAAGAGCCATCCCTGGGTGGTATTTTTCTCACATTGTATAGTTTCATATCAATAAACCTGAACTGTGACAGTCCGAATTTCTTCCCAAAAATCAGGGGCTTGCTTTCATCAGTTCTAAAGCATCAGCATTTTTTTTTCTCCTGTCCAAAGGGAGTTGCTCGGTTTATCAGACACAAATCCAATTTTGTGTTTCCCCAAGGTTTAGCTCTCTGAGTCTGAGACATGACAGTTTTTTGCTCTTTTTTTTTCTTTTTTTTCCTTGGGACACTTCTCTCCTGTGTTCCTGCCTTGTGATTTCTTTCCTTAGTTCTGGTTACTAGGGAAAGCTGAAGAGTAACCCTTTCTTTAAAGCTGCTTTAGCTTCCACACAGGGGAGATCCTCTGAGACTGATTAAAGCTCTGTTGAAATCAGTGGAAGACTTTCTTCAAGCTCTCTCTAACAGGAGAGAAAGCAAGCAAGAGCCATGCCAGCTATCTAAAATACAGTGGAAGTTCCAGGGCTATTCCAACACATGCAATTACTAAGTTAATTATTGCTCTATCATCTGTTGGAACTGTGCAATTACTATGTAGTTACAAGCGACTGTTTACCCATGTAACTTATAAATAGAATTGCCATATAATTGAAATGTGGTGTGATCAGATTTATGCTCAGTGAATCAAGGGGTTGCTGAAATGCCCACACTTTCCATCCTCAACACAGATGCCCACTGAGAATGCAGCTATGCAGAGCAGCCTCTGAGCAAAACACTGTTGGTCTGAAACTTGCTGTCAAGTAGGCTTTACCCAGATGGCCTAATTTTCTCCAAGAAGCCACACACTGGTGGTTTCTGTATGCTGTGGGCAAAGCCACTTCCCATGCGAAACCAAGCTGGACAATGCAGATTTTAGATGGAGATTGTAATTTCCCAACCACAAAGAGACTTGGAATGGAGTAGATCAGAGTCTTGGTAATGTTAACACCATTGGAAAGCTCCATTTGACTTCAGTGTGTCTAGGATTTTTGGCCTGAGGTTCTCCAAACCCACCTATAGACTGGGAAGAAAACAGATTCTTCCATCCCATGAAAATTCCTGAGATCCTGGAAAATGTTTTGCTCCCAAAGTTACCTGAAAAATAAAACAGCATAAAAACAGGAACTGAAAATATAAAAGTAAAAACTCAGGTGGAGACAACAGGGTTTTGTTTTATTTTGTTTTGTTTTGTTATTTTCCACTTTCTTTTAAAAAAAGAATTTTTAAGCAAATTCATTTTCACAAGACAAACTAAAGCATGGAAACAAGTCAATGTGAATATTTAATTCAAATATTTTGGAGATGACCATTTGTTGAAATCAGTCATCCTTTATAAGCATTTATATTACAGTAAAAAAAAGGCATTTTTTGGTGGAAAGAAAAAAGAAAAACCCAATAGATGATGTGTTAGGACAACTTTTCTCTATGTTTTTCCCCCAAGTCCCAGTTTCATCCAATAGACCATAAACCACATGCTTAAAGCTGAGTATGCACTTTGCTGACTCAGGCTTCAAAGAGTCTTTGGAGATGCAAGCATATTTGCCCCAAAGTATTTTGATTTGATCTGTAAATTAAGATAGCAACAACAGCACAATTTTGCTTTTCTTTGTCCTTCTCTGAGGTGCTGGACCACATACCTGAACTTGGCATAACACCACATGAAATGGGATGGTGACTATAGCATGGGCAGTAGGCACCATAACCACTTGTGAAAATCAGAGCGGAGCTGTGCATGTACTGCTGCGCCTTGTCTGGGAGTAACTGGCCAGTATGTGCTTTTCACCTGACTCAGACTCAGGGAAATCCCAAACTGGAGCTGTCTGCCAAGCATGCAGAAGATTGAAAGGGCTCCGCCATTGAGATGCGGTTTGTTGTAGCAGAAATAACTGCAAGTGCTGCTCTTTGAGCTAGTCAAATTCCTCTCTTCCCCCAAATCCCCATGTGGTGCTGGCTACATCCAAACCACAACAGAGTACTCTGCACAGACAAATGTCACTGCTAGTGCTTGCAGTTCTAAAAGGACCATCACTGTACCATCAGGTGATTTGAATACTAGCATTTTTCATTAAGACATCTAGCTTCCAACAATACCTTTAAACTGGAAATTAAATGAATTAGGTGGCTCCACAGAGGTCCTGGAAATCTGTCCCAACAAACTACCCACCATAGTGCTTGGAGAAGGGGGCAGAGAGGAGGAAAGTGTCCCAGCAAGGATTAGCAGAGGGTGCTGTGGTTTACGGATCAGCATCATGGTGGGGGAGCATAATGGGAGATGTTTTCCTTGTGAATGTTGTGTTATTTCTGGTGCCAGCAGTGCTGCTGCTGCTCCTGAGCATGGCGCTCAGTTAGTTTATCTACATTAAGAACAAAAACTCACATACATGCCCCCTGGCCCCCACAGTGCTGTTCATTGATACAAAGCTCAGCAGATCACTGGGTGGAAGTTTTCCTATACCAACATGGCTTAGATGAGGGCAACACTTCTCTACATACGGGATTTTCACACCACCCACACAATTTACCCTGTAATGACACCAGTATACTGAAATCAGATGCTAAAGTCTACTGAATTTATCTTAAAGGATCTGGGAAATAACCGATTAATTATAGATCCATGTATCTTTAAAGAAAGCTTTCCTAAGGTGATATTGGGTAGAACAGCCACAAATATTGTGTGTTTGTGCACGTGAGCAAGACAGGTACAACCCACCTGTGTATCTCTGTTGAACCCTATGGGCAATGTTGATAAAACATGAGCACAGCTTACAATGTTAGGCTTTCAGCCAAGCCCAGGTCGTGCCCAGTTCAACCTTTCATAGGTGACGCCTGGTCCTGAGGTTGGGCCCTGATGGTCATTGCAAGTACCAAACTAGAAACAGCCCTGAAATGGTTGGCAGCTCTTTGCACACTGGCAGGTGGTGGGTGCATTCAGCTTGGCAAGACTGTAGGGGTCAGGGGGTCAGCGAAGACAGGCAGAAGGCCTGCATGCACAGCCCAGATCTGCCACAGTGAGGCCTGGTGCTGAGAAGCCCCAGCTACAAGATGTCCCCCAAGGGGTTCAGCAGGATACATTTTATTGATGTCTAACAAAGAGCTCTGCAACAGAAAGATCCTGTGATATGGTCTGCAGTCACATTGCTCTTGGCTGAGCACTGAACATGGATAACAGTACACCCCAAGCTGCCACAGACATTTAAATCTCAGGGTCTGTTGTTTAGAAGTAAGAGGAGACATGCCTTTTGCATCTGGTTGATCCAAAAATACTGATGCAAAGACCAGGATGCAGGATTCACCAGCTCAGGGCCAGCTAGTGGCATGTGGTCCAGTGGCAAGCAGATATGGAGAGGCTGCACTATCAGAAGGCAGTGGTTCCTCTGCTGTTCAGGCCTGCTGTCACATGGATGTGCATGGTGACGCAGAAGGACACTTGGAAAGCTGTCAGAGATCAGCGTTCCTGAATGTCTGCAGATTAAGTAAAACAGAGACAAAACATACCTTGGAGAGTCTCTTGAATACTCTGTCTGGACAATTTTGTGGTCTTGTTTCCTTCCAGACAACTTTCCCGGCCCTCATGCTTTGTTAGGTTAACTCCAGGTCAAGTCTCAACAAAGTCAACTAGAGAGTTATCCTTGGCACTGGTGGGACCAGAGATTTAGCCTGGGAACAGACTGCCAAGTAAGGGGCGGTTATCTGCCATCACAATCAAGTGGCTCTTCTAGCAAGCTTATGTGCAGCAGGTAGCTCATCACTAGCTATGGTTTGGGTCTTGTTTTCTGATCTAGGGTACAATGGACAACCTAGGAAGGACACTCGCTCTTGCCATTTGTGGTTAGCTCCCCTCTTTGCATGTGTGGCTGGTACAGGACAAACCAAGGTCTTTTTTAATTTGTCACCAATTGTGGGTGACTTCGCAAATCTGAGTTGTGTTGCGCCATCATGCTCCGACTGGAAGTGGCTTTGATCTGGGTGTTTAATGAAGACGTTAATTGATAGCACGTGGGGAGGAATTTGAGCTGCTCTGAGCTGTCTCCCAGCCCTTAAAGATCCCAGAGCCATCATCCACTTCAAAACAAAACAGAAGAGGAGTTATTACAAAACAAATCATGTTTGTATAGGCGCTTAAAAAAACCATCCTCTCCAACTCTATTAAGCTCATATTACTGGCAGTGCTGAGCTAGAGAGACCATGTGCACCACTGAACGGCCTAAGCAAATTAAACTAGCATCAACGAGAGGGGAAACAAGGCATTGCTGTCTAGATCCTGTCCAAACTGAAGCAAGATGAAACACAACAAGGGATTGTCGTGGGTCTCATTCTGATTGGCGGGACGCCCACAAGTTAGGCTCTGTTCCTGGAAGCATGCTTGTTCAATGGAAGGGAGACTTCTGCCCACTTGGAGCCCACACTTTCCAGTCGAGGATACCTCAGCCCCAGTGCTTTCAGGAATTGGAGAATTTTCAGTGCTCAGCTTCACACATTCTGGCAGCCATGGCTTACTGCAGACACAATCTCCTCTGCCTAGACGTGTGCTAACTCCAAGCAATGCCAGGCCCTGCTCAGTTGGAGTCTGCATCCTTCCGGACATACATGTTTCTCCTCACTGATGATGCTTCACAGTGTATCCAGCTCTGGTCACTGCTGGTGGAGATCCTCTTCCCCTAACTGGTCTATGGGTTACCTAGTGGCAGCCAAGCATGACCTTGTTTCTCTTCTCCGTGATACTGTATAGAAGATGGTCTCATCCAAGTTACCTATATCCCAGCTAGCAACCCACCTAACTGTCAGGACACTTGGCAGGACTCAGTATTTTGAGACGTCTCCCCTTCTGTCAGATTGGATTGGAATTGGCTGATGGACTCAGAAGTTATTAGGAACAGACACCCCTCAGACAATGTGATTGCACAAGCTTCATTTCCTTAGAAAACCAGGCCAACAAAGCAGGAGTCTGTCAGTAAACATGTTGATTCCAAGGTCTTTTCTGTGCTGCTCTCAGGAAGGAACACGCAGCACAGGCACCCAGCCTGCAGTACCAAATAGCGCCTTTCGTTCAGAGATTTCTGGACACATCTAATCTGCCAGAGGATCAGTGGCACTTCAGCTGAGGGCTGTGTGTTGCCTGTGGCTCTCGGTGATCACCAATAGCCACAGTTCTCTCAAGATAGACAGGGCAGATGATGTGGGGAGAGTTGCTGATTGTTCCCATGAAGTTGTGTGTGCAGAAAGGCACTGGTGGACTTGGAAACAAAGCCTTACCTGGTAGAAATGTATGAAGACTCCACTGCTCTCCAGAGGTGAGTTGAGAGCAGGACATTATGGTCACAGCCAGTTCTCATATTCAGAGAGTTTTTCATCCTCCATCCTTAGAAAAGTGCAGGAGAATGAGATTTCCCCTTAGTACACAGTCCCTGCAGCCCAGCCTTTCTGATTTCCAGCTTGTCTTCCATCTAGGACTCAGACTCAGGAGTCTTGGGAGATTTTCTCCTTTTCCTTCATTCAGAAACTTAGCCCTGCGCTTTCCAGCCCCTGGAGTTATGGCCTTCCCTCAGCCAGACTGTAGGAAGATCTCTTGCAACACTGGAATGCTCTGAAGTCATTACCTTCCTCTCTAGAAATTTTTGGGGTCAGAGGACATGAGTCTCAGTAATCATCCAACAATGTCAGTGGAGCTCTGTTGATTTGCACCAGCTGAGTATCAAACCCCTCCCTTTCCTCTCCCATATTTAAGATTTTTTCCAGACTTTGGCTGTATCTAGAGGATGAAGTTGATGGTTCTTGGGTTGCTGAAGAGATTCCAGCTTTGGTCCTGACCTGGAGTAACATGACTATGGTGACTACCCTTACTCTGACTCTACATGGGAAAGCCAAACTCTGGTGAGGACAGGCTTTAGTGGGCCCACACACATGCTGAAGGTCCCTTTCCTCTGAAATGTGGTTCCTTCACCATTTCATTAGCAGCCAGCCCAAAGAAGCTCAGCCTTTTCCTGCATGTGCTGTCTCTGCTCTGTAACATGCTATGAACTTCCCCTTGCCTCAATCCTTTTTTTCTCCAGTCACAACAAAATCAAGCTCACTGAATCCTTGCACCATCTGTCTCAGAAGCCACCTCTTCCTTCATCAACTCTTTGTCCAAGCAGGGCACTTCTATTATGTAGTCCACAGAACAAGACCTGGCTCCAGGGAAGGCAAGTTTCCAACAGCTCTGTCAGACTATCTGGTTCAGGTCCAAGCCCTCAGGTGGCATATGCCAGCTTGTCAGTGCTGTGCAGCATGATTGAGGTCCCGGATGGCCCCACTGAGGAGCACATTGCTCACATACTGAAATAAAAAACCTCAAGACCAAAAAAACCCAACCACCTAGACTACAGAGCATGTCTATCCACAAATAAAAAAACACCCCAGAGCACTGAAGCAACCTCATTTTTGGTGCTCAACAGTGAAAGTTTATTTTGAGCCCAATGTTTTGTTCTGGGCAGCTGGACCAGTCCTGAGGGGAAGTGCAGTTAATATTGCTGATAGCTGGATCCAATTGATAAGGCACTCAGCAGAGACAATCATCAGGGAAGGAGATAAATAATCTTCAGACAATTAAATTTAATTGTTCCATCTGAAGATTATTTATCTCCTTGCCTGATGAATGTCTCCTCGAAGCGCCTAATAAATTGGATCCAGCTATCACTGATAGTGACTGCTTTCCCCTGGCAGTGGGAAAGGGTTTGGAGAGCAGAGCAGCGCTCAGCTCTGTATGTTGCTTAGGATCTGTCACCTTGAAACATCTTTTTAACAGACTTGAAAGTGTCCACAGGCTTTATCAGTACACTGCTTTTATACAGAGAGCTTGGCAGTCCTGGGCGAGATCATGCAAAAATCTCCCAGAGCAAGGGGTTGGGAGGAATGAGATCCTATGTATTAGGTTATAATGTCAGGCTCCAGCAGAGATTTGAAAATATCTCTGTCTCTCTCTCTCTCTCTCTCCACTACATTATCTTTTGGTCTGGCTGTTTGCAAAAAGGGTAGAAGAGGAGGAGGACACCCTTCAGGATGGAGATTGCTCAGAGTTGATCTCCCACAGCACAAGAGTTTGGAGAAGGGTTTTCCATGGGATTATGCAGCATTCTCCTGTTGCTAGGATATCCCTTCTAGGACTCTAACTTCATACTAGTGATCATTTTGAGCCCAAAGCAGGTCAGCTTAGAGCTGGGACAAGACCTGCCTTTTTAGCACACTTTCTCCCTCTTACAAATACTTGAACTGCCTTTGCAGTTGGACCTTTTTCTTGTGTTATTTTATTTGCAGCCTGCATGGAGATATGTTTGCAGTGCTTTTGGTCCCAAAACATACTTCCAGCAGACAAAGTAAGGTCTGCCCAGGTAAATAAAAATGTAGAAAGTCTTGGAAAGCAGTTCAGTCAGATTATCCCAGGAAGGGGAGAAGCACTGATAGGGAATGTGCTTTGAAGTTCTTCTCCCAGGAGAAAAAAGTAATTCTAGAGGAAGTTATTTTCTGGATGGTCTGACTTACAGGAGAAAGGACATGTAGTCTTCATCTGAGATCCCTTAACAACTTGGACAGCAGATTGCAGTTGCGCTAGCATTCTCAGAGCCCTTGATGGACACATCATTTGACCCATGAATAACCTGTCTTCTACCTATCTACATTTTATCAGAACTTATGCCAGGCAGCAGGATGACAGCAAAAGTCTTGGAAGTCTGTGGATGTTCTGAGTATGTTCTGAGTGTGGCTTTCTAAAATCAGGTCTCTATTCACCATCCCATGGTTGAATAGTTCAGTAGAATTTAATTACCAAACAATAACTGTCCCATTGAATCTGATGGAACACATCATTTTGGAATGCTATTTACAGTGCTAGTTTTCTTACAGAAATCCATGTGTCAAAGGTTTAGCCATTATTATAGTCTTTAAAATAGGCAGATGTGCCTTTCATGGCCAACTGCATGTTTTATTAATGGACTAGAACTATTGAATACATTGTAAATCATAGGATTTAGCCACCAGTCTTGTCCAAAGCCTCAAGACAAGTGTACGTAATTAACTGAATGGCTTGTAAAGTACTGCAGGGCAAATTCTAACATCTCTGCTGTAAAAAGGGGTTTTTCCTGACCATTGCTGTCTGTCCCTGTGCTGATCAGTGCAGTATTAACACTGCCTCTCCTCCTGACCACTTCTGCTACCCTTCACCCTCTCTGAAGGGCATATAAACCTCCAGCTGGCACATGTGAACCTTCAGTTTTATATATAGATAATATGATTAACTTGGGCTGCTCTGTTGCCTTGACTCCTGCTTCTGCTTCCCACAGTCAGTTAACACCTGCCCCTCTTCTCTCCTTCTTCTGCCCTCCAAGGAGAGGAATACGAGACATGGGATCTTTCTAGCAATGTACCATTCTCCATATCCTTTCTTCATTTAAGCTCTCTCACAGCCCAAGCACATTTTGCACACAACTAGATCCTATCTCACTCAAGCAAACACAGCAGCAGCTCCCTTCATTTGAATATTTGCTAACAACTTAAAGGAGCTCTTCTGGTGGGATAGAAAATACTGCATGGGTGATCATACCATTGGAAATAATCAGGAAAGGATGGAAGGCACATGCCAAAAATGAAAGGCTGAAGGTTTTCTGGAAAAGCATTTGGCAAAGATCCATTGCCTTTAGTCAGAAAGCCCATCCAGCTTGCTCTGGGAGTGTGGTGGTACTAGCAAGGGCCCTTTCCAAGATCAGCCAAGGACACTGGGCTCCATGCAACTGCCAGGACTGCACTCAAGTACATCCCAGCTAGATATTCAGTTTAGCATCACTGTCTTCTTGTCTGGACCAAGTTTTGGCAGGAGAAGCATCCTCCCTTCCCTGCATACTCTCCCCAGTTAAGGAGCTCCTTTGGGGCACTCTGTATTAGCTTTTCCACAGCTAGTATCTGTGCTAATGCCTCACCAGCCAATGCACTCTACTGCTTAAGCACTAACAGAGAGCTCAAAACCTCTTCTGCAGACAAGTCTGACAGGTTTTATGCCTGGCTGATGACAGAAATACCCCATTACTGCTAACAGGGAGCATAGCCAGCAAACAGGCTTGCTAAAGAGGAGTTAGAGCAGCCTTGAGACTGCCTGGGCTGTGGGCCAGGGGCAGTGATGATTTAAGTGTTGGTGAAGGGGGAGAGAAAGAGACTGTCTCATGCCATACATTTTGGTAGGAGTCTGTAGTGAATGCAGGTTAGCTGCAGCTCTAGATGACTGGCATTTGGGAGGCTCTCTGCAATGCCATTTCAAAGTCCACATTGCTGTTATTCTATGTGGGTTAAGAATGACTCTGCAGGCTCAGTGTAGACCTCTGAGGCTTGCTCCAGAAAGAGGGATGGAGACATCCTGTCTGCAAAGGGAGAAGTTACAGAATCACAGAATGGTTGAGGTTGGAAGGGACCTCTGGAGATCATCTAGTCCAACCCCCCTGCTCAAGCAGGATCACCTAGAGCACATTGCACAGTTCTCCATGTCTGGCTTTATAGAGGTGTGAAACACCAGCCTTTGGCCCGGGTCATGGCATATTTCTGATTGCTGCTCGGGTGTTGCTGCCCCAGCAGCATTAATCAGCTGGAGAAAGGGGTGGAGGAAGACTAGAAGGAAGCAGTTGTGTTTTGAATGCTGGCTGTTTGAAACCACTCAGAAGTCTGGAATACTAGGAGGAGTCCATGGGCAAGTGGAGCCATGGCAGATTACAGACGAGGAAGACAGCAAGGGGGAGGGAGCAGATGTATGCATGATCATCTCTGCTCTGTGTATGTGGAATGATAGCCCTGGATGTGAGTGCAATGTTAAAATCCTAGATCTGTGTGGAATATTCTACTAGGGACAGATGTCCTCTATTGTTTTGTACACTGTAGCTCCAATATTGGTCCCAAACCCAAATGATTCCTCCCATTCACCACCATCTCCCCTCCCATCAGCTGGGAATGGCACAGATGGCTGGAAAAAAAGAACAGCTATTTTTAAAAAACAAAAAAACCTGACCCTGTTATTTCTGCATTTTTTATACATGAGGACACTTCATTCCTTCCAGGAGAAATCAATCCAGTACCAAAGTGTTAACTGCTTCCCAGCCATCTCCTCCATACAAGGTGAAATGGTGAAATGGCCCTTGGCAAATGTCCCACCTCATTGAGCTTCCAAGCTGCACCTCCTGGCTCTGTGGCTAATTAATCATTAATCAAGAGGGAAAGAGTAGGCTAGACACATGGACAAAGTCATGTCAAGCTTTTAGGAGAGCAGTGCGGGTAGTGGGAGATGCTGGACAGAGAAGGCCCCAGTTACACAGCAGACTAGGAGAGGGTGAAGGAGTTCAGCCCCACTTTGTGCGTTGCTGGCTTCCCAGTAGATCAGAAGCAGTGTGCGTCCTTGGCAAGGATAGCCTGCTAGCAGTTCAGAAGATATACTTGCCAGCAGACCACATCCTCTTGGGACTGCAGTGTACTGGCAGGACATACTTTCTAGCAGTGCCACAGACAGACTAAGCATTACCTGCTACTACAAGAAGTCTCCTCATCTGTCTGCTCAGCTCAGAAGCCCTTGAAAGAAGCCTTGGAGTCTGTTGTTAGAGGCACCTAGGTGCCTGAAAATCAGAATGGGGTTCAGAACCTGCTTTGGTGCTTTGGAGAACCTCTAAGTGCTTGCTGGTATATTTAGGCAGTCTGTTAGCCACATTCATTTCTTGCCATGAGTGAGCTCTTGGCTGGATGTGGACTCTCCCTGGACATGCCCTGAGGAATTCCAGCTCTTTGATAGATGTTGAATCTGACTGGCAGCCCACTTCTCTACACCACCTGGAGAAGAGCCACCAATAAGGAGCTGCTTCCCATCACCTTGAAAAACAACACTGCTTCCATGCAAAGGGCATGGGGGAGCCTCGCAGCCCAGGTCTGCACCTTCTCTTCTGCCAGATCCAGCCCTGAGCAGAAAAAGGAGATGAAGCTGTCCAGAAGCTGTGTGGTAGGTAGGAGCAGAGTAGATGTGAAGCAGGGAGTAGACGAAACCTAGAGGTAATCAAAGGGATTTGGCCATTCTGGTGACTGGGAGGAAAATGGATGCAGAGAAATTTGTGGGCAATGACTGGCAATGTTATGTTGAGAGATTCCTGCAACATGTTGAGGGGAATCCATAACACAAAGCATGCATACCATTTCACACACATGCAGGAAGGAGAGGGGAGGCATCAGCAAACTTAAATCAAAACACAAACCCAAAGTACCACATCGAAACTCCTCAATTTAAAGAGCAGCTGTAAAGGCCAAGCACTCTCTTAGGCTTTGAAAAACACCTCTTGATTTGGGTGGACGAGAAGGGGAATCCCCTTACAATTTTAGAGCTGTTTGGAAGTTGAGAGAGACTCTCAATCACACACACAGAATCACAGAATGGTTGAGGTTGGAAGGGGCCTCTGGAGATCATCTAGTCCAACTCCCCTGCTCAAGCAGGGTCACCTGGAGCACGTTGCACAGGATTGCATCCAGGTGCGTTTTGAATATCTCCAGAGAAGGAGACTCCACAACCTCTCTGGGCAACCTGTTCCAGTGCTCTGTCACCCTCACAGTGAAAAAGTTTTTCCTCATGTTCAGATGGAATTGTCTGTGTTTCAGTTTGTGCCTGTTGCCTCGTGTCCTGTCGCTTGGCACCACTGAAAAGAGTCCGGTCCCATCCTCTCGACACCCTCCCTTCAGATATTTGTGTACATTGATAAGATCTCCTCTCAGCCTTCTCTTCTCCAAGCTAAACAGGCCCAGCTCTCTCAGCCTTTCCTCGTAAGAGAGATGCTCCAGTCCC
Organism: Apteryx mantelli; assembly: GCF_036417845.1. Lineage (NCBI taxonomy): Eukaryota > Metazoa > Chordata > Aves > Apterygiformes > Apterygidae > Apteryx > Apteryx mantelli. Next base: position 1,655,336 of record NC_089993.1, on the reverse strand, counting down.
CTAATCATCTTTGTAGCCCTACGCTGGACTTGCTCCAGTAGTGCCACATCCCTCTTGTACTGGGGAGCCCAGAACTGGACGCAGTACTCCAGATGTGGCCTCACCAGGCCTGAGGAGAGGGGGAGGATCACCTCCCTTGACCTGCTGGCAACACTCTGCCTAATGCACCCCAGGATACCATTGGCCTTCTTGGCCACAAGGGCACATTGCTGCCTCATGCTTAACTTGGTGTCCACCAGCACTCCCAGGTCCTTCTCGGCAGAGCTGCTTTCCAGCAGGTCAACCCCCAACCTGTCCTGGTGCATGGGGTTATTCCTCCCCAGGTGCAGGACCCTGCACTTGCCTTTGTTGAACTTCAGGAGGTTCCTCTCTGCCCACCTCTCCAGCCTGTCCTGGTCTTTCTGAATGGCAGCACAGCCCTCTGGGGCATCAGCCACTCCTCCCAGTTTCGTATCATCAGCAAACTTGCTGAGGGTGCACTCTGTCCCTTCATCCAGGTCATTGATGAAGAAGGTGAACAATGCTGGACCCAGGACTGACCCCTGGGGGACACCGCTAGCTCCACGCCTCCAACTAGACTCTGCGCCGCTGATCACAACCCTCTGAGCTCTGCCATTCAGCCAGTTCTCAAGCCACCTCACTCTCCACTCATCTAGCCCACACTTTCTGAGCTTGCCTATGAGGATGTTATGGGAGACAGTGTCAAAAGCCTTGCTGAAGTCAAGGGAGACAACATCCACTGCTCTCCCCTCATCCACCCAGCCAGTCATTCCATCAGAGAAGGCTATCAGGTTGGTTAAGCATGATTTCACCTTGGTGAAGCCATGCTGACTACTCCTGATCACTTTCTTTTCCTCCACATGCTTGGAGATGGCCTCCAGCATGAGCTGCTCCATCACCTTTGCAGGGATGGAGCTGAGGCTGACTGGCCTGTAGTTCCCTGGGTCCTCCTTCTTGCCCTTTGTGAAGACTGGGGTGACATTGGCTTTCTTCCAGTCTTCAGGCACCTCTCCTGTTCTCCATGACCTTTCAAAGATGATGGAGAGTGGCCTAGCAATAACATCCACCAGCTCCCTCAGCACTCGTGGGTGTATCCCATCAGGGCCCATGGATTTGTGGGTGTCAGGTTTGCTTAAACGGTCTCTAACCCACTCCTCCTCGACCAAGGGAAAGTCTTCCTTCCTCCAGACTTTCTCTCTTGTCTCCAGGGTCTGGGGTTCCTGAGGGCTGGCCTTAGCAGTAAAGACCGAAGCAAAGGCAGCATTCAGTAGCTCTGCCTTCTCTGCATCCTTTATCACCAGGGCACCCACCCCATTCAGCAATGGGTCCACATTTTCCCTAGTCTTCCTTTTGCTACTGATGCATTTGAAGAAGCCCTTCTTGCTGTCCTTGAAATCTCTTGCCAGATTTAATTCCAAACGGGCCTTAGCCTTCCTCGTCGCATCCCTGCATACTCTGACAACATTCCTATATTCCTCCCAAGTGGCCTGTCCCCCTTTCCACTTTCTGTACACTTCCTTCTTCTGGTTGAGTTTTGCCAGGAGCTCCTTGCTCATCCATGCAGGTCTCCTACTTCCTTTGCTTGACTTCCTACTCATAGGGATGCACTGCTCTTGAGCCTGGAGGAGGTGATGTTTGAGTATTAACCAGCTCTCTTGAATGCCCCTTCCTTCTAGGGCCCTAACCCATGCGATTCCTCCAAGTAGGTCCCTGAAGAGGCCAAAGTTTGCTCTCCTGAAGTCCAGGGTTGCGATCCTACTTGGTGCCCTGCCTCCTCCTCGCAGGTTCTTGAACTCCACCATCTCATGGTCACTGCAGCCAAGGCTGCCCCCAACCTACACATCTCCAACCAGTCCTTCTTTGTTTGTTAGTATGAGGTCCAGCAGCACACTTCTCTTCGTTGGCTCCTCCACCACCTGTGTCAAAAAGTGATCACCAATGCTCTGCAGGAATCTCCAGGACTGTTTGTGCCTAGCTGTGCTGTCTTTCCAGCAGATATCGGGGTGGTTGAAGTCCCCCATGAGAACCAGGGCCTGGGATCGTGACGCTACTTCCAGCTGTCTGTAGAAGGCCTCATCGATTTCATCTTCCTGATCAGCTGGCCTGTAGTAAACACCCACAACAGTGTCACCCATGCTAGCCTGCCCTTTCATCCGTACCCATAAGCTCTCGACTTGCTCTTCATCCACCCCCAGGCAGAGCTCGATACATTCCAGTTGCTCTCTCACATAAAGAGCAACTTCACCACCTCGCTTTCCTGGTCTGTCTTTCCTAAAAAGCGTGTAGCCATCCATGACAGCACTCCAGTCATGTGAGCTATCCCACCACGTCTCTGATCCCCCCTTGGGCTACCTACAGGCATCCCTCAGGACCCCAAATCACAAATGGTTTATTTCTGAGGGCCATGCAAGGTCTTTTGACCCTCCGGCAAGCAACAAGCTTGCTACCCCCAGATTCAAGCTCTGCCAGGTCCCTGGGGCCCTGAGATGCATGGCTGGAAGTCCTCTTCACACAGAGCTGGTGCTTGCATGTGTGAGCTAGGCTTGGGGCCTCTGCTTTGCTGTGCGGCCTGGTGGCAGGGCAGAAGCAGGCGAGAGTGCTCCTCACACACATCCTCCAGGTGCTGTTTCACAAGAAACACCAGCAAAAGCCTCAAACAATCTTGGATTTTTGTGGAGGAAGATCAGTTGGCAGACAGCTGCTGGCTACAGAGCTCCCTGGGCCTCGCCACCTGCAGGAAGTCATTTCACAGGGTGGCAGTGTTGGCAGGGATGGAGGGGGGATAAAACACCTAACAGTTACTTTTACTCCTCCCAGAGTGAACCCAAACTCTGAAGAATCATAAATACCCTGAGGGAAAGCTGAAGACAAGATGTGCAGCACACAGGAAGGAAAGGGGCTGAGGAAGCAGCAAGGAAGGACAGGGTGGGGGAAGCACCACAGGCATCTCTGGTATGGCCACCCACCTGGGCAACAGCCTGGTCTAGGCAAAAGCAACAGGACAAGCCAGGACAATGCTGTGGGGGGATGGCCCTAATGCACCATAGCCACCCCATCCCCAGGTCCACGGTCAGTGGTCTATGTCACCATGGAGAGGCTGGACTGTGCATGCGCACGTGATAGGGAGCTTTGGCTAAGATGCCCCCCAGACTTGCTGTGGAGCTGCTCTCAGGGGATGCCCAGTGTCCCTCTCCCTCCATCATCCCCTTCCCAAGGGCAGCCACGGAAGCAGACCTGAGGAGCCCTACAGCAGGTGCTGAGGCCAGGGCATCCTGAGAAGAGCTGCCGCAGCAGGATTTCCCATCCCTTGAACAGGAGCCAGCTTCCCCAGTGCCTCAGCCCTGAGGGACATGTCCTCTGTCCAGGCTGCCCCTGTGTTACAGACAGCACAGGAGGCAGGTGAGGATGGAGAGCTTGGGTAGGAATAGCACAAGGTGCGGAGCCATGCTGAGGGAATCAGTAAGGATCAAGGCTGGGCTGAGGAGATCAAGAGGGCTGCAAGTATGGACCAAGGGAATCAGAAGGGCTCAAGGCCATGCTGAGGGGATCAGCACGGGGGCAAGCTGGGCTGAGGGGGTCAGGAGGGGTGCAAGGACAGGCAGAGGGGATTAGAGGGGGTGTGAGGCTAGGCTGAAGGGATCAGAACTGCTTGGAGGAGCATGGAGGGGTGGGGGTTGCAGAGCAGGGCTGCGTTAGTTGGGCCAAGCTGGGGTGTGAAGGCAATGGGGAGAGAGCCATGGTGGCTAGGGGCAAGAGTGGGACATGTCAGAAGACTCTGTGGGGGCTGGGATGATGGGACAGCACCGAGGTGCATTAGCTGGGCTTTGTGTGCACAGCCCTCACAACAGCTGCCGGCAGTATGGTTGGCTCCAAAGCTGGTGTTGACAGTCCTTCACTTTTATGGGAACTAAATTTACCCAGACACACGCAAAATCAAAAAAAAAAGGAGGGGGGAGAAAAAGATGGGGGGGGTTGGAATTAAAATAAATTGCAGCAGTGCAGGCATCTGCTTCTTTGTGGTATAGTCTGGGTTACGGAGAGGGGAGGAGAAGTCCCCAAAAGGGAGTAGCACTGGTGTTTACTGCAGCCCCATAACATCCCCAGTTTGTGAGCAGTGTGTGTTTTCACCGTGTTGCCTCAGGAATGCTTGACATCCAGGATGCCAAAGAAATGTACCCTCTCTGTGGAAAATGAAAGCCCAACCATTTTCCATGGATTGGTTACTGGGCATGTTTGCTAGAGTATACGGGCAATAATGCACTGCATTGTTAAAAGAGAGGAGGTCTGTTTTGAGCAAAGAGGCTCTGAATGGAAAAGGATCTAACTGCTTGAAGCTTTTACCTTCCTTCCTTTTAAGATGGACCAAAAGTTCTAGTTAAAAGTTTGATTAGTTAGGTTTTTTTTTTTTTCTGTTCCTTCCCATCTCCCCAGAATACACACATGTGCTTTGGTAATGATACCTTTGTTTCCTTGACTCTTTTTTATATTTTGATTATCTGTTTCCTCCAAGTGCGACACAGCAGATCCAAAGCAAGGGCCAGTCATTTTGCTGGTTAAAGAGATTTCTGGGCCTAGCTTTCAAGTGGTTCTTTTAAAGGCAGAGAGATTCTGGAAGATACTATATCATTTTAAAATACATTGCATTTGATGCAACGTTGGGCACATCTGCCAACACTGGAAGTTGAAAGAGCTACAGAATCACACGTTGGGTGTTGCGCATTCATGTATTTGTCAACAGATATCACAGCTCATATGTGCTGTGCCTGCTGCACACACTTCTGCACACACTGCAGACATCCACCATATCTGTGGGCACAACATATTCCCAGTGTGTACAAAGTACAGCCAGGAAGGAAGGGGTGTCTATTTGTCCAGGATTTTTGTAAAATTAGTAGGCAGAGTGAAAAGGCATTTGAGCAATAGATAGTTCAAAAGAACAAGAAAACTGGCAGGTAAATGCGGGTCCTATCTCAACCAGCTTGGAGAAGTGGGGAAAGGCAGAGGCCAGGAGATGCTTCTGGCACAAGCACCATTTCTTCTTTATTGTGGGAGCCCATTGCAGTCTGACTTAGCTTTTGAGTGGCTTTCAGCGAGTCTCCATAACATAGGCCAGACCTAGACTTCCATTTAGAAGAAGGTGAAAAACCATCCTTATTTTTAAAAATCGCCACTACTTTCATGGATATTTAACACTGTAAATAAATATTGTAGCCACGGTTTATAGAGGGCCTACTTGTCAGCAGTGTTTGTCTCTCAGGCCCCTATGGCAGCTGCAGATGTATGCTGTTCCCTGAGCTATTTGATTAAATTGCTGCCCAAACAGAGGAGCAGAAGAAAAAGTTTTGATGGGTTCATGTGTGGCTAGAATGGAAGAAAAATAGGGAGTGTAGGCAAAGTTTTCAGAAGTTCTGGAGATCTCTATTTTTGGCTACCTGCTGCCTGATTTTTCCAGATGACAAATGCTCAGTTCTTTCTAAAAATTGCATTCTTTTCAGGTGTTTTTGGTTTGATCCCTAGTTTTTTAATTAAAAGAAAGATGCTGAAAACAATTAGCTGCTTTTAAAAATTGTAGCCAAAAATTTCTTTCACTCCCTTCAGCTGTGATGTGATTGGAGCCAGAAGTTATGCTCTGGGCAGCGGTGGGAAACCAGGGTGACTGGCACTGATTTGGCATTTAGTGGGTGTGTAAAATGAGTGCAAATTATACCAATCTGCTTCTCTAAGGAGTAAATGCAGCCTCTGAAATGAACACTGAAGTCAACAGGAAATACTCCCACTCCAACCAAAGCTGGATTGGGCTGGGGATGTATCTTGCGATGCTACAGTGCATGCCAAAGCATGTGTGCATTTGAAAGGTAAGGATGGAAGTCGTTCCAGTCCAAAAGTTACTTTTCCTGCTACATGTACTGATCTTGCACACACAGGTGGCTGCTCTCTGCTCTTCTGACCAGCTTTCCCATGCAACATAGCTCATCTTACTTGTTTACATCACTGTTGAGTTTGACTCAGGCTTTCGCATGGGACTTACATATGTTTACTTCAAGCAGTAGCCAGCTGTAAGGAGTTTGGCCACTTCAATAAAGTCACTAGTGCAAAATCACTGACTGAACTGAGAGCAAGTTAGACACAGTACAGGCTGATGGGTGCTTCATGCCTGTTCTTTTTGCAGATGAGAAGGAATTATTCCTACCCACAACAAAGGAGAACATTTGATGGCACATCCAGTAGCTGTGGCCTGTTACGTACAGTCAATAGTATTTAAATGGGTCCATTTCTTTTCTGCTTTACAAGGAGGTGAAGGCTGGTCACACACCAGGCTCAGCTATGGCAGCTGTATTGCCAGCAAATGTGGCTTTTGTGCTGGTGTTTTTCCATTGAAGCCCCAGCTCCTGGAGTCATGCAATCATGCAAGGGTTTCAGTTTTCACTTGGTAATCTTCTAGGCCTCCTAATAGCAAAGAAAAGCTGGCCCATCAGGAAAGAAATGCAAAGAACCCCAAGTGTGTAGAATTGCTTTCTGTAATCTGATCTCTGGTTCTGGGTGGGCAGAAACTTGACTGAGTGAATCTTTGTCACTGCTGGCAGCACTGCACCACTGTAAACCTGGAGTGACTCCTTGAAACCCAGTATGGCCTGGTGTGATTAACATTAGGGTCCATTAACATATCTCAGGCCACAAAAAGGCTGATTTACTTTTGCAGCCCCTGGGAAGTCTGTGTTACATTTTACAAGCTACAGGAAGGCTCTTGGAGCACATGAGAACAGGAGTGTGGAGCATGTAGGAAACCAAAGTCTCCATCCCCTGGCACCATGGCCTGAGCTGGAGAGCCTAGCTGGTCTCAAAACCTCCTGGTAGGACACTGCAGGTGTCCATCCATCCATCCAAGCCCTGCTGCCCATGCCTTGTTCACACACATCCGCGGCCCAAGAGGTGGGAGGTATGTGGAGCCCTGAGGCAGCAGGCACGCTCCTTCCCGGGACTTCAAAGCAGGCTCCTTTGTGTGTGTGTGTGTTTGTTCCCCTCCCCTAAGTATGACTGCTCTGATAGATGTGACATCACCTAGAGACAACTCAGAGGGACCAGACCCCGCCATTGTCCTCTGCCGCTGTGAGTCTATGTCCGTCTCCTAGGAACTGGGAGCTGAGGCTCGCAAGCATGCTTTCATCTCCCTGACCTGCCCGGCTGGTGAGAGGGCTCTTCCCAAGACACCAGCCTGGGGAGAGAGGCATCCCCACTGTACAGCAGAAGGGACACGAGTGAGAGACAGACACTCTCACAATATTTAAAGACATCATTAAATGCTCCCCTGCACCCCCACCCTGGAAGCCTGCACTTGCCAGCTACACCCATCTGTTGCTTTTCATTAAAGAGACCCTGCTCCTTTTTGGGGTGTGTGTGCATGCATGCGTGTGTGTGTATGTGCTTGTTCAGTCCTTCCTCAGCATGGTCTGTGTGTCTATACATCTAGGATAAGGAAGGTGGAAAGAAGTCTGCAGCCTCCTGCTTGCTGGGAGGTGTTGTTTGGGTCAGGAGTGGGAGCCATCCTAATACACAGACAGGGGAGGATGGAGGCAGGGGTGTGGGCGGCTCTGACTTATGCAAGGGCAGGAAGAAGGCAGGCATCCTGTTTGGATCATGCATCCCTCAGAAAGCAGACTGCGTCTGGGAGAGGCAAGAAACCCAGCGATAATGGAGGGCAGGAAAAGGAAGACTCTGCCTGGGCAAGTGACAGAGGAAGGCTGATCTGATCTGAGGGACCTGCTTTTTCTGCAAGGGCCAAAATTTTGTATCTGGGATCCAGCTGGTATTTTTTTCACCCTTATAAGGGAAAGGGACCTATGGCACCCCATAGACAGTGACCAGAGCCTCCCCTGACTTTCCTGTGCTGTGGCAGGATAGAAGGGAGAGATCAGTGAGTGGCAGGCCCCAACACAGCCTGCCATGAAGGAAATCATGAAAATCAGCTGATGAACTGAGAGTTCCCCTCACCTAGCTCACCTTCCCAGAGAGAAGGGTGGAAGGGTGTGAGTAGGGAGAGAAGAGCACCTTCTTTTCCAGAAGCCAGCTGTAAGGAAGGAATGGGCATCTGCCTGTCACACAGGCAGGAGGAGAGGATACAGATGTGGTGCTTCTGTCTTTGCCGTGGCCTCCTCGTGTAACTGTAGGCACACTGAAAAGCATGAATTAGCCTCAGGCTACCTGCACTCTCTGCCACCGCAGTGGAGGTAAAGGAGCGTTCAGATGCCTAATCATAGCTTTGACTGTCCATCACATGTAGCTTTGTTAGTGGCACATATAGTGGAGAGCTGGCCAGGAGTGCCTCTCTGCCTCATTATCTCCCTTTTAAAAGGAGAGAAGACAGCATTTACCTGTCAAAGTTCTGCTTGAGCTCCAAGGTGTAGGAAGGCATCAGCCTTCCGGGTATTGCCCAGGAGCTGTTCTCTGCAGAATCCCCCCGCAACTCCCCCCCACCCCCAACACACACACACACACGCACATACACACTGTATTCATGGCAGGGGGTAGGCTGCACAGGAGATGCCCCATGGTGTGAGCCCCTCTCTGGGAAAAAACATATCCAGCTTTCCCAAGGGATACATTTGCGCAAGGCCCATTCTGCGATGAAGAGCAGGGTATTGAACAAGAGGCGACTGCAAGCATCTGACCCTGGCTTCTAGTGTTGGGAGAAGTGGATTAGGAGTTGGTGGAAGCCTGAGCTCCCCTATGCCACCAAGGTTTTGAGACTCCCATGGGTTCTTATGGAGGGGGCTGGCTCTCTGGGGCCTGGAGGAATGCAGGCCCCAAGGAAGCACCATCCTTGGCGGCTGGGGGGAGGCACTGGCTGCTGTTTAGCCACAGTTAGCACCGAGCTCCCTGCTAAGATCAAACGCTGCCCCTCCTCACGCTGAATAGAGGCAGTCAAGCAGGCTCCATCTGTCAATAGGAGCTGAGCATGCATGGATCCCTGCTCTATTGTCACATCCCTTCACATCTTCTTCTATACAGAGCCCCCTTCCTCCAGCACTGGGGCCATCCCCCTCCAGCAAAAGGGTCCTCAGGCAGGGAAAACAGGGTGTCCCCCATCCCGGAGCACTCACCCTGGCAAGACCTCAGGTTCTGCATAACACCCAGGACCACTCCCTGGCCGTACAATGGGAGATGCCCCTGTGCCCACCCTGTCTCAAACAAAGTGGTAAGTGTCTTAGGGAGGCAATTTGTCCCCTGGGCCTGAGACAGGCACAAGTGGCACAGGCTGTTTGATGCCAGCTGAGCAGGCTGGTAAAGGGTGACTATTAACATGGCAGAGCCAAATTCTCCCCTTGCTTCTGCTGATGCCCTGCCAGCTTTAGGGTGCTGTGCTGCAGAGGAGAGTTCAGTCTCTCTCTGGAAAGTGACCTCCACGTGTAGCAGGATCAGAGGGCTTGGCCTTAGCAGTGTTGGGAGGGCAATCTCTCCATCCAAGAAAGTGAGGAACAGGACAGGTGGGTTAACTCAGGTCTTGCAGAATAACTGGACAGGCAGTGAAGCTGAATTTGGAGCAAGAGCCCAGTATTCTGTTCGTAAGATGGGTACACATGAAGGGATAGATAGAAAGGCAGAGAGAGGAAAGGACAGTGGTTTGAAATCTCAAATGCAAAGGGATTCCTGATCCTGCCATGGTTATTTTGGACCATCCTTAAAGGGGTGCCACTGTTGGCACCCTTCCGCATTTCCCCTTTCAAGAGCACTACTGAGTTGCCACAATATCCTCACTGCTGGGAGAGGAAGATGGGATCTAGACTTTGATAGTCTTCTGCTCCAAGCACCCTTTGAGACTAGCCATAAACACAGGATGCTTTCAACATAATGGTGGGCTTGAAGTCTCCAGGTCAACTTCTGAGAGCATAAAGTCTGAGGACACTATTCTACCCTTCCACTCCTTGGCCTCTCTTAGACACTCAGGCCAAGGCCTGGCAGCTACTGAAAGCAGATGGGTACAGCATGGCATTGACTGTTCAGGTTCAGGCCACAAGCAGGAAGCTATTCATCATCAGCCTGAGATTTTTCCACATCACCTACACCTTCTATCTAGCAAGCCCTGGGCTGTGGGTAGCCTCACTGAGAAGAACTTCATAAAGTCACCTTATTTTACAGAGACCTGGAGCAGTGTGGGTTTGCCCCGACTCGCTGAAGCAATTTACCTCCAGAGCAGTGAAGGGAGAAGGGCTGGGGACAGAAGTGAGCTCTGGAGAAGAGCAACAAAGCTGCCCTGCCCTCACCCTGTTCCAGGTAGGTATCTGGTCTCCTGAGGCTGCAAACATGTTTCCTGCAGCTTGTAGCTTGACCCTTGTTCTCATGACCACATTCCTTGTTCTCCCTCTCTGTCCTACAGGCCTACAGCCAGAATAGCTCAGCTCCACTCTCTGCCTGACATGTAATTGTGGAAACAGCTTTGAGAGGCCTATGCTAAGCAGTCACAGGGTTCTTCTGGGTGGAAGCTGGGCATTTGTATCTTGCATAGAGCTGGGGAAGGCCTCAAAGTTCTGAGTTCACCACCTCTTGGAGAGACAGGGCATCTTTACTTGACAGGAAGAAGAACATAGATTTGCATCACTCTTTTCAGATCTGAGGATGAAACCCAGAACTGGTATCATTGGGAAATGCTAGGAGGGAAAGAACCTCTTGAACTGCCCCAAAGAGGCAGCTCTGGAGAACTAGAGATAGGTCTTCAAATGTGAGAATGGGTGCAGCTCAGCTCTGCGACAGGCCCAAAATGCAAAGAGGGTTTCTATCTAGATTTGAACTTGGTGTTTCAGCACTAGCAAGAAGTATGTTGCACTGCCTGAGAAATATCTGCCTGGCGGATAAACACAAAAATGCCAGTTGCTTGCTTCTTCTGTGCCCATGGTGTAGTAGTGCTCTGTGCTAATGTGTGCAGAAAATGAAGGGCAGGATGGTAGGAGCTGAATTGTTCCTTCAACCTGTCTACCTCTTGGTGCATGCTCCCCTAGCCAGCCCAGGCTGCTCTGTAGAGAATGGGACATGGATTGGTGGCTCTCTGGTCTCCCATGTTGCACCCCTGCTGTGCCTTCCTGGACCACCTCAATGCATTCCCACTTCACAGAGACACAGTGAGCTGAGGCTGTCGCCACGTGCATCCGGCTTGTGAAGAGATGGCCAGAGCCCCAGCTGAGCTTGCATCTCATTGAGGCATTTTGCACCTTCTCCCTACCCACCCAGCCTCCTGGGTGCAGTGGAGACTCTTCCATGCTGGAGACCAGAGAGCTTTTGGAATAGAGCTGTCATGGTTAGTCATCCATTTACAGACCAAGGCAAAGTCAATTTACATTATTTGCTGTTGAGATTAACTGGTAAGGGGAACTCTTCTTGGAAAGGACAGGACTTAATTATCAGCACGTCGCTAGCTAGCAAGGAATCTTCTAAGCCGAGAAGCTCTGAGCTGATTCCATCAGTCACTTCTAACAAGATAGGCTGTAGTTTACTCAGAAGATTTGCAGTTCCTGGTGGTCAGTGCAATTCTCTGTGGCATGGAGGAATTGAGCAATTGCTGCTATGTAATGCCATCTGTGTAAAGGAAAGGAAAAGAGAACCAGTGTCTGCATGTGACATTGGAGAGGTTGCTGCACATGCAAAGTAGAGAGGAAGGCAATCCAGGCATAATGTGAATAATATATAGCAAGAGTACACCTAGATAGAGGCTTAGATCCAGCCTGGCACTGCTTTTGAGAGTTGTGTGTGTGAATATTGCTTTACACTGGTGACCTCAGATTGCATGCTGCCCACTTCTGCCGTGGAGGCTGGGGCTACAGCATGGACCAGCAGGGAGTCAGTGTGTGTTTCCATCTTCTTAATGCATGGTAGGAGAGTCTCAGCAGCTTTGAAACATGGTCCCAGGGGTTAGCAACTGTTGCTGCCCTCTTGCCTTTCTTACCTCTGGTTCTACTCTGCCCTGACACTCATGGGACAAATTCTGCTCTTAGTCACAAGTCCACGGGAATTAGATGAGTGGCTCTCACTTATGCTGGTACAACTGAGCTCAGCATTGGACTCGCTGAGAATGGGGGCTTTTCATGAGTCACTTGGAGGAAGGAAGCATTGTAGTATGAAAGTGCTATGTGTCCGTTACCAAAGGAAATGTTTGGTTATAAAGGCATTGGAAGCTGAACTATTAGTGATCTAAATATCATCTCGCCTCAAAGAGGACTTTGTCTGGTACAGAATATGAGAGCAAGGCTGAGTGAGATGGCTTCAGCTTGGATTCTACTGATAAAGAAGTGTGGGAAAACACCCACCTTGAGGCTCGAATTTCCACAGTAGCAGCAGCAACAAAATCTGCAGATCCAGTCTGGAGCAGGGCAGATGTGAACCTAGCACATCTGGAAGAGGTCACCAGAGTCAGCATGAATAGAGCCAGTGTTTTGAAGGTCACTGGACTAAAGAGCAGGAAGAAAGAGTAGGTGATACCAAGTGATACCTCAGGGGCCTAGGCTCTTCCAACCTAGCCAGCCAAGTTGGGATAAAAAATGGATCTCCTGCCATCTGACATCATGTACACCCGGGCAACTGGCATGGCTATATGACGTTGTGAAGGTGACAAAATAAAGAGCTTTATCCTTATAAGTTGTACAGAGCCACTGGTGCTTCTGACATGGTTGCTGTGACAAAATTACAGAAAATGACTGATTTGTTTTATTTTGTTTTTCCAAACCAGCACGAAAACTGGAAGAAGGAAAAAAAATTGACCTGAAACAATACTTTGGGTGGTTTGTTTGGATTTCTTTTTTCCTGCTAAAACAAAACGAATCAACAATATGAAAACTTGTAATAAAAGCAAAGGAAACAAAGAACTCTAGTCAGGAAACCTCCTCCTCCAAAGCCCTGCCTTACAGCTCTCATTTGGGACTTACCTTAGATCAATGCCCCTCTTTGCCTGCTAGGTTTGGATTCCCATATTCAGTCCCCAGACTTTTCACCATAAAGGTTCCCCTCTAACTTTTCCACCAATAGTACTCCACTTTGTACAAGATATTTTGAATAATCATTGAACTTTGGAGAGATTCAGCCCCTAGCCAGGTGCGAAACTGGGAAACCAATGGCTTCTGGACAGCAAAAAACAAATTTAGAAATGCCTAGAGTGAATCTCATATATGCAGCCTTCACTGGATTCTGCTGCCTTTGCCTCCAAGCTCATCTAGCACTGGTGAAGCAACTTCATGGGCTATGAAGAGGGAAGTCTCGTTGTTACAGTCAGCAGGTTAAACTTGAACCTGCAGAAGAACTTCACAAGCTCTGCTTCTGCTCTGGAGAGGCATCACCCTTAAATGTGTTTCCTTCCCTGAGAAACTTCACCTGTTATTATCTAGTGGAAAAGTGAAAGGTTATGGCATGCAGTGAACTTAAAGAAATTTTGTTCCATCCACATGAACACCAACAGATCTGAGTTACTACTCAGAGGAAATATTGTGCAGGTATTTCTTCTCTGCCTCCTCCTAAATAAATCATCCTGTCATCCTGTGGGCTCTGACTGGTTTAACCAGTGCATATTCACCGAGAGCGGCTGAACAGGACCTAGAAAGAAAAGGAAAGGCAATTGTTTCTTTGAGCCACCCTGAGTGCCATGGTGACTGACTATAATGGGGGGCCAGTGGTGGCTCATGCTAACTGTGTGCATCCTCCTGGCTCACCCCATGTATTTCTCATTTACCCTCCAGCAGCCCAGGAAGATGGAGCAGCCAGCACTATGTTGCCCTCCGTCTTGCACCAGCTGTTCAGCCCAGCAGCTGCTGTTAGCAATAAATACCAAACACAGAGGGGCTGGAGGTGCCATTTACCTTCATCTGCCTGTGCAGATGCTTCAGGGCACCAGTGGGAATCCCAGTGTCACCACGGGAGCTACGTGGAAGCGGGTTGTGACAGGCAAGTTCCAGGATACCTGGCACTCCTCAATATGGGTATCTCTCTCACTTTCTCTCAGGATGAAGCAGGGCAGGGGAGCATTTCATCACCCTTGAGGATCTGATGTCCTTGCCCTCCTCCTGAGACAGAGGGGATTTCACAGCATTCACTGGTGCTGGGATACTCTGCTGGGATATGTCATTTCCCTCTTTCTATGCAGTGAGAGGGTGTTAGCACTATGATGGGCAAGGACTGGGAAAGGCCCTGTGTTTTGTTTGGCTTGAAGGAGGAACTCTTGCAGCAAGGAAAGCAGGGACAAGAAAATGACTGCTTGGGTAGAGAGACAGAGATTCATAGGCCAAGGATTTGATGTGAACTCTCTGGAGTCTGTGGGATTCTTCCTTTGGCTTCAATGGGCTTCGAAGCAGGTTCTTACAAGGAAGAGTTGGGGAGGCCTGCGGCACTGGCATAGCCCAAGGGACTGTGCAGGCAAAGGCTGAATTGCTGCCCTTTGAGGTGATGATCGTTTGGGGTTTTGATTCTCAGCAGGATCCAGAGCCCTGGCCCTGTCTGGAACATCTCTCTCTTCTCTTCCCCTCCACTCCTCTCCATCTGGTCTCTCCTGAGCTTCTGTTTTGGACACTTCTGCACTTCCCATTCCTCATCTCTGCCCTACACCCTGCCCTCCTGGGACTCAAAATGTGGGGGCATGTGAAAGGCAGTGAGGGGTGGGCTAAACTGCAGCCCAGACCTAATGGAATCCAGTGTCTCTATCTAGAGCTCTAGTATTACTGGCTGCTGTTACCATACTAAATTGCATCTGCACTTCAGGAAAAAAAAATTCCATGCTGTCTCTAGAACTGGCTTTAAAAAGGATTACACATCAATACCCAGCCACCCTGCTCACCCCCACCCTCCATAACTATTGTTCTTTCTAAGGCGCTTCTCTGACTTTGATGATGATCACTGGCAGAGTTTCAAAACGATGTATTATAAAATCTTCAAAAAAAAAAAATCCAGTTGCCATAACGTAATGCAGATTTTTGTCACTGCTCCATGGCTTCTGCTTTCAATTTCCAGTGAGGGGGAGAGACTCGGTCGCAGTCAGATGGAGACCAGCTCACATCCCCACTCCATGGGCCCCCAGGCAAAATCCCTGGAATTTGTTCTTTACTGTTTGAAGGCAAAGCTGAGGGAGGAGAGTGCAGAGGGGAGACAGAGAGGAGAAAAAGGAGCTGCCAGTCCCTGTGCAGCTCGGCAGCTGGGCACAAAACCCCATCAGTACGGGTGAAGGAGGCAGCACATCTCTGGAGCACACCCTAGCCTCAGCACACCTAAGCTGACAATGGGAAAACTTACAGGAGAATGGCTTTCCTTGGCTTTTCCATTGAAGGTTATCATTTTGGAAGGTTTTGAGCAGTGATGTCAGGTCTCAGCCTGGGTTTAGGTTTTTGATGTTGTCTGTCTGTCTGTCTGTCTGCCCATGCTAAGTATGCCTTCTACCTCAAACCAAGCATTTGTCAAAGGGGTTGAATTTTACTAGCATCTGAGCACCCGACACATAAAGTAGCTGAGCACCAGCTGGGGTGTGAGTGAGTATTTCTGTTCTCCGGCTCCTCTCCAATTCTGAGGTTGAGAAATCCCAGAGCAGAGGATTGAAGCAGAGGGATCTGTCCTGTTTTAGGGGTGGAGGAAGATTGCAGACATGGCAAGACTGCTAGGTCCCAGTGGGACTGATCTTTATAACTGACACTCCTGCCTGCAAACACTCCTGTCTTGTGCTGGATGTGAAAGCTTTAAATCTCCTTGCAAGTGTCCCAGCCTACTCCACTGCTGGCTGTGGGGAGTGTATCACAGGCTTAGTGCAGCACTTTCTTTTATAACCTGTGCATGTTTTAGCTACTGGTCAGTCATTACAAGGCCAAAGAAATATGTCCTAGGTAAAACTCCAGTTCTGGTAATTGGATTGTTTGTTACATATCTTGTGGTCTGTTACACTGTTCAGAGGTGCTGTGCTCTTGTTTGCTGTCACAGCCTAAACAGTCTGCTGCTGGGATCTATGATAAGAGCAATCCAGGTGCTCCAGTATATGGCACTGTGGCTAAAGTGACATTAATTGCATGGTGTAGTAGCAGTCCGATACCTCAGAAGGTCAGGTAGCCACAGAGATTTGGAAGAGTGTTGGGATAGATGCCTGAGCATCTATGATCACAGAAAGACCTGGGGCAGTCCTGAAAGCATAGTGATGCTGGGGCCATAATCCACCTCCTGGAATCTTCTCCTAGAGCTTGAAAAATTTGGTAGACTTTCACAAGACTTTCAGCTGAAGTATGAGGTTGCCACATGCTTTCACCGCTATGTTGGGAGGAACAGTGTCCAGCTTTCTAAGTGAGGCATGCCTTGAATTTTTGGAGAAAAGGAGCTGTTTCTGAATAGTTGAGAAGTTTCCAGGATTAATATCACAGTGCTATGACAGCAGGGTTCAGTATGAACAAGGCAGATAGGGTCTCACCTTTTGTCACAGATTGAAGGAACTTGGCTGTGTTCACAACTCATTGTACTCTCTGTCATAGCCAGGGTGGATTTGGAGTCGGCCCCATCAGATGCTGCTTGGGCTCCAAAGGTGATATACCTGCCTCCTGGGCTCCAAAAGTGATGTTTCATTTCTGTGACTTTTCCTTTCCTGGTAACATCACTTACCTTAATGAACTGCATTTAATAACAGGGAAAATTACAAAGTTTAAAGGCTGCCTGGTGTCCTGAGGGAATCTCACTCTTCCCAGATCTTACTTGATATAGAGCTTCCCTAGTGGGGGCTGTATCCAATAACTGTAAAACTAGAGCAGACTGGGGAGAATGGGAGAAACATTCAGGTTCCACTCTTGGAGAATGTCCATGACTTTTTGCAGCAGAGTTTGTTTTGGAGGAGGTAACTGTCTTTTACTGAGAAATGGTGACCACCCAGCCTGTAAAGTGCACTCGTGTGAAAGTAGCTGCATGTCATCTCCAAGCCTGACGTCTTCAATTGCTGATACCTTTTGTAGACTTTACTGGGCACAGTGGCACCTCTGGATCTCAGTGCTCATGAATTGCTTCAGTGCAGGAACACCTGATCACTGTACGATTGATTAAGCTGTATATATCTGGTAGGCAAGTGAATGTATTTAAAAACATAAAGTGAAACCTCCATCCATTGCAGGTGGCAAGCAAATTCCCGCTGGAGCTGTCACTGCTCCTCATGATCCAGGAGCATTCCTAATTTTCTCTTCTCCTCATCTTGGCTGGTGGCTGAAATCTCCAAGGCTGTAGTTATTTGGAAAGTCAATCTGCACTCTTGTTATCTGGCTTTCCACTAAAGGCCACGTAAAACTGTCCAGCCTGATAGTAGCTGCTCTGCTCCATGCCATACCTTCCCTTCACCCACCCCCTTTTAGTCCTCTTGTTTCTTTCAGACTCCTTAGGTGTGTCCTTCAGGTTGTCCACTTTTCTTCAGTGCTGATCTTGTGGGTGGGTGCAAAGAATACAGCTTGGAGGTAGATTTGGTGGAAAGGGTAGACCTCACTGGATTAGCTCCCAGAGCATCTGCAATCCTTGAGGTCTGATACTAAAAGGGAACATTCTTCAGAAAGTCATGAGCCTGTGAAAACAGGACTTTATAAGGCAGCATCACTAATACCTTCCTACCCACAGACACCCTGATACCCCTTCTGGTGTGAGCTGGACTTTACAAACCAAGCCAATCTGACCAGGAAAATCCTGGGGAGAAAACAAACAAGAAACCCTGGGAGGAGGCTGGAGGTTGCTTTCCAGAGTCAGAGCACATGCTCTTTAGTAGACAACTATGTCACAGATGTGCCTTGTCTGGTTGGTTTGTAAGGACCAGGGCCCACAGGGATACAGGAAGCCTGGCCACATCTTCATGCATAGGGGCATAGGTCCCTGTGCTCTCTCACCCTGCCTTGGCTTTCTGCTTTGTATGCTCTTTGAATCCTCTCCAGGTGCTCTTCCCTCAGTTGACACAGGCTAAGCTTCAGGATCATCAAGGTGATGGGGGAGCCCTCTGTGGCGTCTGTAGTGTCACCCCTCCTTCACCCTCCCCAAGCCATAAGATGGCATTTCAGCATCAGACACTTTTGTCCTGATACTGGTGCCAAAGGTTGCGGAAAGCCCTTTTCCTGGCTTCTGTGTCTTGCTCCTCTCAGCCACAATGTCTGCAGCTCCACGCAGGGGGGAGAGGCCGAAGCCCCAGGGAAAGGATTTCTTTTTTTTTAAATTTTATTTCCCTTCCACTTCTCAACACCAAGCAGCCATTCCCTCCCACCACCCCCCCCCAATAATGAGCTGTTGTCTTGTGCAGCATTGAGAGCTAAGTAAGCATGAAAAATTGGAACAATAAAGAAGTAGTTCTGGGACAGCAAAGCCCCTTGTTTGACAAGGCTAATTCCACACCCCCCAGCCTCATTTTCTTTCAGCCACCTTCCCCCTCCCCACTTCTCCTTTATTAAATGAACTGGCTTTTATTGGGGTGGAAGCTGGGTTTCCTTTTCCCCTCTCGCCTCCCCCTCTGTTCACATGTAATTTGGAGAGTTAATCTCCTCAGGCAGGAAATGTTGTTTCTTTCACTCTTTCTCTCTGGCCTTTTCCATTTGGCTCTTTTAATTGGGGCCCAGACCAAGGAAATGACCACACCACAGAGTCCAAGCAGGAAGCATGTTATTTTTGTTTAAAGACCCTGTGCACCCCCTTCTCTCTGCCTTGGTGCCCTGGCTTACATGCTCCTTACTGCTCCCTTTCAGCAGATGCATCCTTTGACCAGAGATTTCGGTGCCCAGGGGATGTGGGTGCCTAACTCCCCTTGGTTTTCTTGGAAACCCCAACTTTGGCACCCCTAACGCGATTCCCAACCACAGCTTTGTTTTCTCATAGGACCTACATTATGCTGTGTAGAGGGGGCTCTGCGAACTGGCATGGCTAAGAGGAGGACACCTGCAGCAGTGTGGATGCCTGCTCAGAACAGGGGTAAAACAGTCCTGGTACAAAGACAGACCCTTCATACCCACTAGTGCTCACTAGCTGATCTCAGAGAGTTGCTTCTGCATGAGAGCTGAATCAGGCCTAATCTGCAGAGTATGAGTGACTCACTGAGGCATGGATGGAGCTGTTTTGGGGAAGGCTAGGTTGGAGAGTTTTTTGGCATTTCTATTTCTTTTGTTAGTTATTCTTCCTCCTTCAAGTCAACTAACCTGAAGGTATCATGATGTAACATAACATTGAGCTATTTCTTTCATTTCTCCTACAGTGTTGAATAAAGGTACTTGGTTATTAATATTTTCTGTGGAATGTTTTTGAAAGACACAACAGTGTAAAAACTTACGGAAGTTCTCCAGACTTTTCTTGATGCTTTTTTTTCAAGTTTCTGTTAAAGAAAATAATTTGTTTTTAATGAAAAAATGGAGAGTTGGATTTCTCCTCCTACCCTCTGTCTGTCTTGTCTGTTTAGGCTGAACAAGATTTACAGCAGACCCTGTTGCTGACTATGTGTATGTGGGGCAGATGGCCCAGTATAGCCAGTATCTTGAGGGGTGCCAGTGAATATTACTTGTCGTACAAGTAATTGTGATATTACCATGAGATCTGATTGCCTGATATTCTCTAGGTGAATTCTGTCTTCAGAAAAGACAAGCAGAATTACAATCATTGCTTTATTTAAAGACATGGCAAGACAACTCTCATCTTTTTTTTTTTCTTTTAATAGAGAATCCCAGGGACAAGGAAGCTAATGGAAATTCATGGGAGAAAAACTTCCTAGAGTGGTGTGCAAAGTCAGATAAGAATAGACATTTAGAATTGCTGGGAGAAACCTGTTGCTTGATGTGGCCTCTGAAGATGCTGGCTTGATGGGCACCAGCAAGTGTGCCAAGAGCTAGGGATTCACCACTCTCCTCTAGGAGGAGGTACCTGGTGCAGAGAAGCAAGAGGAGGCTTGAAAGATTTTTGATGAGAACAGCCATTGAAGATGGTGACTATATCATGGAAATCTTCTCTGCCCATCCTGTCCCCTAAGCTGTGGGATCCCCTGTCCTACACCAGTATCTACCACATTGTTGGAGGCAGTGCTGATCTAGGAAGGGGAGCTGGGGTTCATTCACTGCTTTGCCTGGAGCAAGAGGGGATTTGCCTGGATCTCCATGACTCCAGGCCAGGAAGGCCAGGAAGAACCCAGCCTGCCTCTGGTGCCCTGGGGAGCCCAGTCTGCCATTCAGAGCAGGGCCTTGCTTCCACCTTGCCCTTTTGATGTGGAAATGCACTAAGGACAAGACTCCAAGCAATCCTGTATACCTCCTACACCAGCCCTCAACTACTTCCAGCTCCTCCAGAGTCCCAAGCTGGGGCAGACCAAGCACAGCTGCTCCCAGACACAGTTGAGAGCAAGGCAGGTCAGCAGCTGACTGGCTGGGAAACTCTCTGGAGACTCCAGTCTCCTCCTAACCACAATTTGGCCTGAACTTTCCTGGCTTTCTGGCAGCCAAAAGCTTTCGGAATACTTTTTGGCACCATTCATCCCTCCCAACAGGGCAGCGATTCATGCTGGGAGGCTAATTATTATTGAATTCACTCGTCCTTCTATAGGTAATCTCTGGCTCCCATCAGCTGAGGAAGGGCTGGGACTGCATTTTCAGGGAGATTCAGTCATCTACTATCAGCTGTTGGACTCGATGCCAGTGTAGATGGAGGTGGGAGAGTCCTTTGCCCTGCAACAATGGGAAAATTGGAGAATTCCCTATTTGATGCTCTCTGACTTCAGATATTGCCTGGAAGGAGAGGGTTGGTGGATACACATAGTGCCTCATAGACTAACAACTCTCTGAGATAAATAAAGACCCATGCTGGGAAATAAGGGTTGTAGTCTAACACCAGAGGACAGCAGCCACTCTGGTGGGAAATCACAGCTTCTGACTCTGGTGTTTGTGTCTTCTCTGGTGAAGGCTGTTGTGGGGAGCCACAGAAACACCCAGATAAAGGTAACTGCTCCAAGAGACACATTACCCTGATGCAAAATGTATCTTGCACAGACTAGTTACCATAGGGTGCCCTGGTTCAAATAGTTTGTGAGAACAAAGGGCCGCCTGAGAGTGTCACATGTGGTAGAAACATTTGGGCTCTGAGAAAAGCAGCTGGATTTTAGGACTAGATAACTAGATCCTCAGCGTAAATTGACACAGTCCTGGCGAGAGTAAAGCTATGCTGGTCTGTACCGGATAAACTTCCAGGCTCTAGAGTCAGAGTTTGAGGTTGAGTTGGTTGAGGACAGGAATCCCTGGAACATGGGGATATCCTCACCTGGATGTGAATCCAAATACAAGTTTAGTGTAGCTGGCTGGTGTGTGCAGACATGTGGCAGGATGTGGAGGGAGTGCACAAATCAGGGGCTGGATTTTTGCAGAGGACTTTTTTTAAGGGTGTTGGAAGTTCTGCTTCTTCTGACCCACAGCACTCTTTATACTAAGCAGTATGTGTCGCTCTAGGCAGGGCTGAAATCTGGGCACGCACCTGCAGACTCATGCTTTCCCTTTTGCACTGATTTCAGAACATACTGAATTCCCGCCTCCACCTGGCACAAGATCTGGTTATGATCCAGCCTCTGCACAGAGACTCGTGAGCAGTCCCCAGGTTTCGCCTGGCACTGCCTGGGCTCCCTCCGGCTTGGCTGGATGGAGAGGGATGAGCCCCTGCTAGCCACAGAGCACAGCTTTGTGGATGGGTCATGGTTCACTGACTGTCCTTGGGGCTGTGTGGGATCTGGCTTTGCAGGGACAGTTTTAACTGTGTATGTAGAAAATGAAAGGCCGTATCCTGCCTATAGTTACACCCCAGATAAGGTGTTATGGGTAAAGAAGTGCTACCCCTCTCTTTGTACACCTCAGTATCATCTGGATGGATATGTTTCCTTTTATTTAAAAGAAAACAAAATAAATCCCAGCAGCATCCTTTGGTCTTGCCAAGATGCCTTGCAGTGTAACCTCACTCTACAGCAATCTCAAGCCTTGACTTCCAGTTTCCTAAAGCTTAAGCGTGTGAAGCCAGGTAAAGGGAGAAGGTGACCATGAAACTCTGCCTGGGGGAGAGAAGCTGGGATCTTGCCTATGCTTGAAGTTCATCAGCTTAGATTAAGGCAGGGGCAGGTAAGCTCTAGCTTGAACTTACAGTGCCAGAGGAATGGTGTGGGAGCTGTTGAGTGTGTAGCCACCCTCACTGTTAGATGGCCTGCTCATGCTTCCCAAGGGCCAGAGCCCTCCACAGCTGTGTGGCTCAGCTGAACTGCTTGGCTGGGTGTCTATATCCTCGCTCCGCCACACCACATCATCTCCTAATGTGCATTTCTGCTGTGATTTAGCAAAACTAGCCTAAAACAGTTTACTTTAAGTAGATGGTTTTGGGTAAGCTGCCCCCTGTTCCAAGGCAGCCTGGATTTGGTGGAAGGTTGCATGTCTACATGGCTGTTAGTGCTGGGCTCAGGTCATGCTGCGAAAAGCAGGGAAAACCAATGCATCCTGCTCAGGGCTTTCCATGTGGGGCAAGTCAGGAGCCTCCCCTAGGGCAGGGGCAGCACTGGAGGTAAAGCTGTGCTCGCCTCTGCATTATCACTTACCCTGCAGCACCACATGGGGCTCAACTCTGGGGTGTGAGAGGCAGGCAAAAGTGGGAAGACTGAGCACTTCTGGGCAAATTCCAGATGCTCTGGGAGCCAGGAGAGGTGGTGAGGGCCTTGAGCAAGAGGCTGAACTCTGTCTGCTCCTGGTCTTTGGCTGCCATTTACAGAGTACAAACTGAGGTGTGTTGGTGACTTGCTATGGGCAGGACTAGGATCCAAGTATGACTCTTAAATTCCCCAAGAGAGCCCCTCAGCCCTTCTGTAAAGCTTGCTCTGAGCACAGGGATGGGGCAATTCCTGCAGCAGGCTGGCAGTCCAGGATTTGGACTGGGAGCAGGGTCAGGTGGCCCAGAGATAGGAGGACACAAGGGTATGGCACTGGCAGGGGACCAAAGGAAGGTCAGCGAGCACCAGGACAGAGATACCCGGGTTGTCAAGAGGCTTTGAGGACTGACATGGAGCTACTGGGGACAAGTGAGGGCTTCTTCAGGCTACATGTATGTGGCAGGGGTGGGCAGGGAACACTGAAAACCTGTGGCAGAAGTTTCTCTTGGTACAAGCAGGTGGAGCCATGCCTTGGTTAGGATAGTGCTGCTGAGCAGGAGCTGCAGCATGAGTGTCTGAGGCACTCTCTCTGATGGGGAGACCCAAGGGCATCTTGCCTCTGGCTACGGATGTGTGTGAGAGACACAGGATGTGTCACCAGGGCGCACAGCTCCGCAGCACAGCTTGCCCACCCTGAGGGCAGGGAGGAGATAGTTAACCCAGTCCCCCAGGTTCTTGGCTTTTACAGAAGACGATGCCACGCTCTCCAGCTCACTGCCTGCCTGCCTTCCCCCTCCCTCCCTGCTGCCTGTCAGAGGTCTGAATAGGGAATTAGTTTTGCCTGCATTTAGACCTCTTAATTAGCTATTCTTTTTGCTCAGCTTGGGAAGAGGAGGGGCAAGAGGAGACCCTTGCACACCCCCAGCTGGGCCCTGGCCCTGCTCCTGGAGCAAGCACAAAGGAGCCCAGCAGGCAGTGCCATCGGAGGGCGCTGGGGACGCCAGGACCTGTCAAAGCTTGTTTCCCACCTTCCAGAGCCAACCTTTTCTGTCCCAGCCAGGCAACAGCCTGCCTTAATTGGGCTGAAAATCTAATCATTTGTACCTCCAGGCCTGGGAAGGGGGCAGGGGAGAGCATGCAGGGCCAAGGCTGCAGGAAGGGAGCAGGGCAGGGAGACTGGAGAGGAGCTGGAAGAAGAGAGGTGGTGGAAGGAGGGATGTGAGGGAAAACCGAGAGGGAAGCATATAATAAAGAAAGAGAGATGAGACAGGAGAGGAGTGAGCAGAGTCCTAGAAAGTGCATAGACTTGTGGAGGAGTTGAGAGGACAGATTTTTTTCTTTAAAAAAAGTAAAGTGAAAGTTATTCCTCTGAAAAGAACAGGGACGTGCGTGACTAAAGGTTGGAAGGGGAAAAAAGCAGCAAAACATGTGTCAGCTTCTTTCCCTGATCTCCATCTGCTCTGAGACCTGGACCAAGGCTGTCTTTGTGGTTCTTAGAGGTGTCCCACCAACATCCAGAGCTTGAGATACTCCTGTACTGCAGACTTTGTTTGTGCATGACCAGAGACAGGCCCTGCTCCCATCTCATTATAGCTCCCATCTCATTATAGCTTTGGCACTATTGCCCTGCATTTTGGGTACTGAAGACAACCTCCTCAGTGTCAAAATAACATTTCCAAGCTTTAGTCAAAATAGAAGAGGAGGAAAAAGTAGTTCCCAGCAATGGTCATTCAGCTTCCTAACATGTTAGTGGAGCAATGACTGTTCCAGGAGTTATGGTCTTGGTTTATTTGATCTAAAGGCTTTTCAAAGGTCTGGTTGCCTGTGTTATTTGTGATATTGGGGTAAAGTCTGGATGTCCTGGTCAGCATGCTAAGCAGTGTTCAGGCCCAGTCCCTATAGGTTTGCCACCCTGTAAGTCTGACTGGTATGTTCAGAAGGAGGGGCTGGTTGCAGAGTGAGAAATATCCGCCAGGTCTCCTTGCATCTTGCCAAAGCTGCACAGGACTTTAGGTCTCACACAGCAGAACTTGCCATATTTCGCTTTCCTTCTGCCCCATTGCCATTCCTGGTATTATAGCCAGGCCTTGCCGTTGCCCCTGGGACTGCAACATCTTCCCTAGTGTGACTCTGCCACAGCACTTTTACCTGTGTCTTGATCCCATCTACTCCTCAGTCTCGTTGGCTGTCTTGTTCCTTTGTTTACATTGCTTTACCTTCCTGCTTTAAACACCTTCACTTTACTTTAAACACCGATGTTTTCCTGCAGTCTCTTTTTTTTTCTATTTTCTATTTTCTTCCTTTCACTTGCTTTTGTCTTTTCTCTGCTTCCTTCCTGCACATTCAAATGTGCATGTAGGGAGACAATCTCATCCCATAGGCTGATCCTCTGCTGGACCTCTGGGGTTGAGGAGCAAGAAACCCTGCTGGGTTTTAAGCTTGGACTGAATTCATTGATGAAAGAGATTATAGGCTGTGATCATCTACAATAGCAAGGGCTGGACTTGGTGTCCTGGGAAGTTACTTCCAGTGGTCTGTTCTTAACTCAGACACTTACTATCCTAAGGAGAGGGCTTGTCAAGGAGCCTGACTCCTGAGAAGCTTTATCTGCCCTGTCTGAAGCCAGTAACCATATTACTGCTACACAGAAGCATGCTCTGAACCTGAGTATAGCTGTTGGTCATGCCTGCCATCTCCCCTGTCCATCTCCTGTTAGGGCATCTGAGAGAGACCAGAACCACTGCTTGTAACAGCCAGCGTGGGAGAGTAAGTGGAGAAACCTCCCTCCCACCCCCTACATGCTGTGTGTTGCCATTTGAAGCATATATAAAAATATGCTTCAAAGCCCACCAAGCCAAGGTGTTCTGTTCAGTTGCTTACAGAAGGTACCTGCACAGTGCAGATGTAGTACTATTTAGTGCCTTATGCCATCTGGACAGAATGTCCTTATCTGCTCTTATGAGATTCAGTTAAATTAAAAACTAGGTGTATTTTGTTTCAGCAGAGCAGAGAACACAATGCATATTACTGCAGCAGCTGGAAACCTCCCCTTATTCAGGCTGGTTGTGTTTTCAGGCAGCATTGTAGGGGCAGCAGCAGAGGGAGAATCTCTAGGCAGTGCAAACACATGCAGATGATTCAATTGTCTTTTAAAAAGTCTTTTAGCAGAATTTCTTCAGTTCTAGAAGTTTTTACCTATATCCTCAAACCACACATTCTCTGACAGCCCTCTGTTTAACTTAAGAACATTTAATGTCTCCAAAATTACACACACAATGAGCGTTCTGTGTGTGTATGTTCCCTGTCCTGAGTTTTATATATAGAAACAATATTTTCTCCACAGCTTCTCCAAGCTGGAGGACAGTGTCTTATTTATATCTCATCCTTTTTCTGATAATCTAGTTTAAAAAAAAAGCAAAAACAAAAATCAAAACATTTACCAGAATTTTATTCTCTCTCCAGCCATAGGAGTTCTAGATCCTGACGAAATGCCTGCTTCCTATCTGTGCAAGGTTGGAGAAGGACACCCTCCTAGCAGGGGAAACTGCACACCTTGGCTCTTCCCCATCACTTGCAACACACTCTCAGGAAATGCATTCTGCCCATTCTGCCCACATGCACAGCACCACGTCCAACCTGGGAACAGGATGGCCACTGGGTAATTTGGTCTGAGTCACCAACACCAGTCCCCTGTAGTTGCAAGCAGCAAAGGAGAGTCCACATAACGTCTGCTCCCATGCCCACTACCTAATACCCTAAACCAAAGTGGAGACAAATGATAAAAGGTCACAACTACAGGGTGCAACTAGATAAGCAGGAGAGATGGAGGCATCAGGGTACCCCCAAACTGTTGAATGATGGATATTCTGACAAGACGTTACTATCTTACACAGCGTATAATTAGATTGAGGAACTCATTGTGACAGGATGCTGTAGAGACATACAGAGAGTAAAAGGAGGCAAGAGCAGACTCCAGCCAAATGAACCCAGGGCAGAGAGAGACTATTGAAAATGAAGCCACCATGGTCCAGTGGATGTGAAAAACATCCAGCATGCAGGAAGCAGGCCAGCACAGGGAGAACAGTGATGAGTGAGCTTGCAAAGGGCCCTGGGATGTGCAGCATCTGAGACCTGCAGTGAAGAGGAGGTGGGCTGCTGCATGACTCACTCAAAGGCATGCTGCACAGTGCAAGGCAGCTGCCTGCTGCCAGCTGCCATGTTCGTAGCCCTGCTATTAGATCCATGACCAGCATGATTACAGCTGGTCTGCAGAGCCAGCTGCCATGGAAATCCGCCAAGGTAGGCAGCAATCTTCGACTGAGCACTGACAAAGTACAATACAGCAGTTCTGCACCAGAAGCTCATCCAAGTTTCTAATAAGAAGCCCACAGAGCTAGAGACATTATTGCCTAGAGTCAGTAATAGCAGATCCTCAGAGGTGCCACTCCTGACTAGGCAAAGAGGGAGAGGAAGCCAGCACTTTGGCTTGATGTTCATCTAGCCCAGAATATCCTCAGTGCAAGAGAAGAGTGGCAAGCCCAAAGTGTTCATTGGTGTGAATGGGTCCTGGCACAGTGCGTTAATAGCTCTCACAGCCAGCTACAGCTAGCCTTTTGGTAGCAACACCAATGGGAAGTAATGTGTAGTGAGGAGGGACTGAGGGACCTCCCAGGTTTCAAAAGTACAGCTGGGGAGAGTCTGTTCAGAGGGAAAGGAAATCCAGAAGGGCACATTACAGAGCTGGGACTAGTCTTTCTAAGGACCAGGGTGCTGGGCTCCGTGAAACTTTTCACAGCTCTGTAGAGTGTCATTCCTTACACAGGACATCTGTGAATCCAGCTGCAAACAGCAGCAGACCAAGCTGCAGCAGGACCTGGGTCAGCTGAGGTAGCTCTGTTCCAGACAGTGATAATGACAAATTGAAGGCAGATACAGAGTAGCGATCCTGCCCTTGAGGTACCCTTCCATTTTCTAGCAATTGATGTCTAAGGTACTTCCTGAGTCAGGAGTGGTATGTGTACTATCCCATGTAATAGCCACCACTGAGTCTGCCCCCTGAATTTGTCTAATCTCTTTTCAAAGCAGTGTATATTTTTGGCCTGTACAGCATCCTGTGGCAATGAGTTCCACAATTTAATTACATGTCGTGTGGGTTAGTAATGCCTTTGGTCTGTGTGGAACCCAGCGCCTGCTTGTTTCATTCATAATTTCTCCCTGTAACCTCAGCTTCCTGATTCCAGTGGAAATTAGTCAGCAAAACTCTGGGATTCCAGTGACTGGTGTCCTTTTAGCTGAAGGAGGCTTTGGAGGCACACAGCCAGAACTGACCTTAATGAAAAACATAGGGAGTTTAATATGAGCAGAATGCCTGTGCTGACTGGGAATGTGAGGAAGACTGTGGTGGGTGCTGCAACTGACAAGTCTGTTAGAATGGGGAAAGACTTTGGGAAACCCATAAGGGGCCAAGGAGAGCAACCTCAAGCAATTTATCGGCACTGATTTCCTCAGGCAAAAGTTGCCCAGCAAGGTTCATGTCATCTGAGAGCCATGAACCTCAGGGACGAGGAGTCAGTGGATGCATGACATCAGACTGATGTCATGAAGCAAAACAGGGTTATAAAAAGAGAAGAAGCTGAAGTGCTACTCCCTTGGGTACTTCTGAAATTTGCGTCAGAACAGAGTGAGAGCTGTAACAAGGGGAAACCTGGACAGTCTCCTGCCATAGAGCATCAAGAACAATGGTACCTTGAAGAATGAAGCAATGAGTAGCTTTCAGTGGCCCTTCTTAAAACACAAAATTTGAACCTTATAAATTAAGGGAGAAAAGTTCGAATAATGTAAAAGTGGCAAAGAGTCTGACTTGGAAAGTCAGAATACACAAAGCACATCACGAGTCAATGTCCCATTGCCTTGTGGGGTGTGAAAGAAAACAGCCAACAGAGCTACTGAGAACTGACAAATGTTCTGGAAAATCAATGAAAAATTCAGGAGATAAAAGAAGACTAGGGCAAAACAGGCAGTGCTGAGTATGGCCACTAACAACTTGTTTTCCAACAGCTCTTTCCTGTGTGGGTTCTCTGATAGCTTAAAAAGTATGAATTTATCAGTCTTTCCTTCAGTAGCAGTCCCCAAAGGGTTTCCCTCCTCTATTCCCTTATTTTCACAAAATTAGTGGGAATATAATATCTTTGACCTCTTCGTCAAATTTTGTTGAAACTTGCCATCCCATTCCAGAGTTATTGGAGCCCTCACACAGACACAGAGAGACAAGAACATGTCATCCCAAAAGGCTTGTTTCCCTGAGAAACCATTCTAAAATGGTATCTCTCATCCAAGAAAGGTGTTTCTGACAATTGTCACTTAATAAATCTAATTTCAATCTCTTGTGAATAAACAGAACATACCATAATAAAAAGCACTGCTGAATAACCAGTATAGGGCTTGGAGTGACCAAATCTTTCCAGACAAGTTGAACACAGTTACAACATATGACAGACAAGGTGATGAGCTACAAAATAGGATACTTGATTTTAGTAGATCATCTCATTCAGCATGTCAACAAAGCCTGTCTCCAGGAAGGCCTGTCTCCAACCTGTCTCCAACAAGGCCTTAATCAGTGCTAAATACCTGCTGTCATAGGTGCAGAAATCAGGTTTAAAATTTCTTTCATTTTTGGCCTTATCAGTACATCTAGATGAGTAAGCAGCACGGAGCTGAAATTTGTACAGGAAGGTAAATTGGGAAGAGTTGCAAGCGGCAGCGAAGCTGGACAAATTTTGCTAAAGGAGCTAGGTGTTCAGATAGAGGTTGTTTTCCCCCTGCAGCCCAAAACCATGAATGTCTTAACAGCCCTCGAGTGAAAGACTGTAATATAGACTGCCAGGACTCCCCGCAAGGGTGTAAGGCTGCAGGGGACTTGCAGAGGGAGTTTCCAGAGAGACAGTTACCCCAGCACTGCTACATGAGTATCAACAACGTGGATGGAGTTTGGAGAAGACTGACAAATGATTATCACTTCTGAATTTGTGGAGAGTTAAAGAACGAAACAAAAGCCTTGGTGGTGACTAGGAGGTGACAGGACAGGATAAAAGACTGTGATAAAAGACTGCGAGAAGTGCAAATGTAAGTTGACTTAGATAATAAATGGACTTTTAAGGCTTTTAATGGTGAGTGGCAGGATGTGCCCAGATGTGGAACTTTTTTTTGGTGCAGAGGGTCAGTAAATCACTTGCCTACTGGGCAAAAACTGCCAAGTACCTGCTACAGCCTAAAGCAACTTCAGATATGGGTTTCATATCAGCAAATTCACTGGAGCTGGAAGGAAGGGTAGAATGATCTAGTGAAGCAAGTGCTCCCCATGCTGTCTTTCAAGCTCTTCTTTAGCAAGGAATTAATTTCCTCTTTGTCTAAATTATAACATTAACAAAATGCCTGCCCTGCTGGCATGTCATAAGCCCTGAGATGCAGCGTGCTATAAATTATCACCTCCTCGTACCCATTCCTTGTCTTCATTCTATGATTCAGACATTCCCAATAGACAGCTGGGTGCTGGAGCAGGAAGGTCTGGACTGAGCTGAATGAAATTTTTTAGATGAATAATTTATTGCTTTTTTGCTAAATGGAGATTCAGAGCAATCAAAACTCTTCCTGAATTTAGATCAAATTAAGAAAATAGTTTCCTCTGGAAAAAAATGAAATGTCTGGAAAAGTTTCATTTAGGCATTAAAAAATGAATTATTTCATATTTTTGTTTTGAAACAATATTTTGAGACCAGATTTAGCTAAATTTTATATATATATTTAAATTAGAAAATTGAAACCAGAACTGAAATGGAACATTTCCATATGAGAAATCTGTTAGGGGGAAGAAAGGAAGTGCTCATTTTGATGAGAAAACAGGGGCTTTCTCTACCCTCAATTTTTTTTATTTCAGTCATTGAACCCAGATGCCCTGTATTAGCACAGCCATAGTCTGGGGTCACTAAAAGTAATTTCAGTAACTTTTATCACCATTTACAGTGTGAGGGTCAAGTTTATCCTGGGCTGAAAAGCACACTGTAGTGATGTGTAACAGACCCTTTTTGCTCATACAGCATTCAGCCATTGCTGGCATTTACCAGTGCTCCTGGCAACCCATCTTGGCAATTGCCTGTTCCTCTTGGAACATGCTACCAGCCCTGACATTTTGGGTTGGCATTTGCCACGAACAGCTTCTGGCCCCAGGCAGCTGCTGAGTGATTCGGAAGTTTCAGTTTTGGTAAGAATGAGGATGTGGAAATTTCTACTTGTCTGAAGAAGAGGAGCTGGGCTTCCTGTGCCCTCTGTGCTGGAGGACTGGGCTGCTGTCTCAGGCAGCAGTGGAGGGTCAGTCATGGGATCCACGTTGTGGGGCACAAATTGAGGGTTGTAGGTGGTTCTTGCTATTTTCCTTCAACACAGAGACAGTGATTGAATGAAGCCTTGAGTTGGGGACAAAATTGCTCTGCAAGAACAGAAATTTATTTTCCGAAGACCTAATGAGAATGTATGTAATGGCTTGTCATAGGTGTCATCAAGTGTGTTTGAACCCAGCCCAGACTCAAAGACCTGGGAACTCCTTGCTGGAGGAGGCCACAGCTCCCTGCGGCCCTGCAACCTCTAGCTGAGCAGTGGCAGCTAACGCTGAGGCAAAAATCCAGGTAAAGGGTATGGGTGCTGTTGTCCCTCCTCAATACACTCCCAGACTCCGGCAATTGACAGTTTGAATCCTTTCTTTGAATCCACATACCCTTCTGATCTCCATGCTATCCTACAGCAGCCAGCTCCACAAAGTATGTGCTATGTGAAAAATAACTTCCTCTGGACATTGAAAACACCACTGTCTGACCATTTCATAAGGTGCCATGCAGTACACATCTTCTGAGAAATGTTGACACACATTGCCTGTTCATTTTCTCTGTATCATCCACACTTTTCTGGACCCCTCCTGCTCACCTCAGAGCTCTTCTATTTGAGCTAAAAGTTCAATAACTGGGATAAATCATAATCCAGTATCTTCTAATCCAGACACTCAAAGGACACATGGTTTTTGATAGGGGACCAGCAGCCTCGGACACCACCTGCCAGTATGATACTTTGAAGACGAGGGGAGGCTTGTGTCCTTCCAAAGGAACCTAGTTGCTACAGGGAATATTTCTATTTTCCTTTCAAAGTCGTTTGCATCAGGGGAGTTAACTAGTGCTTGCATAGTGATTGTGGACTCCCCATCAGTGGAGGGTCTCTTGACTCTGCTAGACAAAGCCATGGCTGACGTGATCTAGTGTGGGCAATAGCCTGCTCTGAGCAGGCCAGGTGACCTTCAGAGGTCCCTTCCAGACAACATTTCTATGATCCAATGCTGCATGCCCCAGTTTATAATGATATTTTGAAGCCACTGTCTTTCAAAAGAAGATCTGATAATCCAGTTTGAGAACTAAGTGGTCAGGATGTTGGGAGAGAGAGAACGGGAGAGAAGGATTAAGGCATATTCCAGGAAATGTCTTTCCTGATGAGATCCTGGGAGGTGACACATTTCTCACACATTTCTGAGACCCATCAGGACATTTATGAGGAGTAAATAGGTTTGCCCACTCCTGCAGAACCAGTGGGAGTTGATCTCTTTAATCACCAGGAGACAGGGAACCTCCAAGTCTTGGAGGAGCTGGCTCCATCGCTTGCCAAGCCAGCATCCATGGAGGCCAGAGCAATCCTAGGACCATGTGTGGGAGGTTCAGTATCACCAAAGCCTGACATTTCTTCTGCACAACAAGGAGCAAGGGTAGGTCAGAGAGAAGGGACATGGGTTTGCTTCCTCATGTTTCAGGTAGCTCCAGGACTGACATTTCTCACTGGTGTGAGATGGGCCTCTCTGCCCAAGAGAAGCTAATGAAAGCCAGCTGGAGGCATGGGCTGGTACTGGATGGAAACTGGGATGCTATGTTGGCATGCGGCCTTGTGCTCACCCCGAAGAAGACAGGCCTGTGGCTAATAAAGTGAGCACTTTTGTTGTTGAGCCTTCCAAGTCACCTCTCTCTTTGTTTTCATACCTCCTGCCTCCAAGTATGAACAGATCAGGCTCTGCATCAGCCAGGGGAGGAGCAATTTCCTTTTTCCTTTAAATCCTTCTGAATCCAATGGCTGGGCTGGTGTTCAGCTCTTGGGTGCAATTTGCACTGTCCTGAGCAGTCTGCCCCCAACACCTGCCATCTCTAGACGGTAAGGGAGCCAGGAAGGGTGCAGAACAGGAGTGACATGACTTCTCCCCCAGCCAGGCTGAGCACTGAAGCTGTTTCACAGAGGCAAGGTGCAGTGGTGTGACTTTTCCCTTGCAGGCGCTTCTTCTCCTCGTAAAAGAGATTTCTTTTTACTCTGAAATATGAATTGGCACACTTTGAGCACAGTCTAACTGGGAAGTCTGGATGCCAGGCACTGGCTCCACAACAGTCTCTGCAGCTCAGTGGTGGAGATTATGCCAGTTCTGAGCTGCAACTTCTCAATGAAGTATGCTCAGCCAGCTGCCTCCCACTTCCAATTCTCTTTCATAGCCTTATTACTGGGCAGCAGGGAAACTGTGGCTGCCACAGATGCTTCACCTGGCATTTCTCACTCCAGTCTGCAAATTCAATTTATTTCAGCCAAGGAAGACAAGAATATATATTTGACAAAGTTTCTTCTAACACAGGACTCTCAGCAGCATCCCAACTTTCATCAGTTCAGGCTTGAAATCCAGGCGAGTGAGCCTTCTTCTACCTGCTATCTTGTCAACAGGCCTGATTCAGTGTCTGAGAAACTATGTTTTTTCTGCTTTCAGTAGGCTTTGTTCAAGCCCCTGGCTGAGTTAAAATTCCACCTATGTGAGTTTGTCTCAGAGATGTGTTTCTGCCAGTGTATTTGTTCTTTGCCCTTGATTTGGTTCCAGGTTTACTTGTCCGTAAAACACTATGGAGATGTATGGAAATAAACACATAAGCTGGGTACTCAAAGGAACCTAGGGGAACACAGTAGGCAGAGCCAGCTGCAATGCAGAAGGGGTTGGATGCCAAATTCTCTCTAAGTTCCTGTTTGAAAAAGCCCAGCCATAAATAATAAGACAATATAATAACATCATCTCCAACCCAAAGCAAGTGGTTGTAATTCTCCCTTCACACCCTGAGGAGGTATGAAGCCCAGGAGAAAGGCAGCTGATGTGGAGTGGAGTGCACTGGCAGAGCATCCTGGAGCTCCCCATGTGCCTCTCCAAGGCACACCCTGCCGCAAGAAGGCAGAAGCAGGGGAAAGCTCACAGGACCCAGTTCACAGACGCACATCTTAACACCTGTGGAGTGCTTTCCATTCAAAGTCCTCCACTGACTTGAGCAGCTCAGCAGGGACCTCCAGCTCTGTGCCCCATCATTAATGGCTAGCTCACTTGGCCAGTGGCAAGGTCAGGAATAAACCCTCCCCACTCAGGCCTCTTGGGCCCACTCTATGCCTTCAACACGCCAGCCTGAGCTGTGCTTCATTGCCCTCCTACCCCCCAAGGACACACAGTACATTTAGCAGGTCAAGAACTAAGAGCACATTTGCATTTTGCCCAGATTTGCCAGTTAGTTGGGAACCTTCAGTCTAGTCAGTTGCTTATTTTTTTAAAGCAATGAAAGAGATTTCCCAAATCCAGTTGGATCTAAGATTACACACAGGCAGAGACACCATCAGTCTCTGTCAGTCATTCCCTCCAGGCCTGAAAGTTAGCAACAAAGGAGTTGAAATGAGTGAACAGCAGTGCTGATCCTCATTCCTTCTTGCCTTTGCAACCGTGTAGCAGTTCACAATACAAAGTGAGAGCAAAGAGAGTGTGAGAAGCTACTGTTCAGATCTGGAGGCATTTCAGTTCCACTCTGTCCCTTTGCAAATGCTTGTGAAAGATGCAGTGCAACCAGGATTCACATGTGGAAGCAAGTGGCTCTTTTAGCAGCCTCACAGAGGACCACAAAGGGAAAGAGAGAAACGCTCTTGGCCCAGTCGACAGTTTGGCATGGCTTTTGTCCAGATGGACCTTTCAGGGGGTAGCAGCAAAAGGGCAGCAGTGGGAAGGAAAAATGTCCAGCCAGGGGAGAGCTGTGAAATGGTCATTCCAGCAGGAGGACTGGAAGACCATGGTTCCTCACTGTCTTTTCCTTCAGGTAAATAACTCCTTCAGTTCAGTGATGTTCAGACTGGGCCATCCTGGAGTCATGGGCTTCATACAGAAGAAGCGGTGATTTCTTCATCAAAAACTAATAAAGAAACTCAAAACCTTGGATCACTCCCAGCACTTGCAGAGTCATTTCTACCGGTGGATGTCATTTTACAGACAGATGCTGGGATGCAGAGAGGGCAGCACCTGCCTCTGCTGCTGGTGCCATGAGGCAAGGAAGCCTCAGCTGGAGACAACCTCACCATCCTCGAGCACCTCACACTTAACTTCCCCAAATCCCTCCCTGCCGGGCAGAATTGGGATCCCTGTTTGGCAGATGAATCACCAGGAACACTCAGAGAGCAGTCAGGCCTATGCATGGGCCTGTGTCTGAGCTACAGCAGGCCATACTGCCTCTTTGTTTCATTCTGAGTGCATCACACCTCATAACACTTTTACAAAGAACGGGGCAGCACTAGAATCTCTGTGGGCCGCTGTGGGATGAGTTGTTCCCACAGTGTCTGGCAAGAGCTTGAGGAAGGTATTCTCTGCCCACAAGGAAGTCCTGCCTGGTTGTTTTTTTTGGGAAACTCATAAGCGACCAAGGAGAACAAACTCAAACTTCTTGAACAACAAGGAGAAAAAGAAGCCTGTCTCACACCAGTGAGAAATGTCAGTCCTGGAGCTACCTGAAACATGAGGAAGCAAACCCATGTCCCTTCTCTCTGACCTACCCTTGCTCCTTGTTGTGCAGAAGAAATGTCAGGCTTTGGTGATACTGAACCTCCCACACATGGTCCTAGGATTGCTCTGGCCTCCATGGATGCTGGCTTGGCAAGCGATGGAGCCAGCTCCTCCAAGACTTGGAGGTTCCCTGTCTCCTGGTGATTAAAGTTGCTTTGAGTGTCTGGTCCTCTGAGCCCTGCTCTTTTCTGATGCCCATGCCCCTCTAATGGTGGGTGATGGTAGCAGGAAGAGAGGTCTGTCTTAGTGGGACTGTCTGGGATGTAGCTCCTCAGTGCTGCCATGCAGATCAGAGTGGCTCTGTAAGAAGGACCCAGCAAAGGATGTGAAGGTGCACAAGCTCAGAGCAAGGTGCTCCAAGACCTCCCAGTGTGCTGGTCAGAGACAACATGAGCCACCTGCTAGGTCAGCTGACAAGAGAGTCCCATGGGCACAGCAAAGCCGTAACTAGGTTATGGGAGCAAGTCTCTGCTTCCTGAGGCCACTGGGTAAGGCAACCCATGGTTTGCAGCCCTGATTGCTAAACAAAGGCTGGCCTTGCTATATGGGAGCTCAAACTATAGGCCTTGCCCAGCTTGATTTGATTACAGTAGCATTTGTAACTGTTTAGTGACATGTCTGGCTACAAGCTTGACCATTCCCCCCTGCCCTGGGTTGATAATCAGTTAATAACCATTGCAGTGAGCAGTGTTTGCCCAACCAGAGGCCTAGGCTGGCACACAGTTGTCTCCTTGTAACAGGTTTGGCATACTGATTCTTTTTGCTGTGGGCAGGAATCTCTTTCTCTGCATGTGTAATTGGCTTGGCTGGTCCTTCTTCCTCCCAGCTGGCCATGCGGTAAGCCATCCCTGGCTGCACGGCCCTATGTGTTGCTGGTGCCGCTGTGTGTTCAGCTCTAGCTCCTGCTGGGACGGTATGGGAGAGCTGCCCAGGGCTTCCCAGAGTGTGCAAAATGCTTCAGCACAGCAAAGGCAGCTGTGGGAGCATGGGCAGCCATGCCAGAGAGCTAGAAGATCGGTACCATGGGTCCAAGCAGGCACATTTATTGCAACTGGCTCAGGTAAGCCTGTCGTAAGCCCATTGCAGTGATGTTGCTTCCTTTTTACAGCAGGCTGAGGGCAGATGTATATAAAAGCCCAAATGAGATGTTCTTGCAAAGCTCAAAGTGGGGTTTAACTCATTGTTCTTAGGTAAGTTTGTGATACTTCGTTTGGGATAAACTGTTTTAATGCATGTTTCTGGCCAGCTGTACTTTTATTTAAAAAGATGATGAGAGAAATCACTGTAATTTAGATTCCTGTGAGGGTTTTTCCTTAAGTGAAAATGGATGTATTTAGTGAAAAAAATTTGTCCACGTACATTTTTCTGTGGCCTTCCATGCAACAACGTCTCCTAAGAAACAGTCAGATTGCCAAGTTGAGAATGGTGTGTGCTGAGGGTGCCAGGCTGGGGAAAAGAGCTGGGCTCAGCTCCTCGCTTTGCTTCAGACACAGCATGACAGGTCACCCAGGTCGCTGCACTGAGGTCCTTTGTAACCTCAGCATAGAGGTGTCCCAGGTCAGTGTTAAACTGGCTGACACAGGTGAAGTTGCAATTTAGTCAGAGCTGTGTGGAGAGAAGTGAGATAACTGAACTATTTGAGTACTCCCTGGTCTTCCCAGGTGGGTTTGACACAGTGCTGAGCTCTGTTCTGCTGTGTCCAGGCTGTTAGCAGGACTGTAGCTCTCTTGGGTACTTTTCCATTACACAGCAGTTAGAGTCACGGGTTGGTGTCTCTGGAAGCATCACTGCTATGGTGTTCCCTTCAGCATTCAGGTCCACCATGCCTCGATAATGGTTTGTATCCTTGCTAAATCCTGGATCATGCCAGCTGGCTCCCTGGGGAGGGAGCCTAAGGGCAGGATACGGACTGGCTGGAACATGACCTGCTGGTGCCATATGGGAAGGAAAGCTCGAGCCAATGCTTGGGTCTGGCAAGAAGAGGCGGTGGGGTTCCCTATCTGTAAAAGTGCTGTGTCCTCTGGCGGTGTTTGCTGGGGGATGACACTTGCAAGAAGAGATGCTTTGGGAACAGACTATGTAAGTGCCGTAGCTAGATCTTTGGTTCAGTTGCAGTTGATGGAGATTCCTCAAAGCTGTGTTGAGCAATGAATATCCACGGTATATTGCACTGGGCAGTGGCTTGCCCTGTGTGTCTGCACAGCAAGAGTTACCATCACCCTAATCCTGGTCTCCCTGATTTCAAGGTGGCATGGGGCAAAAGATAGGACTTGTCAGAAGAGGGGGCAAGTAAGAAAAGGAAGGGATGGCAAAGTTTTGTGTCCCCAGACTGGCCTGGGGTAGGTCATTTGCTTTTGGTTTGCATTAGCAGCAATGTATTCTCTCTCGAGAGTGGCTCAGAATTCTCTGAGGCAGAATTGCTCCTTTGCACTGCCACCCTTAACTACAAGCCATGTCCCTGAGGCATGCTCTAGCCCTTTTATTCAGGACATTTTCAAAAAATAGCTGCCCTGAGCAGTTCTTGCTGCCTTTGACTAGTGTTGGCAGAGACTACCACGTGCAACATGACATGGCAACATTGCTCTGTGTCAACACATGTGGTGACAGATGTATGCCAAGCGGGTAGAGATGTCAGAGCTCAATGCTGTTGTTTTTTAAAGTTGGCGGCTCTCCAGGGATCATTCCTGATCTCTCCACAGAGGACTGTTCCTTCAGATCCCCAAGGAGAAGAGTTTGCACTGGCGAGTTTCAAAGACTCCATCCTGACAGCCCAGTTTCCTCAAAGTCCCCTGGAGCAAGCAGTGGGTGTTTTAGGCTGGAGCGGGGTCAGGAAGATCAAACTGTTGCACAAGGGAGTTTTCCTTGTGGAATTTACTTGCTGGAGGGAAAGATTTCCTGCCCACAAGTGCTGGGCTAGAATGACTGATGTATGCGAATATTTACAGGGTGAACAGTAAAGTAAGTGCTGATAGCTGCAGTGAAACAACCCTCCCTTTCCCTCCTGCAATGTCAAAACCTGTCCAGAAGGAGCTGTACTGAGACCATCAGCCTATTAAATAAGGTCTGTCAGGTAATAAGTGTTATGGTCACCACTAATGGACTGAGACCAACAAGATAAAACCCTTTGCCTGGTGCAGCCTTCTCCGTCATCCTTAGTGTTACCTGTCCCAATCGTCTAGATTATAGGCCACAAAAACTGGACATAATCAACCACAGGCTTTAAGGGGAGGAAATCCCCTTGGACTTCTTCACATGCAATAGGGTTATGGTACCTCTTTTGAAGCATCTGGCCGCTGCTGGAAATGTGCCAGAATTTGGACAAACCATTAACTGGAACCAGTATAGCAATTACTAGGCTATCAGGGATAGAAGAGAAATAGGAGGTTGCAGTGAGTGATATCAGATATGGGAGACTAAGATGCCTCAGGTAGAGTTCAGCGTTGACATCAACAGAGTGCAAATGACAGCAGAAGAGAAGGAAATCCAGGCAGCTGACGGGGATCATAAGGTATACCTGCACAGAAAACAGACAGGTACAGTCCTAGGCACATGGCAGGAAAAGAGTTTGGATCATAAATGAGTGAGCCAGAGAGGGATGGAGCACAGTACCAAGGTGCCAAGTGAAAGAAAGGCACCACAGGCTTGAAAAGAAAAAAAATACCTCATGATGAGGACAAAAAAGGAAGGCAGGAAGCTCAAAATAGCGAAAAGACCCTACTTGGTATAGAGAAAACGTGTTTCTGAGGCACAAATAAGCCCTTCCCTGAAGCATAAGGGGTGGTTTCTCTCTCCCATTAGCTCTTTGGCTGCAAGAGTACATCTGAACTTCATGCAGGGTAAGTACTGGCAGCAATTGCTGTGCTCCCAAGAGCATCGCTATGAGGTCTTACTGAATTCCTATCATGATGCCCAGTGCTGCTAATTCAGCTTTCCAGAACAAACCTTTTTAAAATACTTCTGCATTGCTGCACTGAGGAGGGGCTCCACTGGGCAGCTGAGGAAAAGAAGGGGTTTTGTTTGCATTCATGGCCCGTAGCTCTGGAAGATGGAGCTGTGTATGTAACAGAATAGGTACCAGACCTGCACAGATTTAGGGAGCTAAAGCCAGAAGTTAACTGGGTGTGGAGAACAGGACAGTCCTGATGGGAAGGGAAGACACACCTGTGAGCTGGTGAATGACTCCATTAATATCTGGACTAATAACCTGCTTACAAGAATTAAAGTTAAGGAGGTCTACGAAGAAAATGAGAAACACTGTGTGTGCATCCCTTTCATTTGACCCTTATGGTGACATTTTTGCCCCAAGGGAATCTAGCCAACTAGAGATACTTGATTCTTGTGTCTGATCTCTGCTGTGCAGAAGCACATGCCAAGTCACAACCAGCCTGGATGAGTGCACACGGTTCGCTATCTCCCTAGGATTTAGAGCAGGGACTGCCCAGGTTTGGGGAGTAGCAAGCCACTGTCAGCCTTCCAGATTCGTCCTGTTCTCAGCATACCACATGGAACCAGCAAGTTCATAAACTCCACTGCTTGAGTCTGTTCCATGGACCACTGCCAACCACTTGCCATGGCATACTTTGGGAACCACTGCTTCAGACACACTGACGAGAGCAGGGTAATGTATTTCTACTGGAAAATAAACATACCTCTAATGAAAACCCGGTGCACCATCGTTAGTTGTTCTTTTTCTTTAAGTGAAAATTAGGGCTTTTGTCCTGTCAGACACAAGCCTTTCCCCACACTTGCCATGCCAGCCCATCAGCATTATTTCTCAAGCATTAAGAGAGCCTGGAAAACTTAAACAAACAGAAACCAACAGAAATCTCCAAAAGAGACAAAGGACATTCGGCTGGGAGTTGGGTGTTCTCCCTCTCCTCCCCTCTCCTCCCCTCCCCTCCCCTCTCCTCCTCCTTTTTAGGTTTTCAAGCTTGGGCTTCCTGCCATCCTGCATTGGACAGAAGACTTTTTAGTGGTTTCAGGTGTGTATTTCAGGCTTTTGTGCCTAGAACTCAGGGAGTAGGGATGACTTTGCAACAAAGATATTTTCTTCTGTATCTTTACCCTTGGCATTTGAGCTAAATCAGTGCTACCTGAAACAAACTGGAAGATAAAAAAGCTCAAGTCAGTTGAATAGCCCTGTTACTAAGATTATATCACTGATGTTTTACTGCTAGAGTAGAGATGGTCTCAGTACCAAAGGTGAAATAAAAAATTTCCTTTTTTTTCCCACAGAAATGTTTCAGGTCTTCTTTAGATGGCAAAAAGATGTCAAGAAAGGGAAAGAACCAAAAATAAATAGCTTGCAATCATTTTATCCCTCAGAAGGTGTTTTTAGCATCATGTCTTTCTTCTTATAAGGAAGTATTTTGATAAGACTTTTCTGTAGGTGATGTGTGTCCTTTCCAACCTTAAATCCTCTAATTAAGGACTTGATTGTGAGCTGGGCTATGTGCCCATAAAGAGCAGTAAGAGGGAGTATGAATGGATAGAACTACTCAGG
Organism: Apteryx mantelli; assembly: GCF_036417845.1. Classification (NCBI taxonomy): domain Eukaryota; kingdom Metazoa; phylum Chordata; class Aves; order Apterygiformes; family Apterygidae; genus Apteryx; species Apteryx mantelli. The sequence goes on along the minus strand of NC_089993.1, from coordinate 1,614,323 downwards.
TTTTTAGCCCAAGCACAGAGTCATAAATAGGTTTTTGCCCCTGCGCCTTTGGTCCCAGAGAGAAGAAGAGAATGGGAAGGGGCTGGAGAATGGGACTTTGGCTGTTACAGTGGGCCCAGAAAGCAAAATGAAGCCTTAAATTTCCTGTCTAGGGTTTTTTTTTTCATTTTTTTTTCTTGAAAAGTTAAGAAAAAAGCCAGATGAAATGCTTCCTTCCCTTCTGGAAAGTCAGCTAGCATTGCAGGAGCCGGTTGGCAGCCGCCGTGTTAGCCCACCTTGGGCTGCTGGCCTGAAGGGACAGGAGGTTCTTCAAAGCCCCCTGCAGACCTTGGTGCCTCCCCCCTCCTGCCCCCACTGGCCCTGTGAAGTGCCAAACACCATTTTCCAGGGATTTTGCCTCCAAAAGGGGACACCTGTTTCAGCCCACCCTGGACAGCCTCTTCTCTCCCGTGGGAGACTTTTCAAAGTGACCTAGCTGTGCCCAGAGTAAAGCCATCTTTGACTGGTGCAGGATGATTAAGAAGCAAGTTTATAAAGCCCAGGAGACAGCTAAAGGAATTAAGTTACTTGAGTGCTTTGGGATCCTTCAGGATGAAAAATGCTGTATACATGTTGGATTTTATTATTACAATTACAGTCAGATGTTAATCCCCTCACTGGGATTTGCTAACGGAGCAGTGCCAACAGCAGTACATCTCACTGAGTAATTGCCCCATTCCTGACTCTTGGGTGTCTCTTCCCTGAGTTGCTTGTCTTTACTGTGTTTGCTTTAATTCTGACACTGCTAAGAGACCTGCATTCTCCCACCCAGCAGTGAGCAAAGGCAGAATATACATCTGCCTGTGCATCAAGGCTGACTTATGTTCAACCATCGCATATGTATTGGATTCAGAAAATCGGTAACAAGAGTGTTTAACTGATAATATTCAGTATCAAGGGATAATGATACTGACCTCTTTTGCAAATTGTTTTGAGAGATAATGATAAAAGAGCCAGGGAACAGGAGTGTTTTATCACTGTAACTATAGTCTGTATGTGTGTGTGATACAAATAAGTGAAGAGGCTCAGAGTTCAGCAGACCAAGCCAGTATTATGGTAGCAGAAATACACAGCAAGGCAAGAAAGACTGAATACTTTTAGACTGTGTGCTTTAATTCCACATACTTTAAATAATCTGAACACACTGTGACCAGTTCTTGAGCTGCTGTGTGGTGGTTTTGTCCCACTGAAGTCCAGGGGCCGGTCTGACTTTATACAAACTCAGGCCTGGATCCTTGACCTCTCCCTGTTTTTTGTTTTTTTTCTTTGAGTCTGATCCTGATGTTTGGTGTTTCTGGGATGAGAGAAAGACAAAACCCTGGGGGAAACGTTCCATTTCTAAGTTTGCTGAATTTATCCAGCTCCATGTGCGATCAGCTTGCAGCTGGTGGGGTGCTCCTGCATGGCCTGCCATTGCAGCCCTTCAGCTTGTTTGATGGGTCATAAGCATCACGTGGTGAGAAACTGGCACTGCAATCTGTCTCATTCCTTCTGCACCCTGCTTTGGACCCAATGGGTGGCTGGTTATCTCATGCCTTTGGGAGGGAGTGACTGGCATGGACAGGAGTGTTCTTACACACTGTCAGCCTGGAGGAACCAGCTGTGTGTCCAATTTCTGGACATCATTCAAGTGTGAGCTCAGTGGTGAGCAATGCGGAGGTAAAGGAGGTGAGAAGGGTTTGGGTTTTTGCTATGTTGACACACACCAGGCTCTGTGCCTCAAAGATTGTGGGTCTAGGTCTCTGCCAGGAGATTTAGATCTTTTTCCTCAACCCCACGTTATTTGAGAAGGGGGTGAAGAAAAAGCCACTGATTTAACCCAGCTTGCTTTCAAGCCATGTTGCTCTTGAGGGACAGAGGGGAAAAGGTGCTTTCTCTCAGGCAGGAGTGATGATGCTCTTTGGAAGACTTAACTTCACTTGAAGAAGGTGCTGAGATGCTGACACTGGAGCACATTCAGTTGTGCAATGATGTAGAAAAGGTTATACTCTGGAATGCTGTCTCTGGGACAGAAGCTGTTATAACTTGGTGCCCTACTCATATTTTAGCACTGTGTACAGCTGGAAGAAGGCTCTAAAGGTGGTATGGGCTCCTGTGGAGAAGCAGACATGAGACAGGGCAGTAGGAGGTAGGGAAAGCAGAATTAGAGAGAGGACCCAGTTATCAGGAGGCTTGAGCTGGAACTGGACTGTTCTGGGCTGATGGAGACACAAAATCCTAACTCTGTGCATGTAAGAGTGCTGGCAAGGCTTCTTCATGGCCTGAAGGCCTTTGCTACAAATGTTGAGGCTTGACCACTGCCATACTGACAACCGGGATGATTGCCCTGAAGCCTGTTTGCGTGGCAACTCCAGCCCTCTGGCTCTGCACAGGCAGGGCTGCTGTCCAGCCAGTGATGTGAGGACACTTGGCGTGGGTGTCAGATATTTCTGTGTTTGGGACTACTCCTTCGTGCACACTCACAACAGCTTCCACCTCCATGCTCTCACCTTTCCTGCAGCAAGCCTTGCCGTCGCTTGTTTGAAAAAGGAGTATTGGGAGAGTGGCTGAAACCTGTTGGGACAGGATGTGGTGGCCGGGGCTGGGGACCCCCACCTTCCCTGGGTGCTGTTCGTGCTTCCCTCAAGGCAGGGGGCCCCGTTTTGGGGCTCAGGTCTCCCGGCCCCGCTCCCTCTGGGCACGTCTCGGCACTCGCAACCCGCTTCCTGCCATTTCAGGCCATGCTCTCCCCCGGGCAGCCCCGCGGAGCCCGCGGGCCGGGCCGGGGCAGCACGACGGGAGCGGGCCCGGCCGCGGCGAGCCCCAGCGGCGCGGCGCCGCTGCCCCGCGCCGGCAGGGCTGCGCTTGGCGGGGTCGCGGGCGGGGAGGGGGTTAAGGGTGGGAGGGGGCGCTAGGACCCGGCGGCGCCGCGGCGGCGGCCGGGGCTGTCACTCAGCGCGCGGCGAAAGTGACAGCGGCGGGGCGGGCCGCGCGCCGCGCGCCGGGCGCATATTTAACTTGGGCGCGCGAGGGGCGCGCGGCAGTGCGCGCGGCGGAGCGGGGTCGGCAGCCGGGCGAGCCGGGCCGAGCGGGCCGAGCCGAGCCGAGCGCGCAGGGCAGGGCAGGGCGCGGCGCGGCGCGGCGCCGCCGGAGCTGCCCCGCGGCTGGATGCGCTGAGCGCGGGCAGCCGGGCCGGGCCCCTGGAGCGGCAGCAGCAGCGGCGGCGGCGGCACGGGCTGCCCGGGCTGCTGAGCGGCGGCCGAGCCCCGCGCTGCCGGGCCCTCGCCGAGAAGCTGCTTCGCGGAGCCGGGGACGCCGCCAGGGACCGCGCCGGGAGCCGCGGGCGCGCCGCCCCGGCCGTCCCGCCTCGCCGCTTCCCCTCGCCTGCCGCCGCCTCCGCTGCCTGCCGGCGACCCCCGCCGCCGCCCCGTCCCATCCTCCGCGGAGGATGCCCCGGGGGGCCGCGGGCCGCCCCAGCCCCTCGCCTCCGCGGGAGCCCGCGCCATGAAGAGGAGCCCGCCCGGGCCCCGGGCGCAGCCGGCGCCGCCCGCCGCGGCCGCCTGAGCCCCCGCGCGCCCCGGCGGTGCCCCGCGCAGGCGGCGCGGCGCAGGGGCCGCCCGAGCGGGCCGCGCCGCCGTGACCCTCCTCCCCGCCCCCTCGCCCGGCTCGCCCGGCTATAAAGGAGGGTTTTATTCTCGGGCTCCGGTCTCACGCCAAACCCTGTCACACCGTCTAGACAAGCTGTCGTGGGGCTCAGCCCAGCTGTCACCATGGCGATGGAGACGAGTCCGCTGTGAATTTTGGGGGGGAGAGCGCGAGCGAGCGACAGCGGAGGAGGAGGAGGAGGAGGAAGGCTCTGCCGTCGCCGTAGCCTACCCAGCCGCCGCCCGTGGGGGAGGCACGGACCCCCCGGCGCTCTCGGCCCCGGCTGGAGCCGGCTCGGCGGGGAGTCCCGGGGAGCGAGCCCGGGCCGCGGGAGCGGAGGGAGCCTCAGATGCGTCTGTCACACAACCCCGGCCGAGCTATTTAAAGTAACGGGCCTCGCCGGACTTTGTCTCTGCCTATTTATGAATCCCCGGGAGTTGGCAGGCGCCGCCGGGCAGCGCTAGGAGCCGAGCCCGCAGCGCCAGCCCCGCGGGGAAGCCAGCGCCGAGCCGAGGGCGGCGGGTGCCGGCCGGGCCGGGCCGGGCCCGCCCGGAGCATGACGGCGATCCGGGCCCTGCTGTTCTGCTCCTGCCTGGGGCTGCTGCGGCCGGGCTGGGGCCAGCCCTTCCTCCGGCTCCGGCCCTCGCCCAGCGACAACCTGCCCGTCAAAGACATCGTGGAGCACCCGGACCCCGAGTACGACCCCAAGGAGCAGGACCTGGACGAGCGGACTTTAAGGAAGAAGCTGGGCAGCCATTTCGACCCCAGCTTCATGGCCGTGGCGGTGCCGGGCCCGGCGAACGCCTCGGGCGCCGAGGCGGCGGCGGCGGCGGCGGCGGCGGCGGCGGCGGGGCGGGCGCGGGCGGCGGCGCCGCTGCCCGCGGAGCTGCGGCGGCTGGAGCTGGGCGCGCCGCCCCACGGGCCGCGCCTCAAGGTGGGCAAGAAGGCGCGGCGGAAGGTGCTGCAGTGGCTCTGGGCGTACACCTACTGCCCCGTGCTCTACACCTGGAAGGACCTGGGCGTCCGCTTCTGGCCCCGCTACATCAAAGAGGGCAACTGCTTCGCCGAGAAGTCCTGCTCCTTCCCCGAGGGCATGTTCTGCAAGCCCGTCAAGTCCGTCACCAAGACCTTCCTGCGCTGGCACTGCCAGGGCTGGTCCAGCCAGAAGTACTGCACCTGGATCCCCGTGCAGTACCCGCTCATCTCCGAGTGCAAGTGCTCCTGCTAGCCGCCAGCCTCGCCGCCCCGGCCCCGGCCCCGGCCCCGGCCCCGGCCCCGCGGCGGCCCCACCGGCGGGCGGCTCCGCGGCCGCCCCGCGCCGCCCGGCCACGGACACCGGCACCGCCACCCAGGCACTGCCCGCCCGCCTCCCCTCGGCCCCTTGCACTGGTTTCTTTTTTCGTTTGGATTTTTTTTCCCCCCCGGAGGGGGGGGGAACCATTTTTGACTTATTTTAATGTTATTTTATTTGAAAGGGGAAAAGCGAACCCAGGAACTGCAGGGCAGGCCAAAGGCACAGTAAAGCACTACAATCAGATGTCTATTTTTATACGTATATAGCCTTCTAACAAAAGGAAAATAAAAAAAAATAAAAAAATTACCAGCCGTGTAAATAGAGAGATTTTAAAGGAAAGGGGGGGAAATTGCAGCTGTTTTTTATTATTATTATAATTATTATTGTTATTATTATTATTTTAAAGACATAGGACCACATTTTAAACCCATCCCCACAGAACCTGAGCACTTCCCTGCAGAAGGGAAGGGCAGAAATTTCCTGTAAAGATGGTTTTAACAAAAGGAAAAGGAGGGGGAAAAAAAGAAAGAACGGCAGCATGCCCGAAGATGATTGTTTCTCTGTGCTGTTTTTTTTTTTTTTGTCTTCTTCAGACCTTGTCACTGGTGTTTGAACTAATTCACCAAGCTCTTGGGTTTTTTTAAGTGTATAACAATTAATTAAGGAGGAAATTTTAAAGAAAAGTACAAATCTATGAAAGAGTGGAATCGTTTTGTTGTGTGGGAATACATATAGTCATGTAGAAATGTTAAAGGAAATTTTCTGTGTACAGTTTATTTATTTTTAACATTTGTGTATAGGAAAAAAGCTAGAGATTATGCCAGAAACTATTGGAAATGTTTACTTGAATATTCCTTTAAAAACATATCAATGTAAATATGAGCTATCACTGATCAAAACATTTTTAGCAATAAACTCTATCTTTGAAGAAAAACTCTGTGCTGCACCCCAGCTCCCTGGGAAACCAGCGGAGTCAAATTCTTGCTCAGAGCAGGTGATGAGGAAAGTGCTCTGGCTGGGCCAAGCTGGTGTAAATCAGTGAGATACACTGGAAGCTTGTAGAGCTCCACTAGTTTACACCTCTTGGGGATCCCGCTCTGGGTTTTCTTTCTGCTGGGGAGAAAAAGACAGGAGAGAAATGGCTCCTAATGCATAAAAGAGCAGAAATGTCTTGGACAGGAGATGTCATCTGAAATCCTTGGGAAATTCTTGCTTCGTGCAGCCCTGCCAGTGCTCTTGCGTGCTCTGTGGCTCCTGGATTCAGCTCTCTCCTACTGGCAGAGGAAGCGCTAGAGGTTACTGCCCCAGCCATCAAAACGCCTGACACAACTCAGCAGCCCCATATGTCAGAACACGTTTTTCCTGTCTGCAGTCGCTAGCACAGGAGGGAAGGATGGAGAAGAGTCCTGTGCCCAATCCTGCTGAGAAGGAGCCCCAGGGCTGGCATCTCTGCCTCGCAGCGTAGCTGAGTGTGTCCTGGGGTCAGGAGGAAGCACTGATCATGCAGCGGTGCTGAGTGCCACCAGCTTTGAAACCCTGCTCACCAGGTCTGGTTGGGGCCCCTGCTCTCCTGCTGGAGCTCATCTGAGCAAAAGGTAAGGGAGAGCACTAGGGAGGCATACAGCCCTTCGCGGGAGCTCAGCACCTCCTTGGCAGCAGCTTGAACAGCTTAGCAAGGGCATGCTCCTGGGAGCTGTCTGGAGCGAGCAGGCTTGGGAGGAGCTCAGCACTTGTGAGCTTGGGCACTGACAGTGCAAACCTGCTCCCAATGGAGGTCTGTCTAGGGCTTGGACCAGGGCCCTGAAAAGCTGCCAGACTGTCTCCCTCCTTGCTCTGCATGGGCTGCTGGTGGTGCGGGGAAGGTCTGGCTGTTCTCTTCAGTGTCTGAAATGCGCCCAGCATCCTCAAGGAACAAACTGCTGCTGGAGGCCCTTGCCAACGAGGAGCAACACTCCTGCACTCCACCAGCTGTGCATGGAGCAGCAGGGAGAACCCCATCTCCCTCCAGCTCAGCGCATGCAGCAGGGACCAGATGAGAGCAGGCCTGATGCAAAGCCTTCAGGAGGCCACGGGAAGGCACAGGGAACCTTCAGAGGGTTTGGCTTGGGTCCATCCGGCTTGAAAGGAACAATGGCATGTGGCTTTTTCTGAGGGAACAGAGGTCCAGTGAGCCTCTCTGGAGCAAGCAAAGCCTGCAGAGACTACAGGTCACAATCAGAAAGAGAGAGGCCAAAACAAGGAGAGGGCTTTTTTTAACAGGCAGGGAAGTGCAGCTTCATGGGGATGAGGTAAGAAAGGCAATAATGTCCAGCACCTGAAAGAGCTTTGTAGCCATCAGCTCACCCGTGTGAGAGGAGACAGGTTGGTCTTTTTGTGTGTTTGTCAGTGAGGGAGCGGGGAATGGGGGGGGACATGGAGGGCAGGGTGGAAAATAAACCTCGCTAAGGCAATGTGCAAAACATCAGGGGCATTTGGGAGAGGAAGGGGAAAGTTCATTTTGCAAGAGGAACAACATCTGTGGTGTGGGGGCCGAACATCTGTAGGAGGGAGCATGGGGGGAGGGCATTCTGGGAAAATATTTCTGACATAATCCCAACAGTATCTGGTGTGTTGGGATTTGGTTACAAATGGCCCTCTAACGTCTTTGTGCGTTTTGTTCTGCTGGTTCCAGGGGCACACAGAGACCCCTGCTTTGTGCTAACCTGGGAAATAAACCATTCCCTGGACTCAATGCCTGAGTTCAGTTGTGTGGGGAAGGGGGGTGGGAATGGGGAAGGAGAGATTTGTGTGAACTCTAGAGAAAAACAGCCTAAAAGCCTCCATGCCATGTGCTGGGGGGAGGGCTGCCTCCATCTCTAGGGAAAACACAGTGGCGCTGCTTGAGATGTTGGGTTGTCTGGATGCAAAAGGAAAGAGAGCCGAGAGAGAAGGTACTTCTGCTTGGATGTGGGCATGGGACAGGGATGGGAGGGAGACTCCGAGGGCAGCTGTGGGATAAGTGTGGTCTTGCTGGGTCTTGCTGGGCCTTGCTCTTTCTAACCTGGCTGCCTCACAGGGGCACAGTTACCTCATGCTGACATGCCTCCTGCTTAGCTGCTCCGGGAAGGCGATGAGTTGGACGTGCGATGGCTGGGCCGTGGGCGTGATGCCTTGCCTCGTCTGCTGTGCCTCAAAGGAGTGAAAGACAAAGGGAAACAAGGCCTGGTTCGTTGGTGCGGTTATTATTATTGTCTCACCAATCTGCTTGTGATTAAGGGACAAGGGTGGGAGGAGAGGGGGCAGAACAGGCCTCCATGAGACCCAAGATGTGGTGGGTGCCACTTCTGAAGACATGGGTCTTTTCCTCCATACACCCTGGTGTGGTGGCATCAGAGAGAGGCCTAGAGCAGCACGGGTGGGTGGCATCCTGTAGGCTGGGTCACACTTATTATCACATTGGCAAGAGACATACATGCATGTTCGTGGACACATACTCTGGCAGGCATGTACGTGCCCACTCACGGTCACCCAGATTATCCCTCTATTCACCCAGCTCCTAAGCTATTTGCAGGGGGATGCTGTCTTTGCCCCGTGAAGCTTCAGTGAGGTGCATGCTTTGCCAGTCTCCCTTCTCCATTCCATGCAGCATTTCCACACTCAGATCTGCCTTCCCTCCCAGCTGCTCCCCTGTCCTCCAGCCTCCACCATGCCACTCCCCTCTGTATCTCCTCTCTCCTCTGGACAGACTGTCCTGCCTGGGATGAGAAGCATGCTGATGAATATGGACTGAATTTCAAAGCATTTTCTGCGGCAGCAACAGCAACAAAGCATTTGGGGCAGGAGCCCTGACTCTCTCTTTGCTCAAATGGCAGAGTCTCAGGGGCTTCCAAAGCCCCTCTAATGCAGCCGCACCACTTCACTGACAGAAGAGGATGAGGTGGCTAGCAGGAGGATCAGCAGCTTAACCCTGTCTTCCTTTGGGTAGGATAGAGTACCCATGGCAGAGGAGGCTCATTGAGACCCAACAGCCACGCCAAGCAGTGCAGATGCACATCAACTGGCGTGATGGGGAAATGAAGGAAGCTTTCCTCCCCATAGCCAGCACTGGCTAGAGCTGACCTGCTCCAACACCACATGCTGTGCCTGGGCAGCTCCCTTGGTTAGGTCGAGTCTGGATCTTTTGCCCTTTTATTCCCTGAAAAGCCCTGCTCAGAGCAGAGAGAACCTCTCACAGGTTTGTAAAGATCTCCATCTCTTGCTTCTGTGTGTCATGGCCCTTCTGCCACCTGGGGAATTACTCTCCTCTTCATGAACCCCAATTTTAGATGATCCTAGCCACAGGTGTGGACTTGTTTGTCATATGAGAGAATGTGAGCTCTGGATGGCTCCTGACTTTTGACTCGGTGGTACAGAGGTACTTCTCCTCCATTAGAGTCTTTCATATCCTCATTTGGCTTTGACACTAGTTCTGCCGTACACGGGAGGTTAACTCTTTCCTCTCCATTGCCAAGGGCATTTCATCCCCATTTTCCTTTGCCTTCTTGCTCTGTTTAGCTCAGGTCTGGGTGGATCCTTCCCATCAGCTAAAGCAGGTCGCAAGGAATGCAGTTTCTGTCAGCATGCCTGCTCTGCCAGGATGACCCAGATTCACAGTGCCAGAACTCACAGACATCTAATGTCAGCTCTTGAGATATCTGACTCAGGCCTGGGTGATGATCTAAGCCTATCACTCATCATTCCTAGAAAGGCAGACGAGTGGTCTAGAGGGAATAATTGGTTTCCTCAAACTTCTTATTTCAAGCTCAGACTAAACTGGGACTTTTCTGAATGTGCAAAAATGTGCTAGTCTCCCTTTTTCTCCCCAGCATGAGTGTTTGTTGTCACTTGACTTTGCAACTAGGCATGACATCCAGGAGATGTCAGGGGAAAGGAAGTCTCACTCTGTATCCTGCTCTGTCCACCAGAAAGTCCCCAGAGAGTCTGTTCCGCTGAGTGTTGCTGGCCAAGAGCTCTGGGTAACCTAGACATGCCTCCTCCAGACACCTCCATCTCCTCATTTATCACCATGATGAAAAGCATACAACTACAACTAACATTAACATTACTAGTGTCATTACAGGCCACGGGTGGAGTGTGCTAATCCCATGGAGGCATACCCCATGGAGTGGACAGAGGTGGGGTCTTGTCTAGCCATCTCCCCAGGGCTGCCTGGTGCGGAAGTGTACAGTCCATTTCTTCTGTGTGAGGCCCACCTCAGCCTGTGTTTCTCTTCACTCCTTCACAATTCTCCATAGCTCCTTGTACCTCCATAAAACCAACCATATGCTCAGTAGCTCCTCAGCAAAGCTAGGCCCTAACCCCTCCACCAGTGTGCTTGTAAGGGGAAGCAGAGGGCAATCCAGGGTTTTATTCTCTTCCATGCCAAAGGTGTCTGAATGACTGCCAGTTCATTTGCAAGAAATATGCATGAGTCTCCCTCCCCTCTCACTGATTGAAAACAAACATTAACAGCAGCGCCATCCAGGAGGCATGCTTGCTCTGCGGCATTGGCTGTTTCTTATTCTGCTTAAAAATGTCAGACATCCTGTCAAGGAGCACGGACGATATCACGTGGCTCCTGGGAGCCCAATCAGGAAGGCAGAGCAACAAAGAGCAAATCATGACTAGCTGGGAGGAAGCGCTTCCAAGCAGACCATTGGCTAAAATGGCTCCTTCAGGTGGCTGGTGAATGAATCCATTCACAAAAGCAGGGCCAGTTTGAAAACAGCAAAACAGTCTACATATTTTTTTGTGATGGATGAATCTGCCCAGGAGACACCCAAGCTTTGGAGCAGATGTGTGGGATGTGGCTGGTGCAGTTGTGCCTGATCCCAGCATAGGTGCAGTGAATTCAAGAAGAACGATTCCACCTTTCTCAATTTGGAGGCCCCACTATTCCTCCAGGGGAGGTGCAATGCCCTACTGAGAGAATTTAAGTCTTCTGCCAAGCTGCATGGAGCAGTTCACAGACCTTTGATGGCCCATGGCCCACATGGCAACACCACTGGACACAAGGGTTAACACTGCAATGTGATAGGAGACTCTGTTTTCCACATTTAATGTTACACAGATGTTCTGAACATGGAGAGCCGCCTAGACAGAAGCCCACACTTTCAGAAGCAGACAGAACATATGATGGAAAATGTTTCTCCTCAGATCTGGAAGCTGGGGATAAAGTGTAATTACTTTAGGCAATTGCCAAATATAGGTCATGGATGCTCAGAGTGCCTGGCCAGATCAGCCGTGTGCTCTGCCTTGTCACAGAGACATGCAGACATGGCTTTTGGAAACCAGTTATCTCCCCATGCTGTAAGATCAGAGAGCACAGTGACCAACTGAGCTCATTGGCCTTCCCCATTAGTCAGGATGTGGACCATTCCCTCCCTAGGGAAATCTTACAACCCACTCCAAAGCTTGTTGAATTTAAAGGAAAAAATGGTCAGGCCTTTGGAGCCAGTTCTGTCACAGCTACTGGCAGGTACTCCAATGAGGTCCCTGGAGCTCCTAAGGCGGGTGATTTGCACCTGACAGCCAGCAGCAATTCTAGCACACTGGGCACACTGAGATCATCACGTTACGGCTTCTCCATCTGCAATGTTGGTTGCCTTGGAGGCAGCCTGGAGGGGAGATGGTATGAAACAGAGCCATGCAGCAGGAGTATTTAGAAGTGAAGTAAAGCCTACATTTCTGGGTGCAAGGGCAAGACGGCCTTTGGGGAGCAGGCTCTGGAATAGGGAGGAGAGAATAACAGTACTGGAGAAAGAGAGCTCCTTGTCGTGGAACTTGGCTCATGCTGAGGAATTATTTATAGGTGTTCAAGTCCATATGCTTCTGGGAGGGTTGTACAAGAGCCATCAGATCCCCTCTGAGGCTATTTGTGTCCTCATGCATTGCCTGGTCTGCTTCCTTCCAATTCATTGCCAAAAGACACTGCTTTTCTCCAAGAGGTGGTACCAACAAAGGACTGGGTCTTCAGCCCTGGCTCAGCCTATCTGCTTTCTTGGAACATGGGCTATATTTCATCCTAGAGCTGAGATGAAGCCCAAGACTGAACCGGTGCTCAGCTCACCGATCATGTTTTAGGAAAGAGCCTACTTTTGCCTTCTTCCTTCTCACCAGGAATTGCAACTAACAGTCCTCTTGGATGCGTCTTTGAGCCAGAGGTGGCAGCATGCCGGTCAATGGGTAGCCACAAAGCTGGACTTTTTTGCTAATAATAAAGCAAGGTGTTGTTAAGGTGTGTTTCTGTGTAGTGTTGTGGTGCCCAATGGCAGTCCCTTGGGCTGTGCTATGCTGGGAGATGCTTCCTCAGCCCAAGCTGCCCACACATTGCATAAGTGTGGTTTCTTACCAGGAACACCAGGGCTGTGCCCTCCTCCCAGACAGCACTTCTGGCAGCAAGTGCCTGGAGGTTCACTAGGCTGTCCCCAACTTGGGTATGTGACTCCTATGCTGGGAGCAAGCTGAGGTACCCCAAGCTGACCTACAGAGAGCAGGTTCTGAGGACGGGCGTGTGGTGCATCACATCCCATTGCTGCTCGGGTCTGCTGCTGGGATTCAAACAAAGCTAATGTTCACTTTTCTGGGACAGCTGTAGCAGTTCTGTTCTTCCTACGGAGAGGCTGTGGTAGGCCATGCTCAGCTCGGCAGTGGAAGCTTTGCCTTACATGTCAGCTAGGGCACTGGGCATCCTGTGCTGTTCTTGCACAGAGCTCCCTCTCCCCAGTGCCTTCCTGGGCTCGAGAGAGGCTTGAGTCTCAAAGTCAGGCCAGACACCACAGCTTGAACACACAGGGCAGCTGATGCCTGCAGACAGCAAAATGCAGTAGGCCTGTACAGAGCTCTAGGGAGGGTTTTCTTCATGTCCCCGGGCTCTTGGGGAGAAGCTGGCTCTGTGGGGAGGCTGCGTGGGCGGGGGGAAGGGACGTGCCCGCCGTGTGAGCCGTCCACGCGACTTGCCCCGGGGCGCTGCCCGCGTCCCTCTGCCCCTCTTCCGCGGGGCGCTGCGGGCAGGGCAGCCCGAGGACGCACGACCGGCCCGCTCGGCCGTGTCACCCACGCGGCCAGGGGACAGCAGGCGGGACGCGGCTACCGGGAAGGCGGGGAGCCCCGCAGGGCGCCAGGCACCGCGGTCCCCCACCTCCCCCGGCCGCAGCTCCCCCGCGGGCGGCGCGAAGGGCGCGGCTGGGCCGGGCCGGGCCCGCCGGGCCGGGCGCCGCCGCGGCGCCGTGGCTCGGGGAGAGAGCGCCACCTCGCGGCGGCGCGGCGGCCCCGGGCGCGGCGGCCCCAGGCCCCAGGCCCGCCCCGCCCCGCCCCGCCCCGTCACGGCGGGAGGCCGCGCGCGGCGACCCTGCTCCGCCCGCCCGCGGCTCCGGGCGGCGCCCTCGGGCCGCCTCCCGCCCCCGGAGCCGTCCCCGCCGGCCGCCGCGGAGGGAGCGGGCCGCCGGGCCGCGCGCCGTGGTCAGGCCGCCCGCCGCCGGGCCCCACGCTGCCCAGCCTCAGCTGGCCCTCGCGCAGCCCCTTCCCCACCGCGTGCCTTGGGGTCTCCGCTCACAGCCCCTTCCCCACCACGCGGCTTTGAGGTCGCTGCTCACAGCCCCTTCCCTGCTGCACGGCTTTGGGGTCTCCTCACATAGCTCCTTCCCTGCCGTGCAGTCATGAGGTCGCCTTGCGCAGCCCTTACCTGCCACATGGCTTTGGGGCCACTCACACAGTCCCTTCCCTGCTGTGCGGATTTGGGGTCTCCTCAGGCCCTTCCCCACCACGTGGCTTTGAGTTCTCTACCTACAGGTTTTCACTGCTGTGCAGTCATGGGGGTCTCTTCGCGCAGTCCCTTCCTGCTGTGCAGCTTTGGAGTCTCCTCACACAGCCACATCCCCTGGAGAGCCCCTGATCTGATTCACACTGGTGCCTCCAGACTGGTCCTGGGCAGCTGCTGTGGCTCTGAGCGATGCTGCCTTGCACCTCAGGTTGCTCCAGCCTGCTGCAGTGCCACCTCGCTGTGCTGGTGCTCCCTGACCAGCGCCAGTTCGGAGGTAGGCAGGTGGCCCAGCAGCAGCTCAGCTTGTGCCGTAGGCAGGGGCGCCAGGTAGTAGCCAGTGTCCTGGCAAGGGCTAGCCTTGGCCCCAGCCTGCTCTTGGGGTCTCATTTCCCTCCCTGTTCTGCAGAGAACTTAGGAACCTCTTGTGACAATTGAAGCAACACCGGAAATGTCCACATGGAAATGCCTCTGAGCTCTTGACCTCGAAGAGGAGGGTAAAGATCGTCTTCAGCCAGGGATCCCATATGCCTTTCAGCCTGTCCCATGACAGGGCTGTCACACTTAACTTCAGGTCACAACTAATCTCATCAGCACCTGCTGCCTTGTCACTATGTGTCTGTGGACCTCTGCTGTTTAGACCACTGTCCTGGTGGACCTGTATCACAAGACACCCTTCTCACAGAGGGAATCATCAGAAACGAGGACACAACACCAAAGCTTTTGCCTTAGAGGTCTGGGAGAGATGGAAACTACAGAGATATCTGAGAGAAGAACTCATCTCCCTCAAGGGCAGCTGTCCTTCACAAGGGAACAGCTGGGTCCTCTTGAAAGAAAGCTTTGAGCCTGGCTTGGGCAGTGCATATTGGATACACAGCAGCTCTTGGGATAGGGTTCAGCTGCAAAGTCCAACTTCCCACCAGTTACCTGAGATCCTGGAAGTCCCGATAGGCCTCCCCAGCTTTGCTGGAGCCATTGCCTCCTTTTTCTTTGGACTCTGCTGCAGCAGTGGCAGCCACTGACCAATAGAGACTCAAGAAGTCCAGAGCTCTCTACTGCTTTCTTCTGGGCTGAAGTGAATTTGTTTGTCATGGGGAACTTTAACATGTCTTGAATATAAAGACTTCCCAAGGGGACTGACTAAGCAGCCCTCCATTCTCCCAAAGGGAATGGTGAAAGAAGCACAACCAAAGATACCCTGCATAGAAGAAAGAAGACATCCTCCATGAATATTCTGAGTGAAGTGTAATTCATTTAGGCCCCTCCATCTCTGTTGCCTACGTTCTGAGTGTCTGTACACAGTTGTTGTCCTGGTTCAGGTCCAGCCCTGTTGTCCAGCTCAGTTACTTCAATAAGCCTTCAAATTGCTTAACAAATACCACACAAATGTTTCAGCCCTGAGAATTTGTATTCTGGGCTCAGAATGTGATTTATCTTCATCTGTGTCTGCAAGATTTATCAGCCCCAATTAAGGGAATGGCTGCGCTTTTAAAGTGTGGTTCTAGTCAGAAAAACCAACTGGAGTCTCCTCTCAGTGAGTGGGATTCATGGCCAAACCAGAAGGGAAAAATTGAGAAACCTTTTTCTAAAAAAATCCTTGTGTTTTTTGGTCAAAAATTTTGAAGCATTGCTGAATTTAGAAATATTTGACCAACTCTGTAGTGAGCCAGGAGTCAGGAAAGGAATCATGAAAATTCAGTCAGGTTTTTTCCTCTGTTCTTCATCAAAATTTCATATTCTGATGCCATTTTTCATCAAAAAAAAGTTGGCAATCATTATGTGGCATATCTGCTGCCTAAGAAAGGCCATCTGCAAACTTCCAACCCTTTGCAATGTGAACAGGAGATGTTTCTGTGGATGTGTACACACATGAAAATAAAAGCACTTGTTCATATGCTCTGGGCAAGCCCGCTAATGCATGGGACTTCAGTACAGAGCCCAGGCATAGCTAAGTGCACTGATAAATTCAGCAGTAATGTCTACTAGCAAACCTGTCAGATCTACAATTCCAGTCATCTCCACCATGCTTCTTCCATTCCTCTCTGCCCCAGCACAGTGGGTTACTGAACTTCCTAGGGAAAGGCTGTCTTTGCCATGCTCTGAGAGCTGTCAGAACTGGGCCATGAAATTCCAAAGCCATGGACAATTTCAGAAAACATGCAGTCAGTTCTCTCTAGAAAGCTCTCCAGTTCTATCTGAGGTGCAGGAGACTATGCTCAGAAACACATGTCCAAAAATAACAACCTGCCAACAAGGTAAAACTCCACAACGAGGCTGAGCAGATCAAGAAATACAAGAAGACAGGCCACTGATTAATTACCACTAGAATCTAGAGAGATTGACTTGGTATCCAGATGACTTTAAGACATTGTCATATTGTTAAGTGACCCTCACCTGGAGGCATGAAGGCATGGAAGACAGGTGGTGACACCCACATCTGAAAGGAACAGTCTCAAGAGCTGGATTTGCCATTGACAAGAAACTTTGTCAGACCAAACTTGCCTTGCAACCATTTTATTTCTGTGTGTATCTGCAATTTCTCACTGAATTAATCTGTAGCAAAAATGTCATAATTGGGTATTCCAGAACTTTCCCTCAGACAGCACCAAAGCCTTTTGATCCAGTTTTAACTTAAGAGAAACACCCAGACTCAATATATTCAAATTTTAGTGTTGGTGTGCTTATAGTGACTCAAAGCAAAAAGGGAACCAAAAGGTCTTTTCAGATCGGGTGGTGGATGTGATCCTTTCCCCCAAAGTGTGAGGAGAATGTTTTATCCCTCATCAGCATGCATGAGTCCATATGGTGGGTTTTTTTTCCAAAGAAATTTCTTTGTAATCAGAACTTTTCTGTGCAGCATTTCAAGGTGTATTACAGAAAGGATTTTTCTGCCTGAAAGTATTGTGTTGTTAGAAGATTTCTAGTTATCTCAGGTTATAGGTACAGAACAAAAATTTAACCTCTTATGCCTGCCATTGTTGAAGCTGGGAGGGTCCTGATTTCAAATTCAACAAGAAAGGGCACACATACATGTTAATTTAAAAGGCCTGAAATGAATCCCAGCGTCTCTTCTGACTGCTTGCCTCATCCAGCCAATCTCACCTCAGACCACACCACCTGGATTCAGGCATAGCCAGCTGGATCTTATCCATACCACCATCTCAGCCAGTCAGCAAGTGAGATCATCAGGATCAGATGTACTGAGGTGGGGGCTTGAGGGGCACGATCCCCCTGTTAGTACCTGCTGTTGCAGAACGTATTCCATTTCACATAGCACTGCCATGCAGCTGTGCAGTCCTTCTAGATCATACCCAGCCTGGTAATCACCCATCCCAGCCATGCAAGAAGGCATACAGGTGCATAAAGAGACTGCAGAACTAACTCTTTCCCTGGGGCTGAGGCAGTCACATGATGAGAGAGAAATTCCAGGAGATGTCCTTGTTTTCCCCTACTATCCTCAACAGTATGTGCTGTAGCCAAAGACCTGAGAGCAGCCCCCGACTACCTCTGTGTGGTCCCCACGTGAGTCACCAGTACCTCCTGGTACCAGCAAGTGCCTGCACTCATCCCCTTGACTCCATCACAGAGGATACCAAGCAACTGGTGTCCTGCTGTCTCCATCTCACACACCATTTGGCATGCAGATGGCAAAGGGCTGAGAAGATGTGAAATGAGGAGACTATGGGGGCTACCTTGCCATTTCCTTCCCAAACACTTAACTGAAAAGAGATCATAAGCCACCAACTGACAAATGGCTGCCAATGAACAGAGTCCCTGCACTGTGCTTCTGGCACTTGGAATGCAGCAGGCAATATGCTCTCCACCAAGGAGCGTTGACTGGCGGTACACACAATTTTCCCCCAGCCAGGGTGGGATCACAAGTGCAAAAAATGCTCCTGGTGCTACCAGTGCCTCTGAGACATCAGCAGAAACACAAGCAGACTCGTGATATTTGTTACCTCAAAATGTCTTCTGTGCAGATGAATGTGTCTGGGCAGATATGAACAATTTAAATCGCAGGATGCGTCAGCTTTGCTACTGTTCAACCCACTCTGGGAATCATACTTCAGCATCACAGCCCAATTCCTTCAGTCAGTGATTGAAAACTGCAGCCACAACTGCACTGGCATCTCTCCAGGACTCTCCAGGTTTGTCATAGAGTTGTCCCTAGGATAGGTCTTTGCCCTTGGCTTTGGTTAGTGTCCCTAGGCCTTTCCTATCAGAGGAGGTGCTGGAAGTGTGAATTTCCATGCCTCAGGACTGCTTACTGGAGCACGTGCACTGCAATTGCCAGTGGAAGAAAGCACAAGGTCCCAGCCTTTGCCCTAGCTGCCGAAGCTGTCACCTCCTCATTGCAAAGTGTTGTACTGTGGGAATCTGCAGTTCTCCAATGCCTCCTGGCTAGGAGTAGAGCTGTGAGGCCAGCAGGACCCCTTCGTTTGTGCCTGCATATATATGGGCAGGTTTAATTCCTATCTGTGCTGTTCCATTTTGCCTGGATTATTTTGTGCACAACTCAGGGGACCGTCTGATGAGATGTTTGGGTGTTTGAATCCAAAGCCTAGTCCCATAGGCAACAACTCTCCCAGGTCTGAACTGCTTTGAGACATCTGCCTCTCAGGGCTGAGAAGAGGTTCCCAGGCCTGCTCAGATGAAAACTGTCATTGCCTGCTTGGCACTGGAGCTTGGATGGGAATTCTCTTGTTTTTCATGAGCAGGCTGAGCGGTCAGCACATACCACTAGCAAGAGTCAGAGGAGCAATAAATAGCCTACCCAGACCAGAAGGAGACAACCTGTTCTGACTGGACCGCTCATCCGCTCTACTGGGCAGAATGACTCTTGCTCTACGTCAAGGTCTCGTGTGTTCTGGGGAAAGAAAGCCTCCAGCCTAGCTCAGACTGCACTGAACAGGTTCTTGAGGATGAGCTATGGTTACTGCTTCGATTTGCACATCCCAAAGATGTAGTAGGCAGCCATCGGGATAGTCTTCACTCCAGGGGGATATGTTTCCCTCCCACTCCTGAAGCAGTGGCCAGAAAAGCAGAAGGCATGGCTGCAGGCTGGTTGTGGACTGCTCCTCCAGAACTGGTTCCCACTTGGGCAAATGCCCAAGCGTCTTCCTGCATCCTAACAAAAGTCCCAGTTTTGCTTGTTCTCCAGGAAAAGGAGCATGTTGAAAGCTTCAGGATTCTGTAACTCATCCCAGGAAGATCCTGTTTTTCTAGATGATGTTTCTTTGTGGACTTGCATCACCCATAAGAGTGTAGGGAACAGGAAAGGTCCCAAGTAGTCAGTGTAAGCCCATCCCTTAGTGTTTCCCTTTTCCCCTTTAAGGTCTAAAACAGAAGCAGACATAAAGGGTGATCCTACTGCTAAAGGCCAACATTTGCTTCTAGTCACCTCATGCCTAGCATCAAATATGAAATAGCCAGGGGTTGTAAAGTCCTCTGAACCTGAAAAGTGCTAACTAAGAAAATAAAGCACAACACAAGTGTTATTAATAAATGCTAGCCACTGTTATATAACTCCTAATCATAACTGCGTCTTTCGGCCTCCATTGTTTCATTGTCAGGCTGCATTATCTGGGAATTCTTACCCACGGACCACAAGAAATAGCCTGGGCTCTGTGGGTTTTCAAACTTTGTTGTTGGAAAGCTTTTCATGCAATTGTTTTTGCTTTGCACTGTTGCCTTCCTTATTGTACAGATGTGGGTGTGTATCGCAGCCCACACCCTCTGTCTTTTGCCCCAGGATAACTTTGAAAATGAGCTGATCTGTCTCAGGGAGTGTTTTTCCTAAGAATTCTCTTTAAAAACAACAACATTCAAACCAAAAAACCCTCATTTTCCTGAAGTGAAGCTTGTGCAGAGGAAAGATGCTAGCCTGCAATTCCAGCAGAATAAAGACTCCACTTTATCCTCAGAAGAGACTCCCCACAGGACTGTCAGTGCTTTAGCGCTGGCCTGGAGGAAGAAGGGAGCATGGGGTGACTTGGTCTCTGGTACCTTTTCAGAGCAGGCCATCTCTGCAGTTGCAGGGTTGGGCTATCAGTGCTGAGTCTGGGACTCAGTCTCTCCTCTGCTTCTTCAGCGACCAAACAATGCTCCAGAGCTCAAGCCACATTTGGGCTCTGGTTCGGCAATAATCAAGCAAGAGCAGATGGGCTGCCCGCTCTCCCTAAGCACAACAGGGCTTCACCTGTGTGGCAGCATTTTGCAGATGGCTCCTCCTGCCACCCTTCCCAGTGCTGCCCTCTCCACCATGGCTGGCAGCTTCCAGCTAGTCCTGCTAACATGCAGAAAGCCAGCCAGCCACCTAGCTCCAGCACCACAGCTTCTCAGCTTCCCAAAAGCTTTTCATCTCCATGTGCCATACAATTCAAGCTTAAGCACCATCCTCTTGCTTCTCAAAGCAGGCATCCCACTGCAGCATTTCCCTGTACCCATCTGAGCACCCCAGTCAACACCTTTGGTCATACAGGCAGCAATTACACAAGGGAGCTCCCTGGGAGAGATGTTTATCGTGGCAGTAACATGACCCTCCATCACTTGCTCCGGCCTCAGCTCAGCTTTGCTGTGCTCACTGCAAGCCCGGGATTTTTGTCTGGGGATATCTTCAATGCAATGTCCACGTTTCAGTTTTTCTGATGTTTTTTAGAGAAATGTCTTTTCCCACAATCCTCCCCCATCAGCCTATGAGTTTTCAGCAATCCTACTTCAGCATTTCTTGCCCTGTTTGCCGCAGTCCATCTCAAGGTTGGTGTCAATGGATCATTTCTACCTCTGAGTCAAAGTGAAGTTTGTCTGGCACTGACACATGCTTGGAAGTGAGTTTCAGATTATCTGGGTTAGTCACAACTATTCTTATGAGCTAATTTAGATACGTGCAGAAGTTTCCACATCCTGATTAGGAGTGTGTGGATTTCTGAGACACCTTCATGCTGGTCAGTATAAGACATCCACAGATCTGTTATACACACTGACATGGGAAGCTAGCTCTGTAGCATAGGTCATAGCTGTTCATGATAATAGTGGTGTCATTTCCTAGGGCCCAGGCTAGAACTGACCACAGTGAAAAATGGCTTTCTGATCAAAATGAAAAATTTTGCTGAACTTTGTCTGGTTTGTGAGAGAAATTATAAATCAAAACCAGAAAATGCTAGGCAAAAAGTTTATGGTGTTCAGTTTCTAAGGCCTTTATTTTCTCTACCAACAACATGTTTTAAAAATCAGTGCATTTTTTTCCTCTCTTTTCACTGGAAAACCTGAAATGACACAGGAAGCTAAAAATAGTAACAATACCCAACCAAGTCATTGGTGTTTTTCAATCAGCTCCAATGCAAACCTCGGTGTTGGCTCAGGCAGGATTTGTTATTCTTCTGACCAGGGCCTATATTAGGTCCATGAATATATCCAACCAAAACGGTCTAGGAAAGCCACCAACCCACTCCTGAATGGTTTTCCCTGAAGCTCATCCACTGTCTTGCACCTTCAGGCAGCAAAAAGTAAAGTCCAGTGATGTTCTTGGGGTAAGGACAGAAGTGAGGAGCACCCACTTAGTGCAGTGAAGTAACCACAGAGTTGCAGTGTCCTCCTCGAGCAGGCACGTCTGGGGCTGTGGCTCTGGGATCGCCCTCTCTCACCACTGGGGAGAGATGGTCACTGGGACACTGTTCTCATGGGGCCATCTAGACAATCCTGTTGGCTGCGACTCCTCCCCCGATGGGTCCTAGCTCTCCTAGTTTACCAGCCTCTGGCCTGTCCTGCAGTTTGTAGCTGAAGGGAGGGCACAGAACTTGTGTGGCTGTCACCGGGAATCTTCTCATCTCTTTCTGTCTGTCCCGTCCTAGTGCTTTCCCTTTAAGAGCGCGTGAGATGCAGGGCAGAGCACAAGGCACTGAGGTTGTGTGTACTGTGTGGAGACCTTAGGCAGCCCAGGAGACCACTCTCTCGGGACCTCTGCATGGCACAGAAACATCTACCTAACAATTGAGGGAATATTTTCCACCCAAAGAATCCATCTCATGGTCCCCTCTTCATTTGTGACACAAGGGAAAATGTGAAGCAGCCAAGACGCGTGAATCACTGTCCCAAACAACATATAATGAACTCATAAAATCAAAGGCAGGGTTTGTTTCAACCCGTGCTGCCAGGGCTCCTTGGACATTGTCTGGAATGAATTTAAGTTGTTACAAAACTCTCTGTGTCTCTGTGTATGTGTCTCTCTCTTCCCCCCCCACCCCCCAACTCGTCTTTCTTCTCTTCCTCCTTCACATTCCACTTTCCTCTGACCTTCTTTCTCCTCCTTTCACTCTCACCTTTCCTCTCCCTCTCCTGTTTTCCTTCCCTCTCATTTCACCCCTTCCTTCCTTCCTTCCTTCCTTCCTTCCTTCCTTCCTTCCTTCCTTCTTCATTTGCCCCCAGCCTTTCCACTTCAGAGTCCCCAAACCCCCTCCCAGCCCTTCCATCTCTTCTCTTCCTGTTATCACTGACTGGGGTATCCCTAGCACCTTCCAGCCGGACTCGTTTCCAGGATAGATTTGAAGGAAGACTTTTAGCTGATGTAACAGGGATGGCTGTACTATCTGTGTGCTGTGACGTGGCCATGCTAAGGAACCCGTTGGTCCCATGCCAGCACCTTCACTCTCCTCTGGCGGGAGTTCATCCCTACACTCATTGCAGGAGTCTGGGTGGAGAGGTGAGATAACCAAGCAATGTCCCGGAGTGTGGCAGGGCCTGGGGTTGGAGGTACACGACCACTGAGGAGCAGCACCTATCCCACCGGCATTGTTCTGGTCATGTCTAGCCATGGCGAGTGCCATGCTGTGGGCCAAGGGCTTGGGCCAGGGGGTACGCTGACCCCAAACAGGATGCCACAGTGAGAGGTCTTGTGTTTTAGCAATGCAGCGGCAGCCGTGCTTGGAAAACTGGTGTGTTGCAAATGACTGAATGACCCTTTTGCACATGCTGGGGAACTTCACCCTGACTTTGGGAGAGCATCGTGCTCCACCCTACTGTTGCTGGGAGATGGGACATGCTCTGCAGTCTCTGCTGGGTGTGATGATGTTGGCAGCAGCACAGGCTTCTGATCTTCCCAGCACATCAGTTTGGCCAGGTGCTCCTGTTCATTCTGCCTCTTTCCAGGTTCTGGGGGGAAGAAGAAATTAGGCCTACTGGCCTTCCTGTGTGCCAGCATTCCCAAAGAGGCCAAGAAAATCAGGCACTTGAATCCCACTGGTATTTCAAAAAAACAGGGATTTGTTTACATCACTCAATGCACTGCTGCTTGCAACCAAGCGAGCTCTGGAGCTACAGGCTGCTAGCAGAGACAGTGTGAGGCCCTGCCTGAGACAACATTTGAAAAGCAGCAGGCCCCATTGCTTTCAGGACCTGAGCTGGCGTCTCTGTGCTGTGATACATGGTCTCACCACCATGCTGGGAGCAAAATGAGGGCCCTCTGCACTGTGCCCTACTGAGCTGCAAAGGCATGGCCCAAGTTCCTGAGGCTTTCTGGAATTCCAGCCCAAGTCTACCCAATTCTAAATGCTGAATTGGTTTGGAGCAAACAAGACACAAGCCAAACCTCAACTCCAGCCATGCCAGAGCCATGCTAGCTAGCTGCTCTCGGCTCACACAGGACATCCTCCATTTGCCAGGGAGGTTTATGATGCAGTGTGGCCATAACCCATGCTGCTGGCTCAAGCAGCAGGGGCAACTTGGCTACTGCAGGGAGTCTCTCCATTGTTCAGGTGCTTTTGCAGACCCATATGTTTGCAGTTAGACCTCTTTCTTTGGTCACTAGCTGGGAACACCCCTGCTGCACTAGGGAATGTGCTGTGTGTGCTCCGATTGCAACATCAGCAGCGCCTTTCTGTGGTGAATGCTTTTTTTCTCCAACACCACAGAGAAGGCATTATCCACCAGCAAACATAGTTCAGATTCCTCCAACACATGAGGCAGTGGGACTTCACCCTGGTCCTCCAGAGCCCTCCTGGGCTGATGTAGTGAGCCCCAGGTTAGTGAGCCACTAAGTGGAGCTGTGAAGTGAGAGCAGATAGGACGGGGATAGCACCTGAAGATGCTGAGGTATCTAATGAGGTTTTTTAAGAGTCTTTTCTCCTCATGCTAAGGCCAAAGTTTACTGTGCTCGCCCTTCATAGGACAGATGAGGTGTTTTCCAAAAGAAGCCCTTGCCCTGCATCCATGTTACCCTGTTTAGTTTCCTCACAGCAATGGTTCCCAGCTCTGTCCCTTGACTAGAGGAAAGATGCTGCTGGTGGGCAGCTATGCTACCCCTGAGAGACCCAGCCACATGGGGAGTTTGCCAAAGGCTCCCGCATGCACACATGTCCGTATGGATGTGTGCGAGAGAGACTGCACAGCCTTGTCCCCTCCACCTCTGCAGCAATGCCAATGCCTAAAACACAAGTTTAACTGCAAGTGTCCCAGGGGATGAGTTTTCCATGAAGTAATGGTACCGAGAGATCTGTTCCCAGACTGTGGGAGCCAAAGATGTGAAAAGATGGTGGCATTCTGGGGCAGGAAAACTGCATGGAGGCAGTAGAAGGATAGTGAGGGACTGGCAGAGGCTTTCTCCTTTTCCAGCCATGCCATAATGCTGCTAATCGTGGAGAAACGGCACCATCTTGTGGCTGCCCAAAAAGGACTCTGCTCTGCCTGTTGATTCCCTGCAGTGCTGGGGCAGGCCCTCCCGCCAGACTACCATGCACCTTCCAGTGCTGGAGAAGGTACCAGGTAGCCTGACATTTCCAAACTGGCCCCTGTTACTGTTGTGCCGCTCATGAAGGCTTAGGACTGATGTGTCCCCTTGCTGGTGCTAGGGAAGGAATATGTATGGCCAAGGATGAGCCGGCTGCTCTAGCCAGAGCAATAACTGCATGGACAGAGCAGGGGGTGACAACAAATGGGGTCATGAAGTGGGGTGATGAAATTCCTGAGCAATATGCACACACAGCCATGGCAATGATACAAGAATTTGAATAGCTAAAAATGAACCTTAGGCTGGCTGGAAGGGGACAGACTAATGGCTTGCATCTCAGAAAGCTACAGAGAGATGGAAAGGGGCACAAAAGCAATTCCTTCCACTCACTGCTAACCCCCAATAATGGCTTTTTGCTAGGTCTGGGGTCCTCCAGTGAAGCAAGGTGCTCTCATCCCATTCAGCATTGCCCAGGGTATGCCTTCACTGTGGCAGTTAGCATGAGTAAGGAGGCATGACTTCTTTCATTCTGTGAGAGCAGCCATGAAAAGATAGCACTGGAGCTGAAGACATGCTGGAACAACAGGATCACTGCTGAGGTACCAGCTGAGCCACAGCTTGCTGGAGGCACAGAAGGTGTTTGGGGAAGCATTGCTCATCTGCCTCCCTACACATCTGTCCTGGCCTCTGCACTCTCCTCCAGAAAAGGCCTAGCAGACCAAGGCAGATTAACACACTATGCCCTCCGAGGAGCAGGGGTGGGGGCAAGGTGGGGAAAAATCTGTGTAACATCACCTCGCAGTGATGTTGCACCTTGTTTCTTTTTCCCAGACCACTTCACCCCTTTCAGCCAATAACTGGTGGCCTTACTGGGGCCTGATTCTCATGTCTGCTCATGCCTTAAAATAGGTATTTATGTCATTAGTCAAATGGCTTGTGCATAAATGAGAATCGAGCCCCAAATGCTAAGCTCTCCCAACTGGAGGCAAGAGGCCCATGTAACCCAAGGTGCAGGTGAAGATGTATCCCTTTTTGTATTTCTGCCTGTGGTAATGTAAAGCCAGGCTATTTGGGGCACACAGACCTGAAAACCTCACCATGAGCTGCCCTCATCAACCACCCTGGGTGTCACAGCAGAGTTGTTATGACAAAGTAGCGGTGTTGCCCCTCAAGAAATGCCCCCTTCAGGCTGCCCCAACACCTCCTGTAGTGCCCAAACCCCCAGGAGCTGCTTGCACCCAGACCCCAGGCCTGGCAGGAAGTTTGGGAAGTCTCTCTGTTCTCTGATCATGTGTAGGAGAGGAAGGACCCAGATGGCCTTTCAGGTGCTCTGGGCTTGCAGGAAGGCTGGTGGTGAGCAGGAGGCACTCAGGCTGGAGAGAGCAGACCCACGTGGCCTGGGGAGCTTCAGTTCATGAGCTGCCAGCATCATGGGGCAGTGGTAAATGCACAAGATGCCTCAGTCAAAATATATCCAGTGAAGCGGGGTGTTGGTGCCTCTCTGCAGTGCCCTGGAAAGAGCGCTTTTCAGTTCCTGAGGACAGTTTGGGTGACCTGCATTCAAGAAGAGTCTGGGTGTGGGGAAGGGCTCTTAACATGGCATGGGAAGGGAGATGTGTCTGGCAGGATACTGGCAACCCAGAAAATGAGGCAGGCAGGTGAACTGCAGAGCATCCCTTTGAAGAGTAAATAAAACAGAAAGAAGGAAAATGTGAGAATTATGGAATCATCCTGAGGACACCCCAGTGGCTAAGACAGAATCCTCTTCTTTCAGGCACCACATTTAAAATCTAAAATAAGGCAGAGCAAACCCCCAGCTCATACTGACTCCACAGAGAGTGGGGATGCCAGTCACCCCTGAGGGCAACAGGATACCCCTCACAGGCAACAAACCTATTCCTTTTCTAGTGAAGAGGTTAAAGAAGGACTCTGGGAAGGTGGTAAATGGAGTCTTTTCCCTGTCTTCCCAATAAGGTGAAAGGAACCTGCCTGGGAACCCGAGCCTCCACCTCTTGGAGCATTTCCTACATACTAGAAAGTAAAGGCAATGAGTGGGGCTGGTGTTGCCTGCTGGCGAGTTTCTCCTTTGGCATAGCTGGTGGCAGGCTGTGGCTGCCCTGCTGCAGGTCCTCGTCTGGCAAGTGGCACAGCCTTGGGGCATTCAGTTTGGCATAGCCTTGCTGCATTCAGTGCCTCCATCACTGGCCAGGTCTAGAAACACAGGGTGGCTCTCTGTTCACTGTGCCTTTTTGTACAGAGCTCTGGTCTCTCACTTGTCATACCCCAACTGCAGGTGAGCTCATGTCATCCCAAGAAAGGCAGGGAGGTGATTTGAACTATAAAGATAGCATGTGTCTTCTTGTTTGCCTGGCTTGGTCAGTGTGGACCAGAGACTGAATAAGAGCCATCTGACTCAAACCCTGCTGTGCTGATGGAGGTTGGCAGGACAGTGAATTTGATTTTGCTGGCCCCCCCATTTCCCCATGGCTCAGTTCTCTGCTGCTTGGACTTCTTGCAATCAGCCACATCTTCCTTCCTCCCTTATAAGTGGATGATCTGAAATGGGCACCCATACATGCAGAAAGCAAAGTATCTGGGAGCTGAGTTTTCAGGGAAGGTGTTGGTGAGGGTGGTATGTGGGGGTGGGGGGGGCAGAGGAGGTTGAAAGGAGACACATTCAGCCCTTTGGTGAGTTCAGGCTGGGGTGTTTGTCTCAATTCTGTGCTTGCCTCAGAACATGAAGGGAGCAGTGGGGTTGGTGGGACCAGCAGAGGGCAAGCGAAGGCTGCGCAAGGCCCGCTTGCACTGGCTCTGCAGAGCCTCCATCCCCAGTGGCTCCCAATCTCCATCCTCCCTACAGCTCTCCCAACCCTGTCTGGATAACACTGACAAGAGCCACCCCCAGCGCTCCCACCCTTGCTATCAACACATCCACTTCTTCCCCCTGCTTCTTCCAGCTCCCCATTCTGTTGTTCTCCCTCCCTCTTCTCTGGAGCTGAGGAACCTGGTACAGTTTGAAGGCCCCACTATTTGCTGAGATTTGTCTCTGCTGGGACTGCCACACAAATTCAGGCAAATCCTCCCTCCCTACCACTCAGCATAGGGAAAGCTCCTCCTGTTTCCCCACCATGCTGTTGATGACATAGCCTTCAAAGCCCATTGCTTGCTGTATTCAGTGCCCATCCTTTCTGATCTGTCCTGGGCCCAGCAGTAGAGGACTGGATTTGTCATAGGAGTGGTTTGTATCTGTCTGTGTGTCAAAAGCAACAGCCAAGAAAGCCCATTTGCAGGACTGCACCAGCTGTGAGCATCTGGAAGTGAGTCTCTGTCTCTGTCTCTTTGTGTTGCCTGATGCAAAGGGCAAATTCCTGCAGGAGACGATGTGAGATATCTGCCCCCAGCAGACTCAGTGCTTGAGCCACAGCTTTTGCTCCAACAGCCTGTGCATATCTGCCCCCATGATGGAGCTGGGAAGAAGTTGTGTCCTTCCAGAAATCCTTTGTTAAATGAGAAGCTCGCCTAGCATCAGACATCTTACTTCCAGGTGCCACAAGGCTAATCTGAGGAGTAGGAATTGGTGCACATGCAGAATGAGACCACCGACCTTGCAAGCAGCAGAACTACTGGCCAACACAAGGATGGCAGAAACCACACATTCACCCTCCTCTCCTCCCAGCCCTCCTGCCTAGGAGACCTGCTTCAGCAAAGGGCAATGTGCAGTGAGGTGAGTGCTGTTAGGTTGCTGGGTACCGCATTTGCAATGTTTGTATGCCAAGGGACAACCAAAATGTTGGTGCTGCAAATATCAGTGGTTTGGCTCCTACTACAGTGAGTCTCACTGGCATCCTCAGCAGCCCCACAGTTTTCCAAGTCCAAATTTACACTCTTTCTCTTGGGCTCTCTGTCCATCTTTGCAAAATCGGAATGTACTGAGAGCAGTGGAAATGGGGAACCAGGAAACAGCTTCTGCCTTCCTCAGTTGTTCATTCACTGATGTGAGGCCTGTGGACACTGGTTCAAGGACTTTCCATGTATGGTGGCCACCATATCTTCCATCACTTTTGGGTCCCAGGACAAGGGGGTCCCACACTTTCCTCTGAGTGTGAAAACAGCAGTACTGAGACTACTCTGAGATTCTGGGAGGTGACACAACCCCCCAGTTCAGCACTACCCTGGAGCATCTGGGTCAGGCTGGCTCAGCATCACTGCTCATTTTCATAATAGTCCTTGTGCTTTCTAATGGGGAAAACTGCCTTCAGGTCAGTCCTTGGGAGCACTCCTGCTTTGTGTCATCTGAGGATCTTGGAGCCATATCCCCTTCTGCCCACCCCTACCCCCCACCTTGGTCATCCCAACCTCATTTCAGCCCAGCCACAATGGCCTGAACTTTCCTTATGATCACTAGCTTCTCTGCAACATGCTCAAATCTGGCGTGCATGCAAGGCAAATCCTGGCCCTGCATTTACCTTCCTCTCTGGTATCTGTATTTGGACTTCCAGGGCTCTGCAGCCTGTGGCTTCCTGGCTGTCCAAGTGCCTCAGAGTCCCAGAGAGAGACAGTGGGAGTGCAATACACCTGCATCATCTCTAACTGCAAATGCCTTGAGGTTACTCTTTCTGTCTCCTAGATCTCCTCTGCCCTGTCTCATGGTGGTTTTGCCCTTTTTTAGCCATGGTTGTGTCCCTGCTGCTGGGGTGGGGGAAATGTATTTGGTTCAACAAGGCTGAGAATGTGCAAACAGCATTTCCCTTGGGATTTTGGGCCAGCTGGAGTCTCTTCCTTCAGCAAGCACTTGCCAGCCCACCAGGGGCAGGGGAGACATACTGAGTTTCCACTTCTCTTGGAAACCTCTTTGCCTGAAATAACAGGATTGTTGCTGCTTTGCCTGGCTAACCAGAGATCTTCAGGGAGAGGAGAAATGCACAGGATGCTGAATGGGAGCTTTGCACTGGTGGTCAGTGCCCTTAAATGTAAACAGTGGGAAAATCCAGCACCATACTGGCACCTTGCCTTTCTCCTCACCTGTAGTATCCTTGTCAGTGCTTGCATTCCTTGCAAGGGTATCTGTGGCAGGGACATTTCCCAGACTGAACTGGAAGATGTGGGGATCAGCAAGGGTACTGGGAATAGCTCCAAATATTACCCCACCTAACCAGTGGTCTCAATGAGTAAGGTGACACAGATCCAGGTTTTCTGCTCACCTCCACTTCCTCACACAATTGCTGATTAAATTAGTTTTACCTTTTTCCTGCACAAGAATCGTGGAGTCAGTTCACAGGGGACCTGGGGATGGCTAAAGGGTAGGCATGTCGGGATGAAATCTGGAGGCAGCTGTGATGGGGAGACTGTCTGGGCTGTGGGTGTCAGTGGAAATGCCCATGTTTTGCTTCCCTCCTGACCAAACATCACAGGCCAAGCCTGACCCTGCTGCAACAACATATGAAAAGCCCCTGCACTGCAGGGTAGAGCAGACACTCCACACCATAATAGGAGGCTGTTCACCTGCTTGGTAAATCCCTGATTTCTTCTGCTTTGGGAACCAGGCGGAGGATTATATGTTGCCTTCCTTGGCAGCATCAGATGCACATTTGGTTTACTGAGCTACCAGCTCCCAGGTACTGCAGCATGGTGTTACCTGTGCTGTCATGCTGGCTGACCCATCAGGATGGCTTGCTGGTCTCAGCATGTTCATCTCTCCTGGTTTCACACACTGGGTGATGGGTGCACTTCTTACTGGGATTGGCAAAAAATGCTAGGGTCACTGGGGGTGGAAGGTGCCCATCTGTGCCTGCAAGGAGGCCATTCGCAATGCTGCAGTGGCCCAGGCCTCCTGCCAGTAGAAGAGCACGGCTGTCCCACCTGCCCGCTGCCCTGAGGCAGGGCTGCAGGTGAGGCCGGCCGGTGGCAGGTGGGGGCCACAGCTACCGAGAGCCTCCTGCGCCGGTGCCCAGCGCCCCGACGGCGGGGGCGTCTCCCCGGCCCGGCCTGGCCCGGCCCGCTCCGCTCCGCTCCCGGCGGGGCGGCCCCTTCCCGGCCCGGCCCGGCCCGGCCCGCTCCGCTCCGCTTCGCTCCCGGCGGGGCGGCCGCGGGAGGGCGGAGGCAGGGCTGGCAGCGCCGCGGCGGGCGGCGCACACACGCACACACACCTCCCTGCATGTGATTAAATGGCTCGAAATCTGCTTCTGATTTCCTCGGGGAGGTGACTTTTCCCTTCTTCTCAACCCCGGGATTTATTGGAGCCTTTTTACTCCGCTTCCAGGCAGCGGCCGGGGCTCAGTTTCTCTACTTCTTGCCTTTTTTTTTTTTTTTTTACTTTTCCCTTTCCTCCCTTCCCTCCCTTCCTTGCCGCCTCGCCTCCCTCCCGCTGCCGGAGCAGCAGCCCCCGGCAGTGCGGCGAGCGGCGGCGGAGCGGGCGGGGAGCACGGCACGCTGCGGGCACGGCGCTGGGGACCCGCCCGCACTGCCGGAGCAGCACTCCCACTTTGCACTATTTCGCCTTGTTTTGCTTTTGCCTTTTTTTTTTTTTTTTTTGGCAAATTGTTATTATTACTTTTTTTTTCGATCAGCAAAGGAAGGCGGGGAGCTGCCCCCTCACGCCTCGCCGCCCGCGCTGCTGCCGCGGCCCCGCGCTCCTCTCACCGCCCGCGGCCCCGGACCTGCCCCCTGCCGCGCCCGGACCGACCTAGCTACCTGCCCCGCTGCGGTAAGCTGCTTCTCCAACTTCTCCCAGGCATAGTCCCTCCGCCCGCTCCGTGTCCCTGCTCGCCGCCCAGCCACGGCAAACACCGCCGAGCAGCTCCCTGTTTTTCTTTCCATAGTTCCCCCCCCGCCCTTGTTGCCTTTTATTCCTCCTTCTTTCCCCTCACCCTCCTTTTATTTCCCGTTTCATCCTTTCACTCTGTGCTCTGGGACTGCCAAAAATGGGACCTCCCCACGGCGGTGCCGGGGGTGCCGCCCGCCCACGGCCAGGGACCTCCTGGAGCCTGGCCCAAGCATCACGGCACAGAGGAGCAGAGCAGCCGTGGATGCTCGGTGCTTTGTCCCAGCCTGGCTCCCCTGGCGGGGCCCAGCCCAGCTTACTGACACCACCTCAACCCTGCCCTCCTGGCAATGTCAGGGGGCTATGCGTGGGGGTGCTCAGCACTGTACAAAGCCTCATAGGGTCGCTGCCCCACACTGCAGAGCTGTCAGGGGGGATCTGAGCCCAGTCTGGCCTCTCCCAGCATGTCCCAGGGTCCTACCTTTGGTGTCGGTGAGGGGAAGCAGTGGGCAGGAGCTGTGCCAGACTGCTGCATGCTGTGCCAGCTCTGGCTGACCAGGCACCGGACATACACGTGCTCTTCCATGCCCTGCAGCTCCTGCTGGAGGTTGAGAAGCGCCCAGATTTTTTACATGCTTGGAAGTTCTTTGCAAATGCAAAGTGACTAGGCACCTTGCTGGGGTGTCTTTGCCTGTGCCACTGACCCCACTTTGGGGCTGTTGCTGGTCCCTCCTGGCATTGGTCCTTAGAGGGACCAATCTGCGGCACAGCTCAAAGGGTGAGTTCCCACTGGAAAGAGCTCCCATATGGCTCCCTTGCAGCTGGGTTGTTTTGAAGGCAGTCCTCAGGCTAGGCTGCACGAGGCCCCTCCGCGCACACGCCTGCACCCTGCCTCCCCTGGCCCCACGGTTTGGGCGAGGTTTGGCGGTTCTGGCCAGGGCATATGTGAGCAGAATGTGGGGCAGAGTGAGAGGATGGAGTAGCACAGGAAGAAAGGAAGCTAGGCTCTGTTTGCTGGTTTTACTTGTGCTTTTCTGTCTCGATGCTATTGGTAAGCCCTTGTTTCTTCAAACGCTGTCCCTTCCCTGGACTCCCCATCCTGCTGGAGAGCAGGTGGATGAAAACACCTTTATTGGGTTAAGAAATAATTGGCGTGATGGGGACATGGTGCTCAGTATCTTGCATGGTTTGATTCTCACCAAGCTGGGCAAGTAGGGTTGGTGAGGAAGGCCACATGGGTAGGAAGGGCCCACTCCTCCGACAGAGCAGAGGTGAGCAGCAGCCAGGCACTGCAGCAGTCATGCTGCTTTGCTGTTGAGCTGGGCAGTGTTTGTGCAACCTCCGCTCTGTTGGATGAGCTTGCTCTGCAAGTGTATCCAAGCAGGGGACATGGCATGAGCTGGGCTGAACAGCCTCACCTCTGGCTGAGCCATTTGTGTCAGAGCTGTAGCTGGGCTGAGATGATACTGAGTGTAGACCTGGATGTGCAAACCCTGAATGGCTAGAAATGATCACAGATTGTTCTACCCCTGCCAAATTTGCTGTTGCTCTCCCTGAAAGTGAGGAGAGGCCAGAGCTCCCTGTGGCCAGTGCAGTGAGGAGGTGACTGGAGCTATGCTTTGAGCATGAACTTCAAGGCATTTTGATGGATGGAGGGAGCCTTTTCTTTCTGCAATATTCCATTTATGAAACAGAGGGAGCTGCTGTGCTTTTCTGACCACTTGGTGGAGCGAGCTGGCGAGTGGACAGGAGGTCCTGCAGTCCAAGAGCTGAGTGTGTGGTAGGTTACTGGGGGTCCCAGCAGCCTGGTGGAGATGCTTCCATGTGCACACCTGTAAGAGGAGGGCGAGTAAGGTCTCTGTGTTGAGAAGACAGCAGGTTTAATGCTGGATTTGACAGGAGCTGAGATGAGTTTGAGGTCTGGAGGAAAAATAAGTGCCTCAAAACCAGGCCTGGGAATGCAGCCAAGTGCACTGTGACCTGTAGTGAGGAGCCCTGCAGCCCTCCAGAAATGCAAACTGCCTTGGGAGTCTTAACGGAAGGGTGTTGGTGCTGTTCCCAGGGCCCCAGGTGGAGGTGGGTACCAGAACCTGAAGTCTTCAAGCCGGGCCTGGTCCCAGCATGGGCGACAGCTGGAAGAGATGCAGGCCTAAGCAGGGTTTCCAGGTCTTGAATGAGATGACTGTTGGTGCAGGCCTTGGGGCACATGCTTTTTTGTGTTTGAGTGTCTTTGTCTTCCTTCATCAGGGAAGCAGCCTGCCATGCCAAGGTGGTATACAGCATCTCTCTCTCCTGTTCCCCCACCCTGTTAGTCAGGCCTTGCTCCATAAGGAAACAATTATTCTGCGCCCCCATGAACCCCTCCCTGAGCCTGCGCAGGACACTTGCACTTGGTATGGAAATGCGACAGATTTTCCATATTCCACTTTGCCCGTGATGTTAAAAACGTACGTGACAGCCTCTTCCAAATACCGGAGACTGGGCGGGTACTCAAGCAATAACAGGCTGTGTGACACCAGGGGCATGAAATATTGTACCAATAGCCACGGAGAAAAAATGAGATGTCAAAGTGGTGTGTGTTTCCGGCCCTGTTGTCATGAGCTGTCCTGTACCCTATGTGAGAGATCTTTCAAAGCTGGCCAAATGTTGTCATCTCTGAATACCATTTTAAATATTCATCCAGACTATTTTCAACATCTGTGCCCGGCATGTTATGAAAAGGCAACAAGGGACGTTATGGAAACCAGACCACTTTATTCCCGTACGGAGTGGAAAGGGGCAGAAGTGATGAGGCCTTCTCTGATGGAACCACAAGAGTCCCATGCATCAGCTGGGATCAGCAGGAATAAAGCGCTCTGCATACCAAATGATATTCCTGGGAGCATGTGATGAATCCGAACAATGCAGCAGGAATGTGCAAAGGGGTTTAAGATGGCTAGGATGGGATTAAAGTCTTGTAAAGCAACAAGTCAAGCAGTAGTAGATGTTAATAAAACGGGGTTGCATTGAGGCAACCATGCTTTATGCTCCTTTGAGAATGGTGGCTCCAGATGTCTCCTTTAGCTGCTGTTGCATTAGGAGCGTTAGGAGTAGAACTCCAACATGCATTGGTGGGAAGCACTGGCCAAGGAATGCAACAAATTGAGTGTCACACAAAAAGGATTCAGCTCCGTAGTGTGCAGATAATACCATGCATAAATCTCACCTCCTGGTCTCCTCCAGGGAGAGAGGGGCTGGCTTCATCCAGGGCTTCTGGTGAGCCAGGTGGACTTGGGAGGATCCAATGGCAAACCTATGGACGCTACTGTGGTCTGCATAGCTTTATCTGTCTTTCCTGTGGACACTGTGACTTATGAATTACCAAAATGGGTAACTAATAATGCATTTAAGGATCCATTCTTTGACAGCTCTTTGCACATGTTTGAGTAGTCCTTGGACTGTTTGTTTCTTGGTGGATTTCTTCCTGCGTTTTCGATAACCTAGGAAATCTGGGCTCTGTTTCTTCTTTTTGCAACATCAGTCTGAAATTAATTCAAGCCAGGCCAGATTCTGACCACAGGTATGCCAGTGTAAATTTGAATGGAGTCGCTTACGTCTTGTTTGGCCTGATCTGAATGGAGTTGCTTCTGTTTGGTGCCAAAGGGGCTGAGGTCAGAATCTGGCCCATCCTTTCCTGCATGCAGTGTAATTTGTATGTGTCTCCTGGCACCGCAGTGGTATCATATGGCTTGTGTAATGCTGTCTCTGGCCTGTCAAAGTGCATTGCAATATCTATCACTGTGAGTGCCTGTTTCGGAAATACGGTCTGTCTCGTAATTGCCCACATGAATTGCGCATACTTTGCAAAGCAGAGGCTGAAAGCCCAAGGAACCCTTCTGATCTGAGGAGCCGCACAGTGTAACTGGCTTCACAAGTAAAAATGGATGAAAGTATGTATATATTTTTAGACTTCTGATATTTAAATTAAAAATGGACACAGAGGAGGGAGCTCATAAAGAATTAGTGCCACAGAGATAGAACACGCTGCACTGTGCAGGAGCCATTAGCCATGTCCCAAGTGGGCACCAATCATTCCATTAACACAGGCTGGAAATGCGATTAGCTCTGCTGCTCCCTCTGCCCCTCCTGCTCGCAACGTCTGCACCCCTCTGGCTTCTCTTCTCCAAGCCCTGATGCGCACTGCCCCTCACGCGCTCGGCCTGCCACCGTTTGCTTGCTTTTGCTCTCCTCTGCCTTGCTCCCTTCCGTCAGAAGGCCGAGCCTGGTCTCAGCGCCTTGGCTGTGTGGGGTTTTTCCTTTCATTTTAAATATTTCTCAGTTGTGTTTTTGTCCCTGCGACACATGGAATGATTTATCCGTGTCCGGAGCTGAGTTTGGTCTTGACGCATTCCGCTTGTCGGATGGGGGCCGAAACATTCCCCAGCTGGCACTGGGCTCCTCATGCAAGGGACCAGCACCCGCAGGCGGGTGCAAAGAGGAGGGAGGCCAGTGGGGAGGCTGGGGGCCCTGTCTGCTCCCCTGGAGGGGTCCCAGTTATGGGGGACTGGGGCAGGTCTGAAATGGGTAACTTCCTCAACACAGGTGTCAAGGTTGTGGGTTTGCCTTCATTAAAAAGGGCCTATAATGAGATGGTAACCTGCAAGTTCTGGTAGCAGATGTATCCCATTTAAGGGACACACTCTGGTCATTCACACCCGTTCGCAGCTTCTCCACTGCCCTCAGCTATTTCCTACCTCCAACTGCATCTCCCTTGGGAGCTGTGCTGACATCTAGGCTGAGCGTGGCCACAGCGAGAGGAGCTGGGCTGAGAGAGGGCTCGGAGCGAGGTGGGCTGGGGTGCTTCTGTGAGCTGTTGGCCCTGGCCTTCTCTCAGGCCTCAGCATCTCTGCCCACTGCTGGCCCACCGCACCAGGCGAGTGGCGTGCCTGGATGTGTCGTGCTGCCGTGCAGTGAGTGCACCAGCACAGTGATCAGCCGGGGATCCGGGAACCCTAGAGGGTCCCTTCTCCAAGCGTTATGCAAGCACATCATTTCTCTTCTCCTTACAGTCCCCTTCCAGCCCTCCCAGTGCCTTCCTGCTCGGACTGTGCTTGAGCCGGGCTACAGGGCTTTTCTAGGGCTTTCCTGGGGCTTGCACAGCTCATGTACAACCAGTCCTTCAAGAACTGAATACTTTGGATCTGATCCCTAAATCCTTGTTTAGCCTCATGTGCTTGGGTCCTTTAGTCCCTGTTCGGGTGATTTCTGGAAACGTGCCCCTTGTTCCCTGGCAGGGCTGTGCTGCGAGGAGCATTTCAGTGCCCCTCAGGGGTGGGCACAAGCCTGCTCTTCCCTGCCGCGTGCCGCCTTCTCCCTGCCCAGTGCGCAAATCTAGGATCTCATGTCTGTGTGTGTGCAGGGTGAAGCAGCACTTTGAGGGGGATCAGACATCCCCTGTCCAAACTAATTCCAAATAAGGCCAAGTGCTTTCTTCAGGAATTGCTGGGGCAGAGTGAGTGTGAGCACCCCATGCACTGCTCTGCCCTGGCCCAGAGGAAAAAAAAGTCTCCTTTACTCTTATTGCAGTCTGACAGCATCAGAAAGGACCCACGGGGGAGCACTGTTGGTCCCTTGGAGGAGGGAAACACCTTTTCCCTGCCTTTGTTCGGGTGCTTTCCCCTGCCCCTCCCCTGGCAGTTCAGATGCAGTGCTGGCTGCTTGGGTTTAGCAATTGCCTGCCCTCTGTTAAAGCCACATTTTTCAATGCGTGACTCAGGCCTCAAACGCGTTCTTGTGCGGATTAGCAAACGATATGCAATAACCCACTGCGGTGGCTGGGCTGCAGTGTGGAGAGCAGACTATTGCTGGGGTCAGCTTGCAGTTTCCCTCTCTGTTTTAATTGGAGAGGGCTGTTCCAGCATGGCAAAGGTCCTGGGTTCAAATCTGCCTAATAACTCCCTTCTCTTCCCTTCCCTCTCTCTGTTGTTCTACTTAATCCTGTAATTACCTCTGCAAAGCTACCACTGCCCTGATCTGTGCTGGGGTGACCCTGGGTCTGTTGTAGATCCTGGTGTCACTATTTGGGGAAATTTATTCTTTTTTGACTCACCTGCTGCACCTGTCTGTGTGCATTTGATCTTTGGAACAAGACCATTAAGCACCCAGATTACTGGGCTGCACTGGCACTGAAATGGGGAAGATCAGGGATGTGAATGGGTGCCTGATTTGCAAATACGCACCTAAACCCCAGTATTGCTCTCAAAGGTGGTGCTTCCCCTGGCAGGCAGTGGGGAAGGGGAGTCCCACAGAAGACCAGGCTGGAAGCATGGCCCCAGCAAGCCTCTCCTTAAGGTGTGGGATGCAAGGAAACACCACAGGTCGAGCTTATTAAAGTATTACTTTGAGGAGAAGTGGTGTGGAGGTGCTGTATGTAGTAGCTAATTTTTAAAGTGAAAAGCACTTCTGAGTGTTAAAGTATCATGATTTCCTTCCAAACCACATAGCCTATTAGCATTCCCCAAACAGAGAAGTGAGGAAATCGCCCACCTCAAAAATGCAGCCACTTCTGGGGAGGAGTGCAGCCGCAGCAGGGGCCTGAGACAGCGGGTGCTTCCTTGGGAAGGGTAAGCCCCAAACTGACATGCTTCCCCACAAGCCTCTCTCAGCTGCTGTGGCAGCATGAGCACTGATGATGGCTGAAAGCTGGTGACCATCAGAGATAACCTGATGGTCCTAACCCCACAGCAGAGTCAGGAAGACACTAGGGCACTTTCCCCTGCAATGCCATCTCTGCAGGCTTGGAGATCCACCCTGCTGCAGGCTTGTGTGTCAGGAGCCCGTATTCCTCCTTACACCAGATCCACGTGTCCTGTGCTGCTTTCAGCATCGCTGCTGGCATGCATGGGGCCAGACTCAGCCCCTTTCTCCTATGCTTAGTCAACAGTGTCTCCATTTGATTTGAACTGGGGGCAGTGAAGATGAGAAATGGAAGGGGGGCAGGTGGGAGCAGGGAGAGAAATACCCACTCCCGGGCCTCTCTGGCAGCTTGCCGGGAGTCCAGGGGTCATGCTGAATATGCATAAAACGGAGCAGATTGCAGCTGCCCTCCTTTCCAATACAGAGGTGAGGCCCGTGGAGACCGCAGGCCCCAGCTCTCTTTCAGCAGGATAATGGGGTGAGCTGAGTGCGGAGCATGTATGCATGTGTGTGGTCTCACAGATGATAATGATTTCCATTCATGCGATGCCTCCGGAGCGCTGATACACTGCTTGGCGAGCGCTGGAGCATTGGCTCCCAGGCGACTGCTCCCTGGCAAGAGCAGAGGCCTTAAAGGTTAGGCGTTAAACTTTTTGGAGCCCTTGCCCAGGTCCCCTGGCTTGGCTGGACTTGTGGGAGAGCTTCCAGGAACAGAACAGAAAAGCCTTTGCTCCGCTGGTGTCAGAAGTCAGCTGCCACAAGAGAAAGGGCAGAAAATGCTCCCGTTCCCCAGCACTCTGGACCTTGTCCCCAAGGCAGCATTAACCCTGGCCCATTGCTCCTGCCCTGCTCGTAACAAGCTGGCCTTCACGGGCCTTCATCTCCTCTGTGAACACCGGTGAGAGGCCAGCTGTGCTCTGGGCTTTTCCCTTGCTGTTATTTGATGTAAAGATATCAGGCCGGCTCTTTGGCTGGTGAAAAAGGGCCCTGCTCCGCTTGAAGGCAAGGAAGCTGTGTCCAGCTCTGGCCTGTTCTGGCCTAGTAGCAGTGTTCAGGCTTATTCCTGCAGCTTCTGCTGACAGATCCCAGCTGATGGTGATGTTTTTACATTTTGAGAGCTTTCATTCATTTTCAAGTGTTTTCACACTGTGCCTTGGGACACAAAGTGGGATGTGCTCTGGGGAAAGGAGCCGGCTGCTGGCTGCCCGTTCCCCACTGCAGATGACTGTGCTGTGCTGGGAAGGCATTTTCCAACATCTTCATTTACTAACAAATGGGGAATTGAAAGGTCTTTGCAGGTAGGAGACCTGATTATAGCCTTACTCATGCCTTCTTGCTGCCAGTGTAACAGAGAAGAGGTTATGGGAGTAAAAGACTTCTCTTTGGACGTGGTTTAGCTGGTGCCTCGTTAAATGCATCCTGAGCTGTCCTGGAGCAGATTGAGGTTGCTCCCAGTAGTTTCAGCTCAGGCAAGGAAAAAATCTTCCTGGCTGCTGGGAGATCCCTATAGGTTTCTCTCTCTCTTTCCTGTGTGCTTAGATGTTTTCCCATGTGGCTGTTCTTCCAGGGTTGCCTCCGTGCAAGATGCTGCCATGCGTCTGCTTTAGGGCCCCTGGCTGCAGGGTCCTGGGGAAGTGGCTGCACCCTGCTGGGTCTCTCTCCATGGCAGGAGGGAGAGGCCTCCTGCATGTTTGTGTGTGATGGGGATAGTGGGAGAGCTGGAAGCATCACAGGGCTGTGCTGAGCATCTGCGGATATGCATGTGGTCAAGTCTCCAATGGCACTGCCAAGGGATTTGTGAGCATGTTGCAGGCTGCTGTGCTGGGAGAGAGGCCTGCACTGTGCCAAGTGCTTTCCCAGGGAGTGAAGAGAGGTGAGAGTTGGAGTCCCAGGCGCTATATGGGAGCTGGGACTCTCTGCCCGTGGGCTCGCAGAGGCTCTGGCTCTGTCCTCACGAAGTTCGGCTGCTTGGCACAAGGCAGGTAGTCCGGGAACAGCTGAAGCACCTGCTGACGCTTGCCTGCTGAGAATGTCCAGTAAGGCGGGGGGAAGGAGCTTTGTGCAGCAAAGGACACAAACCTGTAGGAAGTCAGGTTCACTAGTTCTACCATGATATAACTGATTTTTAAAGTAGGTCTCTCCTGTGGGAGAGCAGGTTTAAGGGCACTGGGATGCATGGTTAGTGAGTGTTCAGGTTTCCCCTTTCTCTGGAGAATGTGTGTTGCTTGTCCCTTCCCATGCAGGGCAGCAGTGTTGGCATAGCAGAAAGAGGGCAAGAAAGAAAGGACTGGCTCCTTGCCTTGGGAAAAAAGAGCCTGTAAGAGCCGCAGCTTCTTTGCCCAGGGCTGAGAGTGGGAGGGAGAGGGGACCTCTGTGCTGAAGGACAGAGATGTAATTGGGGATGCAGCTGGCAGACCCTTAGCCACACTCAGCCCACACTGAGCTGACTCAGCTCTCAGCAGCCCAACATTCCTGGCAGGTTTGTGCAGCGCATCCCAGTCTGTGCAGTCCATCCCATTGGGGCTGTGCAGTCCATCCCATTGGGTTTGCACAGTCCATCCCATCAGGTTTGCACAGTCCATCCCTTCAGGTTTGCGCAGTTCATCCCATCAGGACTATTTGGCCGATCCTATCAGGACCTGTGCAGTCTGTCCAGGTGGGTTTGTGCAGTCTATCCCATTGGAGCTGTGTGTGGTCTGTCCTATCATCAGCTTTGTGCAGTCTCTCCCATTGGGGCTCTGCAGTCCACCCCATCGGGGGTCTGCAGTCCATCCTGTTAGGGCTCTGCGGTCTGTCCTGGTGGGGCTGTGCAGTCTGTCCATCCCATTGGGTTTGCACAGTCTGTCCCATTAGGATTCAGCACTGATCTGTGCTCTCTTGCTGGACAGTTCCCAGCGCACTGGACAGACTAAAATTGGCAGTGTTCACCCTCCCCAGCACAGGCGGCCTGGTTGCTCAGCAAGGCCTATGGCCGCTGCTTCACCTCCCCCTCACTCTCGTCTCCCCACCTGGGAGGCAGCTGCCAGCCAGTGGGGCTGGGGGCTCCAGGCAGAGCACTGTCCTGCAGTGCAGGGGAGGCTCTTTATAGCTTGATGTTGGGGGGAGGGGGTTGGAAGGGCATTACTAATTTGCCAGGGACTAATGTCAAGCACTTGCTGGGGGACAAGAAAGAGGGGGTGTCTGCGTAATCAACTTGGGCTCAGTCTAGAAGCTGTTAGCAATGCAGAGAACAAGACCTCTCCAGTGTGTTTCTGCAGGCTGCCTTCATGGTCCCCCAGCAAACAGCGGTAGGAAACTGCTACCTAGCTGTAAGCCTGGGGCAGAGGCCCAGAGCAACTGTGAGCGCTGTGCCGTGTGCCTGCCCTGCCCCCTTTTCCAGCAGCAGCTATGGCTTCTCCCCCTTTCACCAGCAATGTGGTCCCACTTTGATCTCAGCAGGGCTGCAAGGCTCTTGCCATCATCCCTTGTGCACAAGCAAAACAGACATGCTTAGCTGCCGAACCACGCCACTGCAAGCCCTGTTTGCCAGAGAGCAGGAGGGTGGTGTGGGGTCTCTATGGGGCATCTGGTGTGGGAGAGCACTGAAGGTGCAGGATGCAGACAGACTGGCTGATGTCCTGCACCACAGTGCCTGAAATAAGATTTAGCTGTGGTCTAGCAGCCGGGAGTGCTCAATTCTCTGCCTGCCCTGTGCAGCACAAAGCTATTGGGTTTGCTGGGGAGAGTATTTGCTTTGTACCTCCAAGGGAGCATTGGTCTGGTTTTCCTGATTGGAAAAGTTTCAGGGGAGCCCATTCACTCTTCTTCTGGAGAGATGCTCTCCTTTCGTACCTGATGCAGCAAATGGTGCAAACCCAACTGGAGGTGGTGAGGCACTGGCAGTGCCAAGCTGAGCACCATTGC
Source organism: Apteryx mantelli (assembly GCF_036417845.1). Lineage (NCBI taxonomy): Eukaryota > Metazoa > Chordata > Aves > Apterygiformes > Apterygidae > Apteryx > Apteryx mantelli. Next base: position 1,572,532 of record NC_089993.1, on the reverse strand, counting down.
TGTCTCTCGGCTACATGCTAGTCTTTCATCTCCCAACACTGCTGCCCTCTGGTTCCTGCTCTCCCTGTCTCTGCAAGGGTATTGCTCTGGGATTGCACATGACATGACAAGAAGCAGGAGGTGACTTCAAAGGCCCTCAGTCTCTGGCCCAACACAAGGTTGAATGAGTTGCAGCAGTGGGGCTGAACAGGCCAGCCCTAGCGAGCATAATGATCCTGCCAGTGCAGGAGCTGCTGGTGGATGGGCTCAGAGATGGGGTGGTAACACCTCTGCAGACACACATCACAGTCTGCCTGAGAAGAAGAGGGAATTACATGAGACACATCTCCTCCAGCTCCAGCTACTGGCCAGGGTTGGCACTCCCTGGTACGGCACTGCTTGCTCCAAGCCTGGCAGAGTGGCTCTTTGCTGCAGTGACTGGCATGTCCCCACCCTCTTTCTCAGAGGGTGAAGACAGCGCATGACCTGCAGGAACCTGCCTTCTCCCGCCAGCCTTTGAGTATGGCTTTGGGCAAGTGGTTTAACACTGGCCTCTGTTTCCACCTCTGCTCCTGCAACCCTTGTGTGTCTGCTACACTGATGGAGTACAGGGTTCCTGGTGCTCTGAGAGCCCAAGGGATCTCCCTGAAAAGCTCTGCAGCACTGCCAGATAGCAGAGGCTACACCTACTAGGGAGAAGCAAAGACCACCAAGGGAGCCTCTGAGTTTTAGCAGCAAATAGCTCCTTTCCCATCAGCAATGGATGAAGCAGCAAGTAAATGGTACAGAAGTGGTGGGATCAGGAGTCCTTCTGGGGGAGATCTCTGGGGAAGGGATGAGATCCCTTTCCCTGCTCCCCCCTTGGCTCGCTCGGAGTCGCAACATCAGCTCTGCTTTTCCAGAGGAGCTGGCTGCATGGCTGTGCTTGGCTGGAAAGGGAGGAGCTTCCCGCCCCATTAGTGGTTTGGCAGTCAGGAAAGAGCAAGCTTTCTTCCAAAGCGACAGCTCCTTTTTTTGTGAAAGGAAAAAATCCCAGATCATTTCAAACTGGCTGTTCCCCGCCTGCCTCCTTCAGAAGGAACAGGCAGACGGATAGCCAGGAGCAGTGTTGGGGGCAGGGGTCTATAAATTAGTAGCAGAGGATTTGCCACATTGAGTCGTGCCTCTAGTGTTGGCCAAAGCTTCATTCCTGAGAGCAAAGCGCAAAACCCAAGTCATCCTGTAATGATTTACTAGTGGGAGAAGGGACGATGTGGGGGGGGGGGGGGGAGGGGTCTCTTCCGCCTTCCCTTGCTTCAGCAAAGGACTGATGCTATTGAGAAGAGGCCAGAAAGTCTTGGCTTTGCAGGCAAGCCCTCTCTGAGGTTGGGCAGCAGTTGGCATTGCCCCTCCAGCTAAGTGAGTGCAGGGATGGCTCTCACTTGGCTGTGCAGGCAGGGCAGCGCAGCCAGTGCTAGCTGCCCAGCCTGGCTTCTTGAGGAAGATCTGCCCCTCTCCTGGTGGCTTGCAGCACTCAAGACATTTCCTCAGTAAATGTGAAACCTGGCTCCTTGGCACAGAGCCGCTCTCAAGGCTGAGGATGGGGTATGACTGTTTCATGTCTCACTGCTTCATGGGACAGTCCTGATTTGGTCAGAGCCAGAGGGAGATGAAATGACCTCACATCCCTCATCCATCCTTGAAGCCAACAGCACATCAGCAGCTCATAACTGGGTGATGTACCATGTCCTCTGGGAGCAACCCAGCATTACCTAGACCTGTCCTGCAGCTGCAGGGAGAGGAGCCTAGTAAAACCCTGAGATTTCTTTCTCTTGCTTTTTCTTTTATTAACACATGGGCCAGACCCAGACCTCAGTTTCTTGGGGACAAGGCCAGAATAATCTCTTTTGGCAAGTGGAGACACTCTGGTAGCATGGCAGTGTGACTCAGAGGAGATACGGCCCCAGGCTCATAATCCCCTCAGAGAAGGTGGTATGCTTGTGGCCAGCTGGATGGCCACACTGGGTGTTTGGAACAGCAGGGAAGGTGGTGCTGACCCCAGGAGCCCCAGCTGAGCCACTGGACTTAATCCTGGAGAGCTGCTGCCTGTCATAGAATGTCGCCACAACATGTTTTCACTGTTGTTCTTTTTCCTAGTGCTGACAGGAAGTGTTTCAGGCTGTGATTTGACAATACTGGGCTTTCTGTTGCTATCATGACTTAAAGATCTCCTCAGCCTCTTGGGTCCTCCTGCCCTATGGTGCAGCAAGCTGTGTTACTCCCCACAGCCCCTCCTGGGGCACTCAAACGGTGCAGAAGAGCTGAGTACTGACTCTCCTTTCTAAAGGTGTTTTCCTAAGTCTGGATCAATCCTCTGCTTCAGCTCCCAGTGGGGCTGACCACAGGAGAAGTGCAGGGAGGTGTGGGAGTCATGATGGCTGAGCCCCCATCTTGCTGAACAACTTCAGGGCTTGGGGGATAGTGCTGTCAGCAAATTCTACAGAGATGTAGCCCCTATCAGCAAAAAATGTGTTTTTCCAGCACAAGTTTTTGCATGCAGGCAAAGGGGGGCTCACCTGTCCCCCTTCTCCCTCTGTCCATTAACTCTGACAGGTGTTGTGAGTATGTTCTTGCAGGATAAACTGCCCATGCAGTGGGCTTAACTGGTGAAGGGATGTCAAAAAGATATTGTCTCATTCCCTCCTCTGTGGCATGGCTAAACCAGCCAATGCTTCTTGTGCAAGCCTGGCTGAAGAAGAAAGCCAGCAGCAAGGTGAGAGGATAGGAGAGATGGAGATTGCTTGATTAGCATCCCATCCGAGGAGGCAGCTCCAGCATTGCTGTCAGAAGTCCCATTCAGAGAGAGCGGCCACCAAGCAGACTGCCCTCAGTGCTGGCATGTTTGTGCCTCCCACGCCTTTGATGTAGCCTGCAGAATTTAGAGGTGGGCTGACTCCCATCTGGGAGCTTTGAGAGGTCAGTAAATCTTTGCAGCTCAATCGTCATTTGTGATGGGAACACACTGGCCTCAGGTTGGGGGCAAGAAGGACACCTGACGCTCTAGAGTCACAGAAAGGCAAAGGAAAACACAGTGGGGGTCTCGGCCAGCCACGCTAGCATCACTGGGCTAATTTGCCTCCTTCTCTGCTGTGTGACTTGAGCTGCTTCAGCTCAGGGACATTACCTTGCATGTATGGGGCTGTACATAAAAGCCTGGCAGCTGCAGGCAGGATGCTGGGCATTTGTTCCCCCTGCAAAAGGCTCTCAGGGGGTCTCAGAAGTCCCTGTCATGCCCAAGATCTGCAAGACATCTGTAAGAGTCCTGGGGAAGATCTGTGCACAAGTGCCTGGTTTGGACCTCCTTCATTCCTAAGCCCAGCTTGTTCTGTCACCTCCCCAGGTATTTCATTCCTGCTGAGGTATAGATGAGGGATTGCTGTAAATAGGATGTCCCAAATTAACTACCTTCTCCTTTCCCAGGATGCTCTTTCAGTGGAAACAGGATGGGAAGATGTGCACAAATCAAGGCCCAGGTATCTGGGTCTTCCACATGCCTTGCCAACCCCCACATACTGGCTTTGCTGTGCTGTTTTAGCCTCTGAGGTGGAGCAAGCGTGGGAACTGCTGTCCAGCTGACCTGGACATGAGCTGCTGCATGTATTCACCGCTCTTTGCTTTTCCTCCAGGAAGGATCTGGTTTTCTTGCCCCAGGAGGATGGAGGTCCTGCAGCTCCTGCGCCTGCTCCTCACTGCCTGCATGCTGGGCCTCTCCCAGACAGTAAACCCCTTTGTGGCCCAGCAGACACCCCCAGACCCTTGCTACGATGAGAATGGTGCTCCACGCCGCTGCATCCCTGAGTTTGTCAATGCTGCCTTCGGGAAGGAGGTGCAGGCCTCCAGCACATGCGGGAAGCCTCCGACACGGCACTGCAATGCCTCAGACCCCCGCAAAGCCCACCCGCCAGCCTACCTCACTGACCTCAACACTGCCTCCAACATGACGTGCTGGCGCTCGGAGACCCTGCACCACTCACCCCAGAATGTCACCCTCACCCTCTCCCTCGGCAAGAAGTTCGAGGTGGTGTATGTCAGTCTCCAGTTCTGCTCGCCCCGTCCCGAGTCCACCGCCATCTTCAAGTCCATGGATTATGGCAAGACATGGGTGCCATACCAGTACTACTCCTCTCAGTGCCGCAAGATCTATGGCAAGCCCAACAAAGCCACTGTCACCAAGCAGAACGAGCAGGAGGCCCTCTGCACCGATGGCCTCACTGACCTCTACCCCCTCACTGGGGGCCTCATTGCCTTCAGCACCCTCGATGGGCGGCCCTCTGCCCAAGACTTCGACAACAGCCCCGTGCTCCAGGACTGGGTGACAGCCACTGACATCCGGGTCATTTTCAGTCGCCCTCATCTCTTCCGTGATCTGGGGAGTCGCGACAATGAAGAGGAGGATGGAGGCACTGGCTCATCACCCTATTACTATGCAGTGGGTGAGCTGCAGGTTGGTGGGCGCTGCAAATGCAACGGGCACGCATCACGCTGCGTGAAGGACAAGGAGCAGAAGCTGGTGTGTGACTGCAAGCACAACACAGAAGGCCCTGAGTGTGACCGCTGTAAGCCCTTCCACTACGACCGCCCCTGGCAGCGGGCCAATGCCAGGGAGGCCAATGAGTGCCTCGGTAAGTGATTCCTCCCTCTCTGTATTCCCTGTCTCATTTTCTCCCTGCAGGCCATAACCCCAGAGATGAGTTGCAAAGGAAAGAAGTGACGGGATTGTGACAAACTTAAGAATTGTGCTTCTCTTGAGATGTTTTTCAAATTCCTGGTGCGCTTCCCTCTTTTGGAGGGCTGAGAAAGGCTCTGGCATCTGCTCTGTCTCTTCTTTGGGATATCTCCTCTGTAACTGCAGTGATTCAGTGACAAGCCAAAGCACCAAAACCCTCTGAAAAATTACTGTTTTTCAGCATGTCCGCACAGGCTGAGGAGGCATCAGCTGTGCTTGCAAAGGGGTGTTTCTCTTGGGTAGCAAACCAGTTGCCCCTGGACCAAGGGAAAAATCATGGAGGTTCCCCATTGAGATGTAGTTTGGGTCAGGGAGGAGGCAGTGTGGCTTAAAAAAAGCCAAGAGATTAAGGAAATATTTGGAATACCGTGTTTCAACATTTTATCATTCAAATTTGGTCTGGCACAGTGTTTTGCATGGCCATTTTAGCTTATCTGTTCTTTAAAAAGTTTATGTGAATTACAAATGTTGTAATCTAAATGAAACATTTCAAAAATATCAAAACGACATTGTTCAGTCACCACGCTTTGACATTTCTTTTTCTATGGGATTTTTGTGGAAGCTTTTGCCTTTTATCCTAATCTCTGATAGGTGGGGGGATGCCGGAGACTTATGAACTCCTGGGAGAGGGAAAAACAACCCCTTACCTCCTCCTGGACCAAAACCCAGGTCCCAGAGGGTGGCACAAGGATGGAGACAGGGGAAGCCATACCGTTAATCAACCCATGAAAGGCTCAGTGGATGTGCCAGAGGTCAGAGGGACTTGTTAATATTTCTAATCGATGTCTTGTTGAGATCCCAGCTGTCAGCTTAAATATGTATGTTACATAAGATTTCTTCTAAGAATGGCCAGAAAGGCAGCTATTTCAAAAGAAGTGCTTGAGCTGGTATTTTAAAACACCATATGCCCTGTGGAAGTGTGTCAGCCCATTTGTTTTCCCCCTTGTCTCAGAAAGATAAGTTTTTGAGCAAAACTTGGAATGAAAAACAAATCCGCACCCCTGGTCGTTTCCAACTCCTCCAGTGGTCTATGTCCAGTGGAGATTAGCCTAGGAAGATTTCAGACTGGCAGATAGATGGATCTAAAAGCACACTGAGGGGGCAGTGGTTGGGTGCATGTCCCACCTCATCTGCCTTGTCAAGGCTGCTGTCGTGATGGCCACCCTGCCCCAGATCAGCCTCTGCCTCTGGCTCTTATGCTTTGTTAAAACAGTGTGATTACAGCAGAACAACTCTGCTGGAGCTGGCATAGAGGGGACTCCTGCCTGATACTTTCAGAGAAGGAACTGGATTTGGGGAGAACTTTTGCAAACCTCCCATCCTTCCCATGGGGCCCGGACCCTAGCAAGAGCTGCTGCCACGGCTTGGGTGCCCTCAGACCAGGTGGCCGAGCTGAGCCAGCTGCATGGCTGAGCAGTCCTGCACGGGATTGGGAGCAAGGCCAGCACTCCCCAAGCATCCCTGTGGTGATCTGCATGCCCTCCCTGCCCCCAGCGAGGTCACCCCTTTGGCAGATGGGCCTGAAAAGATAAACGAGAGAGAAAAGAAAAACTGGGAGGAGGCAGGGGCGCAGAGCGGTCCCTTCAAGACACCCCTGACAAGCCCTGCACACAAAGGCCTGTAGCCGAGCTGCGTGTGAAAGTAGTTTTTCCTGTTGATTCGCTCGCCTTCTTTCTCCCTTTCCTCTCTCGGGCTTTGTGCCCTCTCTGAAGGGACCTGAAAGAGCTTCTCCATCACACGCCTCCAAAGGGCTTAGCGGCTGAAAGCTGGATTAGCTCTCGGAGCCTTCCCCTCTGTGCCTTTCAACAATGACATCTCCCCAGCCAGCATGAACAGACGCAGCAATTAGCACCAATTAAAAGGAGAGGGCCGCCCGGGAAGTTCCCTTTGCTCAGTCCAGGCTGTGGGTGTTTCCCTGACTCCATCCCCCTGCGAATGCAGCCCTGGACATGGCGCAGGGATCCATGCTGCTGGCCCAGCCTGGATCACTTTCAGATGAACCCGAACCCACCCATGGGAGCAGTGTGGGAGGGCCCTGGGTGTGAGGTGCCGTTGTGATGGAGACTCACATGGAGTAGTCGGCATCACATGGAGAGCTGAGGAGGAGGAGGCTGGACCCAGGAATCCTTGAAGCCTCATGGCAGTCCAGAGCTGATCCAAGGGGCAGAGTTACAGGGTAGTTTCCAGCACCCTGAGAGCTGCTTGAGATAGAGCTAAGGGTCTGCTGTAGCTTCTGACCATGTTGGGACTGTTGCTTCTTGCCTTGGTGCTCCAATGGTCAGGTCCTTCCCTTGCATAACTCAGAGCTGTCCTGCAAAGGGGATTATCCTTGCCTATTGCCCCCCCTCCCCCCACAAAGTCTCTAACTGCTCTGGGGTGATGATGAAGTAATGTCCTGTAACATGTCATGATACTGGGACAGCCATGCATGACTCTGGAGATGAGAACAAATAAACCAATCTGAGAAAACCCATCCCAGGTTTTCCTGGAATTTACACCAGAGGCTGAGCTGGCCCAAGGTGTCAGAGGAAGAGAGAGGACTCAGGGGGTGGCCACACATTTCAGGGTGGAGAGCCCACCAGAGCCCCTTTGGTTCTGCTTTAGTTATTTCACAAGATTTTCTGCTTTTTGCCTGTTCTTGGAAATGCAGAGGCGAAAAAATCAAAGATAAAATTTGAGCAGCAGTGTAGAGCATGACCATCATTTGGCCATCATAAGGTGGCCATGGTGTTCATGGGACGAGGTGGTCACCATACCACATTATTACAGGGGCAAATGTGACTTTGGAGTGCAGGCAGGGTTTGGGGGTGCTGCAGCCGGGATGTCAAGACTGGATTTGTCAGGTGGCATGCTGCAAGCTGAAGACAGTCATGCATCAGCAGTGTCCATCCACCATGTGGGCTGGCTGGAGTGCCATTGGCCCACTGGCACCACAGAACTCTCCTTGTGCCCTGAAAGGCCTGCTTGACTGGCAATGTGCTCGTCCTGCCAAAAACAGGACCCCACCTTGTACCCTCCAGGGCGCCTCTCTTCTCAACACAGTGCCAGGAGCTCCCAGGGCACTTCGCTGCCAAGGCTTTTCTTGTCCAGGCCTGTGGAAATAGGCCTGTCATTTGGGGTTCAGGTGGCTATTTCTGGCCTATTAAAACTAAAAAGCAGCTACCAGCTCAGCAGCCTTGTGCAAGGAGCAGCCCCATGGTGCTGAGCTGACTGAAAAGTTACCACTTCTGATCCTCCATTTGGGATAGGAGACCTGGGGATGGTCCCTGCCCAAAAGGAGAAGGCGTTCAAGGCATGGTGGAGAGGTGGAGAAGGAGCCTGGTGGCCAGCTTGCTGGCCCAGGGGAACCAAGCCAGATCAGGATGATGGGAGACGAGGGGAGGGGAGAGGCTGCCTGTCTTCAGGTGCATTGTTTTAGGTGGGTTTTCTTCATTTGCCAAACCCAGGTAGGACTATTTGTATTAAAAACTGCTTGAAACAGGGAAAAGAGAAGGGCACAGAATGAGAGAGGCTTTCTCCCCCCACACACACACCCTCTACTGCCATTGAGCCCCCAGTCTTTTAGCCTGGGACAGAGAAGAATAATCCCTGCAGAGGAGCCGATGGGAGCAGAATTGCCAAAATCCAGAGACCCCTGTGTGATGCATCAGCTTCATTCTCATAGACCTGTGCCTTCCCTTTCCCTGCTGCATCTGGGTGTGCCAAGATGGACTGACGAGGGGCCTGTCCCAGCTGTCATCTGTGCCTGGGGGAGGCAGGGCAATGCTTCCCCACAGCAGCAGCAGGTCTCTGCCTACGCACAAGGAGTTGCTTGGACTGGACTCCCACTGCCACAGTGAGACTGGTCATTGGGTCGGCAGGCTGTCCTTGAAAACACCCGGGGCTGGAGGGGAACAGATTAGTGCAGTGCAGCCACTGGAAGTAATTGATCCACTCCTTGGTAATTCTGGAGCTCTTGTTCCCATTGTTGCCACCACGGCTGGAGAGCTTTTCTGAACGCCATACAAAAGGGAAACCTTGCTCCAGCATGCAGAATCCGCTCCACAGAGCAAGAGGATAATACAAGGGGCTTGCTTTGATCCAGGGCTCTCCAGGGAAGTGGCTGCACTCTCTTATGAAGACCACGCTGGCCACAGTTCCCTCCACTTTGGGCTGGGTGGCAGAGTGGCTGGCGGGTCTATGGTGCTACAGCTGATCAATCCGTGACATTAGTACCCACAAATGCCACGTCCCAGGTTGGTGAAGGGGTTTGCAGGCACCTCTGTGCTTCACCCATCTCCTTTGCCCTTCCCTCCCTCCACATGTTTTCTTTCTTTTTTTATCTCAGTGACTTGGATGCAAAATTCTCTCAGAAAATGCCATTTTGAAACCAGTGAACTGGCCTGGGCTGTTTTACACTGGTGCAGCCTATGGTCAGATGAGAAGAGGATCCAAGCTGCCCATGGCCTACTGGCAATCACATCCGCAGGCACAGGATTAATGCCAAGAGGTGCAGAAGATCTGAGAGCTCAGTCTGTAGCTGGAATTGGGCCAAAGCACCCTTACAGCTTCAGCAAGTTAATTAGCCCCCTTCATCTTCTCCTGGCTGTCCTGGGTCAGCTGCTCATTCAACCCCTTTTGTAGCCTGTTTTCAGAGGCTGTGAGATGGCTCCCCATGAGCAACGACAAGGGAACCCAGCCTCTATGGAGGGGATTAATGCTCTGTCTGATGGTCCAGAATCCTTTTCTAGGGACAGGGCTGGGGAAGATCAGCCTTGTACCTCATGTTCCTGGCTGTCAGCTCTTGCCTCTCCCAGGCAGGCACTCAATTTTTTCTTTTCTCGTGCTTTCTGGTATCAGAGGTAGGAGCCCTTGGCCCTTCTGTCCAGCATCTTCCCCGCGACCTTGGACCACATGTTCCTCTCTGTGAGAGTCCTCTGCACTGCTGGGGGAAAACAAACTAAGCAGTAATTAATGGGTGAGGAGGAAGGGACCACCCCAGAGAGGTGCCCAGCACAGAGTAGCCCATTGGTAGTGCCGGGGTGCTGCTGTCATCTCTTGTCCCAGGCTTGGCTGTGCCACCTTCCTGCAACCATGTGTGAATCACTCGCACCCTGCCTGCCCTGTGTCCTCTCCAGTGCAGCGGGTAGTGGGGCTGTCCTGCTTTGACGCAGGGGAAGCAAAGCCCTGCCGAAGGGCAGCAACAGAAAGGCACACAGGGAGGTAGTGTAAGATCATGTGACATGACCATGGCCGCACAGCCCCCAAACCCTCCAGGCTGTGGCTGCAGTGCTCTGAGGCAGGGCTTCTCCCTGCCCAACATGATGGATATGTTGTTAGGGTGAGAGAGGAAGGGGGTTTTCTGGTCTGGATTCCCCTTCCCTCAGGGTGGAGGTAACATCCCAACCGGGCACTCCTCCAGTGAAAGCAGGGGCGTAGCTCAAATCCACTGTGGGCTGGCAGCAGCAGCCAGTCTAAGGTTTCGCTGAGCCTGTTCCATTAACTAATTATTCCCAGGGAACTTGTCAGCACGGCAAGCCCCCTTGCATCCCATGCCCAAGCAGGCTTCATGGTCCCCAGAGGCACAGCGGGTGCCTCCTGCCCCCAAGGGCCTCACCCTGCTATGCGATGCTGGCTGGGTACATCACTGCCCATCCTGCACCCGCTCTGGCTCTGTCACACATGTGCCAAGGGCTCCTGCCCCAAGCGCACTTGTGCCCTGATACCCCAGGCTCTTCCACCTCTGCGAAGAGGAAACATTTCCCTTGTGCCCACTGTCATCTGCATTTTCTCATGCCCAGGCTTGACATTTGCTCTTGTAGGGTACCAGCCTCACCTGTGCCTGGGTGCCTTGGGGCTGAATCCAGAGCTGTAGGGTCAGGTCACCCAGCAAGGGAGAGGGGTTGTGCGGCAGTCTTGCTGCAGGGCAAGGGGGAGGCTGCGGCCTGGTCAGGGGTTCAAAAACCATCAAAAAGGGTAAAGAAGGTTGCTCCATTGCAAGGTGTCGATGTTTAATTAGTCTATTATTGCAAAATATTAGATCTTGTGATTGTTTAATTGATCATATGATTGTTTAATTGGGCATACTGTACAAGGGCAGAAGCAAGCTACCACGTAATTAGCCCCAAACTGTGCAATTAAATTCTTATTAATACCCCAAACAGCAGGGAACATTCAAGCCTTTAATTAGTGATTAACAGGAGACAGACAGAGCTTGCAACCAAGTCAGCTCTGAGGAACAGTACAAACATTTAGCCCGGTACAAGGGGGGACCCGTCTGCTCTGATTAGCACTAGATGACTGCTTCAGGGGAAATAAGGAGAGAGTCACATGTATTCATGTAACCCTGTCCCAGAGATGGGGACAGCCACCATCCCAATGAAGAGCTGTGAGGGAAAACCCAGCCAGATCTCCCAAGCTGGAGGAAATGCTGGGCTGCGGCAGGCTTTGCGTTCCTGCCTTCAGGGCCTTGCTGTGCTGCCTAGCATGGGGCACACACGCTTGGGGAGCCTCCACTTCTGACCTAGCATTTCTCAGTTAGTCTCCTGACTGTGTCCCTCCTGGCCTGTGAGCTCAACATCTGCAGCAACCTGGGGGCCGAATACCCTGGCCTTCCCTTCTGACTCTGGGGCAGTGCAAAGGAGGGAGCTTGCTGGCACTGAGCCCTTCCAGCATCATCTATTTGTCCCCTGTATTAGATGAGGTCCCTGCAATAGTGTATGCCACCCACGTGACCTTGAAGTCTCTTGTTGGCCTCACCAGCCTCATTGTGCTCCCTCATTTGTGCCCCTGCTGAGGGGCACAAAGTGGTCATTTGGAGGAGGACCTGCAGCCCATGTTAGCCTTGTCCTCACTGCCTGCTCTGTCCTCTGGGTGCTGAGACCCTGGTGGCAGCTCTGGTCTATCCATGCAGCAAGGACATGGTGCTGCCTGCAACCAGAACCAGGTCAGCATACCACTGCATTGCAGCTGGGCCCTGGCCTGCTCCTAGTTAGACACTTTCTGCAAGGTTATCTGAGTCACAGGATATCTGTGGCCTTCCTCCACCTTCAGAAGCTTTGCTCTTCCTCCCAGGTCTTGTCTGTTTAGCAGGTGCAAGTAGGAGGTCTGTCCCAATGCCAGCTCCTACCCCAGCACAAGGTATGCCATGCAGGTTAATGTGAGTGTGAACTCTGGCAGGGATCAGACTCAAATCCCTTTTTGGCTCCCCGTAAATCATTTCCCAGTGATGGGGGAACTGACACCCAGTCCATACCAGGAGCAACAAGCAAGAAAGGGCAGCATCTCTCCCACAGCCGGAAGGAAAGATGCTGAGAAGTGAAAGGAAGTTGCTAGACATTTCTCACCAAAGCTTGGCTCCTGAGCTGGGGTATGAGGTTTTGCCAGCAGGTTCCCAGGCTCTCACAGCTGGGGAAAGGCGGGCTCTTGTGGGCTGAGGACATGCCAGCAAGGTGGTCAGAAGTGCCTCCAGGCAAGGCTGGACCAAGGGACCCAGGCAGTGAGCCAGTCCCCTAGGGTAGGGGCCTGTGATGCCGCTTCTCCCTCTGCATCCCTGGTGCAAAAAGGCCAGGCCAGTTATTCTCTTACCAGTTAAACTGGAGGCAGAGGGACCCACAACGAGACTGGTGAATTATTTACATGACCTTTCTCCTCCCCTGCTCCTCACATCCCCTCTCAGCTTTGATTCCCTCTTCTTCCCAAGAGGATGCAAGTGGGTTTTCCTTTCCCAAGGGCAGCTGAGCAGAAACCCTGGCCTTGTGCTCTGGCAGTGCTAAGCCATGCGCTTCTGGCCTTGGAAACCTGCCTCAGAGAGTGATGCCAGGTATCATTCCCGTGTGTCCGGTTAGTGGGTTGCTGCTGAAGCAGGGCAGCTTTCCAGCTGCTCCAGGACACTTGCCTGCAGGCACTTCCCAGAATGAGAAAACCCCAGGGTGTTAGCAAGAGATGGGCACCTGAAGGGTGAAGCTCACTCAGAGCTTCGCTTCCTTGCACCTTGATAGTCCCAGCTGTCTTCTTGTGCAGCGGTTTCTCCTGGGGTAGCTCCAGGGATGCACAGGGATTCCCAGGAAGATGACAAAGCTGGCTTTTCAAGATGTCCGAACTGGCCTTTCACTATCATGGGTAGCAAAGGAAGAATTAGGGCCCTCTATATCCAAAAATTGCCCCTCTGCAGCAGTTGTATGTAACCTCCTTTATTCAGGAACATGGAGGCACACTAATTACACCAGCTTTCTTGTCCCCATCCTCTTAGCCGTATAAGGCAAGAGCAGCCTCTCTTTTGAAATACTTTGCCACATCTCTCCAGGTCCCCAGCAAAACCTGCGAGTGCAGCAGCATCACCACTCAGTCGTGTCAGGGCACCAGCAATATTTGATGCTTTTTCTTCAAGTGCCACATCCTGGATTCTAGCCGTGTTGTGAGAATTTGCCCTGAGAGTTTCTCTTTCTCACAGGCACCGAGAAAAAGTGAGCTTTAAAGGTGCAAACCCCAGAAGGCACCCACCACCGTGCCAAACTTGTTATTCTTATGCGTACCATGTGATTTTTACACTAATCTCATAACTCAGGGGAGCTTTGGGGGAGCTGAGGTTTGAGTATGTGGTGTTAGTAGTACCAGGGCTCCTAACCAGCATTCACTAACTTCTTTAAACCTCTAGAAAGGCTCTTTTGGGTTTGAGGCTTGCTCCAGGAAGAAGGCTGACCTGCTTTCTTCCCACACCGTAAAAGGGGGTCTCCAGCCTCAGAGGCGAGGCTGGAAAGCCAAAGTGCGCGAGGGGCCTGGGTGCAAGGCAGCCAGCTGCCGTTTGATCTGCGGCGAGTTGAAGCTCCCACCTTCCTCCTGGTGGTGCTGCCAGGGCTGACGCAGGGAACAGGGAGGGAGGGCGGCGGGGGAAATTTCACACAAACGACAAGCAGGCCCAGCAGTTAAATCTGGGGCTGACATGTTAATGAATTTCACAGTATGCCTGGAAAAACTCTTACCCAGCCTCAATTTACCAGAGCTGGGAGGGCAGGGAAGGGGGGGGCTGGGGGAGGGTGCCGCATTTAGCCAAAGGAAATCTTGTTCCCATTATCTTTTTGTGAGAGTGTTAAACAGGAACTGGCAGTGCTTTTCCTTTTTATCTCGCACACGTGGAATTGAAGGGAGGAGTGTCTTATTGGTTCCTGTGGCTAGTAAAAAAAATAAAAAGTGTGTGCATGTGTGTGTGCATGTGTGTGAATGTGCAAGCATCTGTGTGTGTGCATGATCATATGCATGCATGTATATGTGCATGCATGGTTTTGTGTGCGTTCATATGTGAGCGTCTGTATGAATGTACGTGTTTGTGCATGTGTGCACATTTGTCTGCGTGTATGCATGTGCACATGAGCATGTGCGTGCATGTGCACATTTGTGTGTGCACAGAGCCTATGTGCACATCTATGTGAGGGTGCATGTGCACATTTGTGTGTGTGCACCTATGTTTGTGCATGTACATGCATGTGTCTCTTCTCTATATGGGGCTCTGCCTGTGTGCGTGCACATGCAGTCAGGTTAGAGCCTTAAACAAAACAAGTTTTGGGGCTCTGTTGCTGCCCAGCTCCCTGCTGGCAGTCCAGCACCCCGACTGCTACTGGCACTGCTCTCCCTCCGCGTCGAGGTTGGCACCAAGCAGGGCAGCCAGGGCTCTGCCTTCACAGCCCCTACAACCAGCACAAGGCGGGTGGTCTGCCAAAAGGGCAGGCCAGGGTCTGTCATTGAAACAGGCTGCTGGGGAAGGAGGGGGCAGGAAACTACAAAGGCAGCAAATGGCTCACTTCCCTCTTCGCTTCAACAACCAAATCCCAGCAAACCCAAACCAGGACCCAGCATGGTTTGGTTGTGCTGCTACAGGGGTTTGGGAGGGGGGGGAAGGCTTTGGGTCGCTGCATCATGAATGGCTGGTGTCCAAAAAGGGGGGGGGGGGGAGGCTAGAGACTGTCAGGTGCCTCAGTCCCTAGGGATGCTGGCCCAGGGCTGGACCACAGTGCTTGGAGGCCTCCAGTCCCTTCCCGCATCTGCCACCTCCTCGGTTGCAGTCACGTCTGCCAGCAGCTCTGGCACTGGGAGTGAGGTGTGGGGGAGCAGGAGCTCAAATCCCTGAGGATGGCTGGGGGCAGAGCATCAGGAAACACTTCCATTGCTGCTCCTTGCCAAGAGGTGGACCAAAGCCTGAGTTGCCAGTGCAGCAAAGTGTGGGGGAGCAGGTGGGCTGGAGCTGCAGGCATCAGTGGTCTCATCAGTAGTCCTTTTGATAGCAGCCCATCCAGGATGCAGCTCGGTGCCCTCCTCCACACGCCCTGGCAGGCCCAGCCACCTCTTTTGGGCAGCACTGTGCTGTGGTGGCTGCCGTCTGTTGGAGACAGTGGGGAGGAGGTGGCAGCAGGATGGCAGGTGCCCAGCTGGCGCTGCTGGCATTTCCCCTCAGCGTCTCACTGGAGCCATTCGTTCTGCACTTGTTTCTGATTTATGGCAGAGCAGCCCCCCCTACCTTCCAGGTGCCCCCCGGCCCCACTCCCCACACATGCCCTTTCTTCTCTGCACTGACCTCCCCTGCACCCGGCCCCATGGGGGGCTGCGGATATTGCACATCTGGACAGCACATTGGAGCCGGCTGCACGGTGCCCTCCCTGGCTCTGCTCCGTTACCAGGAGGAATCCTGCAGCTGAGCTGGGAGAACCCATGCGGCAGCAGACAGCCCTGCCCCCGCCACCCCCCTGCAGCAGCATGAGGACCTAGGCAACCCCTGTGCCCTGCTTTCAGGCTCCATCATTTCTGCCTGTTGACTTGGCCCTACCATCATCTCCTCTCCATTTCCTCAAGGAATATTTTCTCCTCCCTCACAGTGGAAAGAGCCTTCTACCACACACAGCTCCTGCCTGAAGCCCATTTACAGGGTGCACGCTAAGGGCCAGCACAGGGTCCTGCCGGGCTTGGGGTCATTCGTGTTGCCTGATACTCCTGTTCTGGACCATGCCTGTAAGCTTCCAATGCAAGACAGAGGGAGGGATCGCATGAATGAAGTGGGGGCAAGCACAGGGAGCAGTGTCCAAGTGCCCAGGTTGAAGGCCCAGGTGGACTTTTTGCTTGTCTGAACTGCATGGGTTCTTCTCACTGATCCCTGGCCCAGGCACTGGCACCACCATCATTTGAAGCTTGCGCATCTCACAGGACTTCCCGCCTGGAGGCTGGACTGCTCTCAGACAGTGCTGACATAGTGAACATCTTGATGGATAACTGGTCCCTTTGGATAAAAGCCATGAAAGGCATTTCTGTGTGGATGGAAGGGGCTAAGCAGAAGGGTCAGCACCTGCAGGGACACCTGTCTTTTGGCAGCAGTGCAGAGGAGCCCCAATACGAGGCATGGAGAGTCCTAGGGCATGGCCAGGGCAAGCGATCTGCCTGTGTGGCCCAGGACTGTGCAGTGGGCTGGGACCATCTCTCAGCATACAAGACAAGGGCACTTCAGCTGCTCCCCTGCCTTGTCCCCGCCTCACCCTCTCCCCTTCCCTTGCAGCCTGCAACTGCAACCTGCACGCCAGGCGCTGCCGTTTCAACATGGAGCTCTACAAGCTCTCAGGCAGGAAGAGCGGAGGAGTTTGCCTCAACTGCCGGCATAATACTGCAGGGCGGCATTGCCATTACTGCAAGGAGGGCTTCTACCGGGACCTGAGCAAGTCCATCACTGATCGCAAGGCCTGCAAAGGTAAGGTGGGGAGGTCTTCATGTGGACAGCACAAATAACATGGTCTCTCGGGGTCTCCCTCCTCTTTCCTTGCATTTCCCCCACCCAATCCCCCTGCTCTACTCAGAGTACAGCTGCTCCTTGCAACAGCTGTGGGTCACCTTGAACCTTTCCCAACTCAGCCTTTCTCTGCCTCCCCAAGGGAGGCAGCCAGGGAGATCTCTTTTGAGCTCAGTATCTCTGCAGGCTCCCAAAGCCCTGAGAGGTGGTGAGAACAACCCAAGGGAAGCAAACCAAATGGCAGGTTCCTGGGAGTACCTTCCACAAAGGGAGACACTGTTAGGGCTGTCTTGTTGCCTTGCAAAGACAGGGAGGATCTGAATGTGCATTTCCACTATGACCATGGTTTTGGTCTCTGGAAGTCAGTATTTGGAGAGCTGCTGGACTGGGCAGGTGTTGGAAAAGGGTATCACTAAACTCTCTGGAAAACAGTCTTGAGAGTCTTGGCTGTAGACACTCTCAGAAGTGTTTAGACTGCTTCACAAAATGATTTGCAATGGATTCCTTTTCATCGGAGGGCTGGAGTGTAGCTTACAGTGATTTCCATCTCCCTGCTGTGCTGTGATACAGGACACCAGGGCAATGTTTTTAACTATAGGCTGACTCTTTGGGCCTGTTTTTGCAGGGATGCTGATGCACAGGCAGGGTGGCTTGTCCTGTGAGTCAATGAAGAGCCACACTGGCCCTTAGGCAGCAAGCTGCAACCTGACCTCACAAGGCCTATGGCCTGTGAACAGAACCTCTCCTCTCCCTCCTTTTAGCTCTTGGCATAGCCCATCTGACCTGCATTCCCTCCCCTGTTCAGCCTCCTCTATGGAGCCTCTTTCCTCTGTGGAGCATCCAAACAACAGTTTCACCAAAATAGTTTAGCTAACAGAACAGCTTGACCATCTCCAAGGACCAACATTATCCAAGCTGAAATGCTGACCCGCTGAAGTGAAAGGGAGGTTTGCTGCAGACTTCTCCGAAGCCAGGAATTCACCCCTGATCCCTTTTTTCCAGCTTAGATTGCAAGTATCTCCCGGAAGGGAGTGCAGCTTCCTCTCTGGCAAGTAGTGCAGTGTCATGATGATAACAGCGGAAGCAAATGAATGGAGCATCCAGCTAAACCCCATGGCTGATCCTCAACAACTGGGGAGAAATGGCTGATGCAAGGCACCTTATCTGCATGTGCTGAAGAAGTAGTTGGGATCATATTGGCCTTTTCTTGCTTTGCCTCAAATAATTGAACACTTTTCAAGCAGAGGAGCTGGTGACACATGCCCTATGTGCACTGAGCTTCTTTGCGAGTGGGCTCTGAAGACAGATGCTAATGCCATTCTCCTCCCAGCTACCAATTCTTAAAGCAGATTTCCCTCATATGGGGTCAGATTTGCTGTCTGTCTCTTTTCCTTTGAGAAACATGCTTCCAAAGGCCAGGTTGCTTGCTTCGTACTTCCAGCCTCTTTTTTCAAGCACAGCGGAATAGAGCGCTGAGCCCAAGCAGTTTCAATGCCCTGATGTTCACTGCAGGAAGAGCTCCCTCTGTCTCTCCCCACCACCAGAGGAGACACCAGATGGG
The DNA here is from genome assembly GCF_036417845.1 of Apteryx mantelli. NCBI lineage: Eukaryota > Metazoa > Chordata > Aves > Apterygiformes > Apterygidae > Apteryx > Apteryx mantelli. The sequence goes on along the minus strand of NC_089993.1, from coordinate 1,554,484 downwards.
AAAAGCTAACTCACCACCTCAAAGACTGGCTGCTGGGAGGTGGGGAGCAGCTCTCATTAACTGGTCTTGATCTGTGCACCTGACTGTGGCAGTGACACAGCTGCACTGCAACCGCCCAGGGTCCTCTGTGCCCCAGGCGCTTGGAGGAACCAGGGCAGGCCGTGAGGGCACAAACATCAGACTGCTTGCTTTGCTTAGGGGTGCTGCTGTGATACCATGATGCCAGCACCAGGGAAAAAAGTGTTTATGTAGGGCCTGCAGTGACTGCTGAAGCTGGTTTAGGACAGTTAACTTTGCGGCCATAAAACAAGTCTGGAGTTGAAGTATTTGGCTTGCAGGTATCCTCTCTCTAGTGTATTAGTGTCATTTCTAAGTACATCTCATTTGGGTCCAGGATGTGTCCTGGGCTGTGAATAGGCAAAATCCCTTCATTGCCCTTAGTGTATGATCCACCCCTCCTCCTCCCCATCCTTGTTCTCTTGAGGATGTTTGAGAGAACGAAGTGAAGGGTGAGGAGAGCCTTCACAGTTTTAACAAGCATCCCATAAAGTGCAATGCAGCAGCAGGAGTGTGGCTGAACAGGCGCTGGCAGGGAGAGCCAAGGCCTGCCTACAGTCAGCTAGTCAGCAATGAGCTAATCATTTTTAGTAACCCAAGCAGCCGACTTGGCAGGCTCCACCCCTCACCTCCCCAGCCTGCATCCCCTCCTCAGCCCAGGGGCATCAAGCACTGCTTCCCAGCACTCATGGCCATGGCAGCCCCTATGGCTGTGTCCAGGCTCCCATTGATGGGCCTTGCCCCAGATGGCAGTCAGGTCCCAAACTTATGGTAGGCACCATCATCCTTGGGTTGACATTGGGAGACACTGGGAGAGGAAGAAGAGGATGTATCCAGAGTGGGGATGGTGGGTGGGCTTATATCATAGCAGCCTGTGGCTGTGTCCTGTTCGTAGGAGGGGCTAGCAAGGGGTTCTGAGGGTCCCCATCGTGGCTTGCTCCCCACAGTTGCTGTGCTGTCTCTAGCCGATAGCAGCCCATTTTACCAGAGATTCAGCTGTTGCACAAAACAAGGCTGAGTGGTGACTTGGGAGGGACCCCTCTGAGAGGGCATTGGGCTGAGGAGACATGAAGAGAGGAGAAAGCCCTTCTTTTTGTTTAGTGGAGACAGCACAAAGCACCTCCCTGTGGCGTCTCCAGCCCTCTTTGGAGCATCTGCCGTTTATGGAAGCAATGGGACTGCTCAGACCTAGGGGTCCTGGCACTGACTCTGAAGCTGTGTGTGCCAGGATCAACCCTCCTGTCAGCTGTGGGCACAGATGCATGACTATGGTTCAGAGCCTGGTGTGGGAAGTAATGCCAGTAGCCCCCAGATCTTGCTGCAGCACAAGCAAACAGGGACAGCTGGAGCGAAAGTGTCTTTTCCTTGACGATTTTCTGCCCATTGCCACTAATCAGCAGGAACTGTGCTCAGCGCACCCTGTCTCTGAGGGTATTTCCCATCACCGGGTGCTCCAGCCAGCTATCTGCACTACTCTGACCTGGCATGTTCCCCACTGAAAAGGACTCCCTCCACATTGCAGCCCAGCACAAAAGTAGCAGGGCAGGCCGCAAAGTTGTCAGCTTGCACTTTCTCGAAAAAGCCCTGAGTCATTTCCTCTGGAGGGGCAGGGAGGGGATTTGCAAGAACTGGAGCTGCAGTGAAATCTCCCCCCTGCAACTCCTTCCTCCCTCCTCCCCTCTGTCTAACACACATGCATGCACACCTCCCAACCTTGCCATTCACAATTCAGTGCTGGGAGCCTGCTGACGGTGCTTTACTCCTGCTCTCACGTCGCCTTTTGCAAATCTCCCATGGCTGCTTTCAGACGGTGAGCAGGGCAGGCAGGCCCCAGGCAGAGCTGGCTTCAGTGGCCTCAGCTTGGGAAGCAGAGACTCCTCAGGCAGTGGGGGCTCACAGGCAGTGGGGGCTCACCCCACAGGTGTTAGGGCTCATGGGGTGCTGGGGGCTTCTTTGTATCTCCCACACCTCTGTGAGTGCAGGGAGTCCCAAGCCAGGTTTGGAGCCCACTGCCTCTGCCTCACCTGGCTGATCATCCTCTGTGGGTAGAGCAGGATCCTCCATGCCTAAATGAGAGGTTTCTACCTCCCTTTGGGTCACTGGCTCCTTCCATCTTTGCTACAAAAATTATCTGATAAAATCCCAAGTAAACTGGAAGCCTTGAGGGCTTTTGCCTCCCACTTGGACCCTGGGGTCACCAAAACTGCCTCTCTTCCAGGCACTGAGGTCCCTGTTCCTGTTTCAGCTAGGGAGAGACCACTGACAAAAAAAAAGGGGGGGGGGGGGGAAAAAGCAGGATTTGACTAAATGCTGGAAACAGGAAGGCAGCAACTGCATACGGCCCAGCCTCAATGTTTGGGTCTCAGAGCTGGGTACAGATTTGTGGGAGCACTTTTCCTCCCTCAGTTTGTGCACAGCCCCCTTGGAGAGGCTCTTGTAACCAGGAGCAGCAGGAATGGCAGCCATTGGTACCCTGCCTGTGTTCTTTGCTTGGGATCGGATTGCCTTCATTGCTGAAGTCCTGTTTATCTGACAGCACACACCAGCCCGCAGGAGTTGCAAGAAACCCTTCAGGCATGAAGATACTCGCAGTGTGTGCGTGTGTGTGTGAGGACTCAGAGTACCCAGTGGATTTATTTCCACATGCTGCTAAGCCGTGGGAGGGGTTCAGCATATTTCCTATGCTGGCTGTGGTTCAGGTATCTTTATTTTCAGGGCTAAGGCTGGAAAAAATGGAGAGGCCTTGGCCTCCTCCAGCGAAGCACACCATGGTTTTGCCTGCCTAATCCATACAGCAATAGCAGCAGCCTGAAGTCTGTCAGGGCAAGTTCAGCTCTGACATCCTCAAAAGGGGGTAATTGCAGAGTATTAGGGCAATAGAAAGCAACTCCATTTAGAGGCAGTTCTACCATCATTTACAGTTAAACCACAGACCCTAATGTTCAGAGACAGGGGCTGAGCACATCCTTTCACTCCTCTGGGCAGATCATGGAGGGAGCTGGGATGCAAAGCACCCCGAGGTGCTCAGGAGCAGAGGGGAACGGGTGGGAACTGTCCTGTAGGGGCTGATACCACTTTGCTCCCAGGTCCCCCAAGGTTTGCATCCACTTGTTCAGCCTTGGCAGAAGCAGCAGGCATCCCAGTGAGGTGAGGGAGCAGAAGGAGCCTACAAACACAGCTTGCAGGTGCTGCCGTGTCCTTACAATAATGAAGGGCACATTGTTCTTGGAAGAGAGCAAATACCCTGGCATCCACTCTGCCAGGAGAAATGCCAATGAGCAATTCCACAGGCTCAGGCAAAGAGAAGGACTTGGGTACTTTAGCAGGTCCCCCCCCCTTGCAGAAAAACCTTCCCACCTGCTAGTCTGCACACCAAGCCAGAGGCAGCTTTCTGCCAGCCCGGTCTGCGGTTGCTGGTTCCTGAGGGCTGGCAGAATTTGCAAAGGATTTTGAAATGCTGCAAGGTTCAGCCCAGCCAGATGAACATGTGCACGAAGCCCGTCTCCTGCTATGGTGCATATGTTGAGGAGGATCTTGCAATAAAGGCAGTACCTTGGGTCTTAGGAGCCAGTGCCTGGCTCCGTCTCAGGGAATCGAAGGAATAAAATCCTTCGATGCTTCTGTTCCTTTGATCATCCTTCCCTTCATAAAACAGAGTATTTGTCCTTGTTTCTTGTACATATATAGCAGTGGATCCATTTAGATTGGGAGCCAGTTGGTTCAAAACTTGTCTCCTCCTAGGAGTCTGGATGCCCAGTGCAATGAATGGGCTCTGGAGCTGCTGAAAGGAAAAGCTAAAGTGGTACCACGGTGTCAGAGTTGCGGCGTTGCATGCTAGCTGTCTCGCTGGGCACTTGGGGATCCTCCCAGCTCAGCCATGAAAACGCCAAGTGGGACTCTACTGAGTCCCAGGTCTGTGCTGAGACATCACTATACAGGGAGCACTCTGACAGGAAGGTTTGCCAATGGGAGTTTGAGAACTGTAGCTGTGCTTCACTCCAGTGTGCGATCAACCCCACACACTAGGCCTGGGGGCCGTGCCGTGTTGTATTTAACCCATGCGAGCCTGGTGAGAGAGCTGCAGATTTGTTTCTAGGCCTAACATCAGCCAAAGTTTCTGATATTTGTCAGGACCATGAAATGAAGGAAATACAGTTCTACTTAGGTTGACAAGATGCAGAGTCAATCCACGCTGTGGTATTTTGATACTCTTTGGAAATTTCCTGATGGCAAAAGTTGCATTGCAGCAAGCGTGAAGAAGAGTGGGGACTGAAATGCTGCCCAGTAAATACACAGAGATGTGATGGTTTGTTTTTTCCAACAATGTATCAATAACCTAAAGAACAGAATATCTACATTCCTGCAAGAAAAAAGAAAAGAAAAATCAGGCCTTGACAGCAAATCTAAAAAGCATGTGTGGAGCAAGCTGCTGTGAACTGACAGCTGCAATGAGGCCATTACTGGCAGCTGCAGGCTTTGAACGAAGGTCTTCATGTGTATCACAGCATTAATGCAGGGCAGAAGCTGAGCAGCCCAACAAAGGGAAATGTTACAGGCTTTAGGAATGAAGCTTGTTTCATATTCAGGACTTGACAAACTAGTCCAGAGGCCAGTAACTATTACACTTTATTTAAACAAATCATGTTATTAAATAACATTCCAAACATGGTCTTTGCTAGGACTCAGTGTCTGTCCAGACCTAGAAGATAGGTACATAAATATTCCACAAACCCACATATCTCCATGGCACCTGAGCAGAGTCCTCAGCCACCTGCCAGTGACCAAAGAGGGCTTGAGGCTATCAACTCCAGCGCTCTGTCGGCCAGCAGACAGCATCAGGACTGGACTCTGTAACACAGAAAAGCTGGGAGGACGGAAAACACAGAACAACCTACAAGATTAATTCAATGGTGGTAATTGAAAAGTCAAATAAAGAATGGCTGTGCATTAATCCCTGTAATTTAAACAAAGCTGTAAAACGTGAGCTTTCTCCAATGAAAACTGGTGAAGCAGTAGCAGCTAAGCCTTAAGAAGCAAAAATACCCTCAAATTAGGTGCAAGACATGCTTTCTGGCAAGTAAAACTCGATGAGTTAAGCTCCAAGCTAGTGACTTAATCCACCAATCAAGCACTGAGGGCCAGATCCCGGCAATTCGCGGGACTACAAACAGCGCGGCTTGGTGTGTGGGCAGAGGTGTGTGAAGACGTGCTGTGGCTCCCTGCGTTTGCAGCACCGTGGTGCTCAGGACAGGACCCCAGACAGGCAGCGCCAAAGAGCAGGCAGGGGCCACTGCAGATGCCTCCGAGCAGCCTGGCAGCCCTCCTATCTGTGGGCCCAGGCAGCGGCAAGCAATGGCAGGACAAAGACAAGCATATAAAGGGCTGATGCTGCTTGTGCTGATTGGGTATGCCCCTTGCAGAGGTCATGCAACCAGACCTGTTGGAAATGGTTGTGCCTGACAGTGGAATCTATCCCGTTAAATGCACTGAGTGCTGTTTGGACTGGTTCTTGCCCTCAGGTACTGGAAAGGGTGATCAATCTTTGTGGAACTACAAGGCAATTAAATTATAGTGGGGTTAGGGATCCTAAAGAGCACAGTGAAAGCTAGAGGCTGGTCTCACAGAGACCAAGCTATCTACAGAAGAAATCTGATGTGACAGACCGTATCTATTGTGGACATAAGACGAGCAAAGCTGGTTTAGTTGCTGATCCAGAGAAAATATCAGGAGTCACTGAAAGCCATCTTCCACAATATGAAGAGGGATCCTCTTAAATGAATTGGGTCCTGACTGTACAGAGATTTATGTACGTGCTTGAACTTTACACCAGAAATACACCGCTGAGGCCCAAGAGATTATCCACAATGTGTGAAGCTAAGCACTTGTATAAATCTTTGCTGGAACCATGCCTTTAGCTGTAAATTTTTTAGGGCATGGACTGTCTTTTACTATGCATGCATAAAGCATAGTGGAAGACTGAAGTCTGCAATGACCTCTAAGCTTTACCTGAGCAGCTGCTGTAATAATACATTTCTCAGGTGATAAAGTATTTGGCAGGGTTTCTACCCAGTTGCTCTATGGCACATTAGACTTTGCAAGCTGGAAAACTGCATTGCATGGCATTAGGAAGGCAAACACACAAGTTGGTGGAACAGACCAACAGGCAGGTTTCACAGCATGATTGCACTGTCAGCCAAGGCTTCTCCAAGCACAGATATATGGTTTACACAGGGAAGCAGTGGAATAAGAGCACTTAAAGGAAGAGCACCAAGGGTGTGATGCTGGTGGGCGTGGGGCTGCTTTTTCCAACATGAGTGCTAGCAAGCAAGGACAGCACTTCATGCCCAGCCCTACCAATGATATCTAAGCCATTATTAACTAAAAAGAGACAAAGCAATGGACCTTTTCCAGGAGCAGACATACCTGCCAGTTCTTCAAGGGCACTTGCTTCCTCTGAGTGCCACAGGACTCAGCAGAGCCCTCGAGAAGAGGCTGTAGAATGGGCACACAGGGATCTTCAGGATGTGCTGGAAGTAGCTGGGACATCCCAGAGCACAGTGGATCAAGAAAGGGAGATAAGTCCATTACTCTATTCTAGAGGAAGGCAGAGCAGTAATGCTATTCTTGGTAAGTCATCCCAGGGCTGGCCAAGGACTGGACTGTTGCTGTCAGCTTTGTTCCAAGCAGTCACCTTGGATGGGCTCCTGATACAACCTGCTCACATCATTTCTATGAGAGGTTGTGATCCCTACAGTACCTTCACCCTCCCAGTATCTTCATCTCCCCACAACAGCCTGCTGGCAGTCCATCAGGCTTTCCCAGGGCTATGTTGCCTTTGGGGACAGCTGGGGTCATGTGGAGCTGTATGATGGTTTGGCACATTGCAGCATGCATGGCTGTGCTCCACTAGCCAAAGTTGTGGACTAGGGAAAGCCATAAAGGAGGAATCAATCCTCCCAGGAGAGGCTGGGGGGACACGGTAGCATAAGCCGAGTTTTCCCAGCTCAAGATAGCTGTTTGGGCAGGAGCACTTCTAAAAAACCCAGAGCAGGGGGCTCTGGTACCTGCACCAACATTATCCACTTCATAACCACCCAGGAGCTGTTGGTTCAGGAAGGGTGTCTGTAGTGCAGCTGGTCATATCTCAGTATTGGAGACCTGTTGCACTGCAAATCAAGTCCAGGGACTGGATCATGCTGTGATCCCAGAGGCCTTTGAGGGGTCTCTGTTGACCTGACTACAGAGTGTTTCCAGGAGAGCTAGCAAAAGCCTCAGGTCGCTAAGTGAGGTGTTATGTGGCCCCAGCCATCCTGGCAAGAAAGTGTGTTGTGGCTGAAGAAAGGTCCTGTGTTTCTGGAGGCCTCACATTATGCCAAGACTCCCTCACTCACTGCCATTTGTTATCACAGCTGAGCCCCCAAAATATCCTTGTCAGAAACACGTCCGTTTCCAATCCCAGCCAAGATCTGATAAGGAGTGAAGCATCTGGTCCCCATTAGAGGCTGCTTGCTCTTGTTTCTCACCATGTAGGAGAAGGCCTGGGGAGCAGTGCTGTGGTGCTCTGACGAGGTCCCATCTGGTGAAAATTAGGGAAATGATAACATCAGGGGGTTGTGGGGGTGGGCAGAGGGAAGCTGTTTTTGTTTTGCTTTGGAATCACATTCAACTCTTACACTGATGGAGGCCCAGATAACCTCCTCCAGCACATAGCCAGACCCAGCCCTGGGAAGGCAGATGGGAAGGTCATCTCCTGATTGAACATTGTCTTCTTCTCCCACATGCCTCCTCTTAGACAACCCCCGGTGGGTCTGTCATCCTGACTAAGAACCTGTGCTGTTCTAATGAGCCAGTTAGGATATTTCCTGAGGGAAACTTTCACCCATCTCAGATGCGACCTGTCCCTTTGAGAAGCTGTGGTGGAAACCCATGGGGACAGCATCCTTCTGCCAGAGTGCTCCAGGAGAGAGGATGAGTTTGGGCGTTGCAGCTCATGTACTTGGGAAGCATTGAGACTACCCACTTCAGACTATCTTAAAACTAAAATGAACTCAAAATTTACATAAAAACTCAGTATTGGTTCAGCTCTGGAGTAGTTCAGGGGTGGGGGAGCAATTAGAGAAAATGCCTTTCACTGCCGCTATGGGACTGGGCATTGCCCTCTGGTTGAGGTGGCTTACTGCTGAGGGGAGAGCAGCCCCTGGTGTGTGTATAGACGGATTCTGTCCCTGCAGTGCCTTTGATCCCACCCCTGGCCCTACTTTTCCCTCTGCATGAGAGTTTTCACATCTCCATGTGACCTATGTGTCTCATTGCTGGCCACAACTTGGCCTGGAGTTTCATATCCCTCCCAAAGCTCTGCTGCTTGCAATCTGGGTGGTGGTAGTTTGGCTTGCTGATTCCACTGCCCTAGAACAGACCTCCCTCAAGTTACAATCATGCCTTCCCTGCCAGGTGATGACGTTGGCCCCTTCTCCGAGGCCTCCACCCCATACCAGGGCTTCCTCCCTTGTCTTCACTGGAGACGGATGGGTATCATGAAGGCCAAAAATAACCAGAAAACCTGACCAGTGCAGTCTAGTGCAGGCACTCAGGCTGCAAGTGCTACCTCTGCAGAGCATGGGGGCATTGGCATGGATGGTCTCCTCCATTCTGGTGGGCCATGGCATTCACCATCTCTTCTCCCCTGTGCCAGGACTGCTGGCTCCATTCACTTCCTTACCAGGAAAACCTAGCAGAGCCGTATACACTGATTTCCTCTTTTTTTCTCTCTGACACAAACCAGGTCTGGATGGAGTTCTGTATTAAACACATTTAAAACATTTTTTTTCCAAAATCCCCTCTTGGAAACCAGCATTTTTATTTCCCTCTCTCTCTCTCTCTTTCCCTCCTGTCACCAAGTAGCAATTAGCTACCTTAATGAGCCTTAGCCCTCCTCCTACCAATTCAGGCTTGCCCCGCTACCTTTGCCTGTTCAGGACAAGGCTGGCAGCAGTAACTGTGCAGCCCATGGAAATCCCTTCTCCTTCCCGCATGGGTCAGACTATCCCCAAACCAGCTGCCTGCAAAGTGGAGGTGGGAAGAAACTATTCTTTTCATATCCAGACCTTAAATGGTAGCTGGCAGCTGCAAGGGCCCATTGGAGCTCCTGAATCTCCAAGAGTTTAATCTGAACTGCACCATAAGCAGAAGCTGTGCCCTGGCCCAAGGCTTTCATTCAATCACCCTCCTTCCCAGGCCAGTCACAGCACATGATAGTGCCACAGCCCAACATGAACTCATAGGATGGTGGGGGATCTGGGCAGTGCTGGATCTAAAGGCATGTGCATCCTATCCAATGCATTGGAAGAATCTATCTCTTCCTTGGGTTTGCACACCTCTTCAAGGAGGTCTGGACAGCCCCTTGGGTCTGCCTGTGGCTCCACTCCTGTTTTGTTCCATTCATATTCTCACTTTGAGATTTTGTCCAGCAAACAAAGCCCTGCTGCAGATGCTGTGGGAGAGCTCCAACTTCTTAATGTTTCATCCCTGGCCTCACCGATGGAGCATACACATAGTCCTGGCACTGCTCCCCTGACCCACAGCAGTACTCTTGGGGGCACTGCTGTGTCATCCATCTGTCTCTGTCTTCCATGCTGATGTGCCCATGCTTGGTTATCTCTGTCATGGACCTCCCCATGCCCAATCCCAACCTTGCCACCATGTGCAAAGCATAGCCTTCTTCCCACTTCTTCTGCCCACCCACACTGCAGCCTAAGATCAATGGCAGAGGGACAGGGTTGTAGTTTGGTTGAAATTTTGGCCTGTCACTAACTAAACCTCAGGCTCAGCATGTTAGTGTGGACAGTTTGTGTGTCAGGTGTGTTGCCCTTGTAACTGGAACTTTTTCTCTCTCTCCTGTTCAGCCTGCGACTGCCACCCTGTTGGGGCAGCTGGTAAAACCTGCAACCAGACCACGGGACAGTGTCCATGCAAAGACGGTGTGACAGGCCTCACGTGTAACCGCTGCGCCAAGGGCTACCAGCAGAGCCGCTCACCAGTGGCACCCTGCATCAGTGAGTACTGCTACACTCTCTGTGTTGTTCTTCCCTGTGTTTCAGGGCTGCCATGCTCTCAGCACCTCCCCAAGTAGCACCTTGGTGCCCTCACTTGAAACCACCCTGGTATGCTGGATCCAGGGAATGGCTCTCTTCCCCAACCCTGAGCTCATGGAGATCTTGTGCCAAGTGGAAATGCTCTGAAGTAGTCAAGACAAGGGGTTCTCCATCAGCAACAGCCATCCTCCAAGAGGTGGCCAAGACAGAATGGCTGAATTGTGTTCTGGAGGTGACTGTGTTTCACTCCATTAGCCAGAGAGGGTCTAAAAGGCTCGCTTGAATTCGTGCTCACTTTCAGTCAGCTAAAATAAGTGCTGATGAATCCTATCTTCATTTGCAACAAGGTACCTTTCTCTCTCATGGCTGAGTTCTGTGCAAGGTCAGTCAGATTTGGAGCAAGGGCAGGTCTTGGATGCACTGAAGTCAGTGTAAAACTATCTTTATTTTTCAGGGGATCCAAATTTGACCCAAATGATAGAGGAACAACTTCCCTCCCTCCAGCATCCACTGAATGTGCTGGAATAGTAGCAGTGGGAGTTAAAGCCAATGAGCTTTCAATTACTCTGGATTCACCTTGTGACAACAGAACAGTGTCCCCTCTGAACAGTGGCCCTATGTCCAGAAACAGGCTTCCCAAGAAGGTTGGCTGGTGTCACTTGCTCATGTCCCTTGAGACAGGATTACTGTTCCCTGGACTTGGGGTTAGGACAGAATTTCTCCAAGGTTTTATTGACAGGAGTCCTGAGAAAATATTGTCTTTCCCCACACTTATAGCTGTGCTGTGCAGCATGGAGAACCACTCAGGTCACCCAAGTGTCTTTCAACCCCTGGAGCATGTCTTCTGCAGCAGTGACTTAGGACTCTTGAGGATTGCAGTGCCTCAACATATCCCAATTTATTAAGCTCAGTTTGGAAATTTCCAGGTGCATTTAATAGCCTGTGATATCTAGATCAGGCTTGTTCAGTCTGTTGTCTTTCTCAGCTTATTTCCTGGGAGATGACCTACCAAATCCCCTCTGCACCTTGTTTGTGGAGGGCTTTCATCTGTGTGTTGTCCTCAGAGCCTTCCCTGGCTTCCAGGGAGCTCCTGGAGCTCCTTAACAAAGCAGCAGAGGCACGGAGACCTCACAGGGGGAAGTTCCCTCTCAGGAGCTCTCAGTTTGGCTCCTTTGCCCAGATAAGAAGTGTTACCCCAGTAGTGGGCTGGGAGGAAAGAGAAGAAGTACCCTGGGGTCTGACCCTTCCCAAGGCTGGCATCCCTCTTTCCTTCAGACATCTCTCCCTTTCTCTTCCAGAGATCCCTGCCATCAACCCAACCTCCCTCATCACCAGCACAGAAGCACCTGCAGGTAAGTGGTCTGCACCCTGGACCAGGTCAGGCCCATGGCTCCAGGCCTGCCCAGTGACATCTCCTCTCCTCTCCTCACCTCACCTTGCCTCACCTCACCTCTCATCTCCCCCCACCGAGACGCCCAGAGACCAAGTGCTGAGCCACCTCTCCAAACCCAGATCACCAACCATAAGGTTGCCTGCAACAAAAAAATTAATGAGATTTGAAATCCTATTTATTTCTGGAAAGTGACAAGCAAAACTTGACATGAGTTTCTTTATCACCTCCATGGAAAATAAAGATCCTGACACACCTAGCAGCCCATCCAGGCCTCTCTCCCCCTCGCCAGACCATGGCAGGGAGGTTTATGGCATATGACACCTATTGCTTTCTCTCAGTGCATGTCTGGGGGTTTGTTTCTTTAATGTCTTGGTGATCTAAGTTCTCTTACTGATTTCAGTGCAAAAGGTTTCTCCTCAGCACCCTTTGCCTCTGCATGGCACTGGCTTTCCGAACTGGCACTGGGACTGTGCCGGTTTGGCAGGCCGTCCATGCTGGCTCTGTTGCAGGCAGGCTCAGGAACACCTTATGCTGGGGCACACACTGCCAGTTCTCCCACTCATGCGTGGGCTACATAGGATTTGCCCCATCTAGGTCTGAAAAAGTGAAGTGGTTGGGTCTCAAATGGTCACCACTGGCTCGTCTCTTAGCCACAACGATGCAGGATGGTAGGATCATGAGATCACTAGGACTGGAGGATCACTATCACAGCTTCTGCGTGGAGCAATGTAGCACCCTCTCCCACCCGGCAGGACATGCCAGTACTAATACTCTGCTCTGGCATCCAGGTCCAGTGTAGCACTGAAGGAGAGTCTGCTGCTGCCATCCCTTCACACTGAGTGTAGCACGTGGGAGAGAATCACTGCTGCAGAGGGGCAGCTCCTTGAGCAAGCTTTAGGCTTTGCATATGTAAGGGAGATACTTCCGATGTGAAAACCTCTGCCATTAGACCTCCTCAAGAACAACCCCTTTTTATCCCCAGACTGGAGAGGCAAGAGTCTAATTTCCATGCAGTGTCCTGGATTTGCTCGAGCTCTTGTAGAAGCTGTAGCTTGGACACAGCCTGGATACCAGGATGCTTAGTGCAATGCAGATGCCTGGATTGATGGATTAGGTTCCCTCTTCCAGTCTGGCTCCTGCTGCCAGGGCCCCACAGAAGTCACCTCAGATCCCATCAATCTCTGACACAAAGCATGCCGATAGCACCACACAGTGGTGTGTCACTGGTCTCAGAGTCCAGAGAAGAGCTGAGCTGAGGCAGCAGCCAGCTTGCAGTGCCCTGGATGGCTCTGCAGGATGTGCCCTGACAGATGCTATGGCAGACGGTAAAACAGCCTCTTTGCATGTCTCATCCGAAGCCTCCTTTCTTTAATAGGCCATCTCTCCCTCTCCTAGACCTGTCTAATTCTGCCATCTAATCCATCTTCTTGTCATCTCTGTTTCTTACGTGATTATCATCAGTGGTCAGAGTGGATGGGGTGTGCCAGTGCTGGGCCAGCTCTTTAAAGGCACGTACGAGCATTTTTGTGCACAAGAAATAGAGCATAGCAGGACTTTTCTCTCCCTTACTACTCTTTCTGGAGTTCCATTTTGACCCCATTAGCACCACAGTGTGGCTGTTTCTAGCAATCCCCTTGTGTATCCATCTGTAGGGATCCTTCCTGGCTTGGCCAGGACAAGTGCGAAGAAATTAAGAGAAGAAGAGGCCGCTTCTCTTCTCAGGCCACCATTTGCCCTGCTACTCTCAAGACATTGGTCCTTTCACACATCCCAGCATGAAAGACAAGAAATCCTATGCTGTTCTCTACTCTAGCCCATGGTACTTATGGTCCCAAGAAGACACCCAAGAAACCTCCTGTGTCAGCTTCTCAGGGGCTTCCTGTGCCCATATTTATTGAGAAGCTTCCCCCCGGCCCTGTTCAGGGTACATCCGTGACAGGGAAAGACTCCTAGGAGACCCTCGTGCCCTTGCCTCCAACTCCCCTGTATGTAGCCACCTCATGTGGAAATGGTGTGAAATGCCAACACCTATTTACCCCTTCCCAGGGTGGCTCATGACGAGGGCCATCTTCCTCAGCTTTTTGGGAATGTCTGTTAGCACACTTTGGTGGCTCCCTTCCCTTAGCCTACCCCCTTGTATTTAGCTCTCTGCGATGAGCAGTATTTTAGCTTGGTTTCCTGTGGCTGTGTGCATGCACTCATGTGGCTGTGAGTGTGCTTAGTAACTGAGTCTGTAGGAGTTTGACGAGGAGGAGAGGTTTCAAAGCTACTGAGTTGCTACAAGAGAAATGTGTACAGATAGCGAGGGAGAGGAGGGAGGCTTTCTTACTGATTGTGGAGGAGAAGGCTAATAGATGGCCCTGCTTCATTAACTCGGCTCCTCGCAGAGCAGAGCTGGCAGACGTGCACAGAGGGATGTGGCATCACCGCGTTTTTGTGGAAGGGCTCAGAGCAATGCACAGACCAGACCCCCACCTGGTGCAACCTGGCACAGCTTCTCTCACTCTCCCAGGCCTGCACTGGCTTGCACAACAGAGGTTCTGGCCCCTCCGTCCTGGTTATAGCAAGAAATGAGGTGTTATCAATATATGAATTTTATCCTGTGTCAAGCAGCTCTGAATGGATCTAACAGAGATTTGATTTTATGCTTTGGTTGTGGAAGAGAGCCAGTCCTCTGTAAATCATGCATTTCGTACAGTGTAATGGGACAATAATAAGATCTGAGCTATCTGTGATGGTAATTCTGCCAGGGAGGCTGACCGGGACAGGACAGCTTGCAGACTGACACCACCTCTGCTTCTACCCTGCCTCCTTTTGGGGATTGCAATGACTCCTCCACATGCTCCTTCACGGGTGACTACAACAAGGGAGCAGAGGCTCAGCATTGTGGCCCATCTGCATGGGCCTGGAGTAGCTGGGAGACCCCAGCCAGAGCCCCTGGTCCCTGTGGTGCTCCCAGTTTGGAGCTCTTGAAGCCAGTTGGAATCAGGGAGGGATGACAGCGCTGGATGGGAGCCCCTTCCTGCTCCCTGGCACCCAGGGGTCCTTCAGGGTCTCCTTTCCATCAGGGCTCTTGGCAAGCAGAGCGGGAGGGAGCTGAATGTGGATGTTTGTCTTTCCTTTGGCTCTGGTTTGGACAAGAAGGCTTATGGGAAATTAATTCAAGACTATTCTCCAGTTCATTTTGAAACAGGAACTTTTTGCTTTTTGGCCATGAAGCTCCTAACTGGGAGCTGGGAGCACCAAAGAAGGGGCTTTGGGAAAAGGGGGAGAAAAGAGGATTTGGAAGGTTTTATTGCAAACACAGAGCAACACATGGAGCAATGTTAATCAAGGTGACTCCCCTTCAGTGCTTTATAAATAGGAACATTCTTAGAATTACATCTGATATTTTCAGCTGCATAAAAATAAATGGCACTCAATGGAGACCCTGGTGTTTACCTTGTTTTACTGAAGAAGGTCTCTCTTAAACTGCCTGCAGTTTTATCTGTGGGTTTGTTGTTTTAAGATTTCCGGCTTCTATCTCAAACATCTTTAATGCAAAGTAGTTTGCCTTTGCTCAGAGTCTGCTCCAGGAGAGCATAGGACCCAGCTAGGGTCCTGCTCCTCTAGGACATGCTCTCCCATTCACATGATGAGTGGGGATCGAAAGACATTCTTGCCTTGTCCATCTCTGCCCAGGGGTTTTCCAGCCTCCTGATGCTGTTCCCCTAGAGCAGGGCTGGCTGTGGCAGTGCTGTCTGCACCCTCTGCCCCCCTGTCTGCAGCCTGCTGCCTTGTTGCCTGCACCCTGTTGCCTGTACCTTGTTGCCTGAAACCTTCTGCTCTGCTGCTTGTACCCTGCTACAGTGCTGCCTGCACCCCTCTGTCAGCACTCTCCTGCCTGCACCCTCTGCCCCTCTGCCTGTACCCGCTGTCCCTCTGCCCCGCTTCCCTGCACCCTCCACCCTGCTGCCTCTACCCTCCTGCCTGCCAGCATCCTCTGCCTTAGGGCTGGCTAGGGGACTGCTCTGCAGTCAGATCCTGGCAGGGATCACAAAATAAGCAGGAGGGTCAGACCCCAGGGGAACTTTGCCTGTCACAGCAGTGTGGCTGCGCACCAGGACTGGGGGAACAGAGAGGATACACAGCAAGCCCCAGAATTAGCTGGGGATGGCAGAGAGGCTGGTGACAGAGGGGCAAGGGCTGGCATCCGTGGGAGCAGCATGGGGCCCACAGGGTCCCAAGGGGAAGCTCTCTAGGGTTTTGCCTCTCCCTGGCCACCCTTGAGAGGGGCTTTTGGCTGCTGGCCCTCAGGGGCTGGCCCCGGGCGCCCCGTCCTATGCCCGGTGGTCACCAGCTTTGCCATCCCATCACAACCCAGGCAAGCCTCAGAGCACCTCCTCCTCCTCTCTTCTGCATCTCCCTCCCTCCTTCGCCACCCGTTAACACAGCGCGAGAGCCTTGCCGAGGCCGCAGCAGGTGTGCCTGGCTCTTTGAGGGGTCTGGTAACAGGGTTTCATTGTTTGAAGCCCTCCGGTTTTCAGGTGTTCTGCTGCCCCTCCCCTCCCTGTCTGTCTCCCACACCTCCCCCCGCTGGGGACCCTTTCCCTGAGTGAGTCACAGCTTTTTGCTGACATTTACCATCCTCTCCCTTGGTCCAGCAGCTTTTCTTACTTCCTGGCTTTCTCCTGCCTCTCTGGGCCTTCATGACCTTCAAAGTCCAGCTTTGATCTTTCTGCCCAAGTGGTGGACTAGCTCTGTAACAAAATGTACCGGGTCTATTTTTTTGTGATTATTATTATTATTATTTTAAAATATTTCCACTTAGTGAAAGAGAAAATTTGTGTTCCCGGTTAGCAGAATTAACAAAACTAACGGAGTGCAAAACAGGGCTTTAGAGGAATTCAAAGTCAGCAGTAAAAGATTTGCAGCCATAACACCTAATTAAGTTACATCTCTCTTAAAACAAAATATTCTTTCTATTTTCAAGTCAAGGAGAAGTAAACCAGATGTGCAAACTCACTGCCTCTCACACACGTCCCCCTCCCCCCACCCCACATGAAGGCCAGTCTGTGCTGGCCCTTGGAAATCAGGGGTGCTTGCCCCTCACCGTTTGTGTCCACTCGTGCTCCCTCATCCCATGTCTCTCAGCATCTGCCTCCCTTCATCCCTCTCGCACACCAACCCTTCTGCGCTACCTTGTCTCAGCCAGGCAGGCTTTTCCCTCTCCCCCACCAGCCTGTTGCTCCTACATGTGGTTTAGCAGCCGCTCGCACGTGGCGGGCTGCTCTACATGTCTGTACCGGAAACTGGTGCAAAACTAATGTTGGCAGGCAGCAATTCAGGCCCTTCTCCACCTTCTCGTATGGCCCAGCTCATGCACACACACATATACTCCTGTCCTTGTACACACTTGCTAACACAAGTGACAGCTATTTCCTTTCTGTGCCCACCTGGCAGCATGCCCCAGCACAGTCCCCTGCTGAGCACAGCACATTCACATCATTCCTGGGGGTGGTGAAAGCTCCAGGCTGGGCCATGGAGCCTGACTTAAGTGGAAAAAGCAGTTTAGGGCAATGGAGAAGCAGGGAGGGGGTGAACCGGAGAGTGTGTGCGCTGGAAGGAGAAAAAAGGGGGATTAGGGAGGCTGACTCTGGGAATGCGTCCGTGGAGAGGAGGAAGGGGTGCCGAAGGCAGCCATGCGGCAGAAGCAAGTCTGCTTCTAATCTGGTTCTCCCCTTTAATTCAAGAAAGCTCTTGCATGGTGACACAGGTGAGCAGCCCAACTGTGAAAGCAGAGAGCAGGGTGGCAGGGATGCACGTAGCTGCACACTGAGCGCTGGGTGTGAGTGGGAGTGCAGGTGTGAGTGTGGGTGCCAGGTGTGCTTATATGGTTTCTTGTGGAGGAGCCTGACAACAGCCCTGCTTGTCCCTCCATGACATGCCTGGCATTTGTAGCCCTTCAGCTCCTTGGCACTGTGGGATTAACCTGCACCAGTGTCTCAGTTTCCCCTGCACCTGATCTCATTTCCCTTCTCATCTATGCCTCTAAGGAGGGCACTGTCTGCCTACCGCTCGGCCGGGTGAGGGATGAGGCTGCTCCCACCCCATTAAGAGGGATCATGGAGCTGCATGAAGCAATTTCTGGACAACCCCAGCACAGCCGGTGATTAGGCTAGTGCATGCGATCATAATGCAGTGGCCAAAATCCAAGTGTGTAAAGGGACTATGTGCTACTGAGGGATGCAGCGGCAGTGGGGAATGGGGGAAGAGAGCTCTTCCAGGATGGCAGATGTGACAGAGCTGTGTCTCAGAGTGGGACCTCACACAGGGAGGGCCCTTTCATGTAGCAAGAGGGGATGGAGACGTGTGTCAGGGCCAGGACTGCAGCGTATCCTGGGGGAAACAGCAATGTCTCAGGCTGAGGGATACATATCCCAGGGGATGCAGCTGCACCTCGGGGCTGGCACTTTTGGGGGCTGCGATGTTGGTGGCCTGGGGACAGGTCCAGCAGGAGTACAGCAGACAGGAGACGGGAGCAGATGGGGGCTAGGTGGGAAGGGCAGCTGCGGGGGAGGCAGGCAGGTGCGTACCTGTGCAGCCAGCGTGAGATCTGGGGAGCCGTTGAGGCTTAACTTGATCTTCTTTCCAAATCCCCTTAGCAAGTATAACACCACATCCAGGAAGTTTAAAAGGGAGCTGGGAAGGTGGGGGAGATACTCCGGGAGCTGGCAAGGGGGAGAAGCACTTGAGAAACAGCTTCTCTGATGGCTGTCCAACTTCTCCTGACATTTTTATAGGGTTACCCTTCAGGATTGATAGCAAGCGTGTAGCCGAGTCTGGCTCACGGCACAGGCAAAGCCGCTCACTTGGCTCCTTCCCAGTGCCTGGCCACGGGAAGAGCCCTGCTTCCCTTCTCCGGCCACCCTCCCCTCTCCCTCCCAAGTTTTTCCTTTCACCATGTGCCAGGGCCTCGGCATCACCTCTGCAGCCCCAGCCCCGGAGCTGCGACCCATCACTCGGCATCTCCTCACCACAGAGCAGACGTGGCCACTCAGCCTGGGGCAGCTCCCCATAGCCGGGCACCATGCTGGGGTCACCACCGTGGGAGGTTGCGGGGGGCTTCTCCCACCCAACACCGCCCTGCCTTCTGGGAATTAAACCCCCACGGACAGGGAGCTCGGCTGTGAGGTGGTTTGCAGCACACCCAGGCAAGCCCTGCTCACCCTTTAGATGGTGTCTAAGCCCTGGGAGTGGGGAGGGCAATCCCCACTGGCTGGGGCTGGTTTAATCCCTCTCAACCCTCACAAAGCTGTTTTCTACACTGCAGCAATACAAACCAACCCTGAGTGCATGGCAATGAAGGCCATGTGTTCAGAGGCAAGGAAGGGAAATAAATGCCTTGCGTCACTTGGGCTTTTTTTTCTGTTTCTTACATAAATTGAGGCAGAAATTGATTTTATATT
Source organism: Apteryx mantelli (assembly GCF_036417845.1). Classification (NCBI taxonomy): domain Eukaryota; kingdom Metazoa; phylum Chordata; class Aves; order Apterygiformes; family Apterygidae; genus Apteryx; species Apteryx mantelli. The sequence continues at coordinate 1,535,495 of NC_089993.1, read as the reverse complement.
TGAGGAATGTTCCTCAGCACAAAGCTGAGGTTGAAAGTCCCCAAACTAATCCCAAATTGTTAATTCCAAACACCATTTCTGGCTCTTCAGAATCACAGTTTTATTATGTTAATCATGAGCGGGAGCCCAGGGCAGTTATTGTTTTTCTTTCTTCTTTTCTTTCTTTCTTTTGTTAATGAACGATAGAGCGGAGGGCTGGCGGGGAGAGCAGTTTGGCAAAGGTTGCCCCTCCAGCCCCCTCACACCCCACTGCCTCGCACTCTGTGGGCCCTGCGTACTCGGGACCAGCCTAGCATCAGCGTTGGTGTGCCAGCGGCACTGCAGCTGCCCTGGGCTGTCCTCTTGCCAGATGCTGCAATAAACCCAGGTTTGTGCCCTCTGGGCTAAAAAGCTACATGCCGTCCTCCTCTCCCACATGAAACCCAGCTCACTCCAGTGGCAGGGGCAGCTCCCTGCTAATGCGGGACCCGTGGCTGAGCCATGGCCATTCCCAAATGTGGACAGGTTTTCCACTCCCTGAGGCTTCCTCCTTTTGTTGCCTAGCCCTCCATTTGTGATGCTGGCTAACTTTTTTGGTGGCTTGGCTCCCGAGCCTCGTTTCCAGCAGTGAGGTGGGACCACAGGCCCATATGTTCCTACGTGTCCTTGTGAAAATGCAGCTTGGCTCAATCCGCTCTGGCTGAATTTGTAGGAGCTGAGAGCAGCCCTAGTGGGATTTTTTTCTTTAGACCCCTAAAAACATGGCCCACTTTGAAGATATTACCCATGGTCACCCGCGCCATGCGGTTCTCCTCTGGTTCCTGCCCCTGCAGCCACCTCTTGGGTCTGCAGCTCTGGCAGAGGTTGTCCCCAGCCCTCGCTCTGTGTCCCCCCAGCTTGAGTGCCTGGGCCAGACCATGCATGAGGAGGCTGGGACAGAGCAGAGCTCTTGGGCTGGGACACTGCTGAAACTTTGGACAGTCTTTTGAGCTGCAAGAATACTGTTGGTATTCATTTCTGATTCTCCTCCTTTTTTTTTTCCCTTTTGCCCTGAAACCCTTCTAGTTTCTTCAAGAGAAATCACTCCAATCCCGGAAAGGTGTTTTCTGACCCTGCAGATCACTTTACAGCTTGTGGCACTTTAAAATCATTCTTATACAGAAAGGCTCAGCTTTATGGGCATCTCTCCAGGGTTTGATCCCTGGCAGTGCTCTTCAGCTTTAACTCCTGCCTTGCCAAAGGTCCCTGCTGCTACTAGATCTGCCTTGTCCCTGCTACTGCTCCCTGGGGAGCTGCCAGCAGCCCTGCCTGCAGCCTGCATGGTCCCTCCACACCTCCCAGCACAGGCACACTCATGCTGTCCTGACCTTCATCAAAGGCTTGCACTGGGGTCAGCACCCTGGCAGGACCCTGCAGCAAGGGAGATGCCCAGGAGGGAAGGACCTGGGGTGGCATGGTCTGGAGGGTGGCGTGGCCTGGGCACATGGACAGCCTCCTCCCACTCTCCTTGCTAAAGAAAAAGGTAATTCCCCTCCTGTCTCTCTTGGGCTTGTGAAGAAAGCAGCACATTTGGGTGCCAGAACTTGGCTGGGGGCAACCAGAAGAGTTGCTTTGCTTGGCCAGGGTGCCCCGAGGCCATGCTGGAACTGCTGACACAAGTTCTGCCAGCCTCAAACACTCCCCAGGCAACAGGAGGGAAATACAGCCTTTGCCTCTGGACTGCTTGGGCCTGGGTTTTTACTTTTAAGAGCCCTGGATCTGTCCTGTAAGCAGAGGCGTAGCTGTCATGTGCCGTGGGCCATGCTCAAAGCAGAACTGAGTACTTAAGATGCACTCAGGAGCTACCACAGTGTTTAAAATACAGGGCTTCAGGCAGCCAACCACCCAGCAGTGCCAAACCCTGCCTCTGCACCACCAGCAGGATAAGGTGGCCTGACATGGCCCCCGCATCATGTCCATGCCTATCCGCAACTACCACCATCATCCCCTCAGCCCTGGGAGGGAAGTGGAGATCCGGCAGCGGGTGCCCGCCAATGTGAGCCCACGTGGAAGGGCAGTGAGGCAGTGACAGCACCACTCAGCAGGCAGCAGGGAAAGCTGAGCTGAAGAGCAGGGCTCACCCCCCTCTGCCCAGGAATTAGCTTCGTGCTGAGCCATTTCTATCAATGACAAATTTGGAACAGGCATCACAAAGTCCCCAATAAAAGGGAGTCAGGCAGAAAAGAAGAAAGCAGGAGAGTCCAGGACGAGTTTGTGCATTTCTGGGTCTCTTTCTTTCTTCTTTTTTCTTCCTCCTCTTGGCACAGGGCAGCTGCTATTCCCCTCTCTTTCCCCAAACCTTCACTCCCTCCCTCCATCCCCCTGTCTCCATCCAAAATGATCTCTGTGGCAACCCACAAACAAAGACAACTTCAGTGACTGCTTGCTCTGTCTCAGGGGAAGTGGAGTCGGCTCTGCCAAGCTGGACAGAGAACCTGAGTGATGGAAAGAAAGGAAGAAAGATGGGCTTGGAAAAACATGCCATTTGGAAAGAGACAAATTGAGATTTCAAAAGAAGATGGCAGGGGCAAAGAAAGGAAGAGAACTGGGCTGCTTCGGGCAATTGTTGGGATCAAAGCCTTTGGGGAGAAGGAAAGAGGCATTCCAGGCCTGCCCTCACTTTTCTTGAGATGCAAATCTGGGGCCTTTAGAAATGCACAGGGAAAAAAAAAACAAAAAAAAACTTGAGGACATGAGCTTTTCCCTGGGGGTGGAGGCCAGGAGCCTGAGGGAAGTCAGGCAGAGATGCTGCAGGCCCAGGGATGCTGCATGCCCACAGAGGGCAGCATGGTGACCTTTTCTGCCATCCTCACAGTCAGGGTGATGCTCAGGCAGTTGAGAGTGACCTGTATTGCAGGAGAGCTTCTTTCCTAGCCTGCCTGCTCCTTTAGGGTCCAGAGTCATCTTCTCCAGCTTTGGTACCCTACTGAGGAGTGAATCTTTGGAGGGCTTGCCCAAAGGGAGAAGTTCCTTGCTCCCCTGGATCCTGAGGACTGAACTGCCCCTGAAGAGTTCAAGTCTGAGGGTGGCCATGCCTCTCACCTCAGCCCCTTATCTGGAGTGACTTGAGATGTGTTTATACCTAACCCCTTGCCTTTGGTCTGGATTCAGACTTTCCTTTGGGTCTCTTGTCCAGAGAGTCAATGGCAGGGTTGATGCTGAGTCCTCTGTTTACTTCATCTCCCATGTTTGCAGGGCTGCATCTTTCCTCTTGACTCTCCTTTGCTCTGCTCTTGTGTGATCTTCCTTTTGGTCTCCACTGCCTAATCTGTCCAGAGTGAGACCCTCAGATGCCTGCAGCCCTCACCATGGAGGGCACCCCTATCAGCACCCCATTTCTTGGGCCAAACTACCCTTTGAGCCGTGACACCATTCAAAACTATTGTGCTACTTCGGGATGAATTTGGCACAATGGATTGTCCAGCTCCATGGGATTTCCTCACATCCAGCCTGTAGGGCCTGCAGTAAACCAGAAAAAGGAGTGAATTTATCAGGGTGAGACAACAGTGCCCCAGCTGGGGATGTGGGTCCTGTTCTCTCTCAGCTCCTGGAGTACCAACCACCCTCTGTCATCCTGGGGATGGAGCAAGCAGGGCTCTTCTTGGCTCTGCAGGAGCATTTACCTGCATTTCTCCCCATCCATCTCCTTCTGAGTCCCAAAGAAGGATCCTCAGGCTCTCTCTGCCGTTCTTGTTGTGATTATTCAGCAGACTCCCTAGGAGACCATTAAGATCTGCTCGATACAAGAGTGGACACAGCCTGTCTGGTAAGCCCAAAACTGCTGCCACTTAGTTTCTCTTCCCAGCTGCTGAGGCTTTACTATTAGTGGTGCAGTTTGAGTGTTCACAGCATGGCCAATACACAATTAATGTGAGCTTCTACGGCTCGGCTGAAGTCAAAGTAGCAAAGTAATCAATTCATAACAATTAAGGTTTTGCACAGAAGCCTCCTGGAGGGCATTCGGATTTGGTGTATATGCCATCTTCTGCAGGAGCTGGGTTTTACTGGTCTCTCTCCACCATATCTACCCACCCCATCCCCCTGCCTTCCCCTTCTGGTTGGGACAGGATTGCACTTACAATGGTTGCTTCAAATCATTCAGGACTCAGCCCTTTCTTCCTTCTCTGCAGACTGTGACTCGTACTGCAAACCAGCCAAAGGCAACTACAAGATTAATATGAAAAAGTACTGCAAGAAGGACTATGGTAAGGACCTTCTTCCTTACTAGATCAAGCTCAGCTTTGTTGAGGAGGGAGCTCCGGAGCCAAGGGCAGGCTTCAGTCTGACCGTGGCAGGGTGAGATGAAGGTCTCCATGGGCACATACCTCTGGCCATGGGCAGCTCCCATAGCCAGATGAGCACACCAGGCCCCCCAGCTCCCTGCCCCAGACACAGGCCTGGCCTTTTGGCATTCTCCGATGACCTTCCATGCTCACAGTGGCCTCAGCCCCCCTCCCCATGGGCTCTGGGCTTCAGTGCCCCCAGGACAATGCTTCTGTCCCAGCTCAGTGTCGCATGTTACGAACGAGAGTGCTTCTCTTCAGGGGACCTGAATGGGAGGCCAAGGCGCCCTGCAAAGGGGTTTTGCTCCAGAGATCTGGTCTGCATGTGCTGGCAGGGAGATAGGTCCTCCACTCCCAAGTGGATGCCTTTTCACCCCTGCAGGAGTACCAGATCTCCCAGCCACATGGAGCTTACCAAAAAATGAGTCAGCCCTATCAGTTCCCCCTCAATCGCCAAGCCCACCTCTGCTTGCAGGCTGCTTGAAGGTGGAGGTGCCGGGGTAGCTTGGCCATCACCATCCTTACTGTGCCAGCCATCCACCATCAGGAGGGAATGGCACTCCCCAGGGCTGTCAGTCCAGCCCCATCCACCAGCACAAAGTTTAGGAAAAAATAAAATATCTTAAAAAAAACAAAAACAAAATGAAGATCCTGCATCCTCTCTCCTTCCCCATCTCTCTCCTTGCCTGCCAAATATGTTAAAAATGAATATTTTCTTCATATGGCTGTTTTCTGGAAGGTCCAGAGAGCATATGTCAATCACTTACCGCTGAGACTGGGGCTCAGGAGCTAGCAACTGCTTGTTGTGATTTGCCTTGACACAAGAGCGTTGTGGAGCATTGTGAAGCCTCCTACAACTGGAGGAGGGGTTGCAATTTGTCTTCCACAGGAACCATCCACTCTGACAGAAAAGATGGTTTGGGGCAAGGGAGCAGTAGAAAATGGCTGCCTCTGAGCAGGGTCCCAGAGGGGAGAGGAAGAGGCGTCTGGAAGGAATACGAATGCTGGGGTGAGAAGGGTACAGCTCTCCAAAATATTTTGCCCTCTGTTCAGCCAGGACCACTTTGGTTTCTCCATGCTCCTGGTGGGAGGGGACCGCATGGCTTGTGCAGACCATGCCCCTTCATGCTGCCCTCTTCCCCAGGTGTCCTGGGAGCTGGGCAGTGCGGGACAAGGAACACTCAAAGTAGGGAGGAAAGCCACTCTCAGGGTGTTCAGCACCCAGTGTAGCTTGAACAGAAGAACATTTGTTCTCATCAAAAAGCTCCTTTTAACCCTTCTCTCTACCCAAAAGATAAAACATTTGGAAAGAAAAATGTCTGCTTCCTAATGATATGGTGAGGAGCAATGATCCCAGCTCTCTGAATCAGCCTTCCCAGAAGGTGCAGTGGAGCAAGACAGATGGGGCTGTTAAGGGATCAGCAGTTCTCATTCTGGAGCAGGAACAATCATGTACACAATGAGCTAAGGCAATCTGTCTGTCACCAGAACTTCCTTGAGGGAGCAAGGCAAAGCATCTCCCCATCAGCTGCACCCTCAGTCATTGTATTTCTCTCTTTCTTTTCCCTTAGTGGTCCAAGTGAACATCTTAGAAATGGAGACTGTGGCCAACTGGGCCAAGTTCACCATCAATATCCTCTCTGTCTACAAGTGCCGTGACGAGCGGGTCAAGCGCGGCGACAACTTCCTGTGGATTCACATGAAAGACCTGTCCTGCAAGTGTCCCAAGATTCAGATCAGCAAGAAGTACTTGGTCATGGGGATCAGTGAAAACTCCACTGATCGGCCAGGACTGATGGCCGATAAGAATAGCTTGGTCATTCAGTGGAGGGATGCTTGGACTCGTCGCCTTCGGAAACTGCAACGGCGGGAGAAGAAAGGGAAGTGTGTGAAACCATGAGGAGTTTCATATCTGTCCCTTACCTAAGCCCTCAACCCTGCCTGTGCACACTGCCTAGACTGCTCCCAGAGACTCTGTATATATACATAGTATGAACGGACTCTTCTGTCTATAGTGTATATTTTGGCAATGATTTTCCTTTTGTGTATGTGTGCATGCGTGAGTGTGCGTGTGGGTCTTTTTCTCTTAATGTGTATTAAAAATAACGCAGTAACGACAAACCTTTAATGAGGAGCAAAGTGGAGAGAGATCCTCTTGGTGCTTGTTGCCTGAAGGAGCTCAAAGGGGGTTGGTTTTCTGCTCCAGATATGTTGTTCATAGCTCTCATTTTCTAGTCTTTTTTTGCTCTTCAACAAAATCTTTTTCTGCCCAGTGATGATGTCTGAGTTGACAGCTTTCCTTTTCCAGGATCCAGGGCCTGCCTCTTTGATACTCTCTGAAAGTGGGCTGTCATTAACTCTCTATGCCCTTTTTTCTTGCCCAATAGAAATATGATGTCAGATTCTTGTCTTCATCCCAGTGTACATGTGGACTAGCTCAATGGAAGCCATCCAGTACTGGAGAGAGATCAGCCCCAGGAGCTCCACTAGGAAGAACGAAATGAACTTTTGCAAAACTTAATTCACTGGTGACCTCAGCTTTACACTGACCCTGTGCCCTAGCCTGGGGTAGAACCACTGTGCTGCTGAAGAATCACCGTGAGGAGTCAGGCCCTGGCAACTGGGTTGGTGACCACTGCCAAGCAGAGATGTGTTCCCCAGGGAAAAAGGGGCAGATTTCACAATGGCCCTGGCCATTATCTGTCCTAGTGTGTGACCCACATGACCCAACAGGGAAGACCTGGAGACACCCTTTTTCCACCCACATCTCATAAAGGCCTGCCCTGCCAGTACCCAGGACTTGGGGTAGAGTGGAGAGGCTGACCTAAGCAATCTTGTATTATCTTGCATGTGTGTGGGTCTATATCCTCAGCTGGTACTGACTAGCATAGTTCCATTGATTTCTGTTGAGTTGATACAAAGTGACTGTCTGGCTTGATGTGCATCATTCAGAGCTGGCCTGACTCCATGCTTTCGTGAAAAGTATTACTGTGGCCAGGGTTGCCTTGGGAGGTACACAAGGCAGAGTTGGCAGGAAGAGAGAAGAATTTTCATTGATCAGCCTGCGTGGGCATTTTCTTTTATTTCTTCTCGTAGTGTATTAGCCTCCAGTTCAAACAAACAGCATCATTATCTTCCCATGTTGAGGTAGTGGCAGTCTTAGCATAATAAATATGAGTGGAAATAAGAGTTGATATGATAAAAGATATTCCTTCCCCTTCAAAACTTGCCCTTCTTAGGAACATCAAATGGCTTGGTGAGGTATTGTAGCCTACTCTACAGCCTTCCAGTTCACTAGGATGATGGCTTTGCCCTTTGAGTCAGTGACAGCCTGCACAGACTTCCCATCCCATGGGCGGTTTGGTGCTTCTAGGCCCAGACTGGTAGGGCTGGGTGGTGTTGTAGCCTGCAGTTGAAGAGACTGGCAGAGTACTGTGGTGATTCAGGACAGGGGAGTTTGGGCAGTGAGAATCTAGGAACGGGGGAATGTCTGTGTGGACATGCAGATGTTCCAGCCCACGATTTCAGTGTTGGTGGAGCTGCTTGAGGTGCTGGAAGTGGCTTCTCAGAGATGCATGAGGCCAGGAGTGTCACCTTTCAGGCCCCGTGAATGCTGGAATGCTTTCACAGGGCATGGGAAGAGCTGGGGGGGAGGCCAGAAGCAGAGCAGCAAAAGATGTGTGGGATTGAGGCTGAGGTGTGACTGAGATGGTTTGGACGAGCTGGTCCTATGTCATGCTCCTGGCAGAGAGCCTCCTTCCCTGTTTCCGTTGACCTGAGGAGACTGATACTTCTTGTTCTGGTTGTGATGGGCCATCAGCCTCTGCCACAAGATGGCCCTTGAACCACATAGGCCATCTATCCTTCTTCTTCCTCCCACCACTGCTTGCACCCAGGAGTCCTAGAATCAGTGCTGCTGGCATTGCCTCGAGCTCACTTGCTATCCTTTGTACCCAGCAGTTGTCACTCAGAAGTCAGTGGCAAAATAGTCTTCAGTTGGTAGATAATGTAAAGCAAGTTGCCTGCACAATCTCATGCATAGATGGGACTCCCATTAGGGTCATCCACATGGCCTCAGTGCTAGGGGGCTGCTCAGCATTGCCCCGCTGAATGCTAGTGTCTCGCCAGCTCTTCTCAGTGACTGAAGCCCAAGAGCAGAAATGGCACTACTCCTCCACAGACACAGGCGCTCAGAGGGTAGGGTTGCAGAAGACACATGCTTTCTGCAAGCAAATACAGCCTTTGGGAGAGACATAAAGTGTCTCTGCTCCCCAAACAGCACTCTGCACAGCTTGCTAGGGCAAGAGGCTCCCAGGTTCCTCTGGCACCTGATTCCTCTTCACTTGGAAGCCCAATACCTAAAACACTTTGAGGACTTAGGTGTTGGTGGTTGCTGTACTTGATTTCACAGAATCACAGAATGGTTGAGGTTGGAAGGGACCTTTAAAATTCATCTAGTCCAACTGATATTTATCCTCCCCTCTTGTTTCCAGCTCTGCTGCCTCGAGCTGGGAGCGGGGATGAAGAGGGATGTCTCCCAGCTGCTGTCTTTTAGTACAAATGCTTGTCCTGCGAGATGTGTGTCTCTGTACCAGCACTGAGATCAGAGACATCCAGAGAGGACAACCAAGTACCCTGTGGGCTGCCACTGGGAAGAGAAGCTTCCCCTCTTTAGCTAAAGAAAGTCCTAAAAATCCTGGCCAAAGGACTGGAACAGGATACCTCAGTTAAAGCTGTTGCCTGGAAGATGTTTTCCTGCCTTTTCTCTGCTTTTGACACTCCAAAAGCCAAAGCGAGAATTAATCTTATTTTTTCCTCTTACTTTGCCCTGATAGACTGACTCATAAGTTCTTCCCGCCAGGTGAGTTCACAGGAAGCTGCTTAGGTTGGCCATGAAAGGGCACCAGCCTTTCCCTGGTGCAGCTGGCTGGAAATTCCCCATAGGGTCATTAATCTGCGTCTGGGACACCAGCGCTGGGTTGCTGCAGAGCTGTGTGCTGGGGGTGAAAAGAGCAGTGATGTGAGCATCCCATGGATGTGCAGAAGCACTGCTGGCCCCTTTCTGCAGCTCAGGGCAGGGCTACCGCGAAGGCCCTCTCAGCACAGACACAACAGCAGGCAGAATTCAGGGAGCTGCAAAACTATAGACTGCTTTTTCCCCTGTGACATCCCCACAGGCAATGCTGCCAGGAGTTGCTGACTGACTCTCATAACCATGCTTTTCCATGCCCTGTTTGCCATTTGAGCAGCTCTCTGGAGAAAAATGGTGCTTTTGTGGACAGGGCTAGTGACATACAGCCTAGCATCTCATCCCACCTGTGTGCTTGCCTTGCACTGACCTCTGTGCCTGAGCAAATAGGCACTGCTGTAACTCTCTTCTATCAGCAATAAGCTGAAGCCAGGTACTGAATGCCACTGAAGGAATCCCCAGATCCAGGAGGGACAAAACCAGCCAGGGAACACAGCCTGAAAAGCTATGCCTTAAGCCTGTTGCACATGTAGGCTCAGTGGATGTTTTGGGAGAAGCAATGCTTTCCAGAGGATTTAGATATGGAGCTGCTTGAAGATGCATATTTAACCCCCCACATACAGCCACATGCCTTTGGTCGTCTTTTTCTGTTTACTTTATAATTTAATGTATGATGAGACGGAGCAGATCCAGGACGCTGGTGGAAGCCTTTATGAGGCCCCTGTGTGCCCCTGCAGATCTGAGGGGCGGGCTCTGCTGTGCTCTCGGGGCTACCCCAGGACTGGCTGCTGAGACCTGTGTCCTGTAAATACCATCCCAAGCATGCCCACGCAGAGGCACCAGGACCTGCAATGTGGAGGCTATAGGAAGCCTCTGTGAAATCCTTGTTGAATATGTAAAAAGAAAAGCCAGCAAATGCTATGGACCATAATGTAACATATATAAGATACGTATGTTTTGGGGTCTTATTATTATTTTATTATTATTATTATTATTTTTAATAACACAAATCTAATAAGTACCATCTGCCTAATTCTGTGTTTTCTTTGCATGTACATGCAGTTTGCCCATGGTCTGAGAAGTCAAGAGCTTTGTTGCTCCTCCATCCCATTGCCCCCAGCTCTGTGGGTTGGGGCTTTGCTGGCTTACAGGTTTTCACAAGTCTGGTAGCAACTTTATCACACCTTTATTTTTTGACTGAAGTGGGCCAAGGGGTTCAGGAGCCCCAGGGATGCTGTAGAGCCTGCTCTGAGCACTGCCTGATGCACCAGGAAGCTCTCCAGTGGAAATTTATGGCAGTGACACAGGCTGTGGGGTTGGTGGCTGCTCCTGGTCCTCCGTGCCCCATAGACTTTTCTCCATGTTTGTCCAAGTGTCCGGGCAGACATGGCAGCATCACCTCCAAGCATGGCAAGTGGTCGGCATGGCCCCTTCAGCTGACTGGCCAGTCTTGGCACAGCAGATACTATGGACCTCAGAAAAGTCTTCCATCTCTCCAGGACTGGGCCACCCACCACTGAGGGGAGGGCAGCCCACGATAGGCTTATTTGTTCTCATTGGATTCATCAAGCAACTGGGGGGCCCTCTCCAACCCCCCATCCACATCCACTTCTCAGGCACCTCAAGCATTTGGAATTACTCAAAACCTGTAGGGTATTGCATCCATGAAGGTTAAACAGCTGGAAAAAACTGCTTTCAGCTTAAGTCTTTGGAAGGCTTCATACACTGTTCTGTCTTCTCATCACAACTCTTATTGCAAGAGTTATAATTGAACAAAGCAGGAATACTAATGATATTACTTGCTGTTTATTTTATTTAGGTATTGTTTTTATATAATTATTGATGGTTTATGTAATTATTTTATTGCTATTCATAATACTAATATTTAAACAAAGCCACAGTTAAAACAAAGAGCAATCAGGCCAAATTTCCAGTAGGTTTAACTTCTTTCAAAGCCAGTTTCAGGGAGGAAAAAAGGATAATTAGCAATCAAGCAAGGAATTGCCTTCTTGCCTCTGCTGATGCAATTGGAGGCTGGTTTGTGCAAGCTCTGGCAGGCTGAAGCTGTACTGGGGGCATTTCCAAGTCTGCCTGCATCCATGTAACCCCAGCAGTGCTGCACAATGCATGGTGCTGCTGGCCAGAACAGGCTCCCAGAAGGTACCGGGGTGACTTATCACTCAGGCCACCCAATGGACACAAGAACAGCTCTGAGGAATTAATTGTAGGAAAAACCCACCCTCTCGACTTATTAACCCTCCTGCACTGCATGACCACAGGTCTTTCAAACAGATACCATCTTGTTTGGTGGTGGGGATTTCTTGCCACCATGGAGTGCTGCCAGGGTCAGCGGGTGACACTTCAGTCCAGAGGGGCTTCAGTAGCAGCAGGGGACACCCTGGGGTCCTTGTGCCCAGGGTCAGCAGCTTGCAAGCACTGTGGCTTTGCAAAGGCCAGCGGCACCACAGTGCAAACACTCCTTGCTAGAATAAAGGCAGATAGTTTCTAAAACAAACTCTTAAAGAAAAAGAAAATTATTACAGTAAAAGAGCTGCAAATACTCCAGTATACTCCAGACCAAAGACCTAACACAGCAACAGCAGTTCTTTGAAATCAGGTATATTCTTAGAAAGGTCTCACTGAGACAAGCCCCTCTGGGGATTCATTTTCCCTCATGGGAAATGCCAAAACAACTAAGCATCTTCTGCGGGAATATTTTTTTTAAAAAGACCTTTTGGACTTTCCATGGTATTCTTCAGTTAGCTGGGCAAAATATCTCCAATTGAAAATACTACTGGAAGAGAGGCCAACTTTGCAAACTTCCCCCTGCTTTGGGACTGAATTTTGCAGCTGGTTGAAATTTTTCTCATTTCAAAATGCTGATAGACATTTTTCATGGAAACCCGGAATCTGGCCAAGGAAAGAAGCAAATGCAGGAATACTACAGAAAATTTGATGCTCTTTTTCCATGTTTTCCAGCCAACTCCAGTCACAAGAGATCTCTAGAGTGTGAACAGCTGAACCCCAACCTTAGCACACAGACAGTTGGATGGACAGACAGATGGATACAGAAATTATTTCCCATTACTTTGTTCTTGGTAACCTGAAGTCCATATACATAAAAATAGTTCTGAATCCTCTAAGGAAACACCTCCCTTGGATTAAGAAATGGCCAGTTCAGTAAAGCAAAGGGAAATGTGTTTTGCTCAGCTAAAGGAGCATGTTTCAGTGCAGGGTTCTGGGAACATACCGTTTGGTGAGGTGTTGGGCCTCTAAGTAGGGACAAGACCATTGCTCGGCCCCTTTCCCTGCCTTGGCATGACTTGGCATGGTCGCCTTGCTGTCCTTGCTCCCTTCATGCTCTTTGGTATACAGAGCAATTTCCTCTCTCTCTCCTGTGATGCAGATCCATCTGGGTCTTGGAAGTGACTCCTGCTCTCTGAGAGGAGTGATGGCGGCATTTTCATGCATCTGTTGCTAGTAACATGGAATAATGGTGCTTTTTATCCTGCAGAGCTGTTGCATTGGGGAAGGGTGGCCTGCTGCCATCTTTCAGGCATGGTGACTTTCCACCCACCCTATTCATTGCTAAAGACTGCACTGTGCTGAGAAATGACTTCTGGTCTTGGCAGCCCCAGGGGATAGTATGGAAAGGAAACAGAGCACACAACAGTGGGTGTAGCCCTATGGCAAAGCCCTGGTTCTGGTGCTATGGGGAACTGAGGCTCTGTACTCTTCTCTAGTGGCTAGGAATCCCCATCTCCTCCATCCACCTCAATATGATGGAAAGATTTCAAGCAAGGGGTATTGTGGTGTGAGGAGAGAGAAGCCCCTCCAGGATGGTTGAGGATTCCAAGAAGTCCTCTCTGGTGGCTTTGGTGCTCAGGAGCTGTGTCCCTTAGTAGCAGGCTGTGGTGGAGCAGTGAGGAGGACAGATGTGTGGCAGCTCTAGTTTGCAAACATTATTTTTCCCCTCTTCTTTTTCCAGCCTTCCCCTCAAGCAGATTTACCTGGATTTGGGGATATTGAGTTGTCCTTCTCTCCCCCAGCCCAAACCAGCTACAGCCCTCCTGCTGAACCTGCTAGCCATGCTCTGCTCCCTGTTCTCCTTTTCCTTCTCCCAGTGGGAATCATTCATGTAGACATTCAGGACATACAAAAAGTGAGGCTTCTTTTCCTCCTCCTTCATTTGCTTTGCCCTTGCACCCCTCAGATCTGGCTGGGTCATGGACCAAACATGTCTCTTCAAACGCAGAAAGAAAAGCAAGTTACAGAAAAGAAAAACCCAACAGAATGAGTGGCAGATGAGAAGTGAGATGACCACCCAAGAAAGTGCTGAAAGTGGGCTAGGAAGTATTCTTCCCTTTTGTTTTCAGGGGGTGGATTTCCTAGTGCATGTGGGAAGTGCATGTATGTGGGGATGCGTGTGGTGTAAGCACCAGTTATTGGCCTGGATTTTCCCTGATGAATGGTTACCAGATCTGCTTTGTTGCTTGTGCTGAGCTAGCCATGGAGCACCAGGGCTGCTGGATGGCTCTGAGTGGCAACCAAGTGTGGCTCACAGCAGAACAGGGTCTGAAACAGCAAAACAAGCATGGGTTCTGCCAGGATGAACACCAACGGGCCCTTGGTGCTGCAATATTTCATCTACCATCCGCTTCCCTCAGCACTTCATTTTACTTGGTGCTTTACAACCCTCACAAGCCTTATTAACCTCCCTAATTTTGCTTCCTGAGCAAATCTCTGACCCTGCATTTATCAGTCCTCCTCCCAGTGAGTGAGTCAGTGTAGCAGCTCCCTCCTCTGCCTTGCCAACCCCAAATGTGGCGCCTCTGGCCTTGACCACAACCACCTAGGCCTCTTGCCAAAGATGCCTTTTGTTCAGTGCATGATGTACCTCGTTCCAGCCAGTTGCTGACTTTCCTCATGGCCATTAGTGAAGACCTTCAGTGAAACGTAGAGGTTGAACTATTCCAGTCTTCTTGTTGCAAAGGTTTTGAGGTGAGTGGAGAGAAATAGGTTATTCTTCAAAATGTCACGTGTATTGTTACAAGCATTCAGGGCATTTGCTACCCCAGAGTTAATCACAATGTCATTCATTCATTTGTTCATTCACTCATTCATTCAATATTTATGTCTGTCTATCTATCTATCTATCTGTTTATCTGTTTTAGGCCACAATTCACTAGCTAAACATAGGCACCCAGGATATCAGACACCCACATGGGGCTGGTTGATACAACAGGACAGTCACAGGAAAGGCAGCTGGAGGTGTTGAGGGATTCCTGAGGGCATTTCCAATGGCACCAGACAGTTGCCTCAGGACAGTTGAACTGAGCCTTTCAGGTGTCTCTCTTCAGAACACCTAAACACAACTAAGAGTTGCCTTGTAGCTGGCTGTAGAAGATGCTACTCTCTTGAATCCTTCATTTCAGCCACTGTAAGCAGAAGACTTTGTCCTCCTGCTTCTCCGGGCCCAGTCCCAAATGCAGGGTCAGACAGGCCATTAGAGAAGGATTCTTCTAGGAGACAGAACCATTGTGCTTGGTCAGAAAACACATTTCTCCCAGTTTGTGTGGGAACTCTGTGCACTTCTGGAGATGTCTTCAGAGACCATCCTGTCCCTCACCCAAGAGGAATATGGCTTTGCTTGGGACAGCAGTTATGTAGTATGCAGGAGAGTTTGGGTCATATCTTCCCATTTTGCAGCACCAGGGGAAGCATCCCCCTCCCCAGAAGAGCTCAATGCTGAGTGAAATACCCTGGCAGACCTCCCCAGTGCTTGGGGTTTCCCAAACTCACTGAAAGAGCAACAAACCCCCAAGTGCATCTGGGAGAGATTTGAAATCTTGACTTCCTCACTGTGAGCAGCACAGGCAACGTAAACCACAGAGCCCTCTGGCCTCCTGTGTGCTGGCAGCAGTCAGCTCTTCCCAAAATGTGTGCCATATCCACCCACACACTGAACTGTCTGATGCCTGGGGGCAGGGTGCATTTCCTTTGCTTGTAGGGCTTGGCAAGGGAAGGCAGAGGGCTTGGTTTGTCAGTTTGGGTAATCACCTCCGCACCTTTCCCAGAAATAATTCACCTTCTCCAGGCAGTTTTACAGCCTCCCCTAGCGTAAAAAACAAACCCCCCAAAAAAGAGGGAGCTGCCCTCCTGCCAAGTCACAGAGAGCAAGTCGACTGGGAGCAAGGAAGGAGTTTTCCCACATCAGGCCGAGCACTCAGGGAACATGAGGAAACCATTAATTGATTGGCTGGCCTGCACTGTGTTTTCCTAAGGAAGAGTTAAAGACGGGGAACGGCTGGGGTCAGTGGGGCAGCCATCTGGCAAAATCCATCGGCTTCCTTCTGTGAGTGTTTTCCCACCTCAATGCTGATGGAGAGAATGAGGTAAAAGAAAAGAAGAACAATCCCCCCACCAACCCTCTGGGGATACAGAGCCATCCTGAGCTGGGACCCTACCTCACAGGCCAGCTATGCTCCCTGGCCTCAGGCAGACTGTGTCCTTCTTCCCCTTGGTGAGGACTCTCCAGCAGGTCTGTCTGGGAGCCACATCATTTATCAGTCCAGAGCCAGCACTTGGAGGTATAGGTAGAGGCAGGCAAGTGGGCAGCCATCTCCTGCTCTGCCCAGCCTGAGGCTGGCTACAGCTCTTTAGGTGGGTGCAAGCCAAGGTTGGGGAGGAACACCCAGAGATGGGATGTCTCTCCCCCTCCATCAGCTATCCAGGGAGCCCTGGGTAACAGCCAAGCTCGGACATTAGTGATTGAGAAGGCTTGTGGTAGGTGGGATGAGTCCTGTATGCTGCAGAGCTCAAGGGAGCTGTTGGTATCTGCCCAGGTACAACTTCATAAGGCAAACCCCTTGCTTTCTGCCTCTGTGGTTGAACCATGAGAGCTGGAACAGGCACCTCTGCAGGGGTTCTTCAGATGGAAGATCCTTTGGGACAGGGTGTGGCTCATACATGAGCAGTGGTGCATCATCCTGCACCCTGCTCTAGATGAACATTTGCACATGCAAACATTGCTCGGCCTGCATGGGATGGCTGTCTACACTAGCAAGTAAAGCAGAGCAGCCACGTCTCCCCTGCTGAAGGCTGACCCATGCTAGAGCTGACCCATCCCGTCCACACTACATTGCACTGACTCTAAGACATCACTGTGATTTTTGTGCAGAAAGGTTTTCTGAGTCTAAAGTGTCTAAAATAGCACAAAGCTGTGCCAAAGCCTACCTGAGAGGTTGCTTGGTACAAAACTAAAGGGACGAGTTGCCAGCCATGGGGCCTGGTGTCCAGCTGGGCTGGTGTAGGAGACAGAGCTGCTTCAGTTCCACCTATGCTGCCTTTCAGAGTGAAGAGCAATAGACCCCCACTGGGTTTTGTGTCTCCACTCCACTGCAGGGGACACGATTCTCTTCCTGGAGCTGAAAAGGGCCAGACTAGGCCAGCAACAGCAATTTGCTGCTGCTCAGTCTGCCTGGGCAGCAAGCCCAGGAGTGCAGTGACATAGGCTCTGTCTTATTGCACCTTCTTCCAGGCTTTCACTGCTGTTACCCCACAGCAGGCTCATCCCTTCTGTTTCATTCGCTGCCATTCTTTTGTCAAGCCTAGAAGGCACTGGGGGTTGGTGGGATTGCTTGTTCACAGAGATGCTACATCTCTGTTAAGTCAATGACAGCCAAGGAGCCTCAGGGCCCTCTGCACAGGGCAGGATCAGCCCTTCATTGCAGAGCCACCCGCCAGCATCTGTTGAAACAAGTCTTCTATTTACACAGTCAATGCGAGATTCAAATAAACGACTGATGTTTTCATCTTGGACAACACACACTACCCAGAAAGCTTAGAGAATAGGCCTCTCTGCTGTCAAAATAAACACCACCCACTGCTTCCCCCCTCAGAGGACCCACGCAATGGGAAATAATCGGCTTTTGTTTATTGCAAGTACTGGGGAGATGAAGAACTCCCAGAACATGGCTGGTGTTGGAGAAACTCAGAAGAAAGAGTGCTTGAAGGAGAGCCAGCAGCAGACAGAAAACGCACACACAGTCATTATATAATGTATGGGTTTATTATGCCAGTGTGTGTGCAGCAATTTAAAGTGCCTGGTCACACCTCCAGCACAGGGATCACCCTGCACTGTGGGAAGGAAAGGGCTGCCTGCTAGAGGAGCCTAGGGAGTATATGGGGGAGAGTGGACATTAGCTCAGCACATCCTGGGGGACAAGTGGCATCTGAGGTGGGTTTGTCTCAAGGACTGGAGTCACCACAGAGACATTTTGAGCAAGACAGTATAAAGTCAGGTGTTGTGTCCTGCCTGTAGCCTGCTTGGGCCACCACAGGGCAAATGGCCTGCGAGAGCAGGGCTGCTCAGGTGCTAATGCATCAGATAATTTAGCATGCAGGACCATGAGCTCTGGGGCTGTCCATGCCGGGTTGCTGAGCAAGTGCAGCCTTGCAGGCCATTTGAGGGGCCCCCCCACACACACACAGTGTGCGGTGAGTCCTAAGTGTCCATTTCTGGTGCTGTTGGCATCCCACACCATGATCCCTGCAGAGCCATGAGGCATGGAGCATGGACAGGACTGGGTTGGTGTTGTTCAGGTCTGTGTGCACTGGGAGCTCTTAACACTCTCTGGCTGGTGACCACCAGCTTATCCATCCTCAGGCCCAGCAGAGCCAGGCAGGATCTGACTCATATCTTGAGTCAGAAATTGAGGTGTTTTTGGCCAGTCCAATGATATGGAGCTTCATGTTGTCTCTTTTCCAGCAAAGCTGAATGGTGTCATGTCTCTTGTGGAGTGAGGCTGGGCTGGCACAAGAGCTTGGCGTGAAGCATGGCAGAGCTAGCTGAAAGGAGACTGGGGTGGGGGCTCTGGGCAGCACTCTCCCTGTCACCAGCAAGGCTCACCCTTTCATCCTGCCGTGTCCAGGGTTTGAGTCCTATCCAGCAGCAGCACTAGGACGGGTGTTGCTCAGCTCTCTGGGATGCTGACAAGGCAAATGTTGGTTCCTGCTTCCCATTCTGTCTTTGCTCCAGTGCCTTGCCTTTTGAGAGAAATTCCTTTCCAACAACCTGCCAGCTTACATGGGGAAATTCCCAGTCTCATCCATTACGCAAAATTAGCTTTCAGGGAGTGCCTGGTGAAATGGCAGGCCTTTGTCTTCTAAGGATGCTTTCACACTTTTCCCTGGCACCCACTGGGATGGCCATAAATCTCTGCTACTGCCTCCAAGTCGAACATTTCCTCCGAGCCCCATTATTAATTTTCTGAAAGATCCCATAAACCCCCAGATGGAAAAATACAGAGATATTTGCACATGTGCCGTAAAACACATTGCCCATCTATTTCAAATAGATGTGGCAATATATAAAACATACTTAGTGCATGAGCCAGGTTTCACGGTATTTAAACAAGGCAGCATGATGTAATTGGAATTTACAGTATAGAAGCAGATTGAAGCTGGGACTTGGTTACATACCATATATCTTTGATATCCTGAAGATTTGGACTGCTTAATAATGCCAAAAGCCTTTTGTACTTGTCGTCTATATTTTAAGTGGATGAACAGTGCCTTTTGTGAAATATAATGGTTTGAAAAATGTATATTTTTCCATCTGATTCTCACATCCTCTCCAAAGAAATGAAATCTACCCTGTCTCCTTGCAGACAGTGGATCGTGCATATTCCCAGGGAGCTAATACGAGGCCTACAGGGCGTTCAACAGGTGTCTCAGAACTTCAGCTTCCCATGTCTTCCTCCCCAGACATCTCACGTCTCTGGGGAGCACAGTGCCATGGCCTCTCTCCTGCACCAGGTCCTCATGGCCAGCCTGCTGCTGAGTGCAGTCCATGGCAGGCTCTGCCTCTGCATTGGGCTGGGATGAGAGGGCCTGGTGGGGTCTGGTGCTACTTACACTGGGCAAAAGATGACAGAGAGATCCTGTTGCTGCCCCTGGATGTGTTGTGGTGTCAGAGGCTGCTTATGTTCCCTCCTGAACTGCAGAGACGGCCAGCTGGCCTGGAGTGCAAAGGCACAAGCCAGGGGACAGCCCCATGTTCATTCCCATTAACGACTGCATCTCCCTCAAGCTGAGGCCAGGGTAGACAGGCAGACCACCCCCCAACATGCTGGGGTCATGCCCAGCCTCAGTGCTGGGATGGGTCAGTCTCCCCATGGAAATAGCTGCTGGGCTTGCAGGAGTCTGCTTGCATGGGGTGTGGGCTGGAGCTGCTCTGGGCAGAGGCCCCAGCCCCTGGAAGAGGTGTTTAAGTGTAGTCAGGCCCTCTGAAAAAGCTGTTCTGGTGAAAACTATTAGAGGTGTCCCCACGTCTCTGTAGCCCCTTGATGCCAGGCAAGGGGTACCAGTAGGAGTGGGGAGGGCCTGTGTTTGAGGCAGGGCCAGGCATACTCTGTCCCAGGCCTCCCACTGAAAACAGAGGAGGAGTGTGCAGCACATACCAGCACTGTGAGCCACCATAGGACTTGAGCCAGCCTGGGGGATGAGGGACAGTGACACAGCAGCCACAGTGACGGGAGGGCTCTCTGACCCACATCTGCCCTGCCAGCCTCTCTCCCTGCGGTATGAGCCACCAAGAACTGGGCTATGGTTCTGCTTCCCAAGCCAGCAAAAAGCTTTCCCCATAGCTAACACTAGCACCCCTCTGCCACCTTCCACCAGAGTCAAGGATGGGCACACTAGTGTAGCAGGTGCTCTTTAGCCATGCTGGCTTCATCCTTCCAGCCTGGAGGAGGGGCAAAGCCCTTGGCTTGGGGGCTCAGCTCCAACTGACCATAGACACTAGCTTGTGTTGCATTCTTCATTCCTATGCCAGTCAGTGCAAAGCTGAGGAATTTTCAGCTCAGGCAACCTGGTTCCTCCCAGCAAGGTCCTGGTTTCTCCACTTCATTTCATTGCCCCACTCTGCTCAGAACCCCCGCAGTGTGTCACTGCTTTAGGGGATCTCCAGGGAGGTGGTGGGCCCCGAGGGGTTTGCAGCAGAGCTGTTCCCTGCCTGCTGCACCCACTCTTCCTGCTTCACTCTTGCCCTTCCCATGGTGCCATCCAGTCTCAGGGAGAACTGAGAACAGCACTGGGGGCTATACCTTTGCATGGACAAAAGCAGCAAGCACAAATGGCAGGGTCTATGCTGTGCAAGGCCTGGCTGTCTGAAGCCCAGTGGGGAGATGAGGGTAATGTTGCTACAGGGTCTCTGACCTTGCCAGCTGGAGCCCTGGTACCCAAAATGGCACTCTGCTTCCCACAGTACAGAAGGCTACTGAGGGCAGGAACGGCCACCCTGGACCCTGCATTGACCCCAGTGATAGATGAACTTGGACACAGCTGCTTTCTTGACAGACAGAGAAGGAAAGATAGCCTGAACAAAGCCAGTCCGATACAGAAGAGGGTGTGATGTCTGTGCCCCAGCCCCCATGCGGGAAGATGTGGCCCCTGCAGTTAGGACAGGGAGTTGGTTATACACCTTGCTTTGGCATGGTGTTCTGAGGGGCCTGTCCACTCTTCATGGCTTGTAAACCTCCTGCCAGGGTTCACCGAGCCAAAGGGAAAGGCAAAAAGTACGGAAACATACAAATCAAAACTTTCCACACAGGCTTCCCATACCCAGGATGGGACCATAGCTCCATCCCAACCAGTCTTGTGAGCAGGCAGTGGCTTCTGGGCTAGGGACTCAGGGCTTAAGACACTTCTGCCACTAGCCTATGAGTGCCAAGGAGTGGCATGAAGGCTCTGGAGGTGTCTGTAGGTGTTCACAAGAAGTACTGGGGAGCCCACCAGGTCTCAAAAGCTAACAGTTGGCAATGACAGTCCCAGTTCCCACTACACACACCCCAGCCAGGCCCTCACACATCTAAGCCCTGGCTGGGTAGAAGGTGTCAGGAGCTGGACATCATCTGACCTCTCTGTATGCAGCTTGCTCCCAGAGGGAGGTGCATTGGCCGACAGTAGTGAGGGCTCCTGGCAGTCATAGGTGCCCTCTCAGGGCTCCTTTGAATGACACCCATGGTCACAGAGCTGGGCACAGCACTTTGGAGCTGTATACCCCCAAAACTCCATGCACAGGCTCTATCCTGCTCTAGCAGATTAGAATGATAGTGATAGGCGTGAGTGTTGCCTTCAGCTTTGCTCTGGGCTGGACCCTTCCCAACCCTCGTGTTTGGAGCTGCCAAGCAGGCTGCAGCTCTTGTCCTGTCCCTCCCTCCAAGTGGGTGACCTGTGCGTCAGGTCATAAAATGCCACCCATGCCTTCTCATAGGGGAATGGGTGACTGAAGTCATGGAAGACCTGCAGTAGGGTGTACACCTTCACACACAGCTCCATAGACGGCTTTTCCTTTCTCGCCCCCAGCACAGTACTGCATCTTCTCCTTCCCTCCCTCTTGGAGCCAAACTGCCAGCAAAGCTGCCTGGCAGGTCATCGATGAGGCTGACCTGCTGCATCTAGCCCAGGGCATGTGCGAGACACAGTGCACTGAAGAAGGAAGGTGTGGGGCAGGGGCTGTGAGCACCTCCTGCTCAAATGTGACTTGAATCAGGTCTCCACGGCTGCTTTCCCCTGTTTAGCCAGTCATCTCCCTGCCTGTGCTGCAATTCCACCTTCCCTCGTGCTCCTGTTTGGGGATCAGGTGATTCTGCACTGTACATCCCTCTGAGACAAGTTCATCTGCTGCACGGTGCCGAACCAGCCTGCAGCTCAACTCAGGCCCTGTAGTGACCAGCAGTAACCCTCCCTTCAGCTGCACAAGAAGGGACCGAGCTACCACGAGCGCTACCCAGGTGAACTGAGTTTATCTGAAGCAGACCAGGGTGTGCATGAATTCACTAATTATTCCACAGTACCATTCCTTTGCATTTGGAAAGACAGGTCACAAAAGAGCACTCTGTCAGGATGGGCTGAAGCAGCTGGTCTGGACAAATTCATTGGGGATAGTATCGGGCCCTCTCTCTGCTCTCCTCTAAGCATCTAGGGGAGTTCAGATAAGGCTGTTTGTTCCCCTGCTTGGGGAATTAACATCTTGAGGGCTTGCTTACCATGAAGTGGATGCTGTTTTCAAATGGATGCAGTGGTCAAAAGCTGGAACTTTCCTTACTTAGGAATTCTTGAAAAATGAATAAATCAAGTTGTTCCCTTCTGGCAGAAGGCAAAGCCCTCCAAAAAATGTCAGTTAGAAATAATCCAAATGATTTGTTTGGAAAATTTTGAAGCACAGGTTCTCCTGAGAGCCAGGATGGCCTCTTGGCCTCACACTCCAGAGCCAGAAACCAAGATCCTGAGACCCCTGGCTCCAGGGCAGGGAGCTTAGAAACTCTCATAGCCACATCTCAAGCTGGAGCCCAAAGGAAATGCAGGCCACCTGCAGTTGAGCCAGGACCAAGAGCCCACAAACCCACGTGGAGCCAAAACTCAGATTCACAGGGCTCCTGAGCTGCCAAACCTGGTGCACGGGTCCCAGCCTACCTCAGAGCTGGGACTTCCCTCAGCACTGTGGTTCTACTTGGTGGCCCTCAGCTGGGCTGAATGCTGAAGAGATGGGCCAGTGAGTTGGTTCAGTTTAAGCAAACTGGCTTTTTCAGAGGAAAAAAAAAGTTTGTCTGGGAATTTTCTAACTAGCCATAGTTCTTTATCATCATGGAACGGTGCTGGCCACAATTGCATGAGGCACTTAGGCTGGTGCGTGCTCTCTCCTGGTGTGGAGACCAGGTTTTTTCTCCTTGATAGCCATTGAAAGTGCTGGAGTTCCCATGTACATGCCACACCAATACCAGCACCTGAGGCGGTGGCCTGCAAGACATTTTCCTGCTCCATATCTCCAGACCTCATTCTTGCATAAGGATGAGCTTAATTACTCTGCAGAACTGTGTAAGCAGTCATTTGTTAGCTTCGAGAGATCTCCTCTATCATTTTCTGAGGAGCTTTTAGTACCAAACAGAAGGTCTCGGAGCATTTCTCACGAGCTTCAGCTGGGTACAGTGCAGTGCAAACTCCCCAACACGGTTGTGTGTGCATAAGTTTCCAGGATTCCAGCCCTGAGACCTCTTGGAGACCCAACTATCAGATGATGTTGAGCATCAGCTCTTTAAAAACCACGAGCCTTTCTGTAATTGCCATGAGGGTGGCTGAATAGGCAGGCATCTGGAACCACTTCTCATGCTTGATACTTTGGCCTTCACCAGACTGAAGCATCAGCCTCATTTGCCAAATTTTTGGAGTATGGATAATTCTCATGGGATGTGTCTTGCCGAGGTGTTGGCAAGACCAGATTAGCATCATGCAGTGTGCACTTTATTAGAATTACTTAGTGGAAATGCTTGGCTCGTCAGTTGCTCCAGGGTCAATGATAGGTTTCTGGCATAGGCTAAAATAAAATAGAGGTGGGCTCTTTCATACTAAAATCCCTTTTAATAGCATGTTTCTCTGAGACTAGCTCTCTCAGGTTTTTGGGTACAGTCCTGTACAGCATATACTAGTATGCCACAAGATTGCTTCTCTTATTTGACTTATTTGACAGAGGTCATCTAATATTTTGCTTCATTACTTCTAAGAGGAACAGAAATGCAGCAATATTAACTTTTCCTCTGCTACCTTGATCACACTTTTGTCAGGGTGACTTTACAAATGTAAGTAGAGAAGAAAGCAGATAGTTTAAGCTTTGTGGTTTTACTTAAGGCATCTACAAAGCCACAGGGAAGGGGTGAGGCTTGGGACATTCAAACCTATGCAAAGCAACTTAGACACATCGATGGAGCTGGAACCGATGGTTCATGAGGGGATAGAGTAGGTGCTAGGAGACAGGCACCAAGCTAGTGTTTCTCTGTCTGAAGAGATTTCAGACTGAGCAGCTATGGGACGTCAGAGATGCTTCAGCCCTTCAGCTATGTTGAACACTATTGCTGTTGACGCTGAGGGGCTGGGAAAAACAGGACAGATCTGCAGCAGGAGTCGAGAAATATGTCAGAGAAGCCATGTTTCTGTATCTCGGGATTTTTCTCTAACATTCTCACCACTCTCCTCCATCTTTCTCTTCTTACTCATCTCTCTCACCTATGACTTCTCCTTCTCCCCTCCTCCCTCCGAGCTTTCCCTTTTTCCAAGTTTCTTGCTGTTTGGCTGCTCATGCTCTCTTTCCCGTCAGTGATGATAAATCACCTCTTTGGATAAACATCATCAACATACCAGACTCATCCTTCTTTTGACCTTCTAGGCTCTGAGCCACATCCAGAAGGTAAGAACTGGATCCAAGTATGCTGGAGAGGAGATCACCAGTCAACCCAGTGAAACAGGAACTGATCCTTTCCCCTTTTCTTCCAGTCACAAATCCTGCCCTTGACACTCCTGTACGTTCAGTGGAGACTTTACATTCCTCAGGCCATCATGCTGTGGACTCATCTGGGACACCTCAGGTTAAAGACATAGCCATGTATATATGCCTCTCTCTCTTCCTCTTGTTCTCCCTTACCTTGCCCCTCTTTCCCTCCCCCAACACACATCTGCTCACGCAGTTACAGAGAATTCATTTCATCTCACCATTGAGTCATTTATTTCTTTCCAGAGAGTTAAAAGCCTGTCTCCCTTGATTTAGTGACTCAAGAGTGGCTGGGAGGGAGGGGGAGAAGAGAAGAATGAAAGAAAAAAAGAAAGAAAGAAAGAAAATAATGAAAAAAAGGTCTTGGAAACATCTGGAGTTGCTCTTAAGCAAGCTGCAATATTCTCAGACAGATGTTGAGTGGCTGGCTTCTACTTGGGAAACGTCAACATGTCAAACGTTGAAATTCCACCCAACACCACCTTTCCATGCCCCTCCTCAGCTGCCTCCTTGCCAACCTTTTGTTGTGCTTCCCACAGCAGCCCCCTCTGATAGCATTGAGAGGAAGGAGTGATTTGTTCAGGGCCTTGCTGAGTGTCATGGGGAAGCACCAATGGGCTCAGCTTTTGACTTGAAAACTAACAGTTTATCAAGTTGAGGGATATGCAGAGGTTGGCCAAGCTTCCCATGGTGCTGTTTGGGATGGATAAAGCAGAGGCAGGCAATTAAGGAGACATCTGTAGTGGTTTCAAAGAGCTGGGAATACAGCTGCAGCAAGACAGTCTGGGTGGTGAAGCCATCTGAGATCTCTGGCTGCAAGACTTTCTCAACAAGTCCGTGGCCTACCTAAAGGCTTCTCTTCTCTTCCCATTTGGTCTTCCCCCCATCCCAGGTCTCATTGGTTTATGGTGTCGGGACATGGAGATAAGCCAGTCATTACCTCTGGTCCACTCCTCCCAGTCTTTTCTGTCTTCTACACACACTTCCACGCCATCAGGGCTGGTGCTGAAAGACCATCACAACATCTATTTTCCTCACAAGCCCAGGGTTCAAGCTGGGCAATTTTAGCAGCTGCATGACCAGCATGCGGATGATTCCTAAGGCTCATCTCTGCCTAAAAACACAGCTACCTCCACCATAAATGTATGGGATGAATTGAACAGAGCCTGAAGTTCTGCTATTGGGTTGCCATCATTTTGGCTGAGTGAAGAAGGTAGGTCATATTTCTCACTCATCAAGCATCCTCCCTTCTCACTGTGCTGTGAATCTCATTTCTAGGAGCCTTTCACACTTCTGGAACACCAGGTTCCTAGTGTGGCCTGGGAATTCACTGCCAGAGCTGGGAACTCAGTTTTGAGGGGGCCACCTCCTGGGTTCCCCAGGAGGACACCAAAGACTGAGGGACACTGGCAGAGACACCCTGAGAGGCTCAACTCTTCCTTCTGTTTCCATTGTTGCTCTGCTCTGAAGATGCTGCACCATGCCGAACAGGAGGGCTGTGTTTAACACCTTCTTGCCCATGCCCTGGCTTGCACCAAAGCTGTCTGGCCTTCGCGGGAGCACCTAAAAAAAGCAAAGAAAAGCTCTTTCTCAGTCCCGGGGTGAACTCAGCTGACTAGATATGTGTCGGTGAGTCAGCCAGGACACAGGCAAGCACTGCCTGTGGTCTCAGGGCCACTTCCCCCTAGAAAGGAGTTCTTGGACAGATCACTTATATTGAATCATCGTCATTGCCTAGAGAGACACTCAGAGCGGTGTAAATGGGCTATGAGGATTTATATTGGCTCCAGAGGTGGCTGGGAGAGCAGGGAACAGATGCAGGGAAAGAGAGAGCACATCAGTGAAAAGCCCGCATAGCAGAGGAGGTGACGTCCTTCCTGAGCTGGACACGCTCCATGTACCGCGACACCCCAGTGTAACAGCAAGAGGCAGAAGGGTAAGCACAGCTGCTGGAGGTATCATCCTTCACAGGCTGTATATGGTCCATCTGTCAGCAGCCTGAGCTGGTATCACAAAGCCATGCGCTCTTGAACAGGCCCTTCAGCTGAGTCCTGGACTCAGTCCATCACCCCTCGCACCATGGTGCCCATCAATCACTAAGCCAGTGCATCCAGCAGTGCCACCCAGGGCTGCTTGGGAGTGAAATATTCCTTTTTTCCACCAGTGGCTCCGACTTATAAATTATGAGCCACAATGTGAAAAACCAGAACCAGGAGTTAATCAGAAGAAAATTCCAGTAAGCTACTCAGGAGGGCTACAGGAAGGAACAGGACCTTAGGAGTAAGGTGGAGGGCTGGGTGGCATCCACTATGCATAATGCACAGGCAGGGCTTGGCCAGCTTCCTTCCAATACTGGACACCCTTCTTTCCTGTGAAGGCTAAGGTCCATCCATTCTAGGCTGCCCACATCTTCTAAACCTCTGGCCTCAGCTCCCAGTCTCATTACTCCAGGGCCTCCAGGGGACTTCTCTAACCTGCTTCTCTTCAGCTACCCGCAGATCAGGGCAGTTACTTGGTCTCTCTCACAAGGAGAATAACCATTTCTAATGGCCAGGACCACCCACCTTCATTCAGGCCATCCTGAGCATCCACAAAGGAAAAGGCCAGTATATCCGATACCAGTTTTGCTGCCAGTCAAACCCAAGTGCTCTTCTGGGGCCTTCAAACTGAGCAGGCACAGCTCCCCCACAGTAGGGAAGGCTTGGCTGGGTGCCTTGGCTGCAGTGGGGGGCAACCTGTATGTGAAGGAGGTCCAATAGTTGCTAACAGTACAAGGGACAGTTGATGTACAGGAAAACATTAGTGCTGAGGGCTTTCTGCTCTGGTTGCAGCTCATGCACCTGGGCTGAATTCAGGACCCACATTTTGCAGCATTACAGGGCTACAGTGGCTGGGATCAACCCAGAAGAATCTCTGAGTCTTGCCAACTGTACCAATTTCCAAGTAAACTCTTCTGCTTAGAGAAGGGTCCCCTTGGATGCTTCTCTCCGCACTTTCCAATCAGCGGCATGGTCCCAAAGCTCAGCCTGCCCACTCTATTTTGTTATTAGCTGAAGAAGCTGAGAAACTGAAGCCAGAAATTGCATTTTCTGCCTCTGCAGGATAAGAACAGGGACAAACTTGGCCAGCATGTGGTGCAAAGGCATAGGACCAAGGCATTGTGTCTGGTTCTGCCTGTAGAGACAGTGCCAATCCCAGCCTTCCCTGCACCTCTCTCCTTCTCCTGAACTGAATAATAATAGCTAAAAGCATCTGCCCAAAGCACAGCCCCCAGCTTTGGGGACTTTCCACTCTACCATGGTCCAATGGCCTCCTCATGCAGAGCCTGTTCTCTCTCCTCTTGAGCACAGGGGCTACCAGCGATGATCCAGAGTGATGCACCACCCTGTGTTGACTGCAAGCAGTCTAGAAGCAAGGAAGACAGACCACTCAATCCCTGGGAGCAAAATCTATCCACTAACTGATCCTCACAATGCCTTAATGCCAGCAACATTGTCCCAGTCTCCCCCAAGCTTTGCTGATCTTCTCAGCCCTGTCCTTCCCTTTGCCTTCTGGCCCTGCAGTCCCAGGTTGGGCTTCCCAGGCCCACTTTCCCTTACCCTTCTGTCCTGCCCGTGACCAGGAGAGGAAGGTCCTGCCAAGTGCCAAGGAAGTTTCAGCCGTCTCAGTTGCTCAGCAGGAGATCTTTGTCCTTACCATGAGCTGATGCAGCAGCAGGGAAGGGTTCAGGGCACAATGGGCTGCTCCAGCTCAGAGATGGGTGTTTCTGAGTGCTCAGAGCATGCTGCTCCCATGTAGGGTGGAGGTTCTATGATTCCTTCTGCAATGAGGGGGGATATTTACAATTCCTGATTTAGGGCAGGGTTACTAGGATATGGTCTGTACGGAGACAGGCTCCTGCAGGAGCATCTCTGAGCAGCTGACTTAGGCTCTAACCCTCCTTCTGGAGGAGCATCTCTCCCTACCTTGCCCAGAGAGGAAGCCCATGGAGACGCCTACTCCTCTGCCCCATCACAAGCAGCAACTCCAGGGATGAGGTTAGATGGGTCCCCAGCCCCATGTCATGTAGGGGGTTCCATCTGCCTCACCAGAGATGTCTGCTCCATGACTTTAGCACCAGCAGAGGTGGAGGCAAGGGGAGTGGGGTGACTAGGCCAAGCACGGGTGTTAAACAGCAAGTGAGATGTCTGAGTAAAGGTCTTTTGACTGTGAGAGGCCTGCAGGAAGGCCTCATTTCTGTGCTGCCACCTTGTGCAGCTGGGCAGGGTGCCCATAGAGATGCTGGGGCGTTCAGAGCCCAGGCCTCATTGTGGAGCGTAGTGAGCAGCAAAGCTCCTGTGCAGCCCAGGAGGCTGCAAGATGCCAGGTGTTTGCCTTGGTAGGCAGTGAGCAGCCCTACAAGTCCACCCCAGACTCTGGCTTGAGCATGGGCTCAGGTGGATCTGGTGCAGAGACTGCCCAGCCAGGGGGTCAGGAACACAGCTGGCCCCACTTCCCAGAAGCAATGGGTAATGACAACCAGGTGAGCAGCCGGCGATAAACCCCAAGGAATGCAGAGGCAGCAGCTGCCGGCTCGCGGCTCACTCAGACCTTGGATGGGCCAATTAAGTAAATAGAAAATTTGGAGTGCTGGATCAAAGCTGGAGCGCGCAGGCTCTATTTATTTGGAAAAGGTCAGATTATATTGGCAGATGTGTTAAAAGAGAGAGGAGAAAAAACCTTTCAAAAACATTGGCCCTGATTTGAGGTTTCCTGACAGGCGGGTCAGGGTTTTTCTTTCTTTTCAGGCCATGGGTGGGTAGGAGCATTGGCAGCACTCTCAAAGAGGAGGGTGGGAAGGGCACATCCGGCAAGTTTGCCTTTTCCTCCATGTCTAGGGCTCACAGCCCATTCCTCACCCATCTTCCTGGCCCTAATCCCATCTGTTAGCAGCACTCACCCCCAGAAATCAGGGTCCTTCTAGTTCAACAGCTGAGCCCCACTTCATCCCCCGGCTGGAAAATTTCTGCAGCTCCTCTGTAGCTGAGCCCCTGTGCTGAAGCCCAGAAATGAGGCTGGAGGTCCCCCTGACAGCCTGGAGGTTGTCTCCGAGGTAGACCTGGTGGCATCTGTCAAAGGGCTTCCCCTTCCTGGTGCATCTGAACAATTCCAGCCCTAAGGAGGTGCTGGACCTGGCACGCTGAGGTGACAGTGCTGCTCTCCAGCAGCACAGCCACCTGCTGCAGGTTATGTGCCACCCTCATGTGCCACCCTGACTGTCCCTGGCCAGCTTGGGTGAACCTTTCAAGTAGGGCTCTTTTGGTTTGGTGCCTTGTTTTATTTTCCCAGCTTGGAAATCACAGGCAGAAAGGGCATCCAACTGGTGCAACTGGGTAGGAGAGTGCCTCTGGGATTGCTTTGTTACCATCAGCAGCTCCACCATCCTGCTCTCCAAATCACCCTCCTGGGAGCCATGAGCAGGGAGACACCAGGAACGTCTCCCACCAGAGAGTCTGGGGACATCCCTGGCACCATCAGCACTGTCAGCTGGCATTTCGGAGACCGCAGCATCCCTCAGAGCCAGGTGCCAGGGTCAGGGCTGAATTGATATCCTGTGATCCTGCAGAGCCCTGCTTTAGATCACCACATCCATATGGAATAAAGAGTTGCCAGAAGGAGGGCTGTCAGCACATCAGCTTTCATTAGCTGGGATCGGTAGCGTACACAGAGCTACAGTGCAGTGCCCCAGGGAAGGGGTGCTCCTGCCTTCCAGGCAACACCCAGCACCTGGAGCGAGATGCAGCCTTTATTCATCCAATTTAGGCCAGCAGTAAATTACTTAAGAGTGATGAAGCCAGGAACAAAGCAGATCAACCTACCCTGATGGAAGAGGCTGATGGAAGGTGGGCTCCGAACCCAGTCCTCCTCCCCAGATTGGGTTGCACCATCCCCTCCAGGACTTGCTCCATGTTTTCTCTCTCATGGGACCTGCTGTGTCCATGAGGCTGCTGTCACACTAACCAGAAAGCCCAGTACCCTGGGGCTTAGCTCTGCCTTGCAGCACAGCTCCCAGACCTTGCTGGCAGGGAACTGCCCCTCAAACCACTAAAGCCAGGAACGGGAGAAGGATAAAAATACTGGGGGAAAGAGATGACAGGAGGAAGGAGGGATGGAGAGAGAAAGATTGGCTGGGAGCAAAGGGCAGGAAGGCAGGCTCACAGACCCTGCCCATCTCTTCATCCTGACCCTTCTGTCCCCAGTGGTCAAACTTCCTGTGCCACCCCATAACCCCTCCTTTCTTCCAGCTCTGTCCATTCTGCCTTCCCCCAGGAGCCAAGGCTCAATGCCATCCTCTGCTTCTCTCCCTCTGCCAGCCATGCACCTTTCAGCTCCATCACCCCCCCACACACACACACAACAAGCCACAGCAATCTCCTCTGTGGTCTTGGGTCTTTTGAGACAGGGCTGGCAGAGGTCCCACCAGCAGGGACCAGGGAGGGAGAATACATGGTCACTTAGGGAAGATCAAACTTGTGTGAGTGAATTTAGCCGGGCTGAATGCGGCTCAGCCATCTCTTTCCCTTCTAACACTGTGTAGGGAGACAGATGTCATCTCCTGTGGCACCCTGAGGACCTCAGGTGGTTCCTGTAGGCCTCAGGGTCCTGCATCCCCAGGCTTTACAAACACTTCTCAAAAGCAACCCTGGCTGTAGGAGTTCCAGTCAGGGAAACTGAGGCAGAGTGGAGAGAGAGGAAAGGAGAAACACACCAGGGACATAAGAAGTACTCTATTTTGATGTGAGGGCTGTGCATGGTGCAAGAGACCAAGGACTGCAGCATCCGTCACCAAGGTGGGAAAGGCAGGCGGGAGAGAGACATATAACGGGGGAGAGGAATGTGTTCGCAGAGGCAGGAAATTGTTGAGCTTCGCGAGTGTGGGACCCGCCTTCTAAGAAAACAAACAGAGGCCGAAAGGCAGCGGGGGTGAAGCGCACGATGGGAGGGGGGCAGGAAGCAGGCTCCGGCAGCCAGGAATGCCAGCTATGTCCCCAGCTCTGGGCAGGTGTGCCGGCCCGGCTGCATCTGAGCCAAGCTGAGCCGAGCTGCATTTCAGCTCCCTGCCCTGCCGGCCCCAAGGAGCGAGCACGCCTAGCCCAGGAGAGCTGCCTGGGCTGGCAGGACAAAGCTGTGCCTTAGAGTTGTGGGAGCCCCCCTTTCCCCGGCACGGCCAGACATGGAGCTGAGCAGCAGCCAGAGAAGTACAGGCCCTTCCTCTTCTAGTCTTGGCCTGGCTACGCCTCAGTTTCCCCAGCCTTAAAATCAAGGGAACGTTACTTCCCCCATCCTGTAAAGTATTTTTGAGGCCTGTGTATGAACCACACATGGTGGAGGACCCCATCCTTGGTGTGCTGGGACAGATACAAACCGTGAACCAGTGACAGTATTGGCTGTGACGTGCAGAGCTTTGCTGTGCATAGAGAGGCCTGGGCCCATGTCCTCTCACCATCCTGTGGGGCAGCCTCCTGGTGAAGGATCTGAGGGGAGCAGGAGGTGATCGACAGAGGCTTCTAGGCTCTCTGCACTGATTTCCCGGGTTGTCAGTTACAGAGGAGGTGGGCTGTGTCAGGCCTGGCATCTCCTGGCCTGTCATCCTGCCCCACTTGGCGAGGAAGGCTTGTCCATCCGACCACGATGAGAAGCAGAGCACGCACGCAGATGGAAACCCACAGCTGTGGGTCGGGGCAGGATTACCAGCAGCTAGTGAAGTCACCGACTGACCTGCTGAAAAGGGCTGATCTAACACAATATAATCCCTGAAGCTGTAAGGAGCGTGGAAGAGGCCTTGGGTCAGCAGCTGTCCTGCGTCTGGTCTCCCATAGCCTCCAGGCAGAAGTGAGGACCTTACTGCCTTTAGCCCAGCACTGATTTAGCACACTCAGCTCCTGCAGCTAACCTGCTGGACACCTGCCAACTGCAAGGATGTAACCTTGCAGCCACCTCGACCTCCTGCTCCTCCACGGGCTCTTGCATCCTGCTAATCAACAGAGACGGATGCTCTGCCCAGTCCAAGGCCTGATTTGCAGCCTCAGGGATATTTTTGGATCCTTTCTGTCCCATTTATAGGACAACATGGCACAAAATGCCGACTGGATCACAGCATTGTTTGGAAACTCCACTGGCTGGTAATATGATATCTGGCAGGGGAGTCTACAACTTTATCTGCAACAGATCAGGTTGGAGCAAAACCTTCTGAGACAGCATCTGGAAGCGGTTTAACCTTTGCCAAGTTTTGCATGAAATACCAATTTTCCACCCCTTTCATTTAGTTTATTGAAATTAGGAGGGGAAACTCCCCCTCCTTCTTTCTACCACTCTCCCCACCCTCGGTTTGTCCTCTGGGGCTGCTCAACTTCTCAAATCTTTTCTGGAAAATCTGAAGACGTCATGAAGTTGTGTCTCAGGCCTGGGAGCACCTCCCCATGCTGTGACAGGCAGCAGAGCTGTGATTGCATTTCTGTATCAGTGGATCCCGGAGTGTGAATTATCGAAGAAGGCAACAGAGCCACATCCCAACAGAGATGAGCCTAGTGAGGCAGAGGGCCAGAAATCACAGTTTTGCAGCAGAGGGACACAGTGCTGTCTCAGCTCTTGGGTGTCCATGGGTACTGCCGCAAGACGGTGGCAGTGAGCCCACCGTGGCCCAGCACTGAGAGCGGCAGAGTGATCTCACAGAGCAGAGCCAGATGCAGTGCCCAGTGTCATCAGCCTCGCTCTTTGACCTCCCTGTCCAGTCCCCCACAGTTCCTCACTCATCTGTCACCTCTTCACCCAACCCAACCCAGGCTTCACTTGCATCTTCCCCACAGCCTCTTCCTACTTTCCAACCCATTTCTCACCCCCATCACCACCCTTCACCCAGCTCTTCCTCCCTCTGCCTTCAGGTCACATTGCTCCCTCTGCCACATCCTCTGGGTACCACCAGGGAGGTTGATACAGCACAAGTAAAAGTCTTTCAGCTTGCTTCTCTCATGTTGCTCTCACTGCAGCCTTAGGTGTGTTGAGCAATAATCTGAGGGAAAGTCCTGCCATGCTGAGCAGGGACACAATTCATCACACCAGAGCATAGCTCCCACCAGGATGCTCAGCTCTGGGAGCCTGAACAGGAGCCGGTGCTGAGCAGCTCGAGGCATTATGAGCTAGCTGCCAAGCTGTGCCAAGTTGCTACAGATGGAAAGGTTTCAAAGGATGAATGTTTTAGCCAAACCTGATATTTTCATCAAAACACCCAGAGATATGTTCCCAATTCCAGTGTGAAAGCCTGCCAAGTTGCAAACCCTTGCTACAGAGCAGGGACACATGAGCTTCTTAGCAAACCATTGAACGTATTTGAGAATCTGGCCAAATTCTGTATTCAGCTTCAAACTTTATTTGGAGAAACAATTGAGATTTCCATACCCTCTCCCTGAAAATTTCCTTTAAAATGTATCACCTGAAGCAGAGACCTGGCACAGAAAAGTAAGTCATAGAAGGGGAAGTATCAGGCATATGACCATGGACTTGTTACCAGTTCTGCTTATCATATCCCTAGGCAGCTACAAAGACCTAGATGAGGAAGAGCACTCCCAAGCCACTTGCTGGGCCTGGCAAGCCTGTCTCATGTGGTGCTGGATGGGCCAGCTAGCACATGTGCTGTGTTTGTAAGAGATGAGCAGGTGTTTTTAGGATGCAGCTGGCATGTCCGCCTTTTTGACAGATTTGCCTGTTTGACAAGGTGGCTGCTAACTGCAGGATCTTGTCATTCCTGGCATGGAGCAACACCAGTATGTTGTCCCTTGAGGCAGCCAACGCAGAGATGAGGGACGGGAGTCAGCTCTCTTCCTGCCAGGAGAGACAAGGATCTGGGGACGGCAGTCATAGGCCAAGTCCCCTAGCAAGGATAGATGTGCTGGAAAGCAGGGGACTACATTGTCTCAGCGAGAAACCTGGGTATCAAATAGTTTCAATTTTCTAGATTTAAAATAAATCTTACCGACATGCCAAAAATCTTGCCCAGCAGTCCAGCTGGAAGCAGTGCTAGCAGATGCTGAGCTGCCTGCAGGTCCCACTGACACAGATAAACCTCAGTGTGGGGACCATCCTTGCAAAACTCTTCCTAAGACACTCAAGAAGGTTGGGGAACATTTCTGGACTGAAGTGGCACAGTTCCATGTGACCAAGATTGTGGAGGCAAGCTGGTGCCCTCAAGCAGGATGCCAGCTTGGGGGCAGTTCTAGCAGCAACAACCACCGGCTGCTTCAGAGGAGCAGGATCCCTCCATCCAAGAGCCAAATGGCTCTTGGCTGGTTGGCAGGAGGCTCATCCTGTTGCCATGGGTGCAGAGACGCACCATGGTGGCTCAGTGCACCACCTGTCACCCCAGTGTCCCAGCTTCTCCCAATTCTCAGGACCAGAGATGGACTTCAAGCACTGATATGGAGAAAATCTGCAATTTTACTTAGTCCAGATATGTGGAGATCAGTTTCTGCTCATAAGTAGGAGGTTTGGGTTCCCTTTAAAAATG
Source organism: Apteryx mantelli (assembly GCF_036417845.1). Taxonomy (NCBI): domain Eukaryota; kingdom Metazoa; phylum Chordata; class Aves; order Apterygiformes; family Apterygidae; genus Apteryx; species Apteryx mantelli. The sequence continues at coordinate 1,500,360 of NC_089993.1, read as the reverse complement.
TCTGGTTTTCTCAGCCTGTGCTTTTGTAACCCTGAATATTGCCTGAGTCGGACAAGCGCACAAGTCTTCTCTGAATCATACAAGTCTCAGAGAGCAAGGGCTTTGTGGGTCAGGTGAGGGAAGCATTTCCTGGCCTCCATTTTTGCCATGGCTGCCGGGACTGGTGGGGTGCAGGACACATCTCCATGAGGTGCTGTAGTTTGCAGAGAGCAGTGGCTCAGATGGCACAGTCAGCATGGCTCTCGCTTGGCCTGCGTTCACAATCTGAGTAACCAGGCTGCACAGCTCCTTGGCACACGCTTATCTGCTGCAGGAGTCAGGTGTGATCTCAGAGCGGGCTGGACTCAGAGGAATTAAGCTGCATTACACAGTGCAGCCAGTCAGGACAACCTTCATGGGGGAGAGGGACGGGGGAATTACAGGGTTCCCTGTCCCCTTGGGCTTCACTGGGCTTGGCAATCTGAGCTGGGAGAAGTCAGTATGGCACAACTTTGTAAAGCCAGACAAGGGTCTAGAGCCTGATTTTGCAAAGGTCCGAGCCACCTCAGGCCATGGCCAGCTCCTGTGGGAGACCCCACCGTGTTCCCTCTCAGCCAATGCTGGGACATTCATTTCTGCACCAGTTCCCTCCTTGCACCACAGGTTCTGCCCCAGCCGTGTTGCTCTGCCCAGCTTCTTACCTTTGCTGCAGCACTTGGTTTCTGCCAGCACTGGCTGGGACCATATGTCCTTCCTCGGCTGTTGTGATGTTCCTGCCAAGGCTGAGTACCACTTCCTGCAAATCCTGCTCCTGATGAAGCAGGAATTAGAGGACCCTACGGGCCCAGTACCTCCCAATATCACCCCTCCTGCACACCCTCTGGGTGCTGTGGGGCAGAAGTTGCCCCCTTTAGACTCCCAGTATCCCCCCGTGGCCAGGGCTGCGTTTTCATCCTGCCCTGGACCATCCACTCACAAGGAGTCAGTTGTCCCCCACTGGGGCGTACTTCCGCCTAGCCAGGGTGGAGGGGTCTTAGGGGGAAGAGAGCTAGTACCCCTCTCTCCCCAGTGCCCTTACACCTTCATCCACTAAGCTCCTGCCTCTGTTCTCTCCTTCCCCACTCCAGGATTCTCTTGCTCTGCCCCAGATCCTCTGGCTCTGTCCAGGAGGAGCTGCCTCTCCAGGCAGGGGGTAGCAAGGGCACCAGATTTGAGAGCAGTCCCCAGCCAGCTAGGGTCCCCACCACCTCCAGACTGAACCACACTTTCTAAACTGCCTTTTTCACTCTTGAGAAGGACAGGAAGGGCATTTGTTTTTCAGCTGGCATGCGTCCATGCAGAACCCGGCTGCCAGGCAGAAGGGGAAGGAGAGCCTAAGCCACAAGCTAAAGAAAGATGGCTGGGGCAATACATTTATATATATATTAAACGCATATTTACTGTGTCTCAGACTTTCTTCTCCCCATCTCCCATCCCAAAAGGACAGTGCCTATCCTATGCACTGTCAGGGCCAAGGCTGGCAGGGATCAGGCTGCTAGAGCAGAGATGTGATTCCATTGGTTTCCCATCAGCTCCAGGTTCCTGGGAGCTGTGTGAAGGCCCTTCTGCTCTGGAGAGAAAGAAAGGGCTGCAAGGGGTTCCAGGAGCCTTTCCAAACCCAGGCATTCCCCTTCTGCATGCTGTCACAGGTTCTGTCCTGTGGCCTCCCACTCAGCCCTGCCACCATGAATAGTGGCCACACATCAGGGCTGGGTCTGGCGTGCTGGACTCGTCAGCTGTAGAGAGCGGGTGCCGTGGCATGGGATGGGACCCATAGGGAGTGAACCCTCCTAAGGGATACTGAGTCTGAGCACAGAGCCAGGAGCTGCAGCCAGTAGGAAGATGTCCATCCCTGCTGCCAATGTTGGCAGGGATGGCACCCAGCAGCAAGTTGCAGACATCCCTCCAGGATGGAGAGCAGCAGAAGGAGCTGAAGGACCCCAGGAAAACACAAGCCCCATTTTGAGGTGAGGATTTATAGCAAGATCCAGACTCAGCTCCAACTGGATTTAGGCTGTAACTTGTATTCAGGCGCTCTAATCCACAAGTCAGACACCAAAATGGCTTCTCAGGTGTGGCCCAGAGCTCCTCTCATTTGCCACCTGGCAGCACTTCTTAGAGGCCCCTTCGTGCCCTTTACAGCTGGGGAACCAGTTTCAGAGGAACAAGCACACATCCCAGCCAAGGCTTGGCATGGTGCACCAGTGTCGCACTGGGACTTTGGGAACAGCTCCTGACCTTGCTCTGCTCTAAGTCCATCCCTGCTGGTGCATTCCCCACAGACCGTTCAGCACGATGTGAAAATTCCCTCAAAATGGCCAACACTTCCAGGGGCGGGGGCGGGGGGGGGGGTGCTTTTGGTGACAGCACGGTGCTGTTTCCCCAGAGTCGGAGTCAAAAAGCAAAACCATTGCTCCAATCCCATTGCACCTCCCGCCACGGGTTACCTCTGGAGGGGCCTTGCTGGGCCAAGGATGACTCATCTCTGTAACATAATTTGTGTGAATCGTCCTGATTTCCCAGTGCCCCACAGCCTCATTCATGCAAAGAATTGCACCTATCTAATTAAAGGTGTGAAATGATCTCATTAAATCAGTGCTAGGCTCTGTGTACAAACTGCTCTGACAGCTTACGAATGGCTCATTTCCACTACATTTCATTCTCTTTTTTTCTTTCTTTGGCTTGATTTCCAAAGAAAATGAGGTTTATGCATTCATGATACATGTGGGTATGTCTTTCCATCTAGCCCTGTAACTTTTGAAGCCACCAGCCAATTTCAACTGAATTCAACAGAGGGATAGAGAGTTCAAAGATATTTTGTTCCTGCATGTTTCTTGAGAAGGGAAGAGCAGGAAAAGCTGCACAGTGAGCCCTGCTTTTACTGGACATTAGAGGATTCACACTGGAATTCTGCCTCAAGGCACAAATCCCTAAATCAGGGCTTACCCCTACCAGCTCCCAGAACAGTCTGCTCTTTTCCACTGGAAATTTTGCCCTGATCAATGCTGCTCAGATAGATTGATTCACTATGGGAGCAATTTTGACCAAAATGCAGATTTTGAAACGTTCTTCCCACTTAATAATATTAACAAAAAAAAGTGTGTGGGGGGGGAACCAACTTCAAAAGAGCAACAGTCAAGCAATACATAACTTGTCTCAGGTATTGCAAGAGAGACATGAAGATATATGTGATACAAACTGGACCATTACCCAAATTGGAAGCATCCCTACTAATCTTAAATTAATAATAAATCCTACTGATAAATCAACAATGGAGATGCTTTCTAGCTTGGGTCTCTCTTTCAAGACATTTTTAATCAAACTTGGCAGGAAGAGAGAGATCATTTGGAGATGCAGTTGTGTGAAAATGAAGGAGACCTGACCAAATCCCCCAGAGCACAACACTGTCACGCACTTGTACACTTGGCCAGAGGTTGCCTGGAACAAATAGCTAAAGGTAGGGATGATGTGGCAGCCAACAGAAGGGTTACCAGGCAAGAGGAACAGCAAGAGACACACTCAGTTTGATGCCTTGCTTTGGGACTTGGAGGAGACTCTGGTCCCTGTTGAATTCAAAGGCCACATCATGTCTGTGGCTGATTGGAAGAGGGCCAGGTGCTCCCTGTAACACTTGAGTAAGCAACACCAGCAGGCTGGGATGTCTGTTGCAAACTAAGGAGTATCTGGCAGTGAGAAAGAGAGTTCATTGGTCCTCTGTACTTCACCACCATCCATCATGTTGCTGGCAGAAAGCATCAAGAGATGCTTTTGGAGTGAAGCAGGAGGGTCAGTGCTGCTCCAAGAGTGCTGCCCTAGTTCCCATCATGTCCTCCTTTGGTGGCTCTCCAGTTGGGTGGTTTTCTAGCTGGGGCACCCTGCAGGACTACTTGAATCTGCCACAGAGACTTCAAGGCAGCTCAAGCTACGCTGGCTCCCTGAGCCTGAAGCACTCAGACAACCCTGTTTGTGGGCAGCCTGAAACAGGGGAGTTCTTGGCGTAATACACCCTGTTGTCCTCAGCCAACATGGAGCTGCTCAGGAAAGGGAGCCCCCAAGGGACATGCTTCAGCTATGAACAGGAGCATGGGGCATTGCTTTGCCATGGTGGCCCACTGCTGGAGGGAGAGCACCAAGACAGAGCCTTGGAGAGGCATCTGTCCCTGGAAGGCAGCCTTTGCTGGGGTGCCATCATGGGGGCACATTTAGCCTTCTATGGAGCCTGACTCCTGGCCTCACTGGGCTCCAGAGGCTTCAACTGATCCCAGCAGCTTTTCCTTCCTTGCTCTTTTGCCACCTGCCCTCTATCAAAATCCCAACAGCTCCCAACCCCCTGCACCCTTCTCCTCACTCCAGTTCCCACCGTCAGTCTCTTGCTCTCCCCCTTCTTGGTCGGGTGTTTGCCAGAGCAGGTGCACACCAGTTCCTGGTCCCCTCCCACCCACTGCCCTTTTTTAATTAGCTGATAAAGAATGCATCCTTTTGAAGCAGGTAGGGGATTCCTCACATCCCTGGCATTGCTGGGCTGCCTGGCTGTAACCCTATTCCAGTTAAAAGCTTTCTCCGCCAAGCCACGGCAGCCAGGGCCATCTGCTTGCACCACACCTGCAGGCCTAGCCCTCACTGGCTGCCCGCTCGGCCACTCATTTAATTACCCAACGTGATGATTAATTGAGGGGAGCGCAAGAGGGCCTGGGACTTTTGCCTGCCGACAGGGTTGGGCAGGGATAAATGGCAGGAGGGAGTGAAAGATGCTATCAGTCTCCCTTGCAGGCTAGCCTGGCATGGATGCTGCACCACTGGTCTGCCAAGGTTTGTGGTCACTGGTGGTGGTGTACAGGAGGGACTGTCCTTTCATGTGGCTGGGCAGATGAGGTTGAACCTTGCTAACTCGCAGAGCACTGCCTTTGCTTCCTAGACACAGGGCTGACATGGGAGCAAAGAAGAGGGGTCATGGATGCAGAGATGGGTTCTCCCATAGTCCAGGGGTAACAGCAGCAAGTGTTGCCTCCAAAGCAATCCCCAAAGCAAAGCCTGCGCTCCAGAGAGTGGAGGTGGGGCTGGAGGCAGGTGTTGGAGGGACCCATGTCTCCACAAAAGCATCCCATGGCCCAGAGGTGACTGCATGGCAGTGGGGCTGAGGAAACACAGAGATGCTCTCTGCCACATCAGTGCATGGGGCAGGACAAGGCACTGGCTCAGGACTCTGTAGATCTGCGTTCCCTTCCTGGAACTCTCACTAGTGCTGGATTATCCTCTCCAGCCCTCTCTTTCTCTCATCAAAAGCAGAGGATTGTGGGGCATGGGGCTAAAAGGTGCTGTTCGCTGCAAAGGCCAAAAGCTCAGCTAGTTTCTCTGCTCCTCACAGCCTTCAGGAAATGGGTTTGTGACTTAGGGAGGGAAAACTAGGCAGTGGGATCTGGAATTGCTTCACAAGGCAGGTTTTTTGTTCTCTGTCCTCCAGCAGAGTGAAAGCCTTTGGTCCCCTGGAGACAGGGTTACAAAGCCTGCATGTCTTCCTTGCAGACAGATCCACATTTCCCTGCAGCCCATTGCAAGTCCTCCTTGGAGCCCAGTGCATTGGAGGGTACTGTGGCTAGTCAGCATGCCGAGGCAGCCTGTCAGCACAGCAAGGTTCCCAGGTCTGTGTGCTGCATGTTATACTGCAGAACTAGTAAAAATTATTTCAGCATGTGCCTGTGTGGTCTGCAGTTATGCCCCAGCTTGAGATAACCTAAGCACAAGAAGCCTCAGGCTGAGCTTTAAATCTTTCTCTCCTTTGCCGTCCCCCAGCCAGCAACCCCCAAATGTTTCACCCCCTACCCCACTGCCAGCATCTCCTCTTCACAAGGAAGAGACGATTCAGGAAACCCAGCTGAAACCCCCCCTGGCTGGGCTGAGCCCTGCACACCACAATGGTGACGGCATTCAGATCCCACTTTAAATCAATTGCTGCGCCCTGGCAGCTCTATTTCCACGGTCCCATGTTATTCTTTCACTCAATCAGGGGGAGAATGACTCTGTTTTCCTTCAGCAGTTTTGATTCTTTTTTTTTCTTTTCTTTCTTTCTTCCTTTCTTTCTCAGGGCAAAGGATGGGGTCGGAGCGAATATTCGTTTCCACGGTTCCAGCTCATTGAGAACAATAAGGGCAGTAAACAGAGGGCAGCATTGCTCAGGAATGCAAAGCATTTGCCTATGGTTTAAAATTACTAATTTTTTTTACAAGCAAGAATATATATTTTTAGAGATTTAAGGACAGGCCACATTCTGCTCCCCCACCAAGCACCCCCAAACTTACAAACAGACCTTTGGCTTTTTTATGAACCGACCATAAATGTGAGAGGTGGTGGATGGCTCAGTGAGCTCTGGGGAGTCCAGCTGTTTCTCCCATTTGCATCCCAGCAATAGGCCTGTAGTGGGGAGGGGAGACCCAAAGTAACTGGTCAAAGCTGCAAAACTCAGACCTGAAGTCAGAATATTTCAGAGAAGGGCGACAAACCCACTGCTTCTTATGCTCTGATCTCTTCCTCTTGCTATAAAAACTGAAATGAAATGTGTTTGAGGGCTAAATGCACATCTGTGTTGTCCAACATTACACAGGGGCATCAGGGAAGCAGGAGGCTGTGCCCAGTTTCACTAATGGGGTAGCTCTCCAGGCTGTGGTGCTGGAGAACTTGCCAGGAGGGACCTTCACTTGGCCCTTGCAGGGGGGGAAGTCTGGGTATCTGCAACACCAAACTGTCCCCACAGAGGTGTTGGGCAAGGCGGGGGGGGTCACACCCTGCTCTCAGGGCCACTGCTACCTTGAAGCTGCCAGTGAGAGTGAGAGCAAGAGCAGGGGACTATGGAGCTCTCTTGGCACCCCCCCCCAGAGTCATTTGGAGCAACTTTCTGACAGCTTATAGGATCTTGGGGGCATCAGGTGCACACAGAAAGTGCAACTCTCCCCACTTGTCTCTCTCTTGCCCTCCCTGTCTTGAGGGCACTCAGGAAAACCCTGTCCATAGACTCCCTCCACATCCACCTAGCACCGTATCGCAAGCTAGTCCCCAAGGGCCACCAGCAACAGGGAGGGAGCAGGGATGACCCCACTGTGCACACCTTACAGTGAGCTAGCCCTCAAAAACCAGCAGCCACAGGGAAGCCCCCAACACAAGGATGCCACAAGGTGCCCACATATAGCTACTCCCTCCTGCTCAGTCTCCCCAAGGTCTTTGCAATCCAGCTCTACGGGAGGACTGCTCAAAGTGGCAGGTGAAGCAGGATATTTGCCACTATCCAGGAGTGGAGCACGTATCAGCGCTGCTGGCTAAACTTCAAAACTGTGCACATGCTGACTCAGTTCTGGAGGACCAGCCACAGCCTAGTTACTGCGGGAAGAAGGGGCTGCTCCCAGGCACAGCTCTGCAGCAAGTACAATGCCCCAGCCCCAAGACGCTGCCCCATCCAGCCCAAATCCCACCCTGTGCTGTTACCTTGTCCACACAGGCTGAGAGCACTCCTTTTCTATTTGCTGTGAGTCAAGTCCTGTCGTTACTTCTCCTGCTGTAAGAGTGGGACTGGAAAGACTGGAGGACTTCTGCCAGCAAGGCAGGCTTGTGCAAAGGTAGACAGCAGCGTCACTTTCACTCCTCAACCTGGGAAAGATGCTGGTGTCCAAGAGTCCATGGGCCTAGATCTATTCACCTGCCCAGCACAGCAGCCAGCAAACACATACACTGCCTGTGCCACAGTGGGCAGCGTCGTGTAGTCTTGTCCTGAGCCAGGGGCACACACCAAGATGGACATGTCCCTGCTAGGGTGCTGGGCACTGCTAGAGCACACAGGTTTCTCCTCAGCTACACTGGTCCCCAAATCTTCCTCTCTTTCTCCCTCTCAGAGGAGGCAGACCTACCGTGAGAGTCAGCTGAGGACGTCCAGGCTCACAGCTTCACTTCTGAAAGAAACAGAGGAGGAAAGCATTGTTTTATTGAGAGAAATTGCTTTCATATCCCTGCCCCAAAAGACATGCATGCATCCTGTCTCTATGCTGATTATCTCCAGATCTGCACATATTGGCTGCGTGATGATAGTTGTCTCCTGCTCCCTTCTCCTGCAGGCCCCCTCTGCACCCCTCCGCACGGCCCCAGGGCTGCCTTCCCTGACCTTCCACTTCAGGCAACACCTCCCCAAAGAAAACAAGGCTCTGCTTGCTAGGAGCAGCTGTGGTTTCCCCATCTGGATTCTTTTTGCAGTTCTTCTTCCTAAATGTAGCCAGTCGCAAGGAGGCTGAATGGAAACATTTGGGTCCTTTCTCTTTGCTTGCTTCTTCCTCTTTGCTCTCCATGTGGCAATGAAACTCTCTCTGCATCTTCTGCAATAGTGCGGGAGTCTGTGGGAGCAGGACATCAAGCACACTGCAAGTGATTTTCCCTTGTAGAGGAGCAAACACTGGGGATGGCACCTTGGACTAAGGCTATCCTAGATCCTGGGACATGTAATCCTGCACTGCAGGATGGACCCCTGGTGCAAGACCAGCTTAGGTCAAGGATTAGATTTGGAGACCATGTAAGCCTCTGACTGATGGAGCCCTGCTTCCATGGTCATTTTACAACAGTTGAACAGCTTAAAGAATCACAAACCATGAAGGAATATAACAGAAAGTTCACAAATCAAATAAAAGGCATAGACATAAAACTGGAAAAACATTATCCTTTTATTGTCTCTTCAGACAGGCTTAGCATTTAAAGGCTTTTATCTCCTTTTTATGGCTTTTAGGGCGGGCTCCAAGCCAATAGGTACCTTGTGTCCTTGCTCTGTGGTAAATTACATCACAAAGAAATGAGGCTTTGGAGCAAATCACAAGCCTGAGAAAAAAAGCTCCTTTAATAAAAGAAAAAAAAAAATATATATATATATTCACACACAATGCACACATCTATTGCAAAGGTGGCTTTGCCTCCCAGCAGGCAGCAAGATACATTAGCAGCTCTCCAAGAAGGAGTGTATTGGAGGACATAACAGACAGATTAGTACCCACTTCCTTGGAGGGACTCATAACTGCCAGGCTTTCAGGCTGCATAGATATCTGAGCTCTCAGGGTGCCAAACTACTCCTGGTTAATGAAGAGGCATCTTTCATGCCCTGGACACTTCAGCCTGTTGTCTAATGTTAGATGATGAGAGCAACTGGCCTGCTGAACTTCTTTGTGCCAAGCACAGAGGACAAACTTCTCTGATTTGGGTCTGGATCAGAATGAAAACAGGTAGGACTATGTGAAGATGAAGAGGCATCCCAGCATGGCCAGCACCTCAAGTGCTTGTGCAAACAGCTAGAGAAATACCATGTTCCTTCCTAATAGGCCCTTAGCACATCTACTCATCTCTTACAGGAACACACACACACACACACACCAGCATGACCTCTCCCAAACAAAGAGCTTCCCAAAGCCTGCCCTCTTGGAGGCAACTGCCCCAACTGCAACAACCCAGAAGCACCTGGAGGGGAGAGAACATCCATCTCAAGAGAGAATGGAGCTTTGATGATTCCACTGAAATTCCTGATCCCAGGAGAGGTTTGGGAACTGGAAGCTGCTGTGTAGATGTGACCAGAAAGGAAGAAGGGACTTATTGCTCAAGAATCCCAGGTGAAACATCACTTTTGACAATTTGACCAAATCACCTCTAATTAAAGGGCACAAAAAAGGATGAGAGGTGAGCTCTGTTCCAGAGATGCAGGAAGAGGAGAGAAGGCAACCAGGGGTAAGGAGATATTTTAGAGCAGAACATTTTTAACTGAGCCATAAAGAGCTCTGGCCACAGGCAGCTCAACCCTGAGTGCCTTGCCTGCCGGCCGGAGCTCAACCTCCAAAATCTGGTACGCAGACACCTCTGCAGGGTGACTGGCCAGCTGCAGTGACCCATGGTTTCAGGACAGGCTGTTCGTGCCGCAGAGCTGGATTTGCTTAATAACAGGCATTGAATTGAATGTGCTTTTTGTGAAGTTCCCTGCTGACACCAGACATCGGCTTGCATGATGAAAGGCTCTGCTTCCTGCCCCCTACCCCCAATATCCCCATGGCCTTCTCTCCCCAGACCTTCTCCTGGAATGATTCCTGTCCTTCCACCTAAGCTCTTCAAGGGATGGCAGGGGCCCCATCAAGCTCCTGGGCACAGGGAGGCAGGCAGAGAGTGAAGGTGGCCTTTGAAGCCCCATCTCACATAGTCCCATGAGAATTCTCCCTAAAATGGGATCACAGTCCCAAGCTGGGTCATGGCATTATAAATGAGGGTGACAAGCCAGACATACCAGAGGTCACAACACCAGGAGCAGAGCCAGAAGCAAGGGTCACCAGTGCAAACTGGGCTGCGCAACATATGTAGTTGTACATCTCTGTACAACTGTGTAGTCCCGCTCCCTGCATGGGCCAGGCAGAGCCAGACTGGGTGGAAGATACCAGGCCCCTGCTCTGGGCCAGCCTGTGTTTTGGATGTGTGGAGAGTCCCTGTGTGCTTCGGATGTAATGGTACAACCACTGGAAGCACAGGGTGCAGTGTGGACCAAGCATGTGGTCTTGGAAGAGGCCAGCTGTACTGGGCAGAGGGGGAAACAAGGACCTCTGCCCTGCCCACTTTCCAAGTGACAATCAGTGTCTGCATCTGAAGGTGTCAGGCTCTGCTGAACAGCCACGTATGCCCACATCCTCCTTTCCTCTCCTCCTCAGCACCCCACCCAGCTCCATCCATCCCTTGGCCCTCTCCCAGCCCAACATGAAGGAGCACTGGGGCTGAGCTGTCCAATGTGGTAAAAGTTCCTCTTTCTATGGCACTCCTGTACCAGGCACTGGGTGCACAGTGGCAGAGAAAACCATCCCCCCAGTGAGATATGGGACTAAGCCCCAGAGGACGAGTGCCTGTGGCAACTTTCAGGAGTCAGGGGATATTAACTCACACCTCCACCTCTCCTCTCTGTCCAGCCTCTTTGTCTGGCTCTGGCTTTTCACCCACTCCTCATCTAGGTGTCTAGCTGTGGTGGGAAGTTGCCTATACCTATACTAGTTTCAGCTAGTAGTTAAGAAATGACTGATAAAAGTGATAAGAAATAGGCTGAAATGTGTCTCCACCAAAGGCTGCCAATCCTATATTTCAGCTGTTAACTAGGTGTCCTGTTTTTTCCCAGTGGGGCTGGGGACCTCTGCTGAAATCCCACAGGCTGCTGGGGGTACAAGACAGTAATTTAGGTGCCTAAATAGGGACTTAAGTTTCACTTTCCAAATCTCATCTTCCTGTTCTTAGTAAAAACTAGCTGTGTGGACAGACATGGAGGATTCTGAGAACCATCACGCTGTGGATGGCAGATCAGGAGAGGAGGTCCCAGCAGACCTGTACTCCCCAGAGTGCTCAGGGGAAGATAGTGCTGCCCCTGGAACAGGGACTTTATGGCCAAGTGGAAGACCAAGTTTTATATCACCATTCAAACAAAACACCTTCTGGCCAGATGACAGGCCTGAGGAGCAGCCACAGGCAGGGGAGGGCCTGATGAAGGAGAGCTGCAACAGCTTTTGCATCCCCTTTCAGGAGGCCACAGGGAGTCCTGCAACAGGGGGACATGGACACAGTCGATAGCCCACAGAGAGGAAGCAAAAGTAAAGGAAGCAGCATTCGAAGGGTTAAAGGTGGCTTTCCCACCCAGCTTATGTTGTGTGCCAATCCTCCAAGCCATGTGTTTGAAATCCTTTCTGCTATCTCCTGAAAATATTTACAGTACATGCAGATAAATTAGCTGTAGTGCTTATTACGTCTCCCTGGAAATATATACAGCAGTTAAAGATGTTTAAAAAAATAGCCAAAAGCCTTTTCTTTACTATATCTGGAAGATATTTCACCGTGAGGGGAATTTACAGGGCTGGGTGGCAGGGAAATCGCATTTATTTTCACTCAAGTAGAGAAAGTTAAAGGACCCTTCACTGGAGTTTATTTTCCTCTCTAATTGTGAGACAAGGGCCAAGGTTTGCTTAGAGTGGGCCAGAGTGTGGAGTCTGGGAGCAGGAAGGGTTTATATACAAGCAGTGATGGAGACCTTGAACAAAGGACCTTCTTGGTACCTTAGGCTCTAAGGAAACCCTACATGCAGTTGGGAATGGCTCCAGTGAGTTCTGAGCATGGCTTGCACTGCAAAGGCGTGTCAGCATGCTCCATATCACCCCCTGAACACTACACTCCGGTAGGACACAAAGTCAAAGAGCTCATAGAAACACATAGGTATGGACCAGGACTGTAGGAACAGCCCTGCACCATTGGTGCAGGACACACTAATTTAAAGGACCTCTGGATGTGCCCTCAAGGAAAACTGGTGATGTGGAGGCTCTAGTTTGAGACACCATCACTAGACAGTCACTGTCTTGCCAATTTACAGCCCATCTTAAGGATGATTGTTGAGAAAGTAATGGCAGAGCATCTCCAGGTTAATGCAGACCCTGGTTTCTAAGCTCTCAGCTATGGTAGCACACATTTCTCTGAGACAGCACTATCTTAGGTCGACAGCCTTGACCCAGTAACACACAGAAATTCAGGTGATCAGACACTTTTGGTGTCCCAGGCTATCTACTCCAAGTTCTGGAGTGCAGCCTCCTCCCTGTCTGAGGGGAACTCAGCTGTGATTTGTGAAGCTGATCACACTCCTTACAGGCCTTCTCCCACAAGAGTCTTTTTTGTCCTTTCTGCCATATAAAGCACATGTTTCTGAAGGTGCTTAAAGGGTCCTGAAAACCTGCAGGCTGAGCTATTGCCTCCCATTCCCCGTGCAGGCCCAAGTTAGGAACCCCAGCAAAGATAAAGTGATAGGACATCATCTGGTGAGGCTTACGTGGAGGAATAATAAGAAATGTCTGGGCTCTTTGATGGCTCCATCCATTTGTGCTGTTACCACAGAAATACATCCCCTCTCCCTGCCCCAAAGAGAATCATTTTTTATATGCCTTCATCTGCTATTGATAAAAACGTTTCTGGTTTCCTTGAGCCATGTCTACCTGAGCCAGTAGAGCAACACAATGGGAGCTGGCCGACAGAGCACAACAGTTGGTGCTGAGAGCTTCGAATCCACATGCTGCACGTTTCCAGGCTCTGCTTTGGAACAGCTCTAGTCTGATCCCATGGACTGAACACCCATTAGATGCCTTGCTGGGATGACTCTTCCAGTTCACATGCCCTGCATCAGGGAGCAAAAGGGCCAGCTGCTCCTGAAGGGCAGGCAAGCCAGGAGCCGAGGGTTACCCCAGGGCAGGCAGTGCCCTCCCCAGTAGGGCACAGTCCCACAGGGTGGGAACAGAGCAGGCAGAGCCAGGTGCTGGTAACGGGGTCCATTGACAGCCCCAGACAAGGCAAGCGATGAACCAGGCCCTGGGTCCATCCAGAGAATCCAGTCAGGAGCAAAAGGAGACAGGGCCAGAGACAGAGTTGGAGACAAGCTACCACAGATATCAAAGGGGTCCATCAAGATGACACACTACTTACCAACACCTCCAAGGTCCATGCAGGAGACAGTACTGGAGACAGGCACACCCACAAAAGGCAGGGACTGAAGGCCCCTGGGCACCTGGGTCCATGGCTGGGCAGGGGGAGGTGGGGTCCAGGTAAGGCTGGTCACAAGAATCAAGGCCTATTAGTGCATTCAAGGTCCTGACACCCTGAGATTGCTCAGTGTCACCATCCAAAATGCAGTAAATGGGGTCAACTGGGAAACTTGCTCCTGATCCAACCTAAATGCTACTGTAGATGCTCCCTTTGCTATTACAGTCCATGCCATACCTGCCTACTGCTGTGTGAATTCTTGTATGCAAGAGAAAAGCAACAACTGATATTGTCTCCCTGCACTAATATCTTACTTGCTTCTAGGTGAAAATAAAGGTGATCTTTAAACCATGTCTGCAAAAGAGGGACCAGTAAGCTTTCCCCATTTCCAGACTTCAAAGCTGACACATACTCAAATGTCTTTCCCTGAAGCCCCCAGACATCCATGCTGGGGTAAAAGGGGCTGTGGTGGAACCTCTCCACTTCTCACTTAGCTTGCTGTGAGAGCCTGCAGTTAGTATCATCATGCTGAGGGAAACCTTGTTGCATGAACTGCTCTCTTCCCTTCTTTTCTGGCTTCTCCCTTGAACAATGTCTTTTATGGTGGAGGCACCTGCCAGCTAGAAATCAAAGGCCAAAGTCCCCAAATGCACTCACAAGAGGTCACTAACCCATTAGATGACACTTCTGAGCCACTAGCATTGAGATCTGGAATTGAACTGGTGGCCTCGACATAAAAGGCTTTGGGAAGCCATTTGCTAATTACCCTGAGTCACTCGCTCCCTCTGGCTGTTTTGAAATTCATATCTAATGAGTGGTTTGGGTGAAGGAATTCTAAAAAGATGCAAACAGTTCTTTTGCCAAAATAAAGAGAACCAGAGCTGTGCTTATAAACATATAAATCATTTCTAGTTTTTAGCTTGCCAACAAGATACTTGTTTCTTCATACGGATTTGGGAGCAAGCAGGGAGGAAGGGCTGGAGCAGGAGAGGGAGAAGGAAGAAGCACATTATGAACAAGGAGCTAAATGAAATACCCTACTACATCTTTCCAAAGGGAACACATTCTTTTCTTAGACTAGGACACCAGAGGCACCAGTGGCCCTCCAGAAAGTCTCCAGAAAAAAAGAGCCAGTTGGTGGAAAGTTGGGCTCTTCACCAGGTTTTCTGGTTTTTGGCTTCTCAAACAATGATCTGTAGCAAATTAACTCAACCAATTCTTAGTTTTCTCTCAAAGTGAGGGATACCATATCCTGGGCCAGGCAGGGAGATGAAACATCCTTGAGGTGGAGGGAACATGCCTGCTGTCCCTTCTTTCTGGGCACTCCTCCAAACCAACCCCTGTTCATGATCCCTTTGTAGTGGAGGGATGGGCTGGAAGACAGAATCAGGAAGGCGGGAGGGTTGAGGTGTTGCATGGAGAGATGGGGGTGGGACGCTGGACATGTGAGGCTGGGAAGGAGATGGACCCAGTGGCATACTAAGAACACTGTTGACCTGCCAACTTGTTTCTTGTTTGGTCACATGACTCAATAGCTAGACTTCAAACTATAATTAGGATTTTTACCAGTCTTTCCATTCAACCTGCATTGAAGATTGTGAGTCAATGTCTCCCTACCCCACTGGGGTGGGAGGTGCTAACCACTGCTAGCCAACAAGGCGGCTCCAACTCCTGCATCCCTACTCCCCACCCTCCACCTTGCCGGGGTACTCAACAACACGGCTCTAAGTAGGGGCAGCACCAGGGCTCCCCAGCTCTGGTAGCTCCCCACGCATGAGGAAGACCCTGTCTGGGAGAACTTGTTCCACCAGTTTCTGAAGGGGATATGAGTCTGGGGCAACTGGGTGACTCACTACGACACTCGTGACACCCAACTAAGACAAGAAGGAAAACCTTCAAGAGATGTCAACTTCTAAGTGCACCAGCATAAATCACATACTGAGTTTCCCCTGGACTATCATGGGGCACTATCAGCCAAGACTCTGCTCCTGGCATAACCCTCCTCACAGTGTATTTGCACATCTTTATCGGTGCTTGTCTGTAAGTTTGTTACCTGAGCAGGACTTTTATGGGACAACAGAAAAATGGCATGACTCGCCTGAAACAAATCCAAGCATGGCACAACCATGGCTTTCAGAGGACAGAGCTCACCTGTTTGCAGACTCCCTCATAGCAGTCCTCTTGGAAACCATGATGTTCATGCTTATGACATTTGCTATGCCTCTGGCTGTGTTTGGTGCCCCCCCCAAACACCCACAAAGGACAGGCCTCACTCAGAAGAGCCCATGCTGTATGGCCAGACCAGCACATGAAGATTAATCTGGAAGAAAGACAAAAATCATCTACGCTCACTCCTTATCCAGGATGGGCTCCAGGAACCAGGCTGAGAGCAGAGAAAGCCACAATGCCAAGCAGGAGTATCTGCAACCCTAGAGCTGTGGGCTGTCTGGGCAGACTTGGACTGCCTGTGATAGTGTCTCTTTGCTTTACCAGTCACTCACGCAGGAGCTGGGAGGTGGGGAAACCTGCTCCATGAGAAGAAAGCTGCTCAGATGGAAGAGGTTTCTACTGAGCTTGTGCTAACTGCATTTTTTCCCGAATAAAGTGTTCTAACTTGGTCAAATTTGAGTATATTCCAGGGACACAAGACAAATCTCAGACTCTCTCCCTCACCACTTGCCAGATTTCAAGCTCTTGCTTCAAAGGCAGAATTTTAAAACAAAGTAAGGACTAATGCTTTATTTTCCCCTACCCTTGTTCTTGGAAACAGCTATGCTCTCTGGCTGAAATTTTCCCCCAAAACTTAACTGGAGGCTGCAACTCACCCTGAAAAATTCCCACCCTGCCTGGAACAGTTTGGCAAAGTTAGGAACAACCAAAGGCAAGATTTTATAAAAGGAAGTGCCAAGCACCCTTAAAAGTAGGGGGTTCTTCCAGCCCCCATATGCCCAAAGCACATGGAGCCTGTCTGCAGCACATTCAGAGCGCAGTCACTTTATTTATAGGATACCAAATATCTGCTTCATTCTTCTAGGGGGTCTTTCCCCTTTTTTT
This sequence comes from Apteryx mantelli, assembly GCF_036417845.1. NCBI lineage: Eukaryota > Metazoa > Chordata > Aves > Apterygiformes > Apterygidae > Apteryx > Apteryx mantelli. The sequence goes on along the minus strand of NC_089993.1, from coordinate 1,483,743 downwards.
CAACTTGCGGAAGCCAACCAGATAACCAAAGCCGTTCCTCACTTTCACAGCAGATAAGCTAATTGTCGGATGTGCCCTTTGAGATAAGAGGATCCTCGGTTTATGAGTGAACATGTGTTCTTAGGAAACACAGTCACCAAGTCTTGATGCATGTGATAACCCGAGGATGTGCAGGCTCCCTTTCAGGGAAACTCAAGAGTCTGCCTCTGGATTTTTACTCAACTATGGGGGCTCAGGGGCAGCTGCAATTAGGCCACGGGGACCAGACAGCAGCATGTTTTCACTGGGGGTATTTTAATCTGTCCCCCATCCTACCTTGACTTAAACTAGCCTTGTTTGAGGGTAAATTCTTGAATATCTCTGGTGATGAGGACTGCACACCTTCCTGAGGCCACTGCAAGGCTCACCTTGAAGTGATAGCAACATTGGGCTCTCAAGAGCTCTGTGCAATTCCCAAGGGTTTTTTATCAAAGCCTCTTTCCACATAACCCCAGTCTTTCCTGGCATAGGTAAACATCAGCTGTGCTTTACTGAGACATGCAGAGGGGATGGCAGGGCAAAGATGTGGGGAAAAGAAAACAGGGGTCCTAAGTGCCAACCCCTGCCCTGACTATCTCTGTTTCAGAGGCAGATGAGCCCTAGACCCATTGTCCCCACTCCAACCATTCACCTACCAGCCCCTGGGACTGATGTTGTGCTGCAAACTGGAGCAGCTGTGGGCTCAGGCACTGACACTCCTCACAAGAGGCTGGAAGCCTGCAGCACTATCATGGCATCCCCCGGCCCGCAGCGAGCTGCAACAGGAAAGAGGAACCCCGGAGCTGTGGCTTCACCTGAGGTGCACAGGGATGCACACACAGTCGCATACATGCACAGCGACGCTCTCATGCAGAGCACTGGGCTTTGGCACTAACCAGGCCTCCAACAACAAGGTGTCCTGCACAATGAGGTCTTAAGCTGACTTCACAAACAGACATTTGTTTTCCCCTTGGGGAGTCTCCACAAGGGGATGACCTGCCCTTTCTCCTTAGCAACGGACTGCAGCAGCCTGAAAGGACTGCAGCTGGGATTCGGCACAGGGGCTGCAAAGGCATGTGTCCCGTTTCCCCCCCCCCTTCCCTCCCCTCCCTTCCTTTGGATCGATGCGTTCGCTGTCCTGACTTCAAATAAGATGAGGGTATCTCATGCCAAAATGCACTGCAGGCTGGAGGAAACATGCCCCTGCCCACCAGAGTTGGTGAGGAGCAGGATTCAGCACACCCTTCACACACAGAGCATGGCATGGCACAGCACAGTGCTTGCCATCCCCTGCCAGGGACTGAAGTAGCAGGTCACTGTGCTCCTGCCAGCTCATGTCTCCAGCACTCGTGCTTGGCCACAGATCCCCATGGGTTAGCGCCTGTTGGGAGCAGACAGGCCAAAGCCAGGAAGGGGAATTGGGGCGAGCAGGAGGTCTGAGGGCAGAGTTGCTCTTTCATTTCCTTAAAGACTGGAAGAGAGGAGTGAAAATGAAGAAGGAGCCAGGGCATCAGAGGAGTCTATTCCTGAGTCCCTTCTGTCCACCCCTGGGGAAGATGCTCAGGTGTGCTGAACCACTCAGCGTACAGGAGAGGGCTGTAGGAAGAGAATCTGCCTGTCTGCCCAGCACCGGAAACAGCTTTCGGTGTGGCCTTGCCCTCCTGCCTGCCCTCCAGTGCAGACAACAGCCCCTGCTGTTCTCTGCCACAGATGGGCCAGAGTGGGGCATCTCATCCCCAACACACCAGTGAGTCCCTGTGGTGGGGAAGCCTCCTGGCTACTGGTGCAGATGTTCCATCCAGTGTCTCACTTCCAGAGCCACCACACACAGTAGGCACGTGCAGGAAAGATCACAACAAAGGCACCCTCCATCCCCTGGGATTCTGTTCCATCTCCCATCCCAAGGAGTTCACCAGTGCCACAGCAAGGCCTTGTTCCCTTCCCCCCCACCTCAGGCAAGTCACCCTCACTCCACTCTTCTTCTGTCCTTTCCCTCCCTCCCCCTGAACAGCCATCACTCACCAGGCTTTGATTATGGCCACAAAGGAGCCTTGGATGAACCACAGGGAAGCTGGAGGGAGGTGGGCAGATGATGAAAGAGCTGTCAAATGGGATTAAACAGTAACCGTCTCCCCTACTGCTGGGCAGAGGGAAGGGGGACAGATTGTACTGGATTGTAATGCACGAGCCCTCCTGCTGCTGGAGCCTGCCAGGCCCATCCTCCCCGCAGGCTACTGGCCAGCCAGCCCTCTGTCAGTGGGCCAGGGTGGCAGCCTGTGGCGGGAGGAGGCTGAGAGCTGATCCCCACGCTGGAGGTGATGGGCAGATGATGTGTGGCAGCAATGCCTAGGCAGCAGTGGAGGATGGAGAGTTCTGGGATGTAGGCATGGGAAGGGGAATGAAGGGAGAGCAGGAGGAAGGGAGGGAGGGCAGCAAGGAGGATGGTGAGGAGGGGCCTTCAGCGAGGAAAGGGTCTTTGCAAAAATGCCCATGTAACATCTGAGCACAGCCATTGGCATCACCTACCAAACCCAGGTGCTCCCCTGGGTGAGACCCCCCTGAACCACTTGTCCTCCACCTTTGGCCTGGGGCTCCTCATGGATCTAAGGAGGTCCTTCATCCAAAATTTCTAATTTAGATTTTTCTAATTTTTAATTTGAAAAATAATATTTGAAAAGAAAAATTTCTAATTCGAAACTAATGGCCCTCAGCAGTTTAGAGGGAAGCTCTGCCCATTGCCAGCCACCACCTCCATTGTTGATGTCCCATCAGGACTCAGCTTGCAGTGCTGGTGGCCAGACATCTGTTGTTCCTGACATTGCACTCGTCACCCCAGTCACTTCCCTGAGAGGACATGGTCTGGCAGTTGATGCCTCTCACTCATAGGGTCTTTCTCGCAAATAGTTGTCTACAACTACCTTTCTTTTCTTGGCCTCAGATGGGCCAGGGCAGCAGGTCCCAGAGGTAGGGCAATGGTAGAAATGCTTCCTGGGGAGCTTAGGGAAAATTGTAGCAGTGTGAAGCAACTGGGGCATCAGGACAGCATCATAGCTGCCTTGTGGCACTCTGCACCCAGGGTCTTTCAGCAGAGAGTCGCTGAGCAACATCAGCCACCTCACTCAGCCAGATATCCAGGGATCAGGGCTCTATGGCTCTCTGCCAGGCTGGGGGCCTGAAGGACAGACATGAAGCAGCCTGGGCAGGAGAAATGAGAATCAGTGACTTTACCTTTTCATACTTCCTCCTAGAGACCCCCGCCCCCCCCCCAACCAGAGCATCACAGTGACAGGCCCTGCAGCTTGGAGAGTGAGGGAAGACATGCCATGAGCCTGCACGGGGACCTAACGTGTTCCTTGCTCTGGTGAGTTGCTCCTAGAACATGTTTTTCTCCTCTCTGGGTCATGAAGGATTTCAATCTCTCCACATCCCACACAGCTCCCTCAGAGCACCCAGGAGGTGAGGAAGGACTTCCAAGTCAGCACATCCAACAAGATGCCAAGCCATGCTGCAGCCAGGCTCTCCTGTGGCTCTCACCCCTTTCACCCCTGAACCTCCTCCTCCAGGGATCTGACTTCATGTTTTTCTGTTCATCTGCTCCTCAGGACAAGATGTGTAGGCAGGGGATGTTTTGGACTTAGATAGCTAGTTGGGGATGTTGTTGGCAAAGATCACAACTTATGCAGGATCTAAATACTGGCATTGGCTCTGCTGGGACTTAGAGAAGGCACTGGACTGTCCCAGCAAGCGAGTAGATTGGGGGTCTGGAAAGCCCTATGCAAAGAGCCCTCCACCAAAGCAGAGCCCTGCAACACCAGTAAAATCAGGACTGTCCTTGGGTGGTCAGCTAGCTCTTTACCCCTTCTGTGTTTCCAGATTTTCAGGTGCTCAGTCATCCTACCCTAGGACTGCTTTTAGCTGGGGAGGGTTATACAGTAGAGCAGACCTTTCTCCGCGGTCTCACAGCAAGTCAGAGGCTGAGGAATGGGCGACAGGCTGTGGATGTGGCTAACTGGGAAGGACTGACTTCCTACCAGCCATGGAAAGAGCCATCAGAGGGACAGACAGAGGGAGATCCCTCACCCCCTCCCCACAGGGCCAGTTCCCCAGCATGGCCACCCCTCACAGGAGCACACCAGCCTTTGGACACTCACACTTTGTGGGCCCCAGTTTGCTTTCCAAAAGCACCCATTGCACCACATAAAGGACCTTGTATAGACCATGTCAGCGCCTTCACCCACTGCCTCCTCCCCCATCCCACCTGCACGCTGGAGCCCCCAGATGGGCATTCACACACAGACCCCCCTCGTCCCCCAATACACCAAGTACTCGCCACCCACTCCGCCAGCGGCAGCTCCAGTTTCTCACAGCACCCTCTTTTCTGTGCCATTCGTCATGGCCCCCTGCACAAAAGCCAGGGAGAGAAAGAAACAAGGAATAGGAAAAGGAAGGAAGATAAAAAAAAAAGAGAGAGAGAGGGAGCAAGCAAGAATGAAAGAAAGAGGGAGGACAAAGAGTGAAAAGACCTAGGTCTATCACTGAGTGAGTGCAAAAGGGGAGGAGGGAAAATAATTAAATAAATAAAGCACCTCAGTGGTTTGCAGGGCACTAGAAGACAGGCCAACCACAGCTGAATTTTAAATGCCTGCCACACAATCAGTCTCATTTTGTGAAGAGAGGAAGCTGTGTCCAAAGCCCCTCATGTTTATTCATGAGAAGCCCCACTGGCCCCTCCCACCCTATTGTCTTTGGGTATCAATCATGCAGCCTTTATTTTGGGGCATCTGTCAAGGCCGATGAATGGCAGAGGGGTAATAAATGAGATGGCGGGGCCCAGGAGAGGGAAGCCAATGTGGGCCATGCTGGACCCACTCAAAGCACTGTGGCAGGACGATGGGGCTGCTCTGTCCTCCCTGCACCCCTTCCTGCTCCTCTCCTCTGTCCCACACAGTCTGGAGGTTATTTCTGCCCCCCACTGCTATGATGAGCCCTTCCTTCTCAGTGTGCGGGCAAAGGGAGTCTGCAGCCTTGTGTGTGGCACTGATACCACTTGATGCTCCTACCCATGCAAACTACTGAGCAATTGGGGGAGAGGCAGACACAGCACTGAGCAAGGGCAGAGCAGACTGCTCCAGGATCAAAGTGTGGGTTGTAACTGTATCTCTGTACCCCAGAGCTGCATGGTCAGCCACCAAACATGGCAGGGACCCCAAATAAGTGCCCTCCCATGCAGACAGCAGCTTGGAAGGACAGGAGGCAGGGCCCTCTGCAGACTTGGTCCCATCACAGCTCTACAGACCGCATTATTCTGGGGTAACCATAGCAGGGACAGGCCTGCAGAAGGGCAAAGCATGGCTGTGGTGGGTGCTGCATCCGCAAACAAATCCATCAGTTCAGGCCCTGGGGAGATCCCTGCCAATTGTCAGAGAAGGGGTGCCTGTGGTGGGCAGCAGCAAAGCCGAGACATAGTACTGCACCATGAGTGCTGCTACTTGGGATGGGGTCACAGTGGGGGTCAGAGACAGTACTGCTGAAATGCAGGAGCAGCAATCTTCATCTTCCAAGAGCAGTGGAAATTTGTGGTCCAGCCTTGCCACTGGTTTCAAGGACCTAGCTCCTGGTTCATCTGTACAGGGCAATAGAAGGTGCATTGGGGATGTAGGAAGCTATGCTGGGGAAAGACTTGGGAGGCAGACTGCTGAATAATTAAAGCAGCAGCTCATATTCAGGAGAGTTGAGTCTCAGAACTGCATTCTGGTCCAGGTCACAATTTTCCTTTCTCTCCTGATAGAGAGAAGCAGTTTCTCTTCAGTGAAAACTTTTCTTCTTCTCTCCATGGTACATGGAAGAGAAGGTCGTCATGGGGAGAAGCAGGTGAACTCAGTACCAAAATTAAACTTGGTCATGTCAAGAGGCTCAGATAATTCACAACCCAGAAGCTTAAAGAAATAAGCAAGACACTGGAGTGTCTTGGAGACAAGAAGATTTAAAGGACACAGACATAATGAATGCCAGCCAGCCTGGCTTTGTGGAAAGCAGGTCATGTCAAAGAAACCTGGCATCTCTTCTCCCTTCAGGCCTGGGTGCAGGTTTAATTGACAAAGGCGGCTGATGAAGACAGCTTGGCTTTCTCCATCTGAGTCTTTCACTGACCTCATATTCAAGGGAGATGATGTCTACTAGACCCTTTCACAGGGAATGACTACACGATGAAGTGGCAGTGTTTTGCAAAGTAATAACAAGATCTCCTGGCTGGAAGCTGACACTCATCAAATTCAACCTTAAAATAAAAGCTACAACCTTGTAGCTGACAGGAAAGGCAGCGAAAAAATAAAGCAGCTTTCAATGGCATGGCCATGACCAGGTCAGGCTGAAGCTTCTTCCCAAGCACATGCTGTTACCCAGCTTCTGGGAGAGATGTCACAGCCTCTGTGTGCAGGGGGGGGAAAGGGGACAAGGGCTGGACAGCCGTGACAGTCTCCATCACAGTACCCTGGTGGCAGAGCGCAGACAGCAGATCTGTCATATTCACCACCACCACCAGATCTTGTGCATCGAGGAGGCTTGGGAGGGCCCTGGGCAGAGACAGCAGCCCGGGAGAGCAAACCTGGCCTGGCAGCTCAGGGAGCAGATGGTGCAGTCAACAGGGGGAAGAGAGAAGACACCTCCACGTGAGGGCCAGGAGTCAGTGCAATGGTACAGCTCCCCTGTCAGTACCCAGAGGTGTCTGCTGGGTCAGGGAAAGCGGCTGAGTGAGTAAACTTACAAATCCGATCCCCCACAAACACATTTGTCCTCTGTCTTGCATATAAATGACAGAGAGTTGTTTCAGCCAGCATGCATGTCTGCGAGTGCCACAGTGACTAGGAAGATCTCAGAGTTTTGCCTCCACCCCCATCTGCTCAGACTTGGTCCCCGAAGGAAGCTGGCTCAGCACTTCTCACATGAGCTCTGTCCAAGAAAGTATTCTTGGAAGGGCATTAGGTTATTGGCTTGAAAGTCACCTTGTAGCCATATAAACCCAAGCACAGCTGCCAGCTGCACTTCCCTGCCTCTCTCCTTCTGCTTTCAAGCCTTCGGCAGAAAACACCTCTGTAATCTCAGCGAGGAGCTCCCTAGATTCCTTTTGCCTCTGCCCATCACTTCAGCAATTACCATGTGCATAGGCCAGTTCCTGCCTCATCTCTCTCTCCCCATGCCCCTGCTCGATTGTGTACATTTGACTCCTGTCTCCAGCACTAAGGCAAAGTCTCTAGCAAGCTTTGAGATGCTCCTGTGTGCAGAGATACCAGACCCCAAAACCAGAGTCCAGCCACAGTTTGAAAATCAGCCCCTACACAAGGTTTGAAGGAAAGCCATGGCCCTGGAAACCCTCAGCCTTGGGGGCCCTGAAACATGGGGCTGAATTTGCAAGCAGCACCCTGCCATGACTGTTCGCGTGGCAGGAGGAGATGGAAACCCTTGCTGCAGCTGGGGCCTCCATGCACCAGACTCTGTGCAGAAGAGTAGCAAGGGGCAGTCCTGGACCGGGAGAGGCTGCCAGCTCTGCAGACAAGGCAGACAAAGACAGTGTTGTTTTCCCTCTTAAGCCCTGCAGAGAGCCTGAATGGCTTACCACAGGTCACTCGGGGAGAGCCAAGCTGGGAACCAGCTCTCCCAGAGGCCAGGTGAGTGATTGCACCCCAGCCACCACCTTCTCAAGATGACAGTGCTCAGGATTAGCCCCACAGCTCTGTTAAAGAACCTGCTTTCAGCAAGATTATTAAATGTATCACTTTTAACTGCCTTCCCTGGGACTGTGCCACTAGACCTTCACCTTTTCCTGGCCCAGGTCAAACCACTCGCTGTGGGAGGGAGGGCAGAAGGAGGTGGGTAGAAAGGAAATAGGTGGGAAAACCAATGTAAACTTAATCCTAGCAAAAGTTAAGTATCTCCTGATCCAAAGCAGGGAATCTGGGAACCTGACAGCCTGAAAAATCACACAGAATTACAGAATGGTTGAGGTTGGAAGGGACCTCTGGAGATCATCTAGTCCAACCCCCCTGCTCAAGCAGGGTCACCTAGAGCACGTTGCACAGGATCACGTCCAGGTGGGTTTTGAATATCTCCAGAGAAGGCGACTCCACAACCTCTCTGGGCAACCTGTTCCAGTGCTCTGTCACCCTCACACACCCTCCTATCTCCTTTCTGACCAGGTGCCATGGGAGAGGGCTTTGACTGGGAGAAGTACCAACAAGGAGAGAGGATGGTTAGCAGATAAGTGCCTCACCGTCTTGTATTCTAGCCAGTCCACATCCCTGCACTGCTGGGAGAATGTTTTCCGTGAGCTCTGTGTTTTGGAGACCTCACTTCCCACTAATGAGATGCTTCCTAGGTTGTAATTCGGACAAGTTGGCTTCAGTTAAGAGAAAAGCAGAAGGAAAATCCTCTCAGCTCTTCCGGCTTCTGTAATTGAATGCAAATTGCTCCGTAAGTATCTGCAGCCAAACACCCCTGCTGCCACAGAGCAGAGAAGGGAGTGCCTTGCTCCAGAAGGGATGGTTTCTACCACTGGGTGATTTTCCCAGTATGCATACTTGGCTCTTCATGACAAAGGGAGAGAGCTGGGAGGCACTTCCCCAGCCAGCATCCTCACTTCATGGAGGCGATGACAGTGTGGACAACATACGTGCAGGAGGCTGTGATCCTCCCACCGTCTACTGCTGCACTTCCCTGCCCACCAACCCCATCTCCTCTGCAGACAGGCCCATCTCTGGGACCTGGGGCCAGTGCTGGCTGCGTCAGGGACTGCCTGGGTAGTCCTTCCAGGGAAGGAAATGTTTTGAGGAAGAGCAATGCCCTGTCTGTGAGGGATGTTCTTCAGGAGAGAAAATGGAACCAGTTCTGGTTGTGCTGGTGGAGGGAGGGAAGAAATTCTGGAAGCAGACAGCTTGCAACACTGCCCTGGCTTATTTGACATGGGCTATGTGGTGAAGGGGAGGACTCCTATTTCTCCCTGGAGCCACTCTGGATAAAAGAGCCATGGCAAATCTTAGGCACCCCTCTGACCAGTGTCAGAGAAGTCTGTCAACAGCCCCCTACCTGCCTTTCATGCTAGTAGCAGGGATGCCTTATTGCAAGCAGTCAGCTGTCCGGGATGTTGCAATTGCACCCAGCATCCAAGTGTCTTCCATGCAATGTCTTCCCTGCTTCTGTGACCACCACTCTTCCCTCTGAGGCACAGGAAAGTGGTTGGGCTGAGTTCCAGCCCTCACTGCTTGGTGGAGAGCAGGAATGGCACCAAGAGCAGTGTCGACCCCCTGGCCCTCACCCACAACCCATGGAGAAATCCAACTGCAACCTGCTCTCCTGGCCACCTGTAATGAAGCCTGAGAGGGAAACAGGCCTGGGGAACAGGAGGGATCACAGGGAACCCAATGGGGCCATTTGTACTGGGGCAGGGCCCTGCCAGGGCTGGCCAGGATGTAGGCACAATCAGGAGCTGTGGGGTGAGCAAGGGGTGGAAGGGAACAGGACGCTAAGGGATATGCCCCACCACTGCCTCTCCAAGAACCTCAGAGGGGAACCACTGCTAAGAAGAAACTTTTCAGAACATACTAGCAAGCTCACTGAGTGCTACATGACACAGCAGCTCTGGGTCATCCTGAGGAGCTCAGCCTGGCTTTCATTCCATCTAATTGCAATAAATTCCTCCTAAATGCTGACAGATTCTGAGAGAAAGGCAGTGCTCCCCAGCCAGGCTGCTCTGTGGTATGGCCCATGTGCCACACTGGCACAGCAGCCCACAGGTTATGTACAAGCACGGAGACGCTAATACACCACCACCCCTGCCTGGCGTGCAGCATGATAGGAGATGTCACCGAGCCTTTGGCCTCACCCCAGCTGCCTGCCAGTCCCCCCATTGCTCAGCCCATCCTGTCCCACCAGTGGCAAGAGGCATCTCCAACAGCCCAGTGTGACCCACTGACACGATGCAAATACAATATGCATGCAAATGCAGTAAGCTGTGAACACCTCTGTGTATAGACACAGACACATGCAATAAGATCCACAGATACACAAACACACTCCCAGGGAGATATTTAAGCAGGCAAAAGGAATGGTCCCAGATGCCCAAACTTGCTAACAGACAGATTGAACAAGACAGCCAGAGCCCCACGACATGTGCGTACACACAGTCAGACATATCCATATACAATACCTCATTAAACATGGGCAGTGTACAGTCCCAGATTAGGTCTGGCTGGGCTGTGGGCACTGGGCCAGGCTGGGATCAGGGTTCAAATTCAGTTTTGACAGTTCTGAAATCTCACGAGCTGTTCTCATGGGATTTCCATTGCCCTGGACTGTCAGCTGGCACTGAAAACCCTGGACTAGAAAAGGGGACCAAATGTTAAAGGCCATCTAATCCTAAAAGCAGGTTCAGATCCAGTGACCCGAATTCAAAGCACTTTCCCTGCACTGCAAAGGGGATTTTAGCCCAAGGCTCTCATACATCAGACAGAGCCTCCCCTCTCCACAGTGCCTGGGGAACCCCCATGCACCAGACATGTTGAGGCTCTGGAAAGGGCCTAGCTGATGGATAGCAGCCCCTTCATGCTGCTTTAATGTGTTCTGAACACAAGGAGCCAGGAGCAGGGGAAACTTTTCTGAGTGATTGACTTCTTTCATTCTCACACGGGCATTTCCTCCCTGGCTGTAATCTGGGAATCCTTCTCACTGCTAATCACTCATCACAGTGACTACAGCAAGTGCCCTGGCTCCCACCAGACAGAGCCCAGCAATGCTCGAGGGGAGCGCTCTTGAGGAGCTGGGGCTCCTGAAACACTGCAGGCTCAAGGTCTCTTAGCTCAGCCAAATCCAGCAGGACCTCAGGCGAAGGGCAATGCTCATCACTTTGCAGGGTTATACCCAGGCTCCTCTCCAGAAAGTGACAGGGCACATCTCCCTTGGTTGAGATGCTCTGCTTTATCAGGGGCTTTGCTGCCATCTCTCAGCGAGCTGAGGAAACACAGCAAGTGAGCAGAGACTCCCAACCTGGCCCTCAGAGATCATCTTGTAGCCTGCAAACACCCTGCTCTGGCCCATCGTCTCCCCTGAGCCTGCAGACCACTGCCGATGCAGCCATGGGGTGACCAGCATCTTCACAGGAGAGGGGTCCCCAGCAGGGATGGAGTTAAAAGGGACCCAGTTACCCATAACTCTTCAGAGGGGATGAATATGGAAGGATTTCCCAAAGCTGGGAAGCATACAGGGCTGGTGGTGGCCTTCACACCAGCGTGAAGCCTCTCACTTAATCTGGGGTCTGTGGAGGATTGAGGGGTGAGGCCTCCCTCCTCCTGAGGAAATAAAAACCCATACCACCTTTCCAGAAAAAGCCTCTGCTATGGACTTGTGATATTTTGTCAATTCTTTATGAATGTATCATTTCAAGAAATAACAAATTCTCTACTTGTCATTGCTCAGAAACAAGCCTCCTGTCACCCAGCAATCAGCCAACAGGCAGTAAAGGCTCTCGGCTTCTCCCACCCCTTAGCTCACCGCATGGGTGGCAAGTTGCCTGTCAGTAGCTAAAACACTGTCCAAAACCTCCCTCCTTTCAAAGCTCTCTCCCTCACATCCAGACCAGTCTAAGTCAGTGATGTTGCCTTGCAGGCTCCAGCTCTGTGCCACCCATTTCCTGTTCCCACCTTGAGCCTTCCAGGGTCCCTCCTTGCTCTGACTCCTCACACATCTCTTGCTCCATACTGGCAATACTTCATTTCCCATTCCCATCCCATGCTCAGACTATATACTTGAGACTCCTATGCTTGGCCCTTCTTTCCAGTTCAGCAAAGTTTCCCACTTCAAAATGGGAAAACTTCTGCACCATCCCAAGCCCAATATCTGGGAGAGGGATTACTCTTTGTGCTAAGTTTTTTGCTTCATGAAAGGTTGATGGTTGCTGTAGTGAGTGAGAGGTCTCCACAGAAGACAAGGTTGAAGAGGTCAGGGATGGGCAATGAACTGGTGTGGCTGGCCCACAGCAACCTCTGATTGTGATGCTGCTCTTCTCATTCTCATGTCTCTTCCGCCGTGCACATCACCAAGCCTCTTTCTAAGAGCAGCCAAGTCAGCAGGCCAGTGAGATGGGGTTTGGGTCAAGAAGTTGAGGGGCGCTTATGCATCAGAAGGTCAACAGGCATAGGGGGAAGGTCAGGCATAAGCACCAGGCATCCTTGTGAAAGGAGACAGGTCATCCACCATTAACTTGTGTGAGTGCCTTACCTTTTCTTGTTGGGACAGGCAATGGACGCTAGCAAGGCAAGCAATCTCCCAGATCTGTTGCAGACATGGAGCAGCAATTTCTTCTCCACATCAATTTCTGAGTGCGACCATAAACTTTAATTTGCCCAGTTTCTCCTTCATGAATGCCAGATGGACTTCAGACCCTATACGGGCATCCTGGAGAGAAGGGAGGCCAGAATGTCCCCAGAAACCAAATATCCAGTGCCAAGCCTAGGAAAGAGCAACACTTCACATCATCATTGTGTCACCAAGTCCTCAACAGTACATAGCAATAGGGAAATACAATTATTGAGACAAATGCAGCTGCATTCCACATGAAGGAAACAGAACTGGTCAAAGCCAGGAAGCTCAGGAGGCAGGGATGGAGAAAATTTTCATAAAATACTACTGTTTTTTTAAATAACAGTAGAGCTAAGAATCCAGTTTCTTCTGTAATGCACATTGCACATGCATACACACACACACACACACACACACACACACACACACACACACACACAAACAAAAGCCCTAACACACACTGAGGTCCTCCAGCAATGCCTTGAACTGGTTTGTGGGAGGGCTCTCCTACAATGGCACCATCTTGATGGCCACCCCTCTCCTGCTTTGACAAAAGAAAGCATTACACATGCCTAAAGAAGCCAGTCCCAGAGCCAGTGACTAAGGCCCATTTGCTGTTCTTTCCATTGTTTAGCTTTAATGAATTGCTAGTGAGGGATGACCTTTGTCTCTCCCTCCTGAACAAAGAAACAAATACATTTCTCAAAATTACGGGGCAAAGAAAACATGTCAGATTGCATGATGGCCACAGAACTACCAAACGTGCCATTGACAAAGACCAAGAGAGCTGCAGCAAGCCAGCAAGGCTAAAGACCTGCTGTAATCAGGGAGGAATCAGAAGAGCTCTGGATGGAGGTGATGCCTCCAAGGGAGAAGATGGACCACCCTGAAGAGCAGAGCCAGCAGCAAGCCTTGGAGCTCAGAGCCTTGCAGGTGCAAAGTATCCCAGGGACTCAGGCTTTTATCAAGATCAGCACAAAGAGAGTCTCAAAGATCTCATCTGAGATGGGACCCTCATCTGCGTGTACCTAGCAAGGGGGGGCCGTTCTGTCCTGAAAAGCTAGCTACCAAGGAAGGAACCAGACCTGCCTGTCCTCAAACACCAGAGCCAAGGTTGCTGGACTCCAGGTTCCCAGAGTCCTCCTCAGCAACCCCTGTCTCCAACATCCCCTCTCCCCTTCACACATCACCTCCCTCAGGTACAGCAGGAAAGGGTATGGACCTTGTTGTCCCGCTGGCAGAGGGAAGCCCAAACAGTATGGCTAGGCCCCTTCCCTCCCTCTATGCCTCCTGCCAGCTGCAGGGATAAGGTAAAATCATTAAATGCTGAAGTCAGGGCAGAACTGAATATGCATTTCAGCCTGGATTTATCCTGCTTAACTTTAAAATCTCTGCAGTTAATAGATGAAGACAGGCAGCTCTTGGGGAGATCCCTGCCCTTTGGCAGACTGAATGGCCCTCCGAAGATGCCTTATTGACTACAGAGGGGATACTGCTCCTAATTTTGGCACCTTGGCATCCATGCAGCCATGTAGCAGGTGGGCCAAGTCGCTGGCCAGGAGAGGAGAGACTCTCACCCATTCTCTAGACACCCAAGATCTCCTCCCCTTCCTGTGAGGTGAGACCTTTCATTTCTCTGTGAGGATCTGGGAGTACAGCCAGTGAGTTCCACCACAGTCTTTCCTTTTCTTTTTTAACATTTCTTCAGCATCCAGGTGAATTTTCTGAGATGAAGAAAGCTGCCTTGTTAAGGTCATCAGAGAAGAGGTTGAGGGCAAAGCCTGCTGCCTCAGACAACAGACGTGCCACTGGACTGGAGCACGGAGGAGAGGAGAACAGAATGAGTGCACCTGTGGGTCAGAAGGACCAACCTAGGATGACACTACAGGTGTCCAGCCCAGCACACCCACCACTGGCCAAGACCAGAAGATTCAAGAGGAACCCAGGGGAGCAGAAGGGACTGGGAAGATATTACCTCAGAGTGAGTTGCACGCACTGGAGTTAAAGTCCACAGGTGCACCACTATTTCAGTTCCAGGACAACAACTCTGAAGCACAAAGTCTTCTGCTGACCCAGGGAGATCAGCAACATGCCTGTGATTTTTCCTCCCTGCACCAGTTAGCCAGGGTTATCACTTCACTAAACATTTGTGTCCATGGCTCAGTTGTCCTACACCTGCCCTGACCGCTGGTTTTGGGGCTCCAGTTAAGGTGGACACAGCAGCAGTCAGACCCGGCAGTGGCTGATTTATTTTTAAACTCTCCCCTTTTGCCTCCTCCTTCCATGGCAGCTCTGAGTGTTCAAGGGCAGAGAGACATTCCCAGCAGCATGGCTGTGTACTTGCCTGAGATATCTGTGCCATTTGAGGTTTCCCTCCATGGCCGCATCATCTCTGGGCTTTAGAGGAGATGAAGGTTTTCCTCTGATACTTTCTACTTTTCAGCATGTTGCAAACCATTTTCTGTATCAGCTGCTCCACCCAAATCCCTGCCAATGTCCAAACATCTGCAACTCCTTAGCACGTGACATTCCCTTTCTTCATTTCATTCTCGATGCTAGAGTTAACCTTCCTGCTCCCCAGCTGCCTAGATGCATGCACTGCACTTCTCTTGTTTTTTCTACAGCATTCGCTGTGGTGAGCATGTAGGGCCTCACATCCACTTCTGTCCATCTTGTCTGGTTGCAGTAAAAGCAAGCTGCTCCTCATGGACAGTCATGCTGCCTTGTGGCTCTACAAGTGTTAACACTGCAGCCCTTGAGTTGTGGGCACACAAACATTGTCTTGTTCTCTTTCCTCTCATGTTTCGTTATTTAGGAGCTGTTTTTCCACAAAGTTTGGAGCTCTTGTGGAATTTTTAAGCCACTGCTGCTTGTGTGCAGAAGCACAACTTCCATCAGTGGCCGGTGGAAAGAGTAGGAGGACCTTCTCCTCATCTTCTGTGCTCATGATGACAGCAGTCAGCTCTTTTTCTCCCTCCCTCTGAAATAACTTTTTTGCCGAGGCCTGTCATTCCAAAATACATCCACCTGCACAAACACAGTGGTTTACCCTTTCATTCTCACACAGAACCACCTTTCCTCTGCCCTGGCCCCATGCAACATACACTGTGCCCAGAGTTAAGCCCTCCCCACCTACTTCCACTGTCACTTTCTCTCACACATGGACACACTCTATTTTTCTTCAGCTAAGCAAATCCTCTTTAAGTATACTTTTTGCCCTGTCTGTACCAGTGTTCACTCTGCCATTCTGTAGTTGTGACCAGTTCCTTCACATAGCAAAACAGGGACATTCTTTCCTCGCATGCACTCTTCAAGGACCACAACACAGCAACCAGGTAGGCTACCCAGATGCAGGATTGTTGCCTTCTCATGTCACACTCAAATGCAGTAAGATCTCCACAATCATGCCTACAATCAGTCATTTGCACACCCATGCACAGATTGCTTGGCATTCTTTCACTCATCTGTCAAATGCTTCAGGAGTAATTCTGAGTTGCCTCAAAACACAGGACAAGCTCAGCAACTGTTTGAACCTCCTTGGGAGCCTGCAAGGGACTGGATCAGGAGAAGAAACTCTCCATCCACCTGCGCCAGCTAGTGGCCATGGGATGGTATGGGGCCGGGAAGGGCAGCGGAAGAGTTGGGGTGGTGGTGTTGCATGTCACCCACTCTGCACCAACTGGAGCAGAACCAATCATGGGAGAAATGAGAGACTGCTATAAGCAGTGGTGGAGTCATGCCGCCTGTTCTGAGCAAAAACAAGGAGTCAGAAAAAGTGACATGGGAATTTTCAATTCAAGGATACTCCTTCCCTGCTCAGTGTTTGGGTCTGGAAAGCAGTTGGAAAGTGAAAGGAGTTGACACTTTTGCTGGCAGTCGAGTTCAGCAGGGGTCAGGGCTAATCCAAGCAGAGCCGACAGGAGGGGAGGGAAGTGGTGGAGTGAGTCAAGCGTTGACGCGCTGAGAGGTAAAAGCTGTGTCAGACGCTCCCAGGAGGGAGGAAACAAATGTATAATCAAAACAAAACTGGCTGGAGCTCATGTGGTTGATGGTGGGTCTACAGAGGGCTCTAATTTTACATTCAGCTGCTGCAGGGAGCATGGAGTGGGAGCAGGGCTCAGGGGTACTGCTGTCGTAGGCCATGGTTCATGCCTCTGTGTTGGAAGGAGAGGGGCTAGTTTGACTCACCCACATTCCAGGCAAGCAGGTGTCTGTCTTGCCTCAAATATGTCAAGACGCCAACAGTCCACAGATCAGCTTGTGGATGCTCTAGACTCATCTTAGGTCTCATCTCCAAGAAGGACAGGGATGGTCATGTGGGAGCTCAGCCTGACAGATACCCTGTGAATCACATTAGGATTGCTGTGACATCCAAAAAAACACTCCCCATCCCCCAGCCCTGTGTTTGCCCACAGCTCCAGCCCTTGGGAGATTTGTCACCAAGGAAAGCTCACCACCCCAGAAGGAGCAGAGACCAGGAGAAACTCAACAAAAAATGAGCTGTAGCTCTCCAGGCAGCCCTCTCACCTGCCACCTGTGCTGTGTAGCTCCTGTCCTGGCTCAAGACAGCCTTGTAATAGTCCAGCTGGGGTACTGGAGGCACCAGGCATGGCACAGGAGAAGCTTTCCTTGAGCTGGTCCTCCTGGCAATTAGAGAGAGCATCAAACCCAGGACTGCTGGAGTGCACAAGGGACTGGTCCACCAAAGAAGCTGGCCATTCTGTGTAAAAACCTTTCAGTTTTAGCTTGCAGGTTGAATCTAGCTGTAGCACAGACACTGCTGGAGTCCAGACCTAGAGATGGTAAGGTGAGCAGAGTCAACAGTCTTTGTTTGGACAGGCATCAACAGGTCATGCTGGAAGCTTCTGCAGCGATATCATTCTGTATTTAAGTCAACAGAAAATTGGGGGCACCACACAAGTGCAGAGAACCAAAACTGATCTAGATCAAGGATGAGATTGTTGCCTCCTGATACCTGATTGACTTGACATTAAGTCTTAGGCACAAATCCAAATCACGTGATGATACTAAGCAGCGTGTGATAAAATCAGCACCAGACAGCCAGAGTTCATTTGTTTTAAATCAAGGCGATTACTATATTTTTCACATTTGTTAACATACAGTGGGATATTCATGTGGAATTGTTTGGGCCAAATCCATCTTCCGTCCAGAAGTCTCCCTGCAGCTATGACACCAGAAACTGGGGTAGCTGAGTTATCTCCTTTTTTTTTTTTTTTTTAGGAATGCTTTGTGTTCATCTAAAATTTGGGGTGGAGAGACAAAAAAAAAATCTAAATTTCTCCTCTAAAGATATCTAAAATGTATGGTTTGCTAATGATTTTGATTTTTTTTTTCCAGGGGATTAAAAGTATTCCTTTCAAAAAAAGAGATATACATAACACAAACTGATGTTAAGGACATGCAGGTACAGAAATGCACACACATCCTGTTCCAGCAACCATCCACATCACAGTTCTGGGGAATCCTACTCCTAGGACATTGTCTGCATTTGCAGTGTTGGAGTAAATGTTCCTTATACAGCTGCCTCGCCCTGACCTATTCATTTAGCTAGTCCTCGGCCTTGAACCAGGACTGGAAACCCCAGGCACTGAAAAATCTTAAGGCAACTTCAGCAACACCCATTCATGGGACTGGAAAAAGCCTTGCACACGCAAACAGTCTGGGACATTTCAGTTTCTTCTTCTGTGTCTTCTGTCTTTAAGATTCTGACTCCTTAAATTTCTGAGTCTTCAGGCCATGCTTGAATCACACTTCCAGGTTTTTTTCCATGACCACAAGAGCTAGAATCTTCCTTTTCCTTGCTAAAAAAGAACAAAAAGCATAGTGGAAGTCTCCTCAAAGACCAAGCTTGGTCCTTAGGAGAAATTTCCTGTAGCACATGACTCAAGAAGGATGATCTGGCACAGCTACAGTGCAAAGTCATAGCATCCAGCTGCCTAATGGATTATCCTTCCATCCATCAGTGTCCCTCGGCAGGATGCATCTCCTGCACAGACAAGAGCACCAAGGGCTATCTGAGTTGTGACACTGTTCTTTAAATACTGCCCCCTGCCAGCAGCTCAAATGCCATCTGTAAAGCTGAAATGAGATGCACTATTGATAGCTACATTGTCCTGGAGCAGACACACACAGCTGCTTAGGGTCTAGATGAAGTAGCAGACTAGCAGCGAGTGGTAAAGCTTTTTGATCATTCTTCTTCCATCCATAGCTGTCCTAGTTTTTGAACTGCCACTCTTGCTGAGTTCCACTCTGCAACCTTGTCCTCCCAGTATCCCACAGAAAGAGAAGCATGGTTATGTCCATTTTATAGGCAGAGACTGAAGGTAAAGCAAGACTGAACTGCATAACTGACCAAAAGTATGGTATAGTCTGGAATCAGACCTCAGATTTCAGGGGCACGGGCCAGGGACCTTAGCACCAATGCCAGCCTGTCCTGCAAGGAGCCAGGAGCCAAGGTTAGTGGTAGCTGATGGCCAGTTGGCAGCTTGGCTTTCATGAAGCTGGAGTAGGAACAGTTGAGAAGAACAAGTCTGGAACCAAGTTCCTGCAATGAAAAGACACACAGAAACACATACATAAAACAGCCACTGCAAACAAGTCTGTGCCCCTGAGCATATCTGTAACATGCAGACAGCAAGTCCATCTCTCATCTTCAGAGAGGTTTGCTGAGTGAAAACATATCGTGTCGAAAAGCTACCACAATGGGTTCTCTCAGATCTTTCAGCTCTCTGCAATCTCAAGGCCTGAGACTTGGCCCCCTTCTCCACTAGCCCCCAAAGGTGGTCACTGTGTTCCCACAGTCTCCTCTCTGGACAATGAAAGCCACTGGGGCCCCAGGGCACAGTCTAGGGCAGTAGGTCTCCTCTGGTTTCCTTTTCCCATGTTGGCCCTGTGACGGAGAAGGCGCATTTACACCCCAGTCATGCTGCCAAAAAAAAACGTGGCACAAGGCTGGAGGGGAGGAGAGAACATCTTTTGGGGCTGCTTTCCATGCAGAACCATACTAGGAAATGTGGGAGGGCAGTGGGACACTGTGCCCCTCTCCCTACACCTCAGCAGAGGCCCCCACGTAGCAGTGTTCAGGAGCAGGGGGGAGTTTCTGACAGCATCCTGCCAAAGCACATCCTATGATAGAGAGGAGAAGGGAGATGAGGTTGGAGGAGAAACAAGGGGAGAAATGCTCCCAATATCCCACAGAAAGGGCATGTCTTAGACTCAGAGCCTAAGACACGATGGGACCATAGTATGCCTCAGAAATGCAATATCTGACTGGTGAGTGCAGGTTTTCAGTCTTCAGCCACTCTTTGCCTTTCACCAGCATCAAATCCACATACAAAACTGCAAGGGATGGCTCCAAAACAGAACAGGCACACTCAGGGTGCTGCTTGCAGTTCACTGCAAGAAATGTCAATTCGCCCATGAAGGAAGAGCCTTCCACCTCCTCAGGGCTTTGGCACCACTTGGGGGCTTTTTCCTGAGGGGAAACTCCATGGGCCCTTGGCACGTGGCACATGATGTCCCTGTCCCCCACTGTGCCCAAACTAACACAGAGCCTCCTATCTTGGCCATGAGGAAGGCTGAGGCCCCTCCTGGTGCAAGCAGTGGACCTGCAGCCCTTTGAAAGTGAGCCCAGCCTTTTGGCATGAAAATGTTCCAGCTCTGGCAGGCTAATCTGTGAGCAGGGCAGAGCCAGGGCCCTGGCAGCCTAGCCACACAGCATCCAAGGGGTTAAGAAAACCAAACCTGCCACAAGAGATTTGAACAGAAACTCCACTAGAGACCTTGAAATCCTGTTAACTGATGCCACACATGTGCTGCATTTAACCTCTGCCCTTTGCTGTAATAGTTTACACAAGTGGCATGAAGGCCGATGTTTCCTGATGTACAGGATTGCCATGTGATGCTCAGAGCACTGCAATCCACTCCCAGAAGACAGTGAGGGCCTTACACCAACTCTGGCCCCCCAGCTCTGGTGGGCACCCCACATGGCGAGATGTGACAGCGTAGCTTTCTGTGGAAGCCCTACTGTTCGCCTTGGGCCTTACTTCACTAAGAAGAGCCTCTTCCTCCTCCTCTGAGCAAGGAGGTCAGGTCCTCACCTGCCCACCTGGCACTGAGGTCCTTAATCTCAAAGCTGTTTGTGAAACCTCTTTTAGGCATATCAACTCTCAAACACTTGAGCAGGAATCAGTCTCTTTCTGTGGGCAAGTCCTGGGCAAAGGAAGAGTTCTGAGTTCAATTATTCAGTCATTTCCAACAAAGCCCTAGTCATGGTCACTGTAGTAAATACACTCCTTTCAGCTGGTGTTCAGGAAGGTGGAGCCCCAGCAATATTCCCAAGGCTTACTGGGTCTCACCCTGGCATGGTGGAGAGATAACTACTGTTACTGCTGTTTAATATTACTATTGTTGGAGCAGCATCTTCTCAACTCTGCTAATGCTAGGCTTGTTCCTTATCACTTGAGAAAGAGACTCTAGAGTCACAACTAAAAACAAAAAAAATCAGTAGAGTCATGGCCATTGCTAACCCCTGTTATATCCAGACAAAGGATGGTGTAAACTAGTCCTCCCAGGTTTATCTGTCTTTAAAATACCCAAGCAAAATCTAGTCAGTGAACATGAGGCCGGAACTAAAGTGGAGCCTGATTCTTCGCTGTCCTTCTGGACTTTGTTTAGTCCCATGCAGCATGAACAGCAAAGTGAGTGTAACATGCTCCCTGGCTGGGACATTAACAGTTTGCAATATATAGCAAGATATTGCAAGATAGCAAGCAGTTTCCCCAAACATGGCTGGGAAAGAAGTTATCTGTTTCCAAGAAGCCAAGGAGAAACGTGCCTCTCCACCCCATCAGAAGCATTTTCAACTCCCAGAGTAAACCTTCTAGTTTGTTGAACTGGACTGGCAAGTAAAGTCAGAGGCGTACACACTCTGTGAGGTCTGGGTTCAGAGCGAGGCTGGCAGGCTTGGCTGGAGATCATCCAACACCTTCACTTGCACTTGAATACAGAGATTTTTCGTTGCTTCTAAAATTGAAAAAGAAGAACCTAGTAGTACCTACTAGACATATGTCAAACTCCAAATCAGTTTGTTTCCTGTGATGCCCAGGTTTCAGCGTTTGACAAACTGGAGTTTTATATTGGCAACGGGGCAATGTAAGAGATGCAGAAGAGAAGGTCTCAGGAAGAAGGTAAGAGACAACAGGGCTTCCTGCTGCTAGGGAAGGCCCCAGGGGCCAATGGAATCACAGAACTACTAGTGAGAAGTTTCTTTGCACTTCTAATTTCTCGGTTTCAGAAGTTAATACACCACAAAGGATGAACGTGTCCAGTTAACACATAACAGAGCTATATCCTCAAGAAGGCTGACTCAGCTGAGATTTTCTTTACAGCTATGAGGAGCAGAGACATTACAGTGGAAGCTGAGGCTCTGGCTGACATTTTGAGATGTTTATGGTGGATTCACCAAATTCCCCAGGCTGGGATTAGGCAAGACATAGCACTCGTGTGTCACTAGGGTTGTGCCACCAGCATGACCAGTCCTTTGGCGTTTCAGCTATGACCGAGTGTCCTGCTGCCGACATGAATGACAGCACACCCCACAATACAGAAAGAGATTGAAACCCTACTGGTATATCAGGTTAAAAATGGATACTCCTTCCTCCTAGAGACTGCCAAGAAGCATAGTCAACTATAAGGAGTAGTAGCAGAGGTGGATAATCGGATGAAGCAACAGTACGTATCATGTAAAGCATATCCTAGCTAAAGTGGCATACCATAATTAGAATATCTTCTGGTAAATGAAATAAAGTCATGAAGACAAAGAAAGTTAAAGATGGGCTATTTACTGTGATATAGCTAACCATGAAGCACGATCTGCCCTTGGACAACCCAGAGCTAGATTTATACTGTGTCTTTTTTCATTACCACTTTTATTACCGTGCTGGCCATAGGGCTTTATGGAACTACACCCTTTCTGATCAAGTGATTCAGAGCCATGATCAAGATTTCAGATGCGAAAGGAATGCTGACGTTTCTCCATATATTGAAGTGCAATAGCAGCCCATGATGTTGGGCACCGTGGAGGTCAGAGTTCTTGGATGCAGGAGACTAATATGTTAAGAGCATATATTCTTATCTACTCACATTCCTACTTGTCCAACACTCCTCAGAAATATCACTTTTGGTAGAGGCATAACCTAGAAAAAGCACCATCTCATGATGAACAGCAGACTGCTGACGTTTAGATTCGTTCCAGTTCACAACCTCCTCTCACTCACAAATTG
Organism: Apteryx mantelli; assembly: GCF_036417845.1. Classification (NCBI taxonomy): domain Eukaryota; kingdom Metazoa; phylum Chordata; class Aves; order Apterygiformes; family Apterygidae; genus Apteryx; species Apteryx mantelli. The sequence continues at coordinate 1,461,076 of NC_089993.1, read as the reverse complement.
CTCCACAAAAGAAAACTCCTGAAAATTTCCTTTCAAAATCATACCAAAAGATGCAAAATAAACTATGAGTTCAAAGCCTTTGTTTTTATTCTGTTTGGAAAGCTTGAAAAGAGATGTCTGAATTCATTTTGCTGCTTCTGCCTTCCACCCACAAAATTAGGGGAATTGGCATGGAGAATTTTGATTCTGGTGGAGAGGCATACTCCAAAGAGAACTGACCCATCTATGTTTTCCATCCAGCTGTAATTTTATATATTGCAATGCTGAAGGTACTATTGTATTTCTAAATCTTTATGATCAGCGCCTGTCAATCAGAAGATGTATGGGGACACAGCGGACTATGTACTCGGTGCAATAGCTGATCCTAGGCAAGATGTGATACTATGAGGAGTGTCACAGCAAGTGCATCATGGAGCAGCCAGGACTGATCAAAAAAGGAAGCAATTTCCTCTTCCCCACTTCAGTATGGTTCCTATATAGCTCACATCCTGAGCTGCCTTAGTAGCGACACAAAGTCAGGTGTTTCAAAAATGCCTTGGGCCAGGCGGCACGTCTGTGACAAAGCCAGATCCCCCAAAGAGATCAGCTCTCATCAAAATAAAAGCTAGATTTTTGGTAACTCCTGCTTGGAAATGTGTGACCAAAGCTTTGGAAGGACTCAGCACCCCTTCTGAAGCTGAATGCTGGCTGGCCACCCATGCCAGTGTTACACAGCTGCCCCCAGAACTGGCACAAGTTCACATTTTGGGCTGTCACGGCCCACTTGTGCAGGCTCAGTGGGGTGGCCCTGCTCTCCCAGCCTGGCAGGGACCGGTGTGCTCCTGGGCCCACCTCTCATTGGTAAACACTTGAAACATCAAAGTAATGGCCTGAAGATCGGTATCTCAGCAGGAAGAGGCAGTGATATTTTCAATATTGAGCTATAAAGAGTGATTACCATTTCTTAACACAGGAAAAGTAAAACAAGCAAATAAACAAAAAGGAAACCTTGCTTTTTGGCCACCAGAAATGAAGCTGTCCCTCCCAACCCCTCCATTTGTGTGGCATGCCCCCAGGAGCAATGGAGAGGTCCCCCAGAGACTGGGGCAGCACATGTGGCAGGTTTGCTAGGACCTCAGCAGCTGCCTGGTGCCTGCCATGCATGGCAAGCCCAGGTTTAATCAGTCAGTGCCTCTGGCCCAGCAGCCTGAGCAAGAAGGACATTGCCTGAGTTAGAGCGCAGTGATTTCTGGGCCACTCAACTGCAAAGTTGCAGTGCTCTGCCAGATGTAAAACTCAGTATCCAACTGCAAATCGTTTCCTCCAGCTCGCAGATGCAGCTGCCTCTAGTCTGGAAGTGAGCACTCTTTCTAACAGCCCCAGTTTAACAGTCCTGCTGGTGGCAAAGTTGGACCACAAAATTTGACCCATGACTTTGAGTGACACAGGACAAAACGTTCATTCCTGGGGCAGGAAGGTGACAGCTATGTGCTACCAGTGGTAGGTTGTGACCGCCGGGGCTCAGCCTTTAGACAGGAACGCGACACGGTGTATCGCACTGACCCCAAAACCCAGCCATCCAGGCTGCCGGAGGCAGGACAGAACTTCCTCTGATGAAGCCAAGAGAGAAGAGATTTGTAGAGATGGATGAGTTTCAGCCAGGACACCAGGGCTAAACACTGTCCTCCTCTGGAGGTGCCCAGAAATGCTACTTTGACAAGGTCTCAGGGTTACCAAGTTCCAGTGCTGAGCAAATACTCCGTTATTTTCCCTGCACAGTGCCCCTGGCATACTGCCTGCCAGACACAGGGCACGGTGCTTGCATGTCACCCAAAGCCAGGCCCTGTCCCCCCAGAGTCTCCAAACCAGGGGAAATGCCAAAATCAGGTGCAGGGAGCAGATGGCAGTGGGAGCAAGGCTGAGCCTGGTCAGCGTGCCGCATACCGGGCCTGGGAGCACAAGCCAGCAGGGAACCTGGGTGAACACCAGCACCTACTCCCTCAGGCTGCAGATGCAGGACCTCTTGCCAGGGCTACCTCCAAATAAGATATCATTTCAGAGTGTTAGCCAGTGCTGCTTGAATGTGACATCATGAGAGAGAGACAAAGCAGAGAAACTCACCCCCAGGCTAATCAGCAAGGCTCTTATTTTATCTTCAAATGTTCCTGCATGCAGCCATTAAAACTGCCCAGCCAATATCCCAGAGACAATTCTCTTTGAACGGCCGCTTTGTCTGGTAACTTTATTTACACTTTTGATGCCAATGTTTATCCACTCTTTAAAAAGCTATTCGGAGCGTCTCCCAAATTAACTTCAGATGTGAGAGCAATGGGAACATTCCCTACATCATATTTCATACACTTTTGTGTTATTTAATTCTTGGAAACTCTTTTTTTTAAATATAAAAATATTTTTTAAAAAATCTCCAAGGTTTTGGAGAGTATAACCTCTCCCTGTGTGGTCTGCAAAATCTGGCTGTAAAGCTCTTTCCTAGAGTTCACAAACTCCATTATAAATCGTCTCCTTATCTTGCTTATTAGGTTTCTGTTTTTACTGACATACATCCTGGATAAGAAAATACTCCAAATGGCCTCTACCACCAACAGGCCTGCACCACTGGCAAGAGGAGTTCTGTCTTGGGATGGCTGGCATGGCTGCCCTGACGAGGGGATGAGATGGGATGAGGTGGGGTGGGATGGAATGGAATAGGATGAGATGAGATGGGAATAGGATGGGGTAGAGTGGGATGGGAGGAGATGGGATGGGAGCACTTGCTTTCCCCTTTTCTCTGCAAACTCTTCCTCAGATTTCAGCCCTTTTCCCCAAGACGCCTTAGGAAAAGGAAATTTAGACTTTCCACACAGGAAGAGAAAGCCCAGACCAGCCTGGTGTTTGCAGCATTCACCAGAGTTCCACAGCTGAATACCTGGATGGCTGGGGCAGGCCCTCAGGTCTGCTCTGCATGGAGGTTGTTGCAGTGGCCCTGCAGATTCAAGACCCAGTCTCTTGCCTCTCCAGGAGGTGCCTGCACCATGGGCCACTTGGAGCCAGTTCGCAGGCCTGTGAAGGTTTCTGCACTTAGTCTTCCAGGGGACCAGCTGTGATGAGCTAGAGATGGAGGTAGGTACCACCAAGACACTCACCTACAGCCTGGATTAGTCTTTCCTTTTTCCATCCTAGCCCTGATGATCTGATATGGATCAGGGCATAGAAAAGCAGGCTTTTCACCTCACCAGAACTCAGCTTCCTCCACTGTTGATTGAGGTCCAGGTTGACTGGTGGCCTCCAACCCTTGCAGTGGCTAAGCCACTTTGTAGTTTCCATCTCTCAGCAGGAATCAGGGATGTACAGACATTTCACAATCGCCATTTCAGAGGTAGCAAGGACCCAGGCTACAGCAGTGCTGGGAATGACTCAGGTTCCCAGTCAGATGGCATCACTACCTCTATGCTGGGAATCTCCACCGTTTGGGTCTTAGGCTGTAGCTTTCCAGTTGCGAGACAGGTTAAAAGGCCTCTTTCAAGGTGGATTGATTTTCAGAAAGATATGGTAGACAGCTTGAGTCAGACTGCAAAACCATCTGACACAGCCCAAAATCCTGTGTTAAACTGCCTTAATGCTAATATGACATCACCAACCCATCTGTCCCCATGGCAGAGGGGCTTCCTTACCTCCCTCCAGTCCATACTGTCCGGAGAGGAGGAAAACAGTCAGCTTAAGGACTGCTTAACAGATCCGGAAACAGAGATTACTCCTGCTTCTGGGCCAAACCAGAGTGGTGTCCAACAAAAACCGTTCCACCTCCTGGGACACTGCAGCTGTGAACAAACCTCTGGACAGGACTAAGAAGGACCTGATGACAGCAAAGGGCTTGGATAGAGAAGAGGGAATCTGAGACTTTGTATTGTTTGGACTTATGAGCAAGCAAGACTTCCACGCAGTTAACACCTGCCCTGCTCCAGCACCGGGACCTAATGTGCCAGACAAATCCATTCCTGACCTAAAAAAGGGGCTGAGAAAACGGCGCTTGACCTTATCACCAGGATCTTCAGCAACTGCAGCAGGGGAACACCTTTCTGGCAGAGGGCTTCTCCATGGGTCTGCCAGAAAGGCAGTGAGGCTGTGCAGGGTGTGCCAGGCTGCAAGATGACATCCTCCCAACTACAGTCTCATGCCACTTGTCCCCAAGTACCTCACATCCACACACCCCAGACACCAGACACTGGGATTTGGGACAGAGAAGGCATTCACAGGGGGCTGCTGAGCTAAAGGTGAAGACATGGAGAGGAAGCATGGAGACTGCAGTGCGAATCCTGACACGACTGTGGCCTCTAGGTGAGACGGCATGGAGAGTTTATCACCTCTTAGTCACAGGGGAGCGGAGAGGGTGGTACTGTGTCCTCCTGGCAGGCTTAGATACATCCATTATTTATAGAGCACTTGGGGATGCTCAGAAGCAAGGCGCCACAAAAGCATGAAATGTCATTACAAAGGATATGATTTAAGGCTGGGAAGAGCTGGGAGGGGAGGGGGATCCAGTTTGCATGGAAGACTATACAAAATAAATCCTGTCCGAAAGGCTTCCCGCCTCCACAGCAGAAAGCAGAGCAGTATCAGCCGGCCTGTCTCTGCCGTGCTCTCCTTCTTCCTTTTAGAGGCATGGAGAGATTTTTTTTGCTCATCTTTGTTGCAAGACTTGCTGGTTCCCGCCAGCTGATCCACAGCCAAGGGGAATGTCAAGAGAGGGGGAAAATAAAAGCATCCAGCACTCGTCTGAGGTGGAACTCAACAGCCACATCTACCCTCATTTGGGTGATTTCCAGGCACAGAGGGCACCAGAGGGGTGCAGTGTGGGGGCAGCTCACCATACATGCCAGCTGATAGAGGCTGTAGAAAAGGAAAAGTTCATGAACCAGAACCCACCATCTCCAATTCACCATCACTCCATTCCTTCCTTCACCCAGACCACCTAGGCTTAGGCATCCCTTAGCAGAAGGATGGCTTTCTACATATGCACAGTTTGCTCTGCCTCCTCTTTCCACCATTTTCAACCCATATCTTTGCTCAGATAGCCACTCGCCTGACGTGCCATTGAACCAACTCTTCAGTCCTTGTCTCCGGTGACAATACCCAGATTTCTCTGCCTAGGACTGTCTGAGCTCTGCATGCCATTGGAAAACCGAAGACTTAACTGTATGCACATGTAAGCTGACATCTCTTCCACTGGGAGAAGTTGTTCCAGGGAAGCTCTAGAAATAGCATTGCATAAGCCCTCAGCTCTCACGGACATGCAGATGGGAACTGCATGCAGAAAGAACTGGCCAGGATCTGGTCATCGGAGAGCAACTTGCGAACCATAGGCCTTTCAGCAGCCGGAGGAAGTGAAGCAGTGTAAAGACCCAGGCTTATGACTCATTTCACTCCGTTCAAATGAGGGCTCTGGAAGACTTTGCTGGTGCAGTTTAAGACATTGCCACCTTTAGACACCTGCCCTGCCCTTCTGCTGGAGGTCAGGAGCCCACAACATGCCACAGACCCACGTTTCAGATATTTCACTTAAGCATCTTACCTTAAACTGCCAGTAAAGGTGAGGCTGAGCTCACATACCAGCCATCACCTTCCAACTGCTGACGAGCAGACACACATTTTGTTCTGTCAGCCCTGCTCTGAGGGGTAGCCCATGGAAGAGGGCAGTAGTCCTCTGACACTGCAGACAGTGACCTCTCAATCACAGCAGCAGCATGCTCAGGGCTGGCCTGCCTGTGCCCCAGGCCTTGCAGCTGGAGCAGGCTAAACATACCCTGCGCCTGGGGCTGAGCCCCACAAGGTTACCAGAACAGGAGCAAATTGAAACAGGTCTCTCCACCTGGAAAGAAAACTTTCCCCAAGACTTTTTTCCTTGTCTGGAAATGGGACAAAATGAAATCTGTGCCAGAAAGGTTTGCCAAAATTGTCACTTTTTATTTTAAGGGAAATTTCAAAATTAAAAAAAAACTCTTTTTTTTCAGCTTTCTCACTAATCCTTCCCTCCCCTCACACAAAGCAGGTAAGCATTTAAATGACATTTCCAAAGCAAAGGAAATCTCTTCCTCTTCCCTTTTCCTTCACATTTTCTAGGAAAAGGAAACCCATTGAAATTAATTACCCTGGAGCAAAGTCATTGGGAAACAGTTTGTTAAATGAGCAAACAACAGTTTGTTGTTCTTAAAGTTCAAATCGAAGTGGCTCTGCAGATCTGGTGTTCCTTGGCAAATTGCTTCCCTTCTCTTTGCTCTCCTGCATCTCCCTTAGCTGTGATCAGCCTCTTCACTTAAGCCACCAGCTTTCCATGACCAAGACACTTCTCACAGTGGATCCAAGCAACTTTTAGCATAGGACTCAGCATCCAGTCCACTTCAACTGGGACAGGTCAGGCTCCAAAGGGCCCAGCTGTTGCTGCAGCTTCTCGAACAGCAAGGGCTGCAGTGGGCAGTGTAGGTAAGAGAAAGACACAGGGGCAACAGGGGCTTGAAAGCCTCCAGCTTTATGTTTCAGGACACTGACAATAACTAAGAAAAATTAAGTAAATAGAAGTCTTGGTCCTGGGGAAGTCAGAGGAAGTTGTTTCAGACATGGATGGGGAGAGGGAGGTGGACTTTGAAGGAAAATGCAGGCTCAGTTCAGAGAGGAAAAACATCATTAAAACAGTGTCTTGAGCATTAGTGGGGGATAGACATTCCCATTGTGTAGCTATCTGATGCCACAGCCTGCAAAACTTCTCAGCCTGCCTGTGGTCCCCTTCTGCTTAATTCCCTCCCAGGCCCCAGAGTCATAGGGAGCTTTTTCCCACGCAGAGTGCTTCCCTGAGAAGAGCTTGCCTGAGCTCAGGTAGCTCTGCATAACCCCTCTTTCTCCCTTTGCTAACACTCCATCATCTTTCCATCTAAATACATTATTCATGAGGATCTCATGGTGTTTCCCAGGCTAGAAGTGAGAGCTGACATATAATGGCATCCCACTCTTAGTGGGATTCCAGTATGAAAACGCTTATGCACTGGCAGATCCCAGCAACAGCTCCCACCCAGCCTGGGAAGCACAGGGGTATAAAACAAACCTGGAGAGCTTTGTCAGCATGAAGAATTCCCCCCAAAAAGGTGAAAATAGCTCCTTTTTCCCCCCAGTCCCATCTTCCCCCAGTAAACAGAACCCACACACACCTTATTTCAGACAGAAAAGACCTCATTGTAGAATATGAACAGTTTATTTTTCAAACTTGAGGTCATGGATGTAAACTGGGCCTTGGATGTGTGAATTTTTTGAAATTAGGATTCTGCCTCCCCAGTGAAGTCCAGCTGGAAGAGGAAGTCTCTCACCTCTTCAGCCTTTCTTGAAAATCCCAGCCTACGCTACTCAGACCTGTTCATGGCTCCCTTGCTTTCTCCATATGCACCCAGCTCATCTGATGCTGACACCTTTGGGAATTCAATTTGCTGTAGCGAGAGACTGGGGATTCAATTTGCTGTACCTTCGATTTGTTGCAGTGGGAGGTAAAGCCCACTCCCTGGGAGAGCCATCCCAGAGGTCTGAATCATTTTCTTCCTCAACCAACTCTGAAGAAAGGCAGGGCAATACAGCTCCAAGCCTGGATACCTCCATTATTGGCCTTAAATCAAACAAGACAAATCTTGGCCTGTAGGCAGCTTTAACTATGAATTTGTGACTCAGGCTCCCTAACTAGAAAAATAAAGGCATATTCATGCAACATATAAATACAAAACAAAGATTGAGTTTAAACATTCAAGATCTACAGAGCAGCAAAACCAAGAGGCCCTGAAGTTTCCAAGTTCCTGTTGGCTTTGGAGAGAAGTCCATATCGCAGGAAGTTCAGGCTTCTCCAGATCTCTAGGGTCTGCAAAACTTGCTTAGAGACTCTCTGGAGAGCAGGTTTGCTCCCACGATTTCCGGTATTTCCTAGTACGGTAAGGTCTGAGAAATGCTGCAAGAACAGCCTTTTATAAAGTATTTTGGCACCTTTGCTTCCAACAGGGATCTAGAAAGTATAAAGGCTGCAAAACCTGAAAAAATAAGGCGGAGGGGAGGGAGTTAACCAAACGTTTTCAAACGTTAGCAAGTTTGATTTGGGGGCAGTTCAAGTCTGAGGTGAAAGTTCGGGCAAGGTACTTATTCTCCATGAATCAGAGCATCCATCCTTATTTATTCTAACAATCACATGATGGAGCTGGAGAAAGCACAGGCTGAGGATCAAAAGGCAGCTGTTGAGAGGCAGGGATTCGTAATTAGAGACAGGCCTAGCCAGCAGCCTTCAGGCCCAGGATTGCACCTTCTCCCCATTCAGGGGAATTTGGAACTGAGCATTTAGTTTAATCTACTGCAAGAAATCAGAGTATGGATAGATGATGACAGTCTAGTTAGCACAGCCACAGAGATGACCTGGGTCTATCCTAGTGTACAGAAAGTAAGGTCGGAAACTCCAATTAGGAACGTCATCACTCCATATTCAGCAGTGAGAGGCAGGCACTGGAGAGAAGTCAGCCCACCTAAATTCTGCCCTCCTCTTTGGAATAGTCAGTCCCATTCCACAAGCTGCAGGCAGACCCAGGATGACCTGGTTTCAATTTAGCTATGTGCCCCTAGCTATGTGCCTCAAGCTGTAGAGAGAGAGCGTGCATCTACCTACCATTAAGCTGGATGTACTCATGGAGACGTGGTACTGCATGGCTTGTTTCTTTCAGTATCTCATAACTCTGCCTTGACTGCTTCTGACAGCCCTTCCGCACCCTCACTGCACACTTCCAACCCAAACCTGCTTGTCTGAAACTGCTGGAGGCATCTGAGTCTGAAGCCCATTGCTCTTAATTCATTGGAAACTGTGGCACCAGCGTAGAGTAAAGAATGGGAACTGGGTATTGTGAAAGTTTTCAGGGCTGGCACTGTTCCACCTCAGAGTGGGCACTGGGGAATTTTGAAATTCTCCAACAATGGAAAATTCCTTCCTCTCTCTCAAAAAAAAAGTTAATTTGGGGTAAACTGAAGCATTTTTGCTCTACTTCCGACTTTCCTTGCTTGTGACTTTTCCATTTTGCATTAGACAATATAATGCAATAGCAAATTAAAACTAAGTGTCATTTTTCCCAAACCTGGACCGGAATTTTCCTGTCCTGAATCTCTTGGATCAAGATGATTTGACATTGCCAGAAAGCAATGGAAAATAGGTCCCAAACTGAAACCTGGTCAGTGCAACTTCCCAGATCATTTTGGTTTCAACTGAACTGTCCCATTCAACTCATTCTATCAGCATTTCTCTGACAAGCTGCTCTTAAAATGTTTTATTTCTGCTGAAATACCACATTAGCATCAAATATTTCTCTATTTAGCCAGTCTCCATATTCTGATCTCCTCTAGATCCCTCTATTGTTATATTTGATGTGTTATGGTTTGTGCTTACAGGGTTTTGAGAAACAGGCTTACATACTTATAAAAGAGAAGCTTGACAGAGCTTAGAGCCTATTTAAAGAAAGCAAAAGAGAATTGTCAACTCTATTTTGTAGCGAACCAAGTCAAGGAAGAAAATTGCTCAAGATCAGTGTGGCTGCCTCATCATTGCCATTGAATCCATCTCCAGAGGAAACTTGGTTGGAAATCTCTAGAAACAACACTGGACGGTTTCTTGTGTCCTGAATGGAAATTATAGGCAAGCCTAGCAAAGGGCCTTCCCCAAAATATCTGGGAGCCCAGTACTGAGAAAACAGTAGACCCAAGCCCCAGCTGCACCCAGTTCAACCTTTTCTTAGGATCTCTAAGGAGAGCCCAGGCCAAACCGAAGCCATGTTTTCCTGCCAGGGCCCAAAAACACCTCAACTTGAGCACAGTATGAATGGGGTGGACGCATTAGCAGCCCTAAAAAGACTTGCAGACTGGGAAAAGCCTTCTCATCCTGCTTCCTCAGGACGCCTGCTCAGAGACATTAACGAGATCACTCCTACTCCCTTTCTGGACAGTAGCACCCATTTTTTCAGAACACTTTTAATAGGGAAGGAAACAACATTCACAATCCAAATTACAAAAACAAAGCCCTAACGAAGGCCATAAAATATAGTAATTAACAGAGTAAATAGGCTGAACACACATTAGGTTGCGCATATTAGGTAATGACAAGTAGTTCACAATAACCACTTCTGAATGGACTTCACCCAATATGCATTTAATTTGGATTTAATAAAGCAACAGCATGTTCTTAAAGGCCAATTAGAAACATATTCACTGAGGTTTAGAAGCCATGTAATAGATGCCTGTAGGAACCAGATACGTGCTGATTACATAGCTATTAATCCTCAATAAAGGGTCTAATAATCATTTTGTGCTTCAGGAGCAGGCAGCTGCTTTATTAAATCTTAATGAAATGCTTACTTGGGAGCTTTCCTTCAAAGCCAGCCTGCGTTATGAAGATGGGCTTAGAAGTGGCAGTCTGCTGAGAGAAAAGACCCCCTGCTCATCACCACCTCTACCACCACTGAGACGTGTTTAAGGCAGATGCTGCACATGCTGCTGCCCCTGGAACAGCAAGATCAGCACACCAGGAAGGCACCAGTTAAATCCTGCTCCAGTGGGTGTGAAAGATTCCTAGGGAACACCCTGACACAAACAAATGAATTTCACCCTGTGCTGAACACTTGTTCATGCAGGTCATCTAACCAGCACAGCTCACACAAGTGTGCTCAGGGTAGGAGGGGAGCCATGTCTTTGCTGCGCAGGGAAGCCAAGCCCTGGGCTCAGCAGAACATGTGCCACATGCTGAGAGGACCCCGGCACCAGGCCCACATGGTCAGAAAGTCACACGTTCAAGAGATCCCATGCAATTCCACAAGCCTCAGGAACAGCACAGCCACTTTTCTATGAATCCATCTTGTGGCTGGATTCACTGGTTTCCAAACTGGAGCAGGGCTGAAGAGATCCCCCTCCCACTGAAACTTTCAGGTCACCCCTAAAACGAGCTGGTCTGACTCAGGCTCTCAGTCAGTCATGCAATGGCATGTTGTCATGTAACTGATAGGATGCAGTGTCTTTGAGCTCTTGAATGCCATGTCAGAGTTGGTCTAAAATAGGTCAAGCCATTAAAAAGTCCCTGAGGATACACCCAGACAGCACAGGCCCACGCCTTCCTGACTTAACTCCCTAGGAAAAGCAGAAAAATGGCAAGATGGGCTTAAAATTGTGAAACCGCAAAAATTTATAATAAAGACTGACCTGTTTCTTCACCTTCTAGTTTCTGAGACCTTTGAGTCATGTTTTGGAGGTTTCCATGGTGGCTGGAAACTTTCCTTTCCCTCTGAAGGCTGGGGCTCTAAGAAAGGCAGTCGATATTTTGTGAGAGTAGTCGTAGATGCAGACATACTTCAGCACTACAGTGTCCTGAAGATAAAGACATGCTCAGTCCTCACTGCAAAACAGGCGGAAGTGGAGATTCTCCATGACAAAAAGAACCAGTTTTCATGTAACAGTTCCTGCTCCTTCCTCCTCCTCCATCACAGAGACAGAGGATGAAGCGGGAGCAGCCTGGGAGGGACAAAGGTATGGTGGGCCAAGGTGAGGTCCAAGAAAAGGGGCACACACCTGAACCAGAGCCAGTGCAAAGGAGAAGGGAACATGGGCTGAAGCTGCACAGCAGCGCTCAGGGACTGGTCCAAGGCCCCACAGCCAAAAGCAGCAACATCAGGTAACACTAGGCTCTGCACTGTGCTACAAACTGGTTCATACTGGTGCCAGAAGGTGCAGGTTGCTGCAGTGCCCTGCCTTGGGCCAAACCTAGCTGCTACTTAACAGTCACCATTAACCCCTGCTGAATTTCAGTGGTATAGTGACTGGCAGCCTTCATGCCTGGACACATGATACTGTGGGTAACCATCATCCGCTTGCCTTGGCTGCACCCCACTGGAAGCTCAGGTGGCTCTGCCTTGGGAGTTTGGTGCCTGATGCTGGCCTTCACAGGGGGAGTAGCTAAAAAACAGAATGGACCATCAAGAACAGTGGTAGGAACAACTGGCACAAACAGCCATCTGGGCAAGAGGCAGATTAAGAGTAGTGTAGGTGAGCGATTGAGGGGCTGGGCCCATACCTCTAGCACTGAACTTTGATGATTTTCTGCACTCCTGCTCCTTTGGCAGCAGAAACAGGTGAAGCAGGAAAAACATCCTTGATTACTCATTTGCCATCCCAAATATTTTGTTCTTTTGAAAAATCTCTGTAGCGTTAGACTCTATTAGCCCAATTAAGTGGAGTGCAGCTCATTGGCTGAGCACCTCTCCTCTACGAGGCTGTCTGCCAGCAGGCTCCCACATCAGACGGGAAGCAGGAGGCCTGGCTTCGCCCACCAGCAAAGTGCCTCTCAAAGTCTTCCCTCCCAGCTGGGATATCTGCTGCTCCAAGGAGCAAGCTGCCCTCCCTCCATCCTCATCACCAGAGCCTGGTGAGGCTTCTGGAGCCAGGGAAACACCTGTGAGAAGCATCCGCTCACCTTGCTGCAGGGTTGTTGTACAGAGGAGGAGGGTGCAGAACCTCCAAGCTCCACAGTTCTACCTCTGCAGGTCTGTGATGGGTTTTCCCAGGGCTGCCTTCACCTGCCTTCACTTTTGGCCCATGCCAAAGGCAGAGTGTGGCCCAGGGCTTTCCCTCACCACATGAAGACCCTCCATCCCAACTTGCCATCCAACACCATCCACTCAAGGGACTTGCGCCTCGCTTCACCCTGACCCCACACTTTACCAGTGTGCACCTGTCCTGACCCTGCATGGACATCACTTGCAATGGCCACCTGCCACTTGGGCAGACGCCTCATGAGGACCAAACTTAGTCCAAACACCTTTCATTTTATCATCTGGGTCATGCACAAACACCTAGAAGGGTGTCAAAACCCCCGATATCTATGGTCCCCAAACTGGGGAAACCATTCCCTCCCAGGATGGGCCCAAGGCCACACCAGCAACATTAACTCGAGGTGCCCAGGCACTTTATTTGTATGGCATCAGCTGTAATCATGAACAGCACATCTCCAGCCTGTTCGCCACTGCCGTTTAGCTGCCATCTTGCAGGGAGCCTGCCTGAGGCCGACCAGCTTTCAGCACAGCCATGCTTGACATATAGCATTTCTTTCGTCCTGCCCTGCAGCCTAGGTGAAAGAAGAGCTGAAGGACACACAGTTTCTCCCATCAGAACTGTCAGAAAGAGGAGCTGCAATCTGCTGCTGTAAGCAGGGTGCCGAGGGGGTCAGGGGAGGAGGAGCATGGGGCCAGCCGCGAGGCCAGAGTGACTGCAGGGAGGGTGGCCAGGGAGAGGCAGCTCAGAGCTGGAGAGCAGCTGGTTCACATTAGGTGCTGTCAGGCCCTGCTTCTCCACAGATGGACAAAATCGCAACATCTCTAGTGTTATTAATTAATGTGTTTTCACAGAAAATGGAAACTTCTTTCCAACCTCAGGGACAAGTTAATCTGCGGCACAAATTGGCCCTAATAACAATCCTGAGCGGGGGTAGGAGTCTGCGGAGACAGACAGTCCACAGAGAAATTAAAGGGACAAGACATTTCATTTTATTGTTTCTCTCTGCTAAGAAAAGCCAGACCTGGCCAAGGTACAGACTACACACTCCCCAAACGTTTGTCTCTCTGCTTTCTGTCAAGGAGAACCAGACTGACATCTTCTTGCCTTCTCAGGGGCAGAAAGGCACAGTTTGTAGCACCTGATTAGATCCCATGCGTGAAGATGAAGGGCCCTGCTGGAACTGGGCCCGGAGAGGGCTGGGAGTTCTTTGCAACAAAACCCACACAGGGTTTCCCTGGGGTGGGTGAGGAACAAACCCTTCCTCAGAAAGCCCCAGACACTAAGAGAAGCACCTTGTCATTAGATCAGAGCTGGATGTTGGCAGGACCATTTGCTGGCGCCAGAGCAATGTGCTGAGCAGATGTTGCTTTGCTGGCCTGGCTGCACAAGGAGAACTGCTGTCCTCGCTGGCAGGGTGACAGGACCACTCTGACATGAGCCAGGGCTGCTGCGTCTCCACACGGCTCAGCTGGCCCCAGCACAGAGGGGTTGTCTGTCTGCTCGAATTAGGGCTTTACACACCACAGCCATGCTAGGGAGACCTTGCCACACTGCAAGGCTGAGGAGGCTCAAATGATGCTCAGATGCTGCTGAGGGCTTTGTGCCCTGGGTCTCATGCCAGCACCCCCTGCTGCAGGCCATGCTGGCATTGCTCAGTGCTGTCTTCTCCTCCCCAGCCTGTCTCTTCACCAATGATATACTGACTTAACTGGAGATAGCCACTTTTGGATATCTTCTCTGTGGGCAGGAGAAATGGGCCAGAGAACAATACTCAATATGATAGTCACAGACTCAAGTTACACCAATTAGGTGACTTCAGCAGGTCTCCTTTCATTCCCATGGGAGAGCCCCATTGTCTAAATGCAAGTGGTCAGCTTTCCTCTACTGCTCTGCTGACAAGCACAGGCTCAAAGCAGAAGGTAGAGGGTTACCCACCACAGGCACTGCCTCTCCCCACATTTGGGCACCAAATAGGGGTTGCACTCTTCTTGTTCAGCCAAGCCTGAATTTGCCCATAGCACTGGTGGTCAGCATTTTCTGGTGGAAAACACCAAAGGCCAAGCCTCAGGCTTGTTGAACCAAGTCAGAAGAGTTTGAGGTCACTTTGTCATTAAATCTCCCATGACACATCTCAGCATCACAGATCACTGTCATATATCACATGAGTCCCTCCATGAGATCCCAGGGCCTCATGGGGGATACAGCCCCTAATGAAGCTCAGTCCAGGAAGAAGAATAAGGGCTGAGACACCCCACCAGGTCCAGAGGGCACAGGCTGGACTGTGGAATCTGAAAATGAAGTTTGCTGAATTGAGTGGTTTTGTCCTTTTTTGTTACCACATACCACAAAAGATTTTAACAAGTTGCTTTTTCCACCCCATTGGGGACGAAAACAAATTCTGAAATATCAAAACATCCAGAAGAGTAAAACTCCCTATTTACAGACGTTGTCTCCCAACAGCTTGTCCAAGCAGTGCCTGCCAAAAGGCCCCCAGCCACCCAGGACAGCTGGCAGAGGAAGGCAGAACCTTCTCAGTGGGCTTCACTTTGCAGTGTCTTGAGTGCCAGCTGTTGCCCTTCTGCCTCTGAGTTCAACTCACAGCTTTCAGACTGGAAGACTACATGAACAGCATGGCCTCATCCCAGCACTCTGGCCCATGAGTCCTTCAGGGCATTCAAAATTACATAATGCACCAAAGATTTCCACTAGACACTGGCCTGACTCAAAAGCTTCAATCTCAAATGCTCTCACTCTGACCTTCTTGGTGGGCTGGCTCCAGATTTTGCAGCTATTGTCTGGAGGGAACTAACCCAACCTGGTTGCAAACGCCACCAAGCTCCTGGATATTCAAGAAGGTGGTGTCAGCACTGCAAATTTACACTGCCTCCGGTTCACAGAAGCTGAATCAAACCCAACACTGCCAGACACTGGAAGAATACTTCCCATAAGAAGCTTTATGCCATCTCATGCCAAGTAAGGCAGGGAAAGAGGGCCATCAGGAATGACATGGTTAGCAAGGTCAGATGAGAACAACAACCAAACAAGTCCAGGATATCTTAAAGTTCATTGAAGATCTAGCTTTGCCTCAAAAAGAATATGAAGAAAAATGGGCTATATTTAATGATGATTCTCAGGGGGAAGGATATATTCTCATGCTGAAGAGCCACCAAAAGAGCTACCTGGAAGTCAAGCCTGAGTTTCTGCCCCAGCAGAGGGCATCAGACAGCTGTCTTCAGGAAGATGCTCTTGCATGCATATCTGCATTACCCACTTTCCCTACCTTTGTCCCATGGAGTTACTGTCCAGACATGGAGCTACTGGAGTGAGTCCAGCAAAGGGCTACTAAGATGATCAGGGGACTGGAGCATCTCTCATATGAGGAAAGGCTGAGAGAGCTGGGCCCGTTTAGCCTGGAGAAGAGAAGACTGAGAGGGGATCTTATCAATGTGTATAAGTATCTGAAGGGAGGGTGTCAAGAGGATGGGGCCAGACTCTTTTCAGTGGTGCCCAATGACAGGACACGAGGCAACAGGCACAAAGTGAAACACAGGCAGTTCCATCTGAACATGAGGAAAAACTTCTTTACTGTGAAGGTGACTGAGCACTGGAACAGGTTGCCCAGAGAGGTGGTGGAGTTTCCTTCCTTGGAGCTATTCAAAAGCTGTCTGGACACAATCCTGGGCAACATGTTGTAGGTGACCCTGCCTGAGCAGGGGGGTTGGACTAGATGATCTCCAGAGGTCCCTACCAACCTCAGCTATTCTGTGATCCTCTAGTCAATTGGGCCTTATGTTCAAGAAGAAGGGTGACAAGAAAAGGCAAGCAAGAGGAATTGTCCAGGGAGCTCACAGGGAGATATTTAGAGGTGCCAAACAGGTTTGCATCTTGTCAGGGGCTATGTGTGCAGCATTAACTGACAGTGGATGTTTAAGAAAAAAATAAATGAACTCAAGAGAGACCCTTCCCATTAGTAGTCAGCTGCCTAGGACTTCATGAACCAAAAGTTCCTCCACATCATTAAGTTAAACAGCCACCAATATACCTATCTACCAAAAATCTCTCTGATACCTTTTTTAATCAAATATGGTCAACTGGTGGTGTAAAACAAGCCTTTTTTTTGGGGGGGGGGGGAGGGGGGTGCCTAGGTGCAGACAAAGACAGTAGCTAAGGTGTAGCAGAACATGACAGATCAGTCCCTGAACCTTAAGAACTGGCATCAGGGACAGGAAGAGTTTGTCACATAACAGTTAGATGCAAGGAATCCCAAGACCCTCTTAAAACTCCTCTTCTCTGCCTCTGGCCCTTGCAATAAACCAACTTCTGGTCTCCATTTCAGATGGCCAGCTGTTTCTTATTCCTAGACCCTGTTTCCCTTCTACTAATTAATCAGCTCCAAATGTCTCTCCACTCAGCCTGCCTGAACCTGAGGCCTGAAATATGATGTCAGCAGCAGACACATTCACCCAGACTCTTCATTCTGCAGGTGAAGAGCCAGGAAGTGCAAACAACAAGACAACCATGATCACATGTAGTCACACCCTTGGCTACCACTCTGCTCCATATAGCCAAACTTTGCATTGCTCCGGGTCCCAGCACGAGGCAGACAGCACTATCTCTTTGTCAGGGCACAGCAGATGGAGTACATTTGACATCACTGTTCACTCATGTTGTCCCAATTCCTGACTCTAGCCCCCATGCGGAAGGAGGCAAGCACTGGCCCCATCATGGTATGCGACTGTAACTCACCTCTGAACAGAGCTGGAGCTAAGTCTCAAGGCAAATAGGATTCACAGGATGAAAGAAAAATAAAGAACAGATGAAGCTCTCTGCAGATTGGGGCACACAGGTCAGCTTTGCTTACCCACAGTTGACACATCCTGAGCAGAGCTGCCTGAGCATGAAGTTCATGGGGAAACATGAACCAGCCCTTGCATCCAGGGCACCAGAGCCAGCAGCCCTCCCAGCCCCAACCAGAGGACCTGGGACCAGAGGCATTGTCGACACACCCAGGCTGTGCATGGCTTCAGCTTTAGTGTTCAGCCTCCCTTTCCCCTGGCAAGCCTGGAAGGAACCAAATTTTTCTTTTATTATCTTGGATCCAATCTTCACAGAGAAGGTGCTGCAGGGTCACCCATGCCAGGACATTCACAAAGTTTCCCAGCAGAAGAATGAAGCAAAACAAGGGTAAGCTCTTTGATCTTTATGTGCCTGATGCTATGAGCCAAGGAAGCATTGAGCATGAAGTTGCACTTCCCTTCCAGGTTTGTGATCATTCCTTCTGGCAATGGCTTTTCTCTCTTCTCAGACAGCAGCAAAGAACTTCTTCATCCTGCTAAAGCTCCATTTTAACAGGGCTGACCACAGAGAGGTGCTGGGGACCAGAGCTCTGATCCTGATTCTGGTGGTCGTCTTGGGCAAGGAGACATGTCTCAGTGCCTTGTTTTCGCATATATAGAACAGAAGAGATGTCTCTGGCTAAGCCTCTTCTGGATATATGGGTGAAAAGCACTATTTGTCAGATTGCCCTATGTATATAGGGCTGCTATTACAGAGAGCATAGCATACTTCACCAACATAAAAGCTCTGAGGATGGAGGACACCAGCTCAGCAAAAGTTTCTTGCTGATTAGCCCCTTCTGAACAAGAAGAATTACCTGGTAAATTCAAATTGAATTCTGAGTTTGAAAATTTCACAGTACTGAGGAGGATTTTGATGTTGGGCTTGTCCATCCCTGCTTCAAAACCTCATTTCTTCCAATGAAATCTCTGTAAAGGCCAATCTCTGTAAAGGAAAAGGTTTCAATAATGAGCCCAACCACCTGTTCAAGAGGTGGCGAGTGTCCTCAGTACAGAACTATGAAATGTAATGTGCTTTGGGCTTCTGCAAGTGAAAGGCCCATGGAAAGGCAGGACTGTCACCACTGCAGGAGTTCAGGCCCTTCTTCAAACTCTCAGATCTCCTGTTGCAGCTTTCTCAAGCCTGGTAATTGGGTGATGAACAGACCTGAGTGATATTTCCAGCACATCCTGCTTCCAGGCAGGCTTGGAATATGGGAAGAGTCTTCCTCTTCCAGAGGATTCCAGGAATCTGGAATAACAGAAGCAATAGCAAGCCAGGGCCAAAGTAAGATCCTGAGCAACAGAGGCAGGCCTGAGTTGCTTGGTTTGGCCAAGTCGTGGCAGTTGGGTCTTGGTTTTGTTAGGACAGTGGTGAAGCCACTTGGTTGCAGTCCCTTGAGGAAAATGTACCTATTTATTCGGCTCCCAGGGGTTAAGGGATGCAAATATAGTTTTCCTTGCACTGATGAAGGAAGAAGAAGCATATAGAGTATTCATTATTAGTGTGCCATGCCAGCTGCATTGCTCAACAGGATACTCGCTCCTTGGGTCGCACACACCCAGAACACAAATCTCCTCCGAAGGATTTACACTCCACAGTCTCAGAGCTAAAAGCACATAGCGAGCAGGAGAGTCCCACTCCAGTCCAGGCTGCACAAACACTCCATTTGCCTCTCCATGCCTCTGTAAAGTGTGAAAAGTCCTTTTCCTTCCCAGGACATGAAAGGATTGATTCAGAGATTGATTCAGAGTTGTACCTGAAGTATTCTGACATTGCTACTCCTCTGTGTCCTGGGGAAAGGATCAAAATGTGTGTGAAGCTGAGGCCCTTGGACTTGTTGCACTAGTAAAAGTTGCAGAAACAGCCTGAGGGTTGGAAGCACAGGGAAGGTATAAGCAGAGGCTGGCAGTGAAGCTCCTAGCATCTTTCCCCTTCCTGCGGTCCTCACTATACACACAGTTCAAGCGGATTTGGGAGCATGCCTGCTCTGAGGCAAATGGTGCCTGATGAATGAGGTGATAACGCTTCGGCAGATGGCTCCAAAGGCAGCAATGCACTTGGGGGGTGTAGACAAAACACAGAGGTGAAGTCCAGATGTTTAACTTCAGCATCTGGATGTGATTGCTAAACAGAGACACTCACATCTGACCATTCTGCCTGGAAATAAATGGTTTGTTTGACCTTCCCCATATCCCACCTTGAATTTTTCTGGGTCTCTCCTAAACATATGGCAGCTGCTCCCTCTTTGCTGGGACCAGCTGCACATTAGACAAGAGCCATGTGCTCTGCTGGGCATTGCCGTGGGCACTGCAGGCAACTTCACAGCAGCAGAGGGGCCAGGAGAGACAGACACCTCAACTCCAGAGCACCCTAATATTGCTACTTCTCTCCAAACCAGAGGTACAAATGCCCCAGCTCACTCCCAGGCCACATTGTCTCTGTTACAAGCCTCTCTCCTTCCAGAAACGAGCAGGGAGTTATTTGGCCGCAACCTCAGTTTTCAGCCAAGACAAGTTCCAAGGAGAGGAGCAGGGGTGACAGCCTGGGACACTGCATGTGGACTGTGCTGTCCTATATGTGGTCCCAGAGGACTCCCCAGGACAGGGGTGCAGCTTGGTGCAATGCACTTGTAAGCTCCTCAAGCAGAGGAGGAAAGCTCACCTGGAAGGTAGTCCAGAAGGAATCATGCACAATCAGGAGACATGGGCAGCATCTCTCTGCATTGCACCCATCCTGTAGCTATAATTTTAGGCACCCACACAGCATTGTTTCAAGCAGCCAAAGGGCATCAGTCCTGTATGCCCACCCTGCCCAAGAGCCTGGAGCACTGCCTCGACCTGCTAGGTATCTGTTCATACCACAGAAGTCTGTGGATAGGGAGAGGGTTTGGATTTTAACTGAGTAAACCCACATTCAGCCCATGCAAAACTCATCTCCAAGTAATAATCCCACCCCAGAGCGGCCCTGATGCAATGGCCCAAACTCCCCTCTTCAGCTCACCCACAGACACTAAAAGACCCAGATTTCTCCTCACTAGCACAGGTCAGGCCCAGTTTCACCACAGCTTCATTCTGTTGCCAGCAGGACAGACTGACAGCAGGTGAAACATGAGTGGGTTTATAAGCCAAGAAGGAACAAATCTGCTTGACATCTTGGGAGCACTAGAAGACCCTTGCTCAGAGAAATTGCTTCCCAGCATCTGTTTAAGCTAGAAAGTCTCTTTCAGAATATCTAATCTTGGATCAGAGACACCAAGCGCTGAAGAATCAACCACACTTCTAATAAGTGGAAATTGTAGGCGTTGGGTGGTGTTGAAGCTGACAATGAAGATAGTTATTAGTGATGACGGGCAGTACCAATTAGGGCTAATCTGCCTAATGGCCAAGTCTGAGGGTAATGTGTGTGACTGATGGTGACATGTGATGGCAGCTGGAAGAGGCCACAATGACCACAGAGATGTAAGACAATGCTGGTGGCACACTGAACAAACAAGTGGTGACACAGAAATCTGTTACTTGGATTATTTGTAATACCACAGACACATCTGGCACTCTAAACACATTTCAGTTCTTAACTTCTGAAGGATCAAAAAGAGGCAGTACTAGAGGCAGTGAATACAAGCTGATGGAGACATCTCTGGTGAGTTCTCACTGGCAGCGCTGGACAGAAAGGAGAGATGGCTTTGTTTGGTGTGCCAAATCCTCAGAGGCAGGACAAAGGCCACTAGCTCTGTCTGCTCCAGCATGGCTCCACCAGCACCCCTCCAACTCTGCAAGAGGAAGGGAGAGATCAGAAAATGCCTTGCAAGAGAATCAGTGAGCAGAGCGGTGGCAGAACCAATGGCATGGGCCATTTCCATCCTGGGAAGCCATCAGCCACCAGCCCCAGCACGCAAGTCTGCTTTCACCTTCCAGCCAAATGGCCAGAGCCTTCAAGGGACTTCTCGGCCTCATCACTAAGGGAGCCAAGTCATGGGTCCGGCATCAACTGAGGGAAGGTGCCTAAATGTCCCAGCTTGGCAAGCTGAGGACACCATGCTGAGCTCCCCCAGCTGCCAGCTTGCCTGGCACTGGCCACTCACCCTGGCTCAGTCACTGCATCAGTCGTTCACTTATATAAGATCATGGCTCCATGCCAGCGGCACGCCAGCCCCACGAGCTGCCTGCCGAGGCTGCTGTCCAAGAGCAACAAGCCAGGGCAGCCAGGACTCTAAGGCTGGCAGGCCCACAGGGCCAGCTTCAGAGCCATATGTGAAATGTGTCACCCAGTTCCTGCCACAAGCTTTGCTCTGCAGCCTTTGATAACCCAGCCCAGCCCTGTGGCAGGCTGCTGGAGGTCCCCTGCTGTACATCCATGTCTGTCTTTGAGCTTCAAACGGTGCAGAGGATGGGATAGGGATTCACTAGGCAGCAGAAACGTGGGCTTGTCCTAACACCTGGGAGGGCAGTTTGTAAAAGCCAAGCTGGATACTAGAAATAGGGGCGATACTTCACATGGGTGAAAATAAAGGGCAACAACATGTCAGCTTGCTGTGATAAGAACAGTCACACAAAGCAGGCACCATTCTCAGAGCAATATGTTAACTGTCATCCAGAGCCTGGGAAGTGTGACAAGTGCCAGCATCTCATGCCCATCAGATTTATTCTCTGCTTGAGGTTAAAGCAAGGCTATATGAGCAAACTGCCAAGGCCTGTGTGTGCACAGGGGCAAATGAAGCTGATTTAGATCAGCTGAAATCTGCCTGAGTGTGACCACAGAGTTACTAGTGCTAGTAGGGTATAATCAGGCTTTGGGGTTGCTGATGAAGACTGAAGTTCTGTAACCCAGGAACTTCTCTCCAAGCCTTCTAGCTGGGGTTAAAAGGGTTGGGTTTGTACATGATGCCAACAGGCCACCTCTGTGCTGATGTCTGCTGCTGAGAAGAGATGCTGTGGATGGATCCAGACCCAAACCCACCACTGCACATAGGCTGCACTGCCAAGTGTCCCAGGTAGGCTGCAAATGCAGTTTGGCTGTTCACATGACTCCCTGCAGGTCCTGAAAGCCAGTTGCTTCTCATGTGCCACCCGGCAGAGCAACCAAGAGAGCAGGCCTGCTGAAGGCTGTATGGATTAGAGCACTTGTAAGGGAGCTTCATCCCAGATTAGCTACCTTGCAGGCACAGCCAATCCAGGGCACTGAGCTGCTGTACATGCTGAGCTGGGGCATTCTGGGATCTCAGTCCGGGACTCTCCCAGAATTGGGGCCAGAATCCAGTTTCCCCATAAGAGAAGCTGGTAAGAGGCATGTGTCTGAGTCCCTGAATCCAAACGGGACTCTGCTACACTCGAACAAAGTCTACAGCAGAGCTATACTGCCCCCAAAAGCCCTCATGTAGAGACCACAGGTTCCTCCTGGCCTGTAGTTTGGGTAATCACTCTACACCTTGGTGAAAAATGACCAAGTTTTGCTGCCCATCAGGACACCTTGCTTCTGCTGGAGTAACCAGAACAGAAAGCCAGAGCCTTTTGTCTGGGCTGGTGTTGAGTAACAGACCTCCAGACCTTGCAGGGACACTTGCACATTGGGCCCTCTCCTCTGTTCAGGGCTCCTTCCAGCTCCTTGCCCAGCGGCCCAAGACAGGCCCCCCTCCAGCTCTTAGCCAAGGGAGCAGGATGGGAGCTTTGCTCATTTCAAGTCACTGCTTTCTAGCACTCAGCACCTTTACTCAGAAGGGCCTTCTCAGACAAGATGGTTAACAAGCATTGCCCAAATTCCTCTCTAATAGGGCTGCACTGGATGCACTGCAGCCAACTGGAGTGTGGGTGCATCCACCAGAGTCTATTGTCTTCTCCAAGATTAACTGAGGGACTTGGCTGAAGGAGTTGGGAATACCCTGATGCTCTGATCAGGATGTGGCTACAACCTAGGTCATAAGAGCTCGCATGCAGTGTGTGCTGGCAGATGCTGCTGGGGATTTGGAAAGGAGAATCCTTTCCCCTTGCAGAGACTCTGTAGCTGTGATCAGCACTGCAGGAATCATTTAGTGGGGTGGTCATCTTGATGGTTTGTGTCTGAGCTCCGCACCTGGAAGTGGATTCACAGCATCAGGGAGCTTGTAAATCCCAGAGCAAAACTTAAGCTTGTTCTCTAACTACCAGAACCCTGGTGGGAGCCAGGACTTTGCTAGTCAGATGGTCACTGCCTGCCTCCAGCCCAGGACCAGGACCACTGGCAGGCTGAGATCTGCCTGTCCCCCTTCTCCTTCACCCCATACATCACTGTCTCCAAAAAGGTATGGTGCCTCTTCCTCTACAGCTGAGGGAGCATTTAATTGTGCAGTGCTTGTTAATTAATCTGCATCCAGTTTGGCTCCTAATGTTTCAGTGAGCGCTTGCTCTGTATCCATGTAATAAAGTCAGCCCATCACCCATCCCACAACACAGCGGAGGGTAGCACTGGCCATCTCCCTGCTTAGGATATGCTGAAAGTGAGCATCGGACTGGGCCAGCAGCCATTCAAGGATGGTGACAGTGGTACAAGTCTGGAGTCAACCTCACAGCCTGCTGGGAAGACAGGCGGCATGGGTTAGAGTCCTCAGTGCTCTGTGGAAAAGCTGCTACACCCATCTCAGGTCATCTGGCCCAACCATGATCAGGCCAGGGGAAAGCTCTGTGCCACTAATTTTCCTCACTGGAGCAGTCCCCATAGTGGGCACCTTCTGTTGAAACCTCTACAATACATTAGCAGTCCCAAGCAGCCCCCAGAGCCATTTCTACTGCCAGGAATGAAAGTACATGCTGAAGCAGCAGCTCCCCGCTGTTTTCCGACAAATGTTTTCTCACAGAGAGAAAGATGTCCCAATGCAGTGACTGCTCCTCCAGGGTGGTGCAACGGGCATGGTGGGATACTCTCTGCTTTCAGCCCCCCATGCACACTGATCTTATCACCAGCCTCAAGACTCCATCACATTTTTGTCTTGGTTTTTAATTTGATCTGGTTTTGATTTTCAGGGATTAGGCTGTATCTAGCTCCACAGCCCTTGATTAGCACACGCGCACACATACAAACATGCACGCACGTGCACAATTGCCAGATTCAATCACATGTGTTTGTTCAAGACCTTTTGGAAATCTTTGGATTTGGACCAACTTTTTTTTTCTTGCATGCGTTTGTTGTAGTCCGATATTTATAGTTTACTTAAAATAAATGGCTCCTTATGTTTCCTGCTTCCTGTTCCTGAGGGGAGGGACTCATGGGGTTGCTGTCTGTCTGTGATGCTGTCTTCTTCTCTCTTTCTTGAACCTTTTGATATTTTTTCCCTGTTCCATAAACATTTTTGACTGTATTCTACATTTGCCAGACACTGCTGAGCCTCATACCAGTTTCTGCAGATGAAGTTTACCCTTTCAGTGGTTCTAAAGATCAAGATACTAGATCAGACTGAAGCAGATGATAACACAACATAATGTGCTTGAAGGGCAGCCATGCTGCAAAGCCTTTACGGTGAAAAACCTGGAGGAGGTGGGCAGCCAGGGTGATTTTTGGGCCACAAGAGCCCAGTGCTGATCTAGACCCTGACATGGACTTGCCGCGTGGCCGGGGGAACTGGGGGCCACCAGCTCGCTGCCAGAGCACCTAGCTTGCAGCACCGAGGCACAAGGACACAGCATTCGTACTCAGAGTTGTGGGCAGGAGAGGGGAGGGGTGGCCGGAGAGGGACATGCCTTTTGGGAGTGAGCATGGGGCCCACCGGTGGTGGAGAAGAAGGGAGGAGGAGAGAGGAGGGGATGATCCTGGCAAAGCACGGTCCCAGTTCCCCAGGCTGATCTCCCATCCCCACTGCTCACAAGATCCCTGCCAGCATGGTGAGGAAGCTGTGTGGGGAGAGACGGGGCAGCAAGCCAGCACAGTCAGGAAGCATCATTGGATGCATGTGAGGACAGAAACCTTGGGCCCATGCTCTCTGCTCCCTGCACAGGCTCTGACGATAGTGCTCCCACACATAGCACTCCTTCAAGATGAGACCCTCCTCCCCTAGCCCCTTTTGTCCTCCAAAATCCAAGTATCTTGGCACAATGCCGGGTGGCATGGCCTCCTGAAGGTCTCTGCTCCAACCCAGGTCAGCTTAGAGCAGGTTGCTCCAAGCCTGGTCCAGTCAAGGTCCGAATATCCCTAAGAATGGAGATTTCCATCCCCACCCCAGATCCCTATTCCAGTATTTGACCACTCTCATGATTTGTCCTTGTAGTTAATGGGAAATTCCCTTGTTCCAGCTTGTGCTGTTGCCTCTCATGCTCTAACTGTGCACCTTTGAAAAGTCTGGCTTCTCTCCATCCTTCCATTAGGTCTTGGAAGACAAAATGCCCAGCAAAGGGAGAATACGAGTCCTGAACAGCCAGGACACCTTCACAAGGAGGGAGAAAGTGCACCTTGATCTCCTCTGCCTCTTCCACCACAAGCAGCAGGAAGACAGAGCACCCAGCCACCAGTCAAGGGCATGAAACTGGGCTCCCATGGATGCCGGGAGCCGGTACATTCAGGGTTTTCTCCAATTATTCTTTCCCTCCTTCCTCTTCACCTTCACTGGCTCCATCCCTGGGCTCCCAAGGGCCTCAGGAGCCTTCATCCCTGTTGTGGCACTGTGCTTGTTTAGAATGTACGGATGGTGGATGAAGCCAAGCAGCCAGGGACCAGTGTGGGAGCAGAACCCAAGACAGCAGGCTCTGTGCAGGCTAGCGCTGCTTGGCTCAGCTATGCTCCCAGCTTTCCTGGGCAGATGGAAACTTTCTGGGGACTTTGGCTGCTTGGAAGGGCAGTCCTGGGGAGAGCTGGGTGCCCCTGCACTTCACCAAAGCTGAACAGAGGGGATGCTTCAAAGAGGCAGATGAACATGCTGCCCTTGCTCCCCCACCTCTTTGGCTTTCTCCCTGCACAAAGGGATATAGAAAGGGGATTAAGAGATGTCCTGAGTGAGGCAGGAGCATACCTCTGTTGCCTTGCAACTCTCAGGGAGAAAGTCAGGGTGTGAGCCTGCAGGGATGTTGTTAGAGCATCTCCACAGACAGGCAGGAGGACAGAGGAATTAAACCAATGTTTGTGTGGCCTTTTACTCCCAGCAGCCTCTTGGCAGCTTTCCCCATCACTTGGGCCGACAAGTCCCGTTTATTTTGGAAGAGCTGTTTGTTTTCTAACCCTCTGCTGCAAACGGAACATTTTAGTTGTGAGGAATCTGGCGTCCGTATGTGCTGACAAAGTGTCAGTTCTGTGTGATGAGCTCAGACACAGCCCTGGCATCCGAACAGTTTCAGGGAAGGACTTCAGAGCTGGGGCTGACTCAGGCACCAATCCAGAGCCTGCAGTGCCAAAGCCAGTGCAAGTCACTGCCACCAGCACCTGGAGCATTCTGCAGAGGTGCTTTCTATGGGGAGAGGCTTGTTGTAGTTTGACAGGAGAAGGAGACAATCCTGACAGTCTCACCAAGGGAATTTGCAATTGAGATGGGCCTGAGCATTTGTGCATGTGGCCCCTGGGGATGCTGAACTGCTGCAGTGCAAGGGGTTGCTCCATAGGCAGGTTTGTGCTAGGGAGAGGAGGACTGAATTTGGAGGCAATAGGCCACTCCCTGCCAGCATCCACCCTCCTCTTTGGTCATGGCTTGTGATCATCCCTTCTTGGGTCATCCCCTCAACCTCTGTTTGTCCCTGTCTCTCCCAGGTGTAGCCCACCTGCACATGCATGCAGGTTCACACAATGCCCATCCACATATACACACATGTGCAGCCTTGCACAATGCCCTCCTGCATATACTTGTGCAAGCTTCCACTGCTGACATACACTTGCAGGCTTACACATTGCACATCTGTACACATGCATGAAGGCTCAAACACTGTCCATCTGCATATACAGACATGCAGGTTTGCACACTGCCCATCTGCATATATGTGCAGGCTCACACACTGCCCATCCACACAAGCATGTGCAGGCTCACACACTGCCCCTCCACATACATACATGCAGGCACACACACTTATCTTCTGCACAAGCGCATGCACACTCACACACTATCCATCTGCACACACACACATGCAGACTCACACAACGCACAGCCATATACACATGTGCAGGCTTGCACATTGCCTACTTGCACATGTGCATGCAGGCTTGCACACTGCCTATCCACATACACACATTCAGGTTTGCACACTGCCCACATGCATGCAGGCTCACACAATGCACATCCAAACACCCTCATGCAGGCTCACACACTGATCATCTGCACACACATGTGCAGGCTCACACACTCCCTGTCCACACAGATGCACACAGACTCACACACTGCCTATCCACACATGCACACACAGGCTCACATTCTGTCCACCTGCACACACACTGGTCATCCATACACGTATGTGCAGGCTCACACATCGCTGCCTGGCTTGGGGAGACCCAGCAAAGCCCAGCCATGTGGGTAAGTCTCCTGCCTGGAGGTCACAGCAGCTTCCTCCAGGTCCCACCCTGGGGGACCCAGATGGTGACTCTAGCAGGGACCTTCCAAGCTGCCCAGAGGCCACCTCCTTCAACGGGCAGTCATGCCTATCTTCCTGGACCACGCAGCCAGCTGTCATCACCTAGGAACAGTTGCCTGGGGGCCTTTCTTTCCCCCCCTCAGAAGCTCCTTGGTGACAGAGAGGAGACAAGGAAAGTTGGAAGAGAGCCAGCCACGTGTCTGACCTGCTGTCAGCCTGTGGGATGCCTCAAGGACAAAGCAGGACAGAAGAACTGACTCCATGGTGGCTTTATAGACAAGGTGGTGCTCCAACAGGTGCCCCAGCCGTGGGCAGGACTACCCAGCCTGAGGGACTGAGCATGCATCCTCCAGGAAATGCTTTCGGCTTTATCTCTCACAGGCATGGAGGGGACACCTGCCCATGGCCCTCAACTTGGGCAGCAGCAGCCTGCTGTTTCCTCTGGTTCCCAGGCCATCCTGTCCTGCACAGGCCTGCTTGTTCCTGGAAATCCAATGAGGAAAAATTGTCCTCCAAGTTCTTCATCCAGGAGGAAAAAGTAAAAGCCTGGTTTTCTCCTCCAGGTATCCCTGCAGACATGCAACACAGGAGTCCTTCTGGAACTGCTCACCAGTTCACAGCAACAAATGAGCTCAGGGTATTTCTGCAGGATACTTTGACCTCAGTTGCTCTTTCTTTTTTTTTCTCTTTCTTTTTTCCCTCCCCTCCCCTCCCCTCCCCTTCCCTTCCATTTTCAGCTGCATGCAATCCATGCAAAAAGCATTTGACTTTCACACACACACTTATCATTTGTTGGCTGAGTTTGCAAGCAGGGCTGTGGCACATGAGTGGAGCACCACTGTGGGGCTGG
Organism: Apteryx mantelli; assembly: GCF_036417845.1. Classification (NCBI taxonomy): domain Eukaryota; kingdom Metazoa; phylum Chordata; class Aves; order Apterygiformes; family Apterygidae; genus Apteryx; species Apteryx mantelli. The sequence continues at coordinate 1,432,309 of NC_089993.1, read as the reverse complement.
GGTGGGGGGTTAGGGAAGAGGGAAACAGCAGAACAAGCCTCAGCTCCTGGTGGTTCACATCGCTGGATGCAGTGGGGTGGGGGGAACCTGTGGCTGGGAAACACCAGCAGACGTCCCCACTGTAATGACTCTCCGCAAAAGTGTTCCTGCAGATAGAATTACAATGGACTGAATTAAACCTCCTCATCAAAATGCTCTCTGCTGGGAGCAGGGCCACCAGCAGCTGCTGGCTTGGCAGCGCTGCCTAACCAGCACCCAGCAGGCAGTTCTTCCCACCCTGCCTCTGCTCGGGGACGGCTCCCCACCCTGGCATCATCCCAGCTTGCTGCTGGGGTGCAGTGTGAAAGGGAAAAAGCTTTCTGCCTCTGCACAGGGGACAGAGCATTTTCCTCTCCTTCCTCCTCTCCTCTCTGCTGCTCCACAGCTTCTCTGGACCACCCTGACCAAATGTGGCCACACGTGTGTGCTGTGTAACTGGGACTGCAGTGGCACAGTGGCATGAGAGCTTGCCTCAGTGGAGGGGGGACACCCACACCATTCACGTCGAGCACCTGAGCACATCACCCCCTTCCCTCCTCAGCACCACACTCCCATTCTGCACTGAGGGGATATTCCCATGTACCATTGCCATGATGTTGCTGCAAGAATTCCACCTGTGGGCAGTATGTGGTGTGATCCTGATGTTCCCAGGAGGCAGATGTGCCAATGACCTCCTGGGACAGGTAGTGAAGTGCACAGCCTCAGTGAACACAGGACTTGGTACGTGCTTTAGAAATGTCCAGGATGCCTGCATCCCCCCACCACTAGGCCAGGGAGCCAAATAGGCTGACAAGTGCCCAGAAATCCAGACAAATGCATGAAATTTTCAAATCTCTGTAGATAAAATGCCCTCAGAGAAAGAGAGGATTAACCTGGGCAATAGGTGGGCTTATCTCCAAAGAAGTTAAAAGCTAAATTGTGACTCCTGGTACAGAGTATTAGGAGGCATTAAGATCCTACTTGCCCAGCTTATCTAGAACCAACATAATAGGCCCTGATCCTAGAGCAGACAGGAGTCCCCAGAGATGGGGGGATGGACATAGGCCAGGTCTTCAAGAGCTTTCAGAAGGAGCAATTTCTGACAGCAAACCCCAATTAAGAGAGGAACACAGCACGGACTGAGCAATATTTGCTAGAGTGTTTCTGGATAAAGGTCCTGGGAATGTGCGAAGGAGGAGGGCAGCTTGGTACTTGTATTTGTGTGGGCGACAAATTGCTAGCACCACAGAAAACAGGCTTCAGTTGATACAAGTTCTTTCTCCCAGAAGCTCAAACAAGTATTTGGGTCACTCTGTCTCAGTCTTCATCAAGTACCCAGTCTTCACCCAGTCCCAGCCCTGCTCTCATTAATGTACTGCTCCTAACCACAGGGCCCTGGGGTAGGACAATGCTGTCATCCCCACAGAGAGAAATGGGGTCCAGAGAGCCCTAAATGCCCTCAGCCACCCAAGATGCCTGTGGCAGGCCAAGGACCACATCTCCCAGGTAAGAACACTAACCACTGGGCAATTCTTCCATGCCTTGAGACACCTCACACAGCTTCAGGGCACTGAGCAGTTTTGTTACCTCCAGGGAAACCAAGACCCAGCAAAAGGACAGGATCTGGGAGCCACACGGGAGGTAAATAGTGGAGCCATGAGAGCCGGCCTGCAAAGGAACATCAGTCAGAAAGAAAATATAAGGGTCCACTTCTGCAGCTGCCACTCTTCCTTTCTAGACCCTGGCATCACCAGCCAACCCCCCAGGCCTTCTGGCCCCCCCTGGAGCGTCCATGCAGTGGAAGGACCCTATGCGCTATTGCTTAAGCCAATCTAGCCTTTCCTGCAACATGCTGACAGCTCTCCAGCTGCCAGGAAAAGGGCTGACATCAACCAGAGCAACAGCACAGCTGGTCAGTGTAACGTCAAACTCCTAAAGGCCAAGCAGAAAGGCTGTCCCAGGGCAGCCACCTGGGGGCTGCCAGTTGAGAGCAGCCAAAATTGCCCTCATGGCCTCTGGGCAGCCCCAGGAAACACCATGCTTTGCCTCAGCAGCAGAGTCCTTGGGAGGATGAGGAACAGGGAGGAGACCCCTCTGTCACCAGCATCGCAGCACAGGCCAAGCCACGCCACAGGTTTTGAGATCCTCAGGCGGAGAGCCCTAGAGACAGGGTACAATGCTGCCAGTTCTTCCCTCCCTGGGATCCAAGCTCTCTCTTAATCTGACAAGCCCCAGTTCTTTTCCTCACTTCCTCCAGCACAAGGAGTACTCAGAAATGGTCAGGGGCATCTAGTTTGGAGGGAAACTATAGCCAGAAGCCTCAGGCAGGCCAAGAGGATACTGAAGCATTTCAGACCATAGGGGCAGATCAGCAGGACCTGGCAGGCGATGAGACAAGAGGACAATACAATGCCTTGTTTGTGCTCCCAGCTCCCATCCCCTTCTGCCCTGACCCATGCCATAGTAAGGCTGGTATTCAGGAATTAACTGATGTAATTAAAATGTGGCATGACTTTGCCATGGCCTCTGAACACAGTGGCAGTGGGCCAGGGTCTAAGGGTGGAGGAGGAACCCCTCGTGTGCTATTTCCATATAAAAAAAGGCAGGTCTTGGGCAGATCCAAGGTATTAAATTTTTATGAAGAGGCTGTCAAGGAAGTGTAACTGTGCTGGTATTACTGAGATCAGCAGCTGCAGGGCAATAATTTATTACAGGCAAGATGCTGTATCCCTGTCCTACCACAACAGCACTGCTGGCAGGTGGGAAGGACAGAGCATGCCTGGACCAAACACATACATTGAAAGAAGTGTCAGAAGACAGCAGCAACCCAGTCTGGGTCTCAGCTTTTGGGGGTGGTTGCTGCCTCTGCTTTGGGTTTGTACTGCATCTGCCTGAGCGCAGACAGGACAAGACTTGGGGCTGGTGGCAGCTGCCAGGTCAGGGTCCCCCTCACATTACCCCGGAATGTGCAGTACATGGGCAGGTCTACGGGCATGGGAGGATATCCCCTGACCTTCCTCCCCACTTCACCTGCCCCAGCTCTTAGGTGCAGCATGATTCAAGTAATGACAGAAATAACAATATCCTGACACAGAGAGCAAACAGAGAGCAAACAGAGCCTTGATTTCTGACCCTTGCCGGGTGGGAATAATTTTCCCCCTGGAGTTTCTGTGTAAGAGGGGTTCCTGAGACCTCAGCTAACTGTGACATGCCAGCTGGATCCCTCCCAGTTCACTCCCCAGCTTGGCAGAGTTGTGAGCAAACCGCCTGGTGCTTTCAGCAGTTGGGGGAGAATGGAGCGCAGCAGCCGGGGATGAGAGGGAGCCCACGCTGGGCTTTGCAGCAAGCTGGTGACAGGGGACGCCTTGTTGTTAATGAGGTGCAGAACAGGATGCAGACATCCACCCCCTCTTCTCCCCAAGAGACCTGGCTCTGGAGCCGCCCAAGCCGCTTTCTCTGGGTATATTAGTAGCAGCAGGCTAGCCCACGGCGCTCCTCCGCAATTCCTGTGCCGTTTCCAGAGGCCCGTCCCAGCAACAAAGCATCTGCCAGTAGTGAGGCTTTGAACAGGGTTTCTAGGGGCTTCAGAAGCTTCTTTCCCCAGTATAATTAGTTCAAAAGCCCTGGCTGGCCCAGCAGGACTGTTTCAGGTCTTCCTCTGTCAGAGGAGGTCTTTGATAAGAAGAGAGAGCAGCACCCAGGGGCCAGCAGGAGATGAGGGGTGTCCTCCCAGATGGGGTGACATAAACAGAAATGGGCACTCATTGCATTGGAACCATCAAGCCTTATCCCACCTGGCTGCCTTTGAGCACAGAGCAGTTCAGTGCCTGCCAGAGAGGAAAGCAGCGTGGAAGAGGAGGTGTTGGGCAAAGGAGACCCTAGTTTGGAGAGGGCCTGACACGTTGTGAAGGATGTGCCAGCCAGAGGGGAGCTTGTTCTCCAGCTCACATTGGCATCTGCCTAGAAGGGATGGGTGGCAGGAGGGACTCTCTTGAGTCCTGGCCACAGCATACATCACTTTGGTGACTGGCCCTTCTTCGGCCCCCAGAAAGCCCCAGGGCAAATCTGGTCCTTAGCAGCCAATCTGCTGCTGTCTCCCATCCCCTGCTCATGCCAGCAGTGCTGGCAGTGCCGGAGGCCCAGCTGGCTCAGAAGGGACCCACTCCAGCCATGGAGAATGCTGACCCCAGCGCCAGTTCTAAGTCCCAAACAGAGTGCTTAACTTCTCAGCCCTACAACCCCTTGCCACACTGGCCCAGTCTCAAGGTCTCTCATGGCTGCACAAATCCCAGCAGCTGAAGCTGAGAGGAAATGGCAGACAAATACCAGTTTTCCTGTCTCCTGTAACCTGGGTCTGGTTACAATAGGACAGAGGAGCCCTATCTCTGTACCTACAGCACTCTGACAGCATCAGACTCGGACCTCCATCCTCCCTCTCCTCATGCTGCAGGGTCTCCTCCATCAACCCTCCTTAGCACTGCCTAGCCTCAACAGCTTGCCCTCCCAGTCAAGAGGGAAGACAAATCTGTGCTGTGGAGGGAGCATGAGATGAAACAGCCCTGATGTAAGCATCTGATTGGGATGAACAGGTCTCCATCCCAGCACTGCCACACAGCCTGTGCCCTCAGGCAACTCAATACACTTGAGTTTCCTCTGGAAAAGGGAGAGGACAACACATCCTCTCCTCCAAGAAGGACCACAGGACAAAGTGCTCACTGCCTCCTCAGCAGAAAGACGCCATTAGAAGAGTTCTCACTATCCCCACTCCAGAGCTGCTTTACCAGCCAGGTAATATATCTACCATGAGCACATGGATGCTTCAAGAGGGATCTCAGACCACACAGGGCATCCAAACAGCTGGAGCCATTTGGCCCACAGGGCTGCAGATGAGCCAGGAGAACGGCGTATCTGGGGACCCCCTCCTGCCCCCTTGTCCTGAGCAGCAGGAGCTGCCAGGCCAGATTCCCATCACCACTCCCTCAGTATGGCTCAGGGAGGGAGAGCAGATGTGAGATCAACCTCTGGACTAGTTGCTGGAAACCCAAACAGAGCAAGCTGATCACATTGCGGAGACAGCTCTCCCCATCCCTCCTTCCAAACCCAGGGGATGCTTCTCCTCCAAGCCACCGCCAAAGCCATGCACCAGCTCCTCTGCCTGCAGAAACCACAGCTCCCATGTCTTGTGTGCTCCATCCCCTTGCAGTTGCTCACCAGACGCTGCGGCTTGGCCCATGCCCCACGGACTCTGCCGCGAGCACGCCTGTGGCCCAGAGTAAACAAACAGCCTTTCCATCAGGGCTGTTGCCTCTTGCCACCGCAGCCGCCTCGGCTGGCCCCAGCCACTCCTGCAGCAAGGCTGAGATGTTTAGCAAGGTCCACCCCTGTGGTTGCTGTGGCTCAGCTGCCGAAGTTGCCTGCCATCACGGCTGGCGGAGCACAGCCTTGAAACAACAAACAAACAAGAAACATGCACAACTTGGCTAGGCCTGAACATTGGAAACAGAGATAAGCTGCTCCGAAAGCCTAATCCCAGGGAAGCGGTGGAGTGGGGAGGAGAAGGCTGCTGTGCACTGGCTGGGGAGTGGATGGCCCAGGAAATGCCAGGTCCTGCCTTTCAGCCCTCAGCTCCACTGAGAGGGAGAATCAGGGAGGCCCTGAGGAGACCCCAGCTGCCAGGGTGAGGCTCAGGAAGGAGGGCCACACCTCTGGGAGGTTTCCCTAGGTAACAGTGGCTCCAGGGGACCGTGGCAGGATGCCTGCCACCAGTCCCTGAGATTCCTGCCAAGGGGGTCCTCGCACTTCTGGCATGGGGCTTTGCCATGATGTCAGATCCCACCTCAGCAGCTTCATTTTCACCAAGGGTGAAGTTTGACCCTGAAGTTTACATGACTTGAAGTCACCTGGATTTAGGTACTGTATTTTACCCCTCAGCAGGGTGGGCTGAGGCCACCACCTCTGGCTCGAGGCTACTGGGTCTCATTGCCTGCACCTTGGCTGTGCTGCCCCAGTGCCCCCCAAAGCCACCTCTGTGGGTGGTACAGCTGCCAGCACCAGCCTGCAAACAGGAGCACTCATCGGCTGGACACACTGCATCCTGCCAGCTCTGCAGTGCAGCACCGGCTCGGGCTGTGAGAGGGAGACAAGGCTGGGCTGGAGAGAGCAGCACCATCTCCTAACACTGCAGCAAACTTTGCCAGAGGCCATGAGACCAAGCACAAACAGTGACAATGTCTAAATGAAGGGCAGTAAATCATTAAGCTGTTGTGGCTGCATTGTGCTAGATCCTGTGCTGGAAGCCCCCAGGCATCTTAGACTCACCTAAAATTGCAAAAAGGTCAGAGTAAGGATCTCCACACACCTTGCTCACGGCCCTCTTCACGGCTCAAACACCTACACCTTGGCAGGAGCAGCAGCCTTATTATTTAGGATTATTATTATATTTTTCTAAACCACCATTCTTGTCAGTGCAGTTTGGAGCAGAGCTTCTTTTCTGTGAAACTGGTATAGGGTTATTTCTGCAACCCTGATTCTCTGGAAATTGCTGAAGCAGGCGAGAGAATAGTTCATGGTCCTCTTGAAAGCATCCGACCTCCCTGGAGGAGCTGGCTGAGTTAGTGGTTTGAGCACGAGAAGACTTGTGTTTTATTCCCCGCTCTGCCACTGACTCACTGGGTGGCTTTGAGTGAATCACTTCCCTCCATTTGTGTTTTTAACTAGGAAGTGCCAGCAGGGACAGTTACTGTTCCCCAGGCACTAGGCAGATGCATTCAGCTGTGTGCAGAGCCCTCTGCACTCCACAGGCTGCGAGGTCGTAACACCTTGGAGAAAGGCATTTTTCAGCTTCATCAGGACCAATCTCCGCCCTGAAGGCCAGGTCATCTGTATGCTAGCTTGTATGAAGTACAGCCTACTGTAGGCAAAGTGAGAACAACAGTGCAGGTACCATCAGGTTGGTTTCTTTTCTCTCTCCCAAGTGTGCCATGCTGAGCACCACTCCCAGCTGCCCTCTCCAAGGCCTTGGATCCTGTCTTTGCTTCAGGCAGCCTCACATGCTCCATCAGTCCAAGGCAGATCTGGTTCCCACATCCCTTTCCCCAGCACCGTCTGCCTGGTTTGAAGGATCTGGTTTGAACAGAGCAGTGGTGTCCCCAGGGTTTCAGACACTTTGGGAAAAAGAGTCTTGGTGCTAGAAAGAAAATGTTAAATGTTCTGGACCATAACAATGAGTAAGTGCTGTCAATGCTGTGCAAGCTCTGCATCCTGTAGGCTTGCATTAGTACAGATACACACTGGTCAAGGGGGTCTGCACCCACAGGCATGTGGGATGTTGGTACTGCTCCTGTGCCCATCATGGCACTGTGCTGGGCAATTGTAACATCCAGCATTCGGGGTGGTGATCACCAGGTTCCCAGAACAGCTTCTCGAAGGGTGGCTTCTGGGATGTTATGAGGGGATGAAGTGAAGGTAAGAAATGTAGAGATTGTTGGAGCTGTTGTAAATGGGTGTCCCAGGCCAGATGTGCAGGGTAGGTCATGGGAGGTGGAACAGGAAGAATTAAGGTTATTTAGAGGAACTGAAGATCAAGAGCACAAAGGTCAGCCTGTGAACAAGAATCGCCCCGATCATATTGGCTAACAGTTTCCATCCAGGTGGCACTACCCAGGAACATAATGTTCTCCACATTTTACTGAAAGGAAAATTATGGCAGAGAGAGGTGAAGGACCATGACTGAGCAACCTAGGGAGGGCAGCAACGGTGCGAGCTCAGAGAGTCAGCATAGAGCACTGTGCCCTGCCCGCACCTCCATCACACACAGCTTCCCAGCGAGATTGTGTGCCAGGCACCAAGCAAGAAAATCAGTGCTGTTTCCTTCTAGAGGGGATGTGGGTGTTTTGAGCATGGGGCTAAGCAACAGACCATGTGTGTGGCCCCTCCACAGCTCAGGACAAACAGCCACAGAGAGAGAAGAAAGAGGAAAAATACACGCATCAGCATACAGGCATCTATCACGGGCTTCATGAGTAATGTGGCTACCAAGGTCACAGGAGAGAAACAGAGAGGTGCAGGAGCACAAGAGGGATCTGACAAAGGGGAACATGTGGAAGTCTCTTGTGACCAGCCTTGTCTCCAGGGCTGGGGAGGCTTGAGATTAATTCTGCTTTCTGCCATGGATGGTGGTGTGGCCTTGGACACATCAGTCCCAGCCCCAGTGCCCATAGGGGCATTCCTCAGGATGCCCCCAGCGATGCTCCAGCAGACCACAGCAACCGAGGGGACAAGGTCTCTGCCGGTGAATCAGCAGGCACCTTCTGACACTGCTGGGTCACAGCAGAGCTGAGAGAAGGCACACAGGGAGACAGGAAGAGCCTCACAGAACCGTGCCAGCCAGGCCTGTCAGGCTCCACAGACCTCCCCTGCTACCTCCACCAGATCTGCTCAGAAAGCCCCTGACAGTTTGTTCCATTTTCCAGCTTGCTCCAGGCAAGGCAGGGCTGCATGTGCTTTGGGCAAGCAGCGCTGCCCAGCTACCTGCAGCCAGCTCTGGGCAGGGAGAGAGCACCCTCTGCCGCTGCTCTGGCAGGCGCTGCTGCAAAGCCAGCACCCAGATCCCAGCCTGGAAAATTAGAGAAATTCCAAGGCCTTGGTTTGTCACCAGTTTAATAGGCACAGCGAAAGGAAGTTTATAAATCCGGTTCACTACTCTAGATGGATTTGTGTTTGGCATCTCTTTCAAGAAGGGCAACAAAAACAGACTTTGATATCGTATGCTATCATTTTACTAATAAAAACAGACCACAGTTGCCAAATATATCTGAGCATCTTAAAGTGCTCTTTGAATTAAGGAGAAATTGCCAAATTTAAAGTACATGTTTTTAGTTCAGAAACTAAACTGCATAATTAGACACAAGGATACCAGTAGAAATGAAGGATGCAGACATAAGTACACCCCTGCATGTTCCTATACACAGCTCTGGGTGTTCACAGCTGCTTGTATATATACGTGTCTGGCTTCTACTTCACTTCTTCAGAGGTAGCATCCCTGGGACGCCTGTCACACCAGGCTCAGCTGCAGAGATGAACCTCCTGGAGCCTACTCCTTTGCACACACCTGCCTGGGAGAGCCGGATTCTCACAACAACTAGGAAAGTAGTGTTGCAGGAATTAGCAGGCAACCCGGCAGACTCCCAGCCAGCCATTACGGGCTGCAGCTGGCTGTGCACGGAGCAGAACTCCTTGCAAGGAGCCAGCTCCTCGCTACTGCTCTCCCATGGTTGTGCTGCCTTCCAAGCTGCTCCCACCTGCAATAGAAGCTGGTGGGTGAAATCACCTTGGGGACTGACTGGCAGCTGAGCTGAGCTCACATCATGGAGCTGAGAGCTCTCAGGTTTGAATCGGAGGGGATCTGTGCTTGGATGGGAGCCAGCAACTTTCCAGCCCTGCAGCATTGCCTTTGGAGGTGCTCCCAGCAAGGAGACTGCAGTCAGCCCTAAGCCCTGCAGAACTTAGCAGGGCTGTGGCAAGATGCATGTAAATGAGAACAGCCCTCAGGCTGGTCTAGCCTTCACCAGCAGCCTGGTCCAGCATCCCCAGGGGACATTTGTTCAGGGTATGGAAGCCCTACTTTTGGAGGGGTATGGGAAACCAGCAGCTGGCCTGGTTACAAAGCCTGTCCCTGAAGATCTCTGCCTCTGGGTCACTGGCCAATGCCAGGTAACAGTAAAAGGAGTTATTGAAAAAGCAGCTGGTGAAAGGGTAAGTCTAACTGTTCTTGTCCCTGTCTGCATATCTTAATGTTGTATTGACACACTCCCCAAGGCTTGGAAAGGCTTCCGCTTCCCAAAAGTCAGCAGCTCAGACAGTCACTTCAAGGACTCCCAGCCTCCACTTAGCGTTCAGGAGGATGCACAGGATACAGCTGCCACCCTTGCTGACCATGTCCCCTGGGGAGATAGGACTTACGTTCCAGCTCCCCTCTGGAGATCCCAGCTGACTCCTAACAATCCTAGGGCTCCTAACCTAAAATCCTCACATCAGGGCTGAAAACTGGGAGAGATGAATCACCCCCTTCCTCCCCACAGGGCAAAACTGGTCAGGAATTTTCTGTCAATGCCATTTTCCTAAAGAAAAATCCATTTGTGCCCAGCTGCAATTTTCAGCTCTGTGACCTTTAAGACTGACTTTCTGCTGGGAAAGCAGGAAATAAACAGATTTGTTTGGTTCAGTTTGATCCGACTTGAAATATTTTTGGTTGTGGTCCTGATCCAAAGTGTTTCATCTCAGATCAGTTCCACATTAATCTGTAATTCCCTGGCAGGCTGCATTGCCAGCAGGGTTGTAGCTGAGATGCTGCTCTCTCCTGGGGCCCTGCTCCTAAGGCAGAGTGGATCTCCGTGGCCGCCCTGACTAACCCTGGCAAGGTATATTGTGACAATTGTGTGTAGCTCCGCAAAAGCATTTTTCAGAAGTTGTAGGCCCCTGACTGTGAATCCAGGTTTATGCCAGGTGCCTTCACTGGTGTCCCTTGAACAGCTCAGTGCACACATCTTTGCACGGGGTGAGGATTTGGCCTATAAAGCACACAGATTAGCCAGGCCTTAGCGGCTCAGCGGGAGGCTCCTCTAGAGGCTCAGTGTCTTCCCTGCAAGCTGCAGCAAGAGCAGGACACAAAGTTGACCTGTATTTGCTTTACTCTGCCCTAGGACCATCCCATTTCTTTCCAGCATTTGTAGTCATCACTGGTGATCCTTGTCTTCTCACCACTGTGCCCCTGTCAGGCTCATAACGCTGTGTGAGAGAATGGTGGGACCCCAAGCGCTGCGTGGAGAGACAAAAAAACCTTTGCTGATTCTTGTTGCTGAGCTGGTCTCATTAATATAAGTCAGTTAATGTACCAGGGCATGGATATGTGGAGGAGGAGGCCGGAGCTGGCTGTAGCAAACCCAGGGCATTGTGTCGGGGGTGGCAGTGAACAGGAGGCTGCAGACAACCAGTGGCTCTGTGTGCTTGTGCCATGCTGGTTCCCCCGGGCAAGCCTGGCTCCAGGCAGATGTATTCCCAGTGCAAGAGGTGTCGATGGAGCTGTGGGCCTGTGGGGGAGCACGCTTACAGACGGTTATGTCTGAGACAGAGCAGGACTGCTGTGACTGCGGGAACAGCCACGGGCAGGCAAATAGCTCTGCCAGGAAGGCAGAGGCAGGCCCTGACATAGCATGAACTCAGGGCACCACATGGGTTTGCACCACATCCCCGTTTAGTCTGGCAGGAGCCGAGATACCGACAGAGATATACTGAGAGGTCAGGGGAATGCCGCCCACACCGTTAGTATGGTGGGACGCAGTTCACATTTTTAATCATCGACATGCTACTCCCAACAGAGAGTGCTGCCACCATCTGTGGCTCAGCAGCTCCCAGCCCAGGGGGGCTAGAAGGAAAACAAACACAAAGTGGACTGTGCAAATAGTCTCTGCTACATGGCAGTAGTGCTGGCAGGAGATGGGTTGTGCCCAAGTGTCTGAATTCAGCAAGACCAGACAGTGCAGAAGGAAGGATGCTCTCCACAGAGAGGCAGTTAGGTAAGACCCTGTTCTCAGAGAAAAGTTCACTTCTGATCCCTGCACTTAAAGATCAGCTTGTGCAAGGCCAGGCCAATGGGATCACAAATGCACTTCAGCCTCACAGTGAACACAGGCCCCAGGTGTCTTTGGTAAATCCTATTATGTGCTGATCAGCTGTGTTAGGTACCTAAATCTCCATGTAACCCAGTGCTGCATAATCATTGTGCCAGCTGGGCTCTTCCCTTCTGAGGACATTGCTCCCCTTCACACCAGGCAGCCCAAGAAAAGAATTAGCTCGAATTGCAGCTCTAAGTGGAGTTCTCAGCTTTCATCAGCCCCAGACCAGCCCTGGCTCCTTGTGCATTGATCTATATTTCCACACAGCCTGCAAGTCCGACCCCACATGCTTTTGAAATGAATGGTATCCCATTGCTGGCAATGCTCTGACAGGCCATGCCAGCACTATATGACTTGTCTGCCACCCTGCTGGCCCAGTTTCTGATCAGCTCCCAAGGGACTCATAAACACTTCAACACAGGCTAGCACAGGGGAATCACAGCTAATCCAACAAAGTGGTCTTCCAGATAACTGCAAAGCTGTGTGGGGACATTTCTGTGACTTCTGGCTCTCACTGGCCCAGCCACACACCATTTACTGACATGTTTAATCACTACACCATTCAGCAACAGTGGCAAGCAAAGGGGTCACCCCACTGACAGCCACACATGCTCCTAGCATCAGGACCACCAGACCTGTGACTCCCTCTGGGGCATACAGTAGCCAGGGCTCCTCTTTCAGTAAGCCACTAAACTCACCCCAAAGGACTTTGGGATAATGCATTACATCCTCCTGCACTGGGTCATGTCCCAGTGATCATTTCACACCAGCAGGGTCTTTCTAGTTGTCCATCAGCAGGGCCTGGGCTGCTCCCCTCCAGACCTAGAAAATTTTTACTACTTGAATTAAAGGACCAGACCAGCAAGCATGGAAACAGTAGCAGACTTAAACGTTTACGGACATGTCTCTCTGCTGCATGCAGACAGACCCAGGCTCTCTAGGCATGCTTTGAGCTGACTAGATGGGAATATCCTCCAGCCTAGAAGACCTACAGCTATTTTAATGTGGCGTTTTGCCTGAGCTAATACATCCAGCAGTTCAGCAATGACCCACAAACTCAGCTGGGCTGTAGCTACACTTCAACTGACTCACATCTGAGCAGGCATTTGAACTGTGCTGTCCCTCTCTTCTTGCCCAGGGTCTCCTCTGGCTCAAGCAGAAAGGATTTGCAGAAGATAAGGACGTAGTCCTTGTCTTTGGTAGGATACACGTTGGCATATGTATATGCACAGAAAGCCAATCTGCAGTGGGCAGCTCCAAGGGTGTCTCTGCCCTATATGCAAGCAGTTTGCTGTGTCTCTGTCCTGGAATTGTGAGGGAGTATCTGAGCATCACTCTACTCACACCTCCTTGCTACTTGCCACAGAATTTTGTCCAGACACCAAGACTTTCCAGCCAGCCTCAGTGGCTTTATTTAGAGGGTAGGAAGGGACACTGTGAACCTCTGCCCCATTAGTTACAGTCTTTTCCCTCTGTCTCTTGCACAGCAACTGCAGGTGATCTAGGAACCAGCTAAATGCTGCAACCGTGAGCAAACTGAGTCTTACACAGTCTTAAACTGAGTACAAGTCAAGAAGATGACCTTGGGTGGAGCCATAGAGGAGCAAAGGTCTTGATGAGTACCATGAACCTCTTTGGTCCTGCACAGCCTGGAGCCTCCATCTGGGGTAGTGCTTTCAGAGTGCTTTCAAGTAGTGCTGTGTTTCCTCCAACAATACCTGTGACTTACCTCAGCATCTCCATTTCCCACCATCTGGCAAAATGGTTTTATAACCAGACAGTTCTTGGCCATGGGAGGCAGGTGTACATATAGTTCCCAAGAAAGACTTTCATGTTGATGATGCAGAAAAGTCTGATGGAGTCTGGGCATTGGGCTGCCTGGCTGAGATAACGCGCACATGCTACCACCTCAAGCATGCCAAGGCTCCCAGGAACAGCATTATAAAGGCAAACGTGGATGCTTGAGATTTCGCTCCATGGCCCCTGCGCACGTATTTGCTGCCCTGGTTGTTTCTGAACCACGCCTGCTTTCTGGGACCAGCTCCTCCACTGGAGCACAAGACACACTGGTACAAAACTCATTTTACTTATCCTCTTTGACTTGCAGCATTTAAAATTGCCAGCCAAACCTGTCAAGCATCACATTACAGCTACAGAAACCACCTGCCACCCCACCCCCTCTATACGTCCTTCTCTCTGGAGGTGCTATTCTTCCTTAGGAGGAGATAGACCAACATGGAAAAGCACATGGCTCTAGTGCAAGGCTGTTCTGATGTGTTCACAAGCAACTGCATTACTGCTGCTTAGCAGGTTCCTGCGGGCTGCACCTTATGGGTACTGGTAGCAGTGGCAAATGCAAGGAGAGCTGCAGCTCTGAGCTGACTCCAGAAATAGCTGCATGACTGCAGTGCATGGAGCCTTTGTGCACGGTACTTGTTCCAGGAACCATACAGGGAACCAGACAGCTTACAGCCAGAGACCAAAATCAAGATTCTCTTACCCCATATCTCAGTTTCATTCTCTGTGCATGCCTTAGGAGAGTTCTCTGAGATGCAGGTGCAGGGGGATCTGCATTCTCAGGCCAGCAGATGTAAATCAGCATCTGTTGGCTTTTTCCAGTGGCTTACATCAATAAAAGATCCCATATAAGAACAAGGATGCATTGTTCTCATTACCTCTGCAATGTTTTTGGTCGCAAGCTGTCCCATAGGGAATGGTGGAGTTGGCCGTTTTAGCCTGGTTTCCAATGGAAATGAGACATAAGCAATGACACTGTTTGTGTTTGTTTGTCCATCCTCCCCCTCCCATCCTCCAACAGCCTGTGAACCCACCAGCCAGTTTCACCCAAATCCAACAGAGGGGTCAAAGATGTAAAGGTCTGACCAGATTTGTGAAATAGGGTCCCTCTCTCCTACCAACTGCATGGGATGACCCCACACAGAAAGCTGCAGTGTGAGCTCAGCTTTGATTAGACAACATAAAACATACCCACTTCAAAGAGGTTCCAAACATCCTCTTCACACTGAAGCTTCAGGTAGGACTTGCGCCTTCCAGAACATCAGAGGATCCACCCCAGAAGAGCAGGTTGCCTCAGGTCTGCTGCTCACAGAGACTTGCTGCCTCTGGTATTGCGCTGAGGCTGCCACCATCAAGAAACATAGAGGTTAACACTGAGAAACAGAATGCGCAAGATCATCAATACCTGGTGGAGGGAAGATGCCTCCCATCTTGGGGGACTAGCACCCAACCAAGCCAGGTAGAATCAACGAAGCCTAGGTCTCAGAATAGCAAAAAGGACCATGATTGTCTCATCCTTTCAGGCAGTTTTCAAAGATAGCACTGTCTTTTTTCCAAGCTTCATTAAACACTCAGAACAAAATCCGGGGGAAACTATTGATGTCAGTCACTGACGTGTACGCTACAGTGCTTAAGTTGTTCATAAGAAGAAGCACAAAAATAATACAAGTTCACTGTTCATCTAACTCTGGCCAAGGGTAAAGTCAGCAAACAGCTTTGAGATCTCTCAGAAGACACAGAGCCGACAACCCCAGCCTGCCATAAATGGACACTGGACACATTGACTTTGGCGGCGCTGTCTGCTACATGCTGTCATGTCAATAAACATCCCAATATATGTCAATAAACACCCAGTATCAAAGGGTGGTGAATGGTCATGTGATGTCAAGGAGAACAGTGTTTGCTATAAAGAGACAAGTGAGAAAAAAATCAGTCTTATAAATATAACACTTCACCCTATGATATGCCCATGAATAAGGAGAGTTAGGAAGACTGATAGCGGATGTTGTCCCAGATACTGCCCAGAAGACACTGTATTGTGGCAATGTACAGTTAATGAGAAGGTAATGCTGATGATGTGCTCCCATCACCCTTACTACTGCTTTGCTGTGTACTTCCAAAAACACTCTCACGTTGCCACATAGTGTAGACATTCCTGGTCACTTCTGTCCCAAAACATAATCCTCCTTGTGCCAGCTCACATGGAGAGGAGTGTGTCTTTGTACCAGGCTGTGGCCGAAGAGCTAACCTGGGACAGGATTCCTCTGAGTTCATACCTCCTCTCAGATCCAGCTTCTTTCCCACCTCATGGTCCATAGGCAAGTGATCAACAAACTTACTTTAGACTGATACAGTAGCTAGCATGTGGCTCCTGGCATGATGCTGTTACCACAGGAAATCGAGGCCTACCTATAAACAGGCATGAAACTGGGGCTCACAGTGCCAGTCTCTCTTGCTCTGGCTGAGATGTGACTAGTCTAACACACTCCATTCAGTTTCTTGCTTTGAGGAAGGAAACTTGTTTCCAACACCTTCCCTCAACCTCTTTCAACCTCTGCTCATACATCATGTTTTCCAGTCCCATGAACATTGTGATGGCCTGCCTGGACTCATTTCAGTATGTCAATGTCTTTCTTGTACTGGGGAGCCCAAAACTGGATGCAGTACTCCCGATGGACTCACAAGTGCTGTAGAGAGGAAAGAATCCCTCCCCTTCCCTGATGGCTGCACTCTTGCCCACACAGCCTCGGATGGGGTTTGTGTTTGCTGCCAGGACCATATATGAATTGCTGACTTCTGTTCAAAGGACCCCCAGGTCCTTTCCTGCAAAGCTGCTCTCCAGCTGGTTGATCCCCAGCCTCTTCTGCCACAGGAGGTTATTTCATCCCAGGGCAGGACTTTGTACTTGCCATTGTCGAATTTCATGAGTTTCCCATCAGCCCAATTTCCAGTCTGTTGAGGCCCCTCAGAATAGCAGCCCTGCCCTCCAGAAGATCAAACATTCCTCCCCAACCTGATATTGTCTGCAAGCTTGCTAAGAGTGCACTCTATCCCATCATTAATAAAGACATTAAACAGTATTGGTCCCAGTGTCAAAAAAGTGTTCAGTATCTCAGCCTTTTCCATGTCCTTTGTCTCTAGGTCCCCTGCCCCGTGAGCAGCAGGCCCACATTTTCCTTCACCTTCATTTTGTTGCCAATGTAATTACAGAGGTTTTGTACTCTTCGCATCAACTAGCTCCACTCTGCTGAGCTTTGGCTTTCCTAACTCCACCCCTGCAAGCTCAGGCAATGCCTTTATGTCCCCCACAGTAGCCTGTCTCTATTTCTGCCTTCTGTTCAGGAGTTTCCTCTCAGGTTCACAGAATCACAGACTGGTTGAGGTTGGAAGGGACCTCTGGATCATCTAGTCCAACCCCCCTGCTCAAGAATGGTCACCTACAACATGTTGCCCAGGATTGTGTCCAGACAGCTTTTGAATAGCTCCAAGGAAGGAAACTCCACCACCTCTCTGGGCAACCTGTTCCAGTGCTCAGTCACCTTCACAGTAAAGAAGTTTTTCCTCATGTTCAGATGGAACTGCCTGTGTTTCACTTTGTGCCTGTTGCCTCGTGTCCTGTCATTGGGCACCACTGAAAAGAGTCTGGCCCCATCCTCTTGACACCCTCCCTTCAGATACTTATACACATTGATAAGATCCCCTCTCAGTCTTCTTTTCTCCAGGCTAAATGGGCCCAGCTCTCTCAGCCTTTCCTCATATGAGAGATGCTCCAGTCCCTTAATCATCTTAGTAGCCCTTTGCTGGACTCACTCCAGTAGTGCCATGTCTCTCTTGTACTGGGGAGCCCAGAACTGGACACAGTACTCCAGGTGTGGCCTCACCAGGGCTGAGTAGAGGGGGAGGATTACCTCCCTCAACCTGCTGGCATTGCGCTTCCTAATGCAACCCAGGATACCATTGGCCTTCTTGGCCACAAGGGCACATTGCTGACTCCTGTCTCACTTGTTGTCCATCAGGACCCCCAGGTCCTTTTCCGCAGAGTTGCTTTCCGGCTGGTTGGCCCCCAGCCTGTCCTGGTGCCTGGGGTTATTCCTCCCTAGGTGCAGGACTCCGCACTTCCCTTTTTGTTGAACTTCATGAGGTTCCTCTCTGCACATCTCTCCAGCCTGTCAAGGTCCCTCTGAATAGCAGCACAACCCTCTGGTGTATCAGCCACTCCTCCCAGTTTCGTAGCATCAGCAAATATGCTGAGGGTGCGCTCTGTCCCTTCATCCAGGTCACTGATGAATAAGTTGAACAATACTGTACCCAGTTCCTCCTCAAAACACTGCTCTTACAACAAGGAAGCTGGTCTCTGTCCAGGATGCTGCTATTTCAGCAGATTCAGGATGAAAAGGAAGGCAAAGCTGTAGTCCAATCTAGCTGGGGGGAATCACGGGTGAAATTCCACCGGTCTCAAAACATCTAAGCTGCACATATGGTAGTAAACCATTTTAAGAGCAACAATGCCCCCTGCCTGTCTCCATTCCAAGGCTGTCTTTGTATTCCTTTGAATTTTCCTGCCTCAAAACAGAGGATTTAGGTCTGTCTCTGTTCTCCTACCACATCCAAGACACCAAGCTCCAGGTTTAGATGAGATGGGACTTTCAGGCCTGGATTCTGCTTCAACATGGTGTAGAGCAAGGGTGGCCTCACTGAAGTCATTGAAGTCCCTCTGCTGTGCAACTAGAACCAGGGCTCAGTAATGGACAAACTAGGCCACTTTCAGAGACTCACATCCTCAGGAGCATTTAGGAACTCAGCTCATTCTGGTTTTGGTTTAATAAACTACCCTGATAACCTCATCTTGCATCTCTTTTAACTCCTTCACATTTGCCAACCTCCCACTGTGCCAGAGAGAGGATACTACCCAGATCTTCCCACTGACCTGACCAGGGTGCTCAGTATCTTCTGGCTCTGAGCTAAAGAATAGCACCTTGTCTTGACTCACTTCTTTCTCCAAGTGGAGAGAACAAGCAAAGACCGAGGAGAGGCATGTCATAGTGTCAAAGGAGGCCTGTTGGGCTGAAAAGGAGACAGAAGTGTGTGAAGAGAGGTCATGTGCAGTGAGCTGTAACCTGGGTTCCAAGGGGAGCAGGTGCTGGTTGCCTGAGTACTCGTGGCCGTGAAGAGGACTAGAAGAGCCTTTCCCCAGGGGCTGTCGTGACTCCAGGGAGCAGGGCAGGAGAGCTGTCAAAACAACTTTCCAGAGAAACAAGAGGCTGGGGTAGGATCATGGACATCCCTGAGCCAGAGCAAACTAGGAACTGGGAACGTCAAACAAGGGGCCAAGAAGCACAGCACAGGAAGAATTTGGGGGTGATGAGTCACAGACTGAGTTCAAACACAAGAACAGGCTATCACGCAGTAACCCAGTTACTGCATGTCAGCGTTACAGTCCATGTGCGTTCGCTTAGTCCATGCAAATAAGGTCATTTCAGCTAGCTTAGTGCGGTTCTCTCACATTGGCTAACTCAAACTGACTCGCATGTGCCATGAATTAAGGGTGTGCACACAGATGCCCCCCACCGTCAGCTGATAGGCAGCAGCATATTCCTCTGTGATAACTTGTCCAGTCCGTGCAAGCCTTCAACTTCGTTAAAAGCTTGATCAGCGGGAAGGGGAAACACCCTTGCATTTTAACGAAAAGCACCCAGGGCTGTGGCAAGGTAGCTGAGGAGGTCAAAGAAAGCAGGCTGCCGGTGGGATTATGTCAAACCATGCTGAGGACCCATCCTAGACCATTGCTGCCTTCCTTCTTGGACGTGCCTTCTCCAGGACCACAGCCTTCCATGTTCCTCTCCTAGGCTTGAGCCTTTTGGGCTTGGAGATGGCTGCTTGACAGAACTGCCTTGTTAGGAGGTTTCGCAACAAGCTGCCTGTGACTGTGTTAAGCAGCCTGCATCATCTGTTTTGACTTTGCTAGATTTGTCTGTGTTCAATATATTTCTCGCAAGGGTCCCAGTTCAGCCCTCATTGACGTCAATGGGAGTCAGTCCATTCTCTTCAGTGAGAGCGAGGGCCATCCCCTGGCGCTTGTATTTCAGCTGTTTCATTTCAGTGCCCAGCCCCATACACCATCCTACTTCAAACGCTACCTTTCCTGTCCTTTCAACATGGTTTGTGGGTCTAATCTTTCTCTCCTTGCCTACTAACAGATCCTACCCCGGACTCAGTCCTTGTTCTCCCTGACAAAGTATTGCTCTCATTTGTTCTACATTACTCATCTTGATTTTCTGAGCACCTTCAGCATCTTATTTCCTCCGATTGACCCTTATCAAAGTTTCTGTGACTTAAACATAGACAAAGCAACAAAGTTTTGTTGGCTGGCCTTTCTGCCTGGGAAATATCCTTCTAAAGCAAGTCATCCACATTGACAGTAAAGGCGGCTTTAACTCTAGTTAATTTTATTTCTGCATTAGCTCCTCAGTGAGCAGTTCTCATCCTAACTTAGATCTCTGTGTGGGTAATTATCAAAGGGGAAGGCTGGACAATCACCAGGAGAATGAGCATCTGGTTTCAACACCCCACTTTGTTAGGGATTCCCACTGAGATTTTGGAAAAGCCATTTAAATTATTTGATCCCTCCTGTAAAACTAGGAATTGTGCTCCCCTTTCTCCAGGGGTTTTGAGCAGCTCATGTATGATATCCACACAGTACTTCTGAGACCACTATTAACATCTCATGTGAGGAATTTTGCATCCCCAAGCCTTTGTGGGTTAGCACCATAGCTGCTTCTAAAACACTTCAAAACTGGACTAAGATGCAAATTATTAGCTGATCACCCACTACATAAACCTTTCATCACATCTGGGGACTGCCAGAGGAGAGACAGGAGAAGCACGCCATGCATGCATTCTTCTAAGCCCTTTCCTAGAGCACTTACTGCAGCAATGCTGGAGAGAGGATCCCTGCACTAGACAGCTCCATGGTGTGACCCAGTACAGCCTTGCTTAAGTTCCCACATTCATCTTGGAGCCAAACTGTCTGTCTGATTTACATTATCCTAAAGAAGATCTTGAGTTAATGACACTAAAATTCTCCAGAGAAGACCCAGCTCATAGAAGAGGGAAAAAGACAAGGAATGAAGGAACGACTGGAACTCTTCTCCTTCCACATTCCATCTGGGATTGGATGGAGCTGGCTCTAATTACACTGGTGGAGCCCGACCCTGCTTGTACTTCTAAGGCTGCCACAATATCTCCCAGTGCCGGAGATGCACTCTCAGGCAAAGCAGGAAGCAGATGGGCTAAGCGCAGCACCCCCACCTCCCTGTGGCAGGCACAATTTGAAAAAAGGGGATCAGTTTTATCAATAACAGATATTCTGCTGGAAGGGGGGCAGACTTCCTGTGAACTTCAGCAGTGAGAAGGGAATGGGCAAAGCATTCAAATAGCAGTCAGACACGGTTCCAGGAGAACAGTTTCAAGATGTGGCTCTGTCCCAGTGATATGCAATCATGGAGCATTCAGCCTAAGGAACAATCCCATATCCCATAGGATTTAGAAGTGAGAAGGAAAGACAATGCTTCAAAGCTGATGTTGTCCAGGGTACCCCTGCATACGATCTCCCTGAGGAATTGTAGAGCCCCATTAACTCTGTTGCAGGGAAGGCTGCTCTAATTAAAGCACTCAGACACAACCTCCAGCTCACAGGCACAGTCACAGGGAATGAAATGTCAAAGCCAAGGCCAGCAAGGATTATGTTCCCCCAGTGCTTCACCTGCACAGTACTGCCACCAGAGATAAGCAGAGAATGGAGCCATGCAGTGACACTGCTGTTAGACTAGAGAGTAACTAGGGATGTGAGGAAGTGGGAGGAGGAGGGATGGAAAAGGTGATCAAGGGCTGTCAGAGCCTAGCTCAGGTGGGAGCTGAGCAGAAATGGCAGTGTATCCACTATTTATGAGGAGCAAAGTGTTACAGAGCACAGCTGGGCCTGGACTACCTTCACCAACACCACAGCCTGACAAGCTCCTAATAAAACCCAACACAGGTTGACTTGGGTTCTCCTGGTGCTCCAGAGTAGCAGCTCCCCCATCCCCACCTGGGGCTCACATGCACTGTGAAGCAAGCACTTCCCCAGTATCTCACAGTGCCCAAGGCCTCCAGTGCTTCCCTGTTCATTCACATAGCTCAACTGAGTGGCCCAGGAGTGGGTCCATGCCCTTACCACTTAACCTGCCCTCCCCAGCCCCACCTCATCACACATGCCTCCCCACTCCAAGCAGGAGATGGAGTACGCCCACGTCTGTTGTTGTTGGTTTTGGCTTGGCAGTAGCCAGCTGCTTCCAGCAAGAGTGGTATGAATAATTGCCCAATTAACT
This sequence comes from Apteryx mantelli, assembly GCF_036417845.1. Classification (NCBI taxonomy): domain Eukaryota; kingdom Metazoa; phylum Chordata; class Aves; order Apterygiformes; family Apterygidae; genus Apteryx; species Apteryx mantelli. The sequence goes on along the minus strand of NC_089993.1, from coordinate 1,410,456 downwards.
GGAGGAACTTGCAGATGTGTGTTTGCTTTCATACCCATCCAGCCCCCCTCAATCCCACGTGCCTAACACCGTGGAGAGCAGTGGGGGTGGGAGAGCCAAGGCTCTGCTAGCTAGCACAGCAGCATGGGCCGGGCTAGCCTGCTGCCAGGCTCAGCTTCCCCCTCCATCCCCACCTCCTTCCCCCTCTTTAAATGGGGAAATGGTCTTTTTAATGACCCAAGGGAGAAGGAAATTTGCCCTGCCTGCCAGAGCATGGTTATGCATGCCAAAAGCCAAGCAAGCAGAGAAGAAAGCTGATCCCATGTTATGATTTTTATCAGGTGCACACACAGTGAACCCTTTTAAGGCAGGTATTTTTTGGTCTTTTTTCCTCTTTTTCCCATTTATCTTGCACTAAGCAGTGGTTTTAGTATCACCCAGACTGCTTTCACCCTGCAGGATGCACTGAAGCATTTCAGGATTGTGGTTCTACTCTGTTGTCAGTGGGACCCAGCACTAGGATTGCCACACAACCACTTCACCCTGTCTGAAAAAGAGGGTTCTCTCTCTGGGGTCTGGATGAAGATTTGACCTGGGCATGGGGTGTCTGGAACTCAGTCAACAGAATAAGGCCAAACATTGGCTCAGATCCTACAGATGATGTGAGCTTCCCATCATCCCTTGCTCACACAAAAAATGTAAGAAGTGGATTTCTTCTCCTCTAACTTTAGCTGTATGAAAGATCAGCACCCAGTCTGACCTGAATATCTAAGCTCTAGTAAGTAGAAACAGAAGCAGCTCCAGAGTGACCTGTTTCATCTTAGGTGTCTAAGACAAATGAGCTGATTCACCCTCAGGAGACTTCAGTCTCTCTCCACTGCATAGCACAGATGGAGCTTAAAGGACAAAATTACACCAGATGGCAAACTTCTGGACAGCTACCACATGGGGAAATGAATGCCATCCAAAATATGAGCTCTGCCCATCCACTGCATGAGTCAGGTAACTCCAGGTCAAGACATTCTCCTAGACCAAAACCTCAGCCTTGGGACACTTCAGAGTCGATGGCCAGAAATTATGTCAGCTAGGGGTGATAACTCTATTTAAAGCTGACATCATCTTGGCATTGTGGGCAGCATATGGACTCCTTGCATCATAGGACTCCTGAGGCCTAATCTTGCAAAGCTTTGATGGCTACCAGCAGACAGTGCCTGGGACTTAAACACCTACACTACCACGACTAGAACATGTACTTTAACACCAGTACATGCATGCATGCACGGGCACTGTTGAAGAAGGTGGTTCATAAGACCTGCTTTTCTGCCAGCAGCTGGTAAAGAATGGACCTGAAAAAAAGAGGACAAACTCCCGTGTGATCCTTCTGCATGGTGTACAGAGAGCCTGGCTCACTGCAGACCAAGCAAATCCTCTCTCTAACTAAGCACATTCAAAGAAAATGTGCCCCCAGAGCTGGCGAAATGATTTGGACAATGTTCTGCTTCCTGCATCCTTTGAATCAGGACAATTGGACAGGGCAGACAGCCAGACTCAATACCTTTAAATGATGAAAGATGATGTTTTTCTGAGAGATGCTCAACAGCCAATATTAACTTTTCAGTAATCAGCAAACAGCCCAGTGGTCAAAAACACTTTTCCATGATGAATTTCTATACCACACATCTCAGGATTGAGATGTAAAGTCTCATTTCTCACAGGTCTCTTTTCTACCACTGGAAAAATTACTGCTGCTAGGAATGACTTTTCCCTTGCCCCCTAGATTGCTATTCAAATCAAGCCCACCTACAGCAATGAAGATTCACTTGTCCCTTTCTTTCCACACCACATTTCCAGATGTGATGAACTAAATGATCTGGATGTTTGCTTCAGGGTATGAACCTGGTTGCTACAGAGCAGGTACCTGCTGTAACATGTTCCTTTCAGAGGAGTTACTCATGGCTTGTGACCCTGTCTACTGCACATCTGGCAGCTTGTGCAGTACTGTATTTGTCCTTCTGGGAGAGGACAGGGCATCGGAGCCCAGGAAGAAGGAGGTGCCATACATATTAGGAAGATGAGGAAGGCCAGGGCTGAGATCCTGGTCAGAGGGGTGAGACTATACAGGACCAAAGGAAGTAAAAACTGGGGAACTGAATAAACTCTCAACGGGGGACAAAACTGTTTTTTTCTAAGGACAGTAAGGCCTTACATCTGTCCCGCACCTTTTGTCTCAGACATGGGGCAGGGGCATTGAGCCTGACCTCCCACAGTGTTGCAGTCAGAGGGCAGAGAAAGCTTTTGGGCTATGCAGTATTTTGCAAGGGTGGAACAACTGGTTTCCCCTCTCCCTCCCCACCACCCCACAGGGCTCTAAGTGGGCCATAAACGTTTTCAGCATGGCACTTTACCAAGCATGCACCATAAATTACAGTCCCGTGCCGATAATAAGTCAGGTAATAGCGCCACTTTTTTGTCCTGCCAACTGCACAAAAGGTGGCAGAGGGGAGGGAGGAAGGTGGGGGGAGATGCCTATTAGCACCAGGCTGGATTTTACATGGATGGAAATTGTTTGTTCAGCTGGAAGTGAGAACAGTCCTTAATCCAAGAATACGTGCTAATGAAAACAGAGTGTGCAGAAGGGGTGGGGGGAACCAGCACAGAGTGGCAATTCACGCTCAGGCACAGGTGTGAGGGCTGCAAGGGACCAGGCCTGGGTTAGAGAACGCATCAAGCCTGCTTTTGCTCTGGCTTCTTTTCACACCTTTTGGAAACACTAATTGCAGATTATGCTTTGCTGTAGGGGAGAATACAGACGGGTCTGAGAGCACCCAGTACCATGGACTTTGGTGCACAGTCCACTTGCCAGGCAGAGATAGGAACCTGCCCCGGCAAGTGGATTTTGCACCAAGATCAGTGGACTCGGTGCCATTTGGCTGGGAAAGCAGGGAACTCACGCCAGCCATAGGCCGTCGGGGCACTTCACCTTCTTCTAATTCTTCACTAGAGTGGGTTCAGTTTATTCTCAGGTCTCCAGAAAGCAAAACAATGAGATCACAGCCTGGCTTTGCACTTGCTTGCCCAGCCACCTCCACTGTGAACTCTGAGGGCCCCTCCCCTCACTGCTCCCACTCCATCATGCAATGTGGCAAAGGTACCCGAGACCTAGAGTGCAGGTTAGCCAGCTGCACAAGCAGAGGCACCTTACAGCTCTGCTAGGGATATAACTGCCAGAAGAACAAAGTTCCAGTTTGCCTGGTGAAAGTCAGCAAGTCCCTTGAGAAGCAGTGCTGCATTTGGGATGGTGCAGAGGAGTATAGGGTTAAGGAAGGGCCTAAGACAACATCAAAGACAGTGCAGGGCATAAATCAAGCAATATTTATTTATTCATCCAGGTCTGTAGAATGTGCCTCACCAATAGTCCCTGCTTATGCATCCCCAGCTTTTTCAATATACCTGCACATCAGAATAAACCAAACTCCCTCAAAATCCCCTGCCAGAAAAAGCTTGAGAAAATAGACAAGCTATCTCTGAGACCTCAAAGGTCAGCAAGCAGGCATTCCACAGATGGAGCCAAATTTCCCAAAGAGGAAAACCCTCTGCAATGAACTCTCTTCCTCCAGATCCTTCAGGAGTTGGCAAGAGTGCCCCAAAGGTGCCAAACAGTCAGATGGATCTCTGTGGGCCTGATCCTACAAAGGCAATGTGCAATAACAATATTGCAATAGCAATACCTGCAGTCAAAGCAAGACGCTTAGAGGCAATCACTGCATGTTTTGGAATACCCAATATAATACGCTGAGAGCATGCTATACATACCACCATACAGCTACGTCCTGGCCATTTCATGAAGGGGAATTAGAGCCATCCAGAAAGGAAGCTGCTAAACCACTCCTAACAAATCCCCTGTGCATGCCAGTACCAAAAGCTAACCCTTCCCATGGAGCTCACAGTATCAAAAGACAACCACCTACCCTTCAGGAGGGAAGGCAGGAAGCAGCATAGCTGGGGAGAGGGAAGGGACAAAGAAACAGGGAAAGTCAGCTGCAATCTGTCCAAATGACCAGGAAACAGAGTGTCCACCGAGCGCTTGCTGGGGCCCACAGAGAAATGGGTGGTTGCTTTTGTGACAGTGCCCCCTGACTCCTCATTGAAACATCCACCAGCACTCTCCCAATTTGGGCACGTCAAAAGCCTCACCCTCACTGTCAGGAAGAACATCAGCAGCTCACCCAGGGGGAGGAGCCAGGTCTGGCTGCTGTGGATGGAAGAAAAGATGATTCACACAGCAAGTTTCCCAATAAGATAGCAGCATGTGATAGAAAAAATTTTTGCTTAATTATCCCACGGTAATTCCCGGTTTTACCCACAGGAGGTCACACTTTGCAGGCTTATCAGCCTTCAGTGCAAGCAGCTCCTGTGCAAGCAGCATTGCAACGGGACCAGCAGAGCCAGTTTTTCTAATCCAGCTCAGGGTTTGGCTTAAGCACCTTCTGGACACCCTGGCCTTCCCTGCTGATGCTCTGTCCACTCTCCTAGCTACCCTAAGAGTGCTAGCCTCCTCTTGAAAGCTGCTGTACACCCATACAGTTTTCCTCTGTGAAAGCCTGTTCCACCAACTCAGCCATTCCTTGCTTTCTTCTCCTTTCTTGCTTTCATTTCCTTTCTCAATCCAGCTTTCCAGTCCCTCCATTGCCCCCGCCAAATAGACTCCATTATATCCCCTATCTAGACCATAACTCTAGCCTGGTTTCACAAGAAAATGAGATATGTACCTACACTGGAGGAATTTCTGTTACATGTCTCAGGAAAATGAACGGCCAGGAAGAACAGCGACCTCATGCAGAGACAAGATTCCGTGTAAGCTCACCCATTACTAGTCTTCAATGAATACACAGAGAGACCAATCTCAAGACACAAACCCATAGGAAACCAGGCTTCATTGGACATCATACTTGTGAAACTTATTTCACGCCACATAAAAGTTCTCCAACACTGAGAGAAGTTGCCGATTGCCAGCCCTACAGACAGACTCCTTCATTTATCCCCAGAAAGCCTTTGCATGCTCATTGTCCTCATTGACTACAGGGTCACCAGGACTTACTCTAGACTTTGAGTTACTGCAGAGTTCAGTAGTTAGAGCCTGAGCATTCCTTGACTTCTGTAAAACCACCAGGAATGAACACCCTTCTCCAGGAACAAAAGTAGATCCCCTCAAATATGTATCACTCACACCGCACTATCTGCCACTTCTTCAGCTTCTACCAGCCCACAGGCTGCTTTTTTTTTTTCATCTTGTCATCACACACGCCTCCTCACAAGCATCACTGCCCCAGTCTGAAAGATCTCCCTGGAATGACCTTATCTCCGAGGAGGACTCTGTCTCCTTGAATACCATCACCTATGGCACCTGGGTTACTGGGATGGTAAAAACTCTGAGGCAATGGAGAGACTCAGCCTTCACCATTATTCTCCTAAATTATCTCCCAGTAACACATCGCCAAGCATCAGTACAGGAATTTGGAGAGAGCCTTCAATTACTTCTACTTTCTGAACACTGAAAACAATGTTTTGATTAAAGGGTACATTCAGTTTGAATCATATTTCACTCTTCAGCAAAGAAATCCCTAAATTCCAATCCATTTCCCTGTTCCTTGGCTTGCTTCTCTAAAGTCTGGCAATCCCCAACTTTATTTGCAGCATGTGCACACCTTTTCCCTGCCTCAGTTTCCCTTGTGAAACATGAGGAAACCAGCACTGTCTTACCTCAGAGGGTGCCATGAGCCTAAATACACACAGACTACAAAGGATCAAAGTGCTACAGTGAAAGGGTGTTATAAATATTGAACATGGCTGGAAGCTTTTCATCCCCTTACAAAATCATATAGAATTTTGCCTACACATCCCTGCTTTCACACCTTTCCCTCTACTTTCATCCTCTTTTAAACTTGCTTTCCTTGCTAACTCTTTAACTTCATTTGGTGTAGGGGACACAATTTCTTTCCAAGCAAGTGCCTTCTAAGACCCTTTGGAACTGAATACAAGTGAATGTCAAATTATATATTTGATGTTGCATCTGCTTTGTCACAGAACTTACGTTTGGATAAATGAATGATTTCTCAGTTCCATTTCTGCAAATGGTTCTATCATGTGCTTCAGAATGACATGAGTTCATCACTCTCCACAGCAGCATTCTGCCAGTAACAAGCAAGCCCTGAAGGAAGTGATTATTAACAGGTCTGCTTTCAACCAATGATGAGCTTAGTCATTCTTTGAAAACATCAGGACTGTCACTATCTTCTAAAGCACTAGCCTCTGTCAGAGACAAGACACCCAGCACTCTGTTTTGTCACCACAGTGCCTGGGACCCTATCTACCATTTCTTCCTGGCAGGAAGGATAGCATATCTTCTACCTTACTTCTGTTCACTACCCAGTAGTTTTAAGATATATATGAGAAGGAACCCTCACTTAAGACACCCACCTTTCCCTTTAAAATCCAACTGCAATGACAGTTTTTGTTTTATGTATTTTCGTGTGTTATGTTTCATTACCGTGTCTTATACTTTTTGTGGTCCTTTGTGGTTCCTTTTAGATTGTAAACACTCTGGGTAGGGGATTTGTTATCTGTTTGGCGAGAGCCTGCATTACCAAGTTGTGTACGTTTACAACGCCATATAAAAGATTACTGCTTTATTGGTCACTTAAGCATTCCTAGTTAATAATCTTTAATGTGGCAGTTATTTATGCAGTCATAAACAGAACACTGCTGCCAAGTCAAGTCAAATAAACACTATGGAAGTCTTTCATATTTAAAATGAACTGATTTCTGTTCCAGCCATTTCAGGCTTTGCAGAAAAACAATCACTTTGTTACTGAGCACTGAACTACTCAGATCTTGAAGTGTCCCTAAAGCAACATTTATACCTAACATTTGCACTGAGTTTTCCATCTGAGGACACCCAAGTCTATTGCAAAGCTGGTAAATAGTGCTCTCTACAGATGAGGAAGGAAAGGTAAGTAACTCAGGTTGGTCCAAAGCACAGCTGCATGCAGAATCACAAGCTCAAGCCTGGTGCCTTGGCAACCTGACTTGATTTTGTTGGCTTCACCCAAAAATCTGCAAACACCTGCCAGCCCTACCTGCCTACAGTACCAGCATCACCCCTCACAACCACCCCTCCCAGCCCTTCATCACTGCCACCCTGCACAGCCACCCATCACCCCCCCACAGCCACCTCTCACTGCGATCCCCTTCAGCCAGCCCCTCACAGCAACCCCTCACCACCACTCCTGGCACCCCTCACAGCCTCCCCTCGCTCGCACCGCCCAGCCAGTAACCCTCACAGCCTCCCCTCGCTCGCACCGCCCAGCCAGTAACCCTCACAGCCTCCCCTCGCTCGCACCACCCGGCCAGCAACCCTCACAGCCTCCCCTCGCTCGCACCGCCCGGCCAGCACCCCTCACAGCCTCCCCTCGCTCACATCTCTCTCCCACACACCTCACAGCCTGCCCTGACAGCTCTCAGCTCCCCTCACTCACACCTTCTCCCACGGCCCTCACGAGCTTGCCCGAGGTAGCTGCCCCTGACACCTCGCACCAAGCAGCTCACCCCAGCAGCGACGCCTCCCAGACCCCCGGGCTCTGCAGCACCCACACCCACTGCCCACACCGGGGACGACTCAGGGCAGCCCCACCCGTTCTCCTTGCCAGTCCCCGGCCCAGCCTAGAGCCCCGCACAGCCCCAAACCGCGGGGAAACGCCGGGAACGTGCCGGCTCTCCACTCGGCCATGGCCAGCGGGGCGCGTGCGCGCGCCCCTCCCGCCGCCGGCCGACTGGTTTGCGCATGCGCATAGTCCGGTCTGTCTCTCGCGCCCTCTCCCCCCATCCCCCGCTGAGGCACGCGCCGGCGGGCGGCGCGCGTGCGCGGGAGCGCGCGGGCCTGACAGGAGCCGCGGTAGCTCGGCGGGAGGTGGCGGGGTAAGGGCGGCGGCGGAGCGGCCGGGGGCCGCGCTGGAGCGGGCGGCCTGGGGGCTCCGGGAGAGCGCGCTCCCCGGAGGACGTGGCGGGATGGGGCGCCTCGCTTCCGCCGGCACCGAGAGCGGCCGGGGGTCGCGGCCGGCGGCGGCGGGGAGGTTGGGGGCGGCCGCCCGGCGCCGCGGCGGCCCCCGGGCGGGCAGCCAGGCGCCGCCGGTGCGCGGCCGCGGCGGGCCCGCAGGGGCTCCGGGCGGGCGGCTCTGCTGGAGCCGCGGCCCCGAGCTGCTCTCGCCGTGTCTGCTGGGGTTTGCCCGGCTCCGCGAGGCCGCGGAGCAACTCGCGCTGCTCCGCCTATGCCACAGCGAGCGGGTGCGGTGCCTGCTGTCGGTGCGCTTTCCTTTGCTTGATGCCGCGCTTGGTGCAGGCGAATGAGCGGTTTTGTTCTTAGGGATGCAGCCCCTGGAGCTCGTAATCAGCTCGCGTGTTGCTATCAAATTTGTGTTAGTGAACAGCATTGTTTTGAGAATTTGCTTGTGCGCTAGTCATGACCAGAGGGCTTCAGCAAGTCATAACGTACTGCTGTTATTTCTGTCCTACAAGTACTTATTTTTTCCAGTGGTAGAATGTTAAAAATTAAGTGAAATTTGGCACATATCAGGCTGAAAGATTTAGCTCCTGGTTAATACTTGAACTGTACTAATAGATTACCTGATGATGCTTACTATCCTTTTCCTACAAAATATCCGTAGTTACATCGTGCAACACTGGCCTAATTTATGCAGAGCTACAGTAAAAAGTTTGGGATTAGATCCTTAGCTTGCTTTTCTGGGTGTTTTAAAGCCCACCATAAATTACAGCTGGCAAACTGTGTAGTTCTTCTGTGTCTGAAAGGGAATTGTTCCATAATGATTATATTCTTCACTCATATGTGCCATCGAGTTTGCTGAAAAGCTGACTTTAGGAGACTTTAAATTTAGCATTTTAATTTGTTCTAGTGTGTCTAGACTTCAGAAGGTATTTAAATGCCCTGTAGGTGCTTTTTAATGTTAATGTGCAGATTAATACTCTCTTCTATTATTTTTTTTACTACAGAATGTTTCAAGTCCTGGGCATGATGTGAAGACGAATCCTATGATTATTGGTAGTGCTGATCCAAGTACGTACAATTTAGACTTGTTCTGCCAGCTGTTACTATTTAATGGGGCAGTGTATATTCACATAAAGGCTGTTTAAACCCAAAAGTTTTGTTCTGCAGCTTCTCCCTTGAATATTTTAAGATTTCTGTTGGGAAAGTAAAATTATCTTACCAGTTTATTTTTGTGTTAGTCTTTATCTAGGATTTGTTCTCTGAAATATGTATATGTATACAGATACTTAAGGAAAAGAATTTTATTGGAATACTGAGGCTGCCAGTATCTTATTTAATTTAACATCAGATTTAGGGTGCCCACTATAATTTACCAGGATGGTCCTCGGTCTTTCTTGGCCTTCCAACAAGTGAGTAAGTAACTAAGTGCATATAGTAAACTTAGTTTACTCTAACCCTAGGCAGTGTTAGAAGGCATCAAGAGGGCTACTGATGTTGCAGGTACAGGCTTGGATTCTGACCAGATGATGTATAGCTGTGATGAGGGGAGAAATAGGTGGTTTTATATAGAACTATATTATCTTCAAACCTTGTATTTTTGGGTCCAGTTCAGTTTCTAGAGGAAGCTAGAGCATTTGAAAGTTACTCTGAATTACAGGCAATCCCAATAGGATTGTCAAAGTATTCGTGCCTATGTAGAGCACAGAAATGCATGGTTTGTGTCTAGGGCTCTGTATTGCCAAAAAAAAGGAATTCCCAGTTGTGAGGGTTTGCTTCTTTGTGCAATCACTAGCAGTTAGATAGAAATCTGTTGCAACAGTTCTCTAAGAGAGTTACTTTTCAGGGACAGCGCTGATAACTTAAGTTCAGGTGTTCCAGCAGCATTTTATATTAGCTCCTTGTAGCTTCCAAGCAATACATGATACTCTTGTCCTTTGTAATTTGCAAAATGGCAGTGGCTAGAGTTGCCCAATAGTTGACTATTTGGAATCTTTGTACTGAATGCCTTTTATATCATTAATATTTGAAAATTTGCAGGTGTGTTTGCTGCTAGAATTTGAACACAGGGGAAAGCAGCTTTCTGCTTCTTTTTATGCTGTTAATAATTAAAATGCTACCAAGTAAATGTTTGTAAAGGCTATCTCTGGACCCCTCCTGGAGATAAGAGTCTCTGATCTTCCCAATCCTCTCTTATTGCAGCCTTGATTTTCTCCCCTTGGCTGTCTTTGCTCCTTCATTCTTTTAATTTGAAATCTTCAGACAGTCTCCCTCCCTTGTTCACCTTTGTCATTTGATTTGTAAAGTAAACTGAAAAAATGCTACTCCTGCACTGAAATTAATGTATGCGTAAATTCAAGGCAGACAGACAAGCAAGTAAAGCAAACCAGTGCATACTGCTCATGTCTCTCACTGTCTCCAAAACCAAGGTTATTGCAGTCTGATAATACTACCATGGCATTTGCTTAAATCCATAAGTGCCTTTGCTTCAGTACTGAAGCTGAATAGAGTTAGGGACCAGCAAATTATTGGCGGCAGACCATAAAATTAGTTCTTGCTATTCTTCTAGTTCTTTAGAATACATTCTGCTCTACCTGCTAGGTTGGAGAGGCCATTAAAAATGCTTGTGTAAGGTTATATGGATGCATACTCAGAAGCAGACAGGCATATTTTATCACTTGAAATAGATAAACTATGTTAATGGTCTGAAAGAAAAATAGCTATTTATTCTTCATCTCTATATAGCCTTGAATTGTGACTGAGATCTAAAGAACTAAAATTTCCTTTAAATGTCTGACATAATTATTTGAGTATGCCTTTATTGTCAAGTTTAACTGGAATATTCTCATAGATTTTGCATAGTGGAGTGGGGGGGGAAGTTGGGGGGGGGGTTGTTTTGTGATGTTTAGAGTTTATGTAAGGAATGCTAGTCTTTAGCCCTTTAGTCCTTTTGTACTTGTCCAGATAGTCACGTGACCTTTCTGATATAAAAATAGGCATAGTTAATTGCACTATATTAATGATTGACTTGCTTGCATTCCATGTGTATTGATAGGAGTGAATGCTGGTGATGTCTAACTGTGGAATCAACTGTTTTAAATTGTCTATGCGACTCATCTCATTTGTTCTCCTCTTATTTAAGCTGCTGGAGTAAATGTTTCTCATTATTTTGCTCCAAGGCAGCTACCTGGCCTTTAAAACATGCTGCAAAAGGCCACCTGTTGTTGATACGCGCTCAACAGGCTAAGAAGAAATTTCGTAAACAGTCTGTATCTGTATTAATGAGCATACCTATCTATCCTTAGTGCACATGCAGCTATGTTATGTCAGCAAATAGGTATAACTTCTGTGTAGCTACACCAATACTGGATTATCTTGTTAAGAGTTGTTCAGGGGAAAAGCAACTGACAGAAGAAAGAACTCATAAGTGCATGAACTTGCTGCAGTGACCTTATTTCACAGTAAAGTAGAACTTGGTTATCTCCAAATCTGCTAGGCTGAATATCATTCATTTTAAAAGAAAACCAGCATTCATCAGATTAGTTATTACTTCAAGCTTTTCTTCCTAATAGGGCAAGGGACTGGTTTATTGCCTCCCAACAAGTTAGCTGATCTAAACCCATACTCCACTGCATAGCTCAGAATATAGTTGTTTTTGTTTCAGAACTAGGAATCTAATACCTAAAAAGAGAAATATTGCGAGCTGCAAAACCAGTATTCTGATGTCCTCCACCCATGCAGAAAATACCTCTCTTAGACAGTCCTGGGAAGAAAGATGCTCTCCAGAGATAGCCTGTTCAGTGCGGAATTTTGTTGTTTCTATAATTTCATAGACAAAACACTTTATAACATTGAGTGAGAGCTGTAGAGAAAAAAAGCAATAGACTATAGTGAGAACACTGGCTAAAAATATTTATGACAAAGGTGTCCCAAGCTGTAATTCTACCTTCGGTTTTAGAGACTGAAATGATTTGTTTATATTGTAAGCAATTTAATAATGGTTAATTGACTGTTCTTTATTGTGAGGACATTTGTCCCCTTGTTCTTTACACTGCAAATGCAAATAGTTGGAAGCCACGCAGTGCAGCCAGGTACCTCTTAAAGGTATGGAGATATACTGCACAGCCGATGATGCCTGCTGCATTGTTTTTTAACTCTGGCTTTTTCTTCCCCCTCCTCCCCTCTTCGCCTCTATCAGTAGACCCTGCTATTGTAACACAAGTGAATAAGTCATAAGAAGATCTGTACAATGATAAGTTCCAAGGTAAAGATTAAAAAAGCACTTCAGTCAGATTTTTTTCTTTTTCTTTCTTTTTTTTTTTTTTGTAATTTATCTTCACTATATACAGAAATTACTTGTTTTTCCCTGAGGAAACAAGATTCCTGTAGTCATGCTATGTGTCTCAATATGCCTCTAAGCCTGCGCCTCTAGCTTTCACTTTGAATCCATTGGCCAGTGCAGCAATATTTGACAGAGGAGTCAGCATGTCAGATATATTAAGTTCCCTTAAGTTTACTTGAAATCAGCACATGGATAAAGAACACCATGAATCCTCTCCTTGCATATCATGTATTCTGGCCCTTTAACTGTCTTAAGGGCTCTCTAATGGGACTAGTCTTTCCAACGTTTTGCCCAAAATTTTGATGTTAAAAAAAAATCAACAATCCATCTGTTATAAATGCCATTTAATGTAAAATCATAATTGAGACAAAGCATGACTAGTTTAGGATTCTACATTGTCAGCCTTCTCAGTGTAAGATGCTTTTTCTGTACTTTTTTAGACCCAGAGGAGACTGCCAACAGAAATATGTATTTTTGATTATGGATTTCTCAGTGAAATACTCTTAAATACTCAGAAAGTTCAAGTATGTTTTGTTTACCTTATTGTTCATTGCTCCTTGCCTTTTAGGAGGGCATAACTTTGGAAAGACTACAGAAATAACTATCAAAATGAGGCAATATAATGTTCAAGATCTCTGAAATGCAGTTGCTGGCATTCTTCCTGAGATTAGATCCTCCTTTAATTGTAAGGTGCACTTGGAAGTGCTTGGTGTTGGTGTTTGAGCCTTCTTCTGTGTGCAGGATAATTCATCCCTTTTTGTTGTTTCAGGAGGGGTATTCTCTCTTATTAGGGAAACCAGATTATTGAAGCTTTTCTGAGCAATCTTGGGAAAAGGGAGAAAGTCTACAGGGTTTTACTGAGCCAGAAGAAAATAAATTTGTTTATAAAATGACAGCTTTAATTTTGTCACTATCATATGTTCATGTAAGTGTAAATCAGCTTTTGTTTTCCCAAAAAAAAAAAAAACTCTAGACCTTTAGCGCTCAGTGCAGAGAATAATAAAACAGTCTGAGATGATGGATTTTCCTACTTCTCCTACTTCAGCTGCCCACTGAAATTACAGGGACACAAAAATTTACTTTGGAATAAACAGGATTGTTAGTGATAACTGCTGGTATGAATACAAGGTACCTTCCCACTTGTTTGCTACGAAGGCAAGGAATGCACACAGGCAATTTCCATAGACTTGCTGACAGAGTAAGATCTTTTGTGCTAGGTTATCCCAGGGTCACTGCTTCATCTGCCCATTATCTAATTTAGGTATCCCTTAAGCACTCTGGGACTGCCGGATTAAGGCTTTCTGTATCCATATATTGCACTGGGAGGTCTTGAAACAAATTAAACATGCCCTATCAATTAAATTAACAGAAGAATTAAATTGACTTAAGTCTCTACACTGTTTTTACTGCTGTGATTACTTTTTTTTTTAAAAACAAAATCACATAACTTTTGATGACATCAGGAACTGGGGGGGGTTGGCCTGTTTCCTTAACAGACTTTGAATGTCACAGTTCATATTTTGAAACTGTTAGAAGAGAGAATGTGCAGGGTTCGTCAATATGGACACCCTTTTGAGGCATATGAACATTGTGAAGAATCTGAATTTGACCATTAGTTTTAAAAAATGGAGTATGTTCATATATAAGTGTATGGACAGTGCAAGTTGAGCCTATGATGAGCTAATTTTGCTTGTACATCATTTGAACAACAAAGACTTCCCTGCAGCCAAGGCTCCTAATCCTACATGGCCAGCCTGGTGAACATAGGCTAAATTCTACATGGAAAAAGATACTGTTTTATGGAACAGGAGGATAAAAAGGAAAAGAACCCAGTTTAGATAAGGTATAGATAGTGACTGGCAGATTTTTCAAGTTGTCTGGAGGAAAGTATATGGAACTCTGCAAAAAGGTATGTTCATCTCCATAGAGCAGATTGAATATTCCTCTGTCAGCATGATACTAACCAATACGGAGTCCAATGACAGGGGACTCCAGTTAGCTATGGAACTTATTAGCATGTTGCAGTCAGGCTGACATAGCATTCATTTGGGGATCTGCAGCCACTGTACTTTGGGCTGTTAAGCATTCGAGTAGCTTGTGGTTGTGCAGATGCATCGCTGTGTGAAGACTGGCCAAGAATAGAAACTGAATGTTTCACAGAGGAAATTCCTGGTTGTGATACTCAGTCACAAAAACTATTAAAAGGGGATAATCAAACACTGTTGAAACTGGTCAGACAGTGGGAAAAACAGATCTAGGAGGTATGTGTACTTTAAAAAAAAAAAAAAAAAAGGCTCAGGATGATGGTTTTCCTATACTAAAAGATCCATAAACATTGTCATTGTCTGTGAAATGCTTCTTATCAAGTGTCCCTTTTAATAGCTTAGGCATGACTTTCTGTAGGAACTGAGACTATATCTTCTACTTGTAAAATCCATGTGTGTTTCCACTAATGCTGTCAGCTGCTGTTCTGGACCTAATGAAACTAAACAAGCAAGAAATAAAACATGATTACGTGAACTTCTGCAGAGACACTTGGGGTAGGAGGAAGAGAAATAAATTTGTTTTCAACATAGACAAATGTAGATACTGAGTCTGATGGGAGAACATTTCAAAGCATGGATGTTTAAAGATGTTTTTTCTGTCGTTAAATCTTTACTATTGATAAAGACCTAGAGCTTATGAACATCAAATTGACAGTTAACTTTCAATGCCAGAGAACAGAAAAATGACTCATTTTATTGCGTATGGATTTGCTGTCATGTGATAGAGCTTTCCGCAAGCAGTTACACTATGTGCCTTTGGTTGTACATAAGACTGCACTCACGAATTTGGAAAAATATAAACTGAGACATTTAGAAAGGAGAGAGGGAAAAAATGAAGGCTGAAGATTACATATTCAGTGTTAAATTTTTACCTGAGCCAGAGCTTGCCATTGGAGACTTCTGTTTCTGGTTACTTCAATTTTCAAAACGAAGGGAAGAAGAGCACAGTAAGAGAATTTGTCTTTCTTACAACTTGCAAGAAATCAGGGAAAATACAAGCAATATAGTAGGAAGAATGTATTGATTTGGCTGTTCTATTTTTAGAAATTTCCCGAAAGAAAATTATGAATTGTCATTCTGCCTTAAAACTAGGTGAATGGTACTGCTGGCAGTTGTTTTGAATGGAATGAAATGTTTGGAGAAGGGATGGACTGGACCACTTAAGTATTTTCCATTTTTCAATCTATGCTTAAATATTATAAATACTGTAAATGAAACTTTATAAAATATGGACTTGAAGTCTCTTATATTTCAAACTTAACAGGAAATCTGAAAAAAAGATTGTTATAACTTCCTGAGCCCAACTTATTTGGCTCATTATAGAACTGGCTGAATGTAGAATATGAATATCTGCTACTCTTGCATTCTGTTTTTGGAGCAGGAAGACTTAACTTTCCCACTTTCAGTGGTGGTCTTTTCAACCAGTTCAGATAAAGAAAATCTTTCTAAACCTTCAAGAAGAAAATGAATTTGCATCTTCAGTGTTGTGTTTGTGTATGTGTCTGAGCATAAACTTCCACCCTTTCAGTGGCTGAACTTAGTCATCAGACAGGCATTTTGGAATGGCACAGCTTTGGTTCTGAAGTTCATTGCTCATCACCAGGTATGCCTGGCATTAGTTGATAAAGAAATTATGGCAGTGTCCATCTATTTCATTAGCATTTATTGGCAGGATTGCAGGTGTTAATTCCTGTTTCTTGGTGAAGAAATTGAATACTTTATGGAAAAAGTATGCTGTTGTATATTTCTTCACAAAAAGTTTACTCTCTAATTCTTTTTACAGCAGCTGTTGGATTTTTTTTTAATGCAACATGTAAAATAAATTTGTTGCTGAAACACAATTTCCTTTAGAAATAAAAATGAAATTTCCCCTTTTTATTTTTATTAATTATTCCTCCTTTTTGGTATGATACAGGCAGGATAGAAGCTCCTGTTCTATACCTTTGATGACATTTACTGTTCTGTATCTTCTTACAGTGTTTTTTCTCTTTAGCCTTCTTTCTCCCCTTTTATGATAACAATTTGTTTTCTTTTTTTTCCCCCTCCACAAGAGATTTTTTTTTCAGGTCTTTGTCTTGATTTTTTTTTTTAATTTTTTATTTCTGCAGTGTCTTTCGATGCTCATTGTATCAACACTTATCAAACCACAGAAGTGCTTGTGTCAGCTCAGGACAGGCAATGGGAATGAGGGGATGCTGCTTTTTGTTAAAGTGTTAGGAGAACCTGTATGCCTTGTATCTGCAAAGTATAAGTTATTGTTAGTTATCTGACCACTGAAGAGTTAAATAGCTCATTGTGTTTCTGAACTTTTGACTGTAAATAATTACATGACAGTTAATTAAAAGACCGTATTTAAGAAGGCAAGAGTACTTTCCTGGGAATATAAGCACAGGATTGTAAGGCAAGTTTTCTGTCACTGTCCTTCATATGCAACTATGATATCTCAAGAGAAATCATCTAAATGCTTGAAATGATTTGCCTTGTATCAGTCTTTATCAGTTACTCACAGAAATGAGAGGTGAATACTTATTTTGGTTCAATAGGTTCTAGACTTTGTCCCAAAGGAACGTAGAAAAACTGTGGGAAACAAATAATTAATCCCCTGTTGTTATTGATAAACTAGTATTAGAACATTATGCAGAGCCGTATTCCTGAAGCTGGCTTGGAGTCCAGCTGTTGCTGTACACAATGCCTGGAGCAATCTGTAAAGCAATCGAACTGCATTTAACCTCATTAAGGCAATCCATCAATCTCTTGTGTACTCTACTGAAAAGGATCATCACTCTAAAATATGCCAACATCATCGAGATTGTTCTCCTACACAAGCTGAGCTAGTTGCATTCAGCTGGTTTTAGCGCTAAATGGTGTGCTTAATTTTAGCTCTGATGCAATCATTCTAAATGAATTGCACCACAGTTAGTAGCTGAAGCTGTAAACGTGATAAAGTACGTTCCTGGTTTCAGGGGGAGGGGAACACTGTGCTGTCAAATGTTATTTCCAGATCTATATAGCAGAGACGTTAAGGTATGCTGCTATGAATCTGGATTCAGAGAAAACTGCAGGATGCGCTGAAGTATTGAGGAAGAAAAAAGTAACTATTAGCTGTCTTTTATTCTGCAGTATTATTATATTTTTACGTTGCTTTGTTTTTCTATCAGATTCTTTGGTGTATAAAGCAGACATCTCAGGGATGATTCAGTATTCTCCAAGGATGTAAAATCATCTACTCAGTTTTGGATTTAGTTTTCTTTTATTGGGATGAGGACTAATAGCCAGTAATCTTTTGAGGAAGCAGTTTTGATTATCTGCACATGTGCCTTCAGCACAAATGAGTTCCACCAGGTTATAAAAGTGAACTTGAGCTTTTTCTCATGCTACATCACTACTCACCCATGTAAACAACAGAAGATACACTGCAGCTCTGAGAGGTTAGTAATAGTCTTTATTTGTAGGGCAGGAAAAGAAAACATTTGCTTTCTGTTAGCACATTATAAAAATGCATGCCAAAGGTTCAGTGGTCAGTGTCTACCTGTATTTCTACAGTACATAGCAGATAGGTGAATGGAAGATATTTGAAGAGCAGTCCTTCTTAAAGCTACTGTCCCTGGTTAAGAAGAAAAATGTTAATTTCAAAATTCAGGTTTCTTGTTATATAGCAGGTATATTGAATGTAAGTAAAGTATCTTAATAAGCTATTAACCTGTTGTCAAACTTTCAGAAGGTAGTTGCAAGGATACGTGAATAGGGAACAAGTTTATCTTGACTAACTGTATTTTGGGTTTTTAGGGGACTGTTCTATGTTTATTAAAAGCAATATCAAATCACATAATCAGGCTTTAATCAAAATTGGAATCTATTTTTGAAAAGTTTATAATGTAATTATTTCACTGCTGTGGATGTATGTACTCTGGATTTGAAAGAAATAATTGTACTCTGAAATAGTTGTAATCCAGATGTTTCAATTTGATAATTCCTGGATTTTTGGAAAGCAAAAACTGATTGTCTTAATGAACTGTAAGAAAAATTGATTATTTCTGTGATTGAAATGTCTAAAGGCACATTTCAAAACTTACTAGGTTTTTTCTACTAAAAATTACTGAAATTATTCCTAACCTTGTTAATTTTAGTAAAATCATAACCTTATTTTCTTCAATGAAGCTAAGTTATGTTTCAGATCTTCTCTTTCTCTCTCTCTCTCTCTCTCTCTCTCTCATATTGATGTATTTTTGGATGCTTTCAAGTTATTTTTCTTCACAAACAGTATCTGACTTCTGACTGTCATACTTTGCTTCACTGCTGTACCTTTTTGCACAAATTCTACACAGTTCTTGGGCATCTTCTGAAAGTAGCCCAAATGACAATGGAAAGAACTAGAGAGACTGGAATGGAAAATGTGGCCGGACTAGCAAGCTAAATATTTCCTAAACTCTTTTAGTCACTGACTTGAAAACATGCCAGCATCAGTTGCCATGGTCATTGGCCCGTTTTGAATTTTAATGATTATTTGCTTGCTTCATAGTTTAAATTTAACCTTGAAAGATCTGATGCCCATTCTGCAGCCATTTTGGGTATATTTTCAACATATATTTTGTAGTTCTAATTTTCACTTTTTTTTTTTTTAATGTTGCACTTAATGGAGCTTCCAGTATTTAGGTTATAGACTAATAGATTCAACAATCCCAAATTTCTTTGGCAGTTGCTAAGAAAAAAGTTTGTTCTACTGGCTCTATTCTTTTGTTCTGTGTTTATTCTTAATGTTTTGTAGAAGTCAGTCTCTGATTGGAAAGGATAATGACTGTTTCCCCTGAAAGAAGGTGTATGTATAATTTTAGTCTTTGTCACTGCTATGAGGGTTTTGTTGGTGGTGGTTTTGGGTTTGTTTTGTTTTGTTTTGTTTTTTAACTTTTACAATCCCTTTATAGTTGTGTCCTCACAGGTACTTGAAAGCATTCCAGTTCTATATAATTCAGATACTGAACCATCCTGTTACCCCAGGTCCAGTTAGAGGTTACTTGCCACAATATGGTGCTAAATCCTCCAAAGTTACTTCAGCAGGAGGAAAGGAGACTTGTTGCAATGAGGAGGTAGAAATGGGTCTCAGCGCCTCTCCTGAACCATATCTTTGTACAAACAGTTTGTTCTTAAATGTGTTTTCTCTCTTCCGGCTGTGTCTTGTCCCCTTCTTTATATGGGAAAGCTGGGTAGTCTAGATGGGGGTGGGAGTTCTGACAGACATGCGCCCTTAGGCAGCCATCCATCTCTATCTTTACTCCTTAACTGGCATGCCAGCCTCCAGTCCCTCCAAATATAACAATCAGTACTGCCTACTTGCACCCCTGTGATAAGAGAGATGGGTGGGAGACAGTCCCTGACCAGTTAGTCGTTTGCTACTGAACCTGAGAAAGCCTTTGTTGCCCTTCATCTCCTGTCCCCATCAGCTCAAAGTAAATGTTACTCTTTATGTGATTGTCAGAAGAGAAAGAACTTTTATGGAAGGATCGGTGAAGAAAGATAAGGAAGTGACAGTAGGAGGAGACATAGGCTAGCTGGGATTTTCCTGAAGTTTCTTAGGCTCTTCTCTTCTGGCAAGTAAATACTCCCAGTTTGAGAGCTGCTGGCTTAGAGTAGCTGTTTGGCCCAGTATCAGTGGTTATGCATCATTACACTGAAGCACATTAATTCTGTTGGTTTTGCGAGTACATTTAAGCTGGTCATGCTCTGGCAACCTTGGCAATGCCCCTTTCTTTGCTGTCATCTATTCTTGTAGCATCTAGAGCTTTGAATAGTATAAGCAGCCAGACCCACCTGCACACCCAGCAGATTTTCCAAGCCAAAGTGTATATAAGACTGTAAGCTCTAATCCAAAATTCTTGCAGTCTGATTTCCTTACCCTAGCCACTGACTTTGGTAAGCTGGCTGAGGAACATATGCTCATCTAATTCATTAGTTTCTAGAATGGGCAGTAACTTACAGGTGGAAAGATAACTGATGTAACCTCTAAATATGCCTCTGATTCTGAATGAGAGTTAAAATTACAAAATTAGAAAGCAAAGAGTATGGAGGAGAGAGAAGAAAGTTTACAGGAAAAAAGACAGCCAAGGCATAACTCCGAACATCTTACAAGTTGCTTCATATGATGGAGATTTTACTTAACCTTCTCTGACATAAATATAAACAGCTTCCAACGGATGATGGCAGAAGGGGGAAGCTGTTGCAGAGCAGAGACTCCGGCAAATGCAGAATAGTAATAGCCTCTTTGCTGAAGTGACCATGAACTGAATGCTTCATCTTTCTGTGCTTTGGTCACTGCCAAATAAAGGATTACATTTTTTTTCTGTGCAAGCGTATTCCAGGATTTCAGCTAAAGATAAATTTCCCTATGATTCCCATGTGGAAAATGACAAAAAAATTTCAACTTCCGAGTTCCAAGATTCTGCAATGGACTGGTATCCTACCATGATTGTCTCTGCATATCCTGAGGACATGCTCTCAGTTCAAACTGGGAGGCATCCTTTCCAAATGTCATAAGAAATCCTGCTTTCACAATTGAAGTGGGGACAACATGTTGCCTTCTTTAATTACAGACTGAGAATTAGTTTAATTAGTTTCAGACATTGAAGGATACAACAGAAACAAATGTTGACCATTTCTCTGTTGCTCTTACACTTTATAAAGACAACCCAAAAGGCATCTTTTTAATACAAAAATGTGAAATACTTGGAAGGGAAGACCTGTCTTTAAGCCTTTGCTGAAAGACACCTCTGTGTGGCTGCCAAGCTTTTAAAAGAAGAGTTAAATTTTAAAATTTCAGCATATGGTTCCAAAATACCCAGATTAATATTTAGCCAGCATCTAAAACTATCTGGATTAAACGTATTGTTTCCCAAGCTAATGCTAACTGTATGTTTATGAATTTCTGCCTACCTGAGGCAAAATGTTTGTTTTATTTTCTCAGTAGCAAAGTAGGGAGAAAGAGTTGTCTGCCTTGATGGTGTATCTACCTTATGAGTTTCAAATCATGCTGAAGCACCTGTTGTAAAAAATACCGAGCTTGTAAGTGTCAAGGTTCCATGCATCACCTGATCTGCTGATACAGTGACAACAGAAACTTTTCGGAAACGCTTCAGTAATTGTTTCTGTTACTTTAACCTTTGTATATAACATCTTAATTGTACAAAACAGCTTGATAGGACTGTTTACCTTTGCAGAGTCCACAGCATCAATAGCCACGTGCTCCTAGCTTTAACCTAGCACTGAGGATACATTGATAGAGGTTGCAGCACTGGGCAAACCGGTTGTTTGTCCCCTTCTAGTTTTGCACTGACTTGATTAAAACCAATAGAAGTATGGGTACCAGTGTTGCAGTCATGCTGTGTCAGCTAGGACACAGATGTACTTTTACAGTGGATTCAGCTGATAAATTGTGTAAACATGCCATTTGAGGAATTAAGAGGCTAGGACCTGGTCCTTCAGCTCTTGTTCCTACTGCAGTGGACTGCATTTTTAAAAATCTTCTAATGTTGATGAGAGCAGGCCCTCTAGAGGGTGATTTGATCATAGAAGTGCATGCAAGATCAGAACCACAAGTATAGTGCAGGGAGAGAATTAGGAAGAAGTTTCATAAAGCTATTTTAAGCTGATCTGATCCTGTATTGCCATCAGAAAGGGTGGCTCTGCCTTGCAGTCGTCTTTGTGATGGCACTAGCATTGATCTGTACATCTCGCTGATCCAGCAGAAAAGAAAAATTGTACCAGATCAGCAAACTAATCTCTGTGACTGTGTGGCCACATGAGGGAAATTCACTTCATGTTGAGGTGTCCACTGGATCTACGTCTGGGCTGGCCATTGATAAACTACTTCAGCTTGAGTTATTGGCAAGTATGTAATGAAAATAAAGTTTGTGGTTTTGTTTTTGTTCTTTTTTTTTAAAGGCATGCCTCTAACTTTTTTTGCTTTAAAAAACAGTCTTGACAGTGCAGGAACAAGCTGAATGTATGTGTTTGTAAAGTAAATAGGAGATTATCTGTTATTCAAATCTCTAATTATTTATTTTCCTTTCCCTCTTGCAGGAGAAGCTGTGAGTCATTTAATGACCAGATAAGGTCTCCATTCTCGTGATTTTTCTCATATGCTTTTCCTGGAGCCATGGATGAATACAACCGCTTTGTGGATTGGGAGAAAATGGATGTTACCATCCAGGCCCAAGATCCAAAGGAGCTAACCTGCACAGAATTCCAGGAACTCAAACAGCTGGCCCGGCAGGGCTACTGGGCCAAGAACCACTCTTTGAGAGCCAAAGTGTACCACAAGCTAATTAACAATATTCCATGCCGCACAGTGACTCCAGATGCAAATGTGTACCGGGACATTGTTGTGAAGATCATTGGAAAACGTAACAGTGGCTCCCTTCCACTGCCAGAGTTTGTGGATAACAGCCTGGTTCCCACTTACTGCTTGAATGCAGAAGGCATTGGGGCAGTCAGGAAGATAATTCTGTGCATTGCAAATCAGTTCCCAGACATATCATTTTGTCCAGCGCTGCCCTCTGTGACAGCTTTGCTCCTCCACTACAGCAAAGATGAGGCAGAGTGCTTTGAAAAGGTTTGTCGCATCCTTGCTTGCAATGATCCATCTAAGCGACTCATCGATCAGACATTCTTAGCTTTTGAATCCTCCTGCATGACCTTTGGTGACCTAGTTAACAAGTACTGTCAGGCAGCACATAAGCTGATGGTAGCAGTGTCTGAGGACGTGTTGGAGGTATACTCTGACTGGCAGCGCTGGCTCTTTGGAGAACTGCCCATGGTATACATTGCTCGGGTCTTCGATGTGTTTCTGGTGGAGGGCTACAAGGTTCTCTATCGTGTTGCACTGGCTCTTCTGAAATTCTTTCACAAAGTCAGAGCTGGGCAGCCCATGGAGTCTGACAGCATACAGCAGGATATTCGATCTTTTGTGAGAGACATTGCCAAGTCAGTGTCCCCAGAGAGGCTTTTGGAAAAAGCTTTTGCTATCCGGCTTTTCTCACGGAAGGAGATCCAGCTCCTGCAGATGGCCAATGAGAAGGCTTTACAGCAGAAAGGCATCACGGTCAAACAGAAAAGGTAGGGCTCTCCCAAATGCTACAGGTAGTCTCTTTAAGTGATCTCCAGGAAAACAAGATCATGAGTTGTGATGAGTGCTCATCATCGTGATGAGTGCTCAGTCAATTCTGGGTGATTGGTGGGGAGGGGCAAGAGTTTTACTGGTACATGCTGGTATCTCCTCTGATTCTTTTGCTCTGTGAACTTGATTAGAAAAAGTCAGTAGCCCCAAAATTAAATGTTGCTGGGATTGTAGTTAGAAGTATAACTTAAGTGTTATGACACAAGATAAATGAAGCAATGTCTCATAGCTTGCTTAGTGATGAATTTGTAACTACCTTTTACAGGTACCTGTTCATTGCAAGAATTGTATCACAAAAGGGTCTTTCACAAGCTGTTTTTAAGCCTGAAGGCATTTTAGCAAAACTGGAAAAACATGGAAGAATAATACCTAAATAAATGTGAAAACTTTTACATATGGGACTACTTGTATAAAACTTCAATTTCATGCTGTCCAACATTGTAAATTTAGCAGTTTCTTTACTGTAAGTAGGCAAGCACTGTCTTGGAGCGTAAACATAACTCGGGAGCTATTTCAGTAGAGTAAGGAAGAAATAAGCAAAGCTTATTTACAGGTTACTTTTGAAAGTCGTTTGACTGAAAGCCTCCCAAAAATCAATGATATAATAATTACAGACAGGAGCTGGTCTATTTTGTGACAGACTGGTACATGTACTATTATAAATAATGATTCTGGAAGAACCATGAAAGAAAAGAGTGGGCATATTGAGGGATGCAGATCCAAAAGATGATTGCATAATCATGATTTCTTTTCAGATGGGGGGAGGAAAAGCCAACCGTGAAACTAGTAAGTGACATTCTGCTGTAGTGTGATAGTAAAATACATAATAGTAAAAACTTGGCTAAGAGCCTTCCCCATGTATACAGAAAAGGCAGCAATGTATTAATCTAAAGATGAGTATCTTGCAAAGTCCAAATGTATGTGCAGTTAAATACTGGAATTGTAGTCATAACATTTTATTTCTTTTGAGGTCTTCTGTGACAACAGAAAACTTCTCCTAAATGTTTTTGAAATCATTTTTGAATGTTCAGAAGTTTTATAGCTGACCTGGCCTCTGAAAGGAGGATAACTTCTAGAAGTCTGCTGGGGTCAGTAAGTGTGGTATCTGGAACTTGGTAATCTCAAGGGACAATTTTTTCTCTAAATTTGTAAAAATCAAAAGGTACCAGCCAATGACATATTAGGACCTCACAGCCAATTATGTTGCTGAGTTAGTCACAGTAGTTTCAAACAGACATCTCTCCATGGTGTTGAAATATAAACTTGTCATAATTTGACCTATAAAGTAACATAAATGTTAGCTGAAACTTGTACATGTACAATATTGTCCACAAAGTTCTTGATCCTTTCTAGCTGTTTATTTTTGAAATTACAGTTTAGTTTATGATTTGCTTGTATTTTACGCTGCTTGTTCAGGGTAAAAGACACAGCTTTGTCAGTCTTAAATATTTCAAGGCCTTGAGCGACTGGAATATCATGCTAGATAGATTCCAGACCATTGCATTTAGGACACAAAACAAGAAGCTTCAACTCTCACAGTCTAGGTATAATGTCTTTCCTTCTTGTCTTGAAGCTCAGAAGAGTTGTAGCATCCTTTCAGAGTATGTTCTTCAGCAACAGAATGAGGATTAAAAAAAGCAGAAGCTGCTGCTGCATTGAAATGTTATAGAGGTATTCTTTGCTCAGAAAAACAGTGGTCCCTTCAAAGCAAAATGTAGTAAATTTATACCCAAATAATGCCAATAGATACTGTCACACCAGGCAGTATTGCTAATGAATAGCTTTTATTGTCTCTTAGCTACTTTTGTAAACATGCTAAAACTTCTAATAATCCCCTGGCAAGACAGCTGTGAACTAGGCTGGATTTGGATCTTGATGTAGGCAACGAGTGCCTCAGAAGTGAGCTTTCTCTAATGCTCAACAGAAAGGGAGTTCCATTATCCATGTGTGTTTGGCCTATGGAAAAAGATGAATAATTTCCCAGATACCTCTGACCAGGTAGCAAAAAGGAAAAAAATAAATGTTTAAAGGAGGGAATGTTTTAACCTCTTTCTCCCCCCCCCCCCATCCCCTCTTTCTTGGTGATTCAAATCAAACCTTACTCTATATTTCTCTCCAGGTTCCTCTCATTCACTTTGTCACGGATGTAGGAAATCACTGATCTTTTCCTGTCTTTTTTTGTCTTTCTCCTTTATACGTTCTCCTTCTGTCAATTCCATACCCACTGCACCCCTCCTGTTTGCAGTGTTGCATCTCCTAAAAGGTAGGTTAAAACACTCAAATCTTTGCACTTTACTCATTTTTTTCTGTCTTTGCTTGGCTCGTTATTTTTTCCAAGGCTGTCATTTTTTCTAATGCTGGAAAAACAGAAGCAGGACAACAATTGTAGCATCTAATTGCTGTGTAACTATCTCTTGAATACATTCTTGCAAAGTTAGTTCAAAGCACCTGCAAAGTTGTAAGATAAGGATTCATGGATGGGCCCCCGCTAGTCAGCATAGCACTTTCATACAACAATATAGGCCTGATTTTTCCAGAATGGAAAAGCTTAATGTTAGTGATAGGATTTAAGTCATCTGCTTTTTTTTTTTTTTTGGGGGGGGGGGGGAATATCTCAAGTAACATGTAAAGTTCTCAGAACTATTAGGTATTGGCCCACATCCAGACTTAGTATACACTGTTGCAATGGATGTAACAAACATGCTCACTTTTTTTTTTCTTGTGCACACTTCTTGCACAGTTATTTGAAAAGATGTTGGACTGAACCCAGTTTGGCACACTTCTAAAAATGACTTGCCTCTATCTATACGAGATTACATTTATATTTACGTAGGTAGGGGTTTTTAAGAGGAAAGAGGACAGACTTTTTTTTTTTCTATGTATCAAAGGTCAGAGTTACTCAGCTATACAGCATTAATGGTTAATGAAGTCATTCATCAAGTTGTGGTCTGAAAAGCAAATCTTAAAGAACAAAAATCAGTGGACTGTGATACTTGATAAGCAGAGAACCTAGAAAGAAAAAAAATAAACACTCACAGGCCAGTGTTTATCACAGATGTGTGAATCTAAATTCCAATGCCTTTGAGACAATCTTCTGGCTTTGTTGTGGGTGCCCTGAGTTAACTTTAGTGAGACATGCACACTAACAATTGTACTAACTTATGAGAAAATTAATTCAAATTTTGATTTTATGTTTTAATGTGCAAAAGAACTCCTTAAGGAGCAACTTATCAAGATGTTTCATATCATATTCAGTATGCTGAGGATTTTACCTCCAATAAATTATCTGGCTGTTAATTCCAGCCAGTCAAATCTTCAAAGTCCATGTATTACTTTATCCTTGTTACAAGATTCTGAAAGCAGCAGAAAGCCTTGAATTTTAAGTAGCACACAGTTTGGGTTTGAGGGGATTGATGTAGGTACAGGGTGTATGTTGACACTGGTCTTAGCACAAAATTAGGTTTCAGGCTTAAACATCTACAGCTGCAATTTATGACTGAGAAACAACACATGACTTCTACCATACATTTGTGTCTTAAATCAGATTATAATGGATTTTAAAGCTTATGCAAAGCCTGTAGAATTGATCCAAAACAAAGGTAAGCAAAAAGAAGTAATTCTGAGATTCATATCTTGAAGTGTGATATTTGTTAATTGTCTTGTAATACATACAAAGCACATCCACTGTGACAGCTGAAACCATGTCAGTTGGTTGTATCGTCAGGATTTCTGAGGTCTCCTAAGCACTTTGTATTAATGATATATCTGTAAAAACAATATTCCTACTAAAATTGCCAATAATAATTGCCAATAAGCTTAAATATTTAAATTGTGTTACTTTCTAGTACAGTAATAAAGATTTCCCTTCAGCGTAAAAACAATTGAACGTGTGTTTTCAGCATCAGCAATCAATAGAAAATGCAGATCCCAGTAAGCTAACATGAAGGATTAAGAAAATCCTAATGGAGGATAAAATCTTAATTAAAATTACTCAGTTCTAGTGACAATTTTGCTCAGTGGACACTGTAAGGCAGTGCTAATCCAAATTCAGTAGTCTTTCAAACTGCTGATTTTTATGACATGACCCTGAAGGACTTCTGGTGGCTAACCTTCATTTCCAGCAACCAAAAACTCTTTTACATACTCAATTTGCGTGCCATTCATTACCATTCATTTACTACTTTGAAAGCCAGCTGCCCCACTGAAGTAGATGGCTTTCAATATCCTAAAAGAAATAAAGCCAAAAATGAGGTTAGTTACTTGTAACTCTAATTGCAAATTCCTGAAAACAGCAAAAACTTTGATTTTTATTAAGAAACAGAGTTTGGATTTGAGGGGACTGATGTAGGTGCTGGCTGGCTGTTGACACTGGTTTCAACACAGGATCACATTTCAGTCTTAAACACCTACAGCTGTGATTTATGACTGGAAATAGCAGGTCATTTTATTTCAAATCCTTCTGTCAAGCTACAGTCTAGGTTTTGCTGACAAAATTGTGACACTAAATATAAAATGATTCACAATGATTTTCAAGAGACAAGAATTTCATTCCTTGAATAGTTTTCCTTTTAAATGGCCAGTATAAGGCTAAGTGGTTTTTTTAGTAAACCAGAAAGATCTGTTTGTAAAGATGATAATCTACCATCCTGTAAAGGCTGTAGGAAGGCCCACGGTGCTAAAAGTGAAATTTTAATAGGAATGCTGCTGAAACAGAGTTAGAGTAAGGTTAGGAAAGAGTCCTTACCACAGCAGTTTGTGGTACACAGCCAGGAAGAGGAAAAAGGACAAAAGAAAGGTACACTGAAGTTGAGAGCCTTTTGGGAGCAAGTACTTAAAATTAAGTACTTAATTTTATCTACATAAGTGTGAAAAAAGTACTGACATAACATGCAAATGATGAGCATGAGACTTGTTTGTTTAAGGTTTAACGAGTATTTTTAAAGCTGTTTTAATAATATTCGTTACTAACTTTTAGCTTATCTATCCCTTTTTTTTCTTCAGAAATCCACTGTAATAAGCTAGTTGAAAGTCTTGCTTATGTTTTTAATTCCTCAAATGTGAGACAAATCTAATTTCTAATGAACCAAAAACAAGGATTTGTTTCTCAGATCTGTTCCATAGTGCTACTAGTCTTCAGCTGCAGACCAGGTAAGATAGGAACGGCTGAGCCCTAGAGTAAGATTCCAGAGATGTGGGTTCAAGTCTTGCCTCAGACTTTTTCAGACCAGTTGATCTCTCTTGTGCCTCAGTTGCCTGTTTATATCATCAATACATTAATAATGTCCTAGTTACAGTGATATTGTAAGTTTTAAAACCCATTAATAGTTGTAGCCTGCTCAAATGTAACATGTCCGTATACGTTCCTTGCTAAGTAAATAATTCAGGGCAGCAATGCAAGTAGTGATTTTGTCCGTATCACTAGAGGAAGCATAGTGATTTTATTTTTTGAGTGAGCTAGGGAGTCACCTCAGTAGAAATGCTGACACTAAGACACTTATGATAAATTTCAGGAAATGTTTCCCAATTTCTCTTAGCAAGAACTGCTTTAAAGAACAGTGCAAATGCTGGTGATTTCTTGGTAATATAAGCAAGAAAAATTTAAAAATACATAGTATTGCATGTTTTAGAGAGCAAGCTAAGCTATTCTGATGTATGCAGATATATGATATTGAGGTGGTCTTCACGTTCCGTGAAGCTGAGAGGAAGGAAATGCAGATCTGTCAGAAAAATAATTACTTGGCAAATACTCACATCTTTTCCATAAACTGAACCCTTGTGTGGCATGCAAAGCAGACTGTCCAAAGGTTGCCTCAACTAACTGCTACTCAGTAACTTCATATCTTGTATAAGTCCGTATTGCATTTCCATCATGTACTTGGCTGTGACACTTGCATTTTAAAAGGCTTTAACATCAGTTGTGGGTGCAATAACACTTGTTTAATCTCCAGGCACTGAGTGTGTGTGTTTGTTTAATCTGAGAAATGAATACTGCTTAAGATGTTTTAATTGTAATGTTATCACCTTCAAGAGTTTTAAAGTTATGAATCAGTTCTTGTAGCTGTATCAGACCCAGGAGGGAGAGGAGGAGGAGTTGCTCTCCAGTGCAAGTCTCTAGCATTCTCTTATTCTATGCTCTCAAGTTTTGTCTGTAACCATGAGGCTAGAAAATTCTTTGGTTCTTAATGAAAGTAGGGATCATTGGTAATGACGTGATTCCAAGAGCTGAAACTTTCCAAGAGCTTCAGATATGTGTCTTGGAATACAATTGCGTAGCATGGTGATATTCTGATTCCTGTGAGATTGCTGAGGCAGGACCTCGGGGGGGGGGGGGGCCGTCAGAGCTTAGCTTCTTCTGTTCTCTGTGCTTTAATACTGTCATCAGTGAGAATGTCTCAAATGGCAAAGATAATTTGGTCTATTCAAGGTCATGGTCATCCTAGCTGGCTTACCATTATGTCCTCTATATATACAAGCACAGGCTACTGTTGCCATACTGAGATATTGCTCCAGCTATTTCGGTAAAGCCACTAACTCTCAAGAATTCTGCTAGACTCCAGTAATTTATTTTATTCACTAAGTAAAGGCCTTCTAATTCCATTTGAAGAATGGCATGCCTACTGAGGTCCTTTGGTGTTCAGCTCTGTCTTTGAATGTTGCTACTCAGTAACCAAACTCTTGTTTTTGTTGTTTCTGTTAAGCTATTCTTTCTCAATGTTTTGTATTGTATTTCTCAGGCAGAACGTGCACTTAGCAGTTCATGCTGAGAACTTCAAGTCCGAAATTGTCAGTGTGAAAGAGATGCGAGATATCTGGTCCTGGATCCCAGAACGCTTTGCACTTTGCCAACCCCTCTTGCTTTTCACAACCTTGGAACATGGCTGTAGCCTAAGCAGGTAATTACAACTTTCCCTGCACCTCTTTACTGTAGGATGAAAAAAGAGCAACTGATGAACTGCTTACTGGATTGACATACAAGCCATACCTAGCCAAAAATTAATCTGAAAGATAGTGATGGAATGCAAATGTGACAAACTCCTATCAACTTCAGCATCTGACTAGGATAATTCATATGCCACAATGTGAAAAGCCATTTTAAACTGTCCAAAACCTATTGGAAAATTCAAACTTGCATCAATACACAGAATATACCACTGGTGTGAGACTGGTTTGTTCCCTGTTTGTTGTGAATAGCTTAACTCAGTGGCTGCACTGTAGACTCTCTTGATGGATGAGTCTGAATGTGGTTATCTGAAGAATAAGGGAATGGGAAGTTGGAGATTCCTCTGCAGTTTCCCTCTGACTATGAATCTGATCATTGTTATTATTGAAATGGGATAAAGTAGACATGAGTTTTCCTTGCACTTGACAAACAACTGGAATTGTTTAGCTCCTAATAATGATTTTGGCATCTGAAATTCTGTTTCTGAGGTGGGGGATTGTCTGTTGTCCCAGCTCCATGTGTCTGTGAGAAAAGCAAGCAAGGGGAATGGATCATAATTCCTTTTCTATGAAAACAGAAGGCTCTTCAGACACAGCCATCAGTCCACAGGGCACGATTTCCTGTATCCTGTGTAATGCAAAATGCTGTAAAAGGCAGCTGTTGTGATCGATAGTCTTCTATTCATTATGCAGAGGCATAAACAGCTGTACAGAGAACTGAGTAGGAAAGGACTGTTTGATAATTTTTGTTTACAGTCACCGCTATTGTTTGCAATGGACTGTTGAAGGCACTTGCAGAAATATGCTCAGTCTTGAGGGTTTTTTTTTTTTCAGGCCGTCAGTTGAGGGAGTAGGTGGTGCCTGACATTAGGGAGGAAATGCAGGAAAAGCAGGTGATGATAGTAGTGGGGTGCTCACTTAACTGTACTATGCATTACAGGTTCTATTCTCACAGTGAAGGACATGAACCAACTCTTCTCCTCATCAAGACTACAGCAAAAGAGGTGAGTGAGGTGAAAGGTGACTGATAAAATTAAGTTTGAGGCAATTATGTAATGCTGTGTTGCAATACGCAACAGTTTATAATAAAATGAAGAAGTAATGGACCTGGAAATTGCTTTCTTCTTTTTATTTATTTATTTATTTGTTTTTAATGTATGCTCTAAATTATACTGTTTGATTATGGGACTATACTTTCTTAAGTAAATTTTGCAAACTAGTTCTTGGCCAGTTATTCTTCCTCCTTTAAGTAATGTGGGATGATGGACTGTAGTAACACTCATAGAGCTCCTGGACAGACTCTCTTACTCATAGGAACAGAAGGGAGAGGCTGTGGAATTGTGGAAAGAAGCACGTGATGCATAGAAGATATTTTCTTCCAGGACACAAGGAGAGAAAGTAGCAGATATTAAATGATATGAATAATGTTGTACACCATAATGTGAAGACAAAAGCATTAGTTTCACCTCATGGTTGTTTAAAAAAAGTGTAATTCAAGTAGGCTTCCGAGAACACCAAATGGACTGCATACAAGTGCCTCATCTAATGAGTTGTTCTTCCACTTTACTGTGCATGACTTCTAAATATTTTGTATATAACTTTAAGCTATTAATGCAGTCTGTAAGCTTGGATTTCTGCATATGTTCCTGCAGGATGACTACCCATGAGGGAAGCGCCTTTCCTTTCTCTACCCAATGCTAACACTAAGGGCACAGTTTCATAGAATTCTGTGTACTGTTATTGGCAGTCCCAAGCCTTAATTGACATGCCAATGGCTGATATAATGCCTATGATATCTAAAAGGAAGAGGGAAAATATATAAGGCGTTATTTTTCTTCTTGTCCTGGAGCATGTCACAGAGTCTAGCTTTGTAAGTGCTACTAGATTTTTACAGTGCAATTACAGTTCTTATTCCTCAAAAAAAAAAAAGGCATAAGAAATTTATTTATTTATTTTTAGCCAAGGGGCACTTTCATCCTTTATTCCAATGTTTATCATTACATTTTAGGAAAAAAAAAACTTGCTTTCTGGATTTTTTGGGAATATCAAATCAAACGTAATTTCACTTATTTTCTCCGTAACAAGGCCAGTCCTTAGGATCTTTTGTCCTAGGAGCTCTGCTTGTAATGCTAAGAGAGGCTTAACAGCAAATGTACCTTAGAACAATTCTGCAAAACCTGTTTTAATCATATTTTTTGGAGAAGAAAATGCAGGATTGCTTTTATCTCATTCTTACAGCTGTATTGTTTGGTCTATCTCCACCTGGCAGTGAGGCTTATTGCTGACAGTGAGACAGAAATTCTCATGCAAACAAAGAAACCCACAGAAAAGCTCAGTGCTGTAAGGTTATGTTTTTCTTTATTGGAAACTAGGGCACATTGAACCACATGCTGTTCTGAATGTGCTGCTTTCGGTACCTGTACTAGCTGGCCATTGATTTAGCTAAACTAGTTTTAATCTGCAGTTTGAAATGGAGAGAGAGACCAAGGCCAACATTTGCAAACAGAAAATACTCAGCCAACAGTGCTAAGCTTGTAACTTGTGACAATACCGTTGCTTTGAATGCAAAAATGAGGAAGTGGAAGTCAGGCTTTACAAATTTGGAGTGATTTGTATTTTGGTGGCTGGAGTTATGTTGGACCGCTTCTCTTTTGAGGCCTGAAAGGTGTAAAATCATTTTTGAAACTCTTAAGATTTGAAGGGTATTCCCCAGTGGATTAAAGCAGTTTAAATCTTAAATCTATCTTTAGATATAAGTACTTGTGCTGCTTTAATCCACTGATCTAGAGATTTTGAAAATCAAACTAAATAAAACTGTTCTGGGCTCAGAAATGTTGGTACCAGTTGGCTTAACATACTTTCTTCTTCGAAGGAAAGCCTCCTAACCTTGCTGTTTGTGCTAGGTCTGTGGTGCTTATCTGTCAACTGATTGGAGTGAGCGCAGACGAGGAGGGAACAAGCTGAGTTTCTTTGGGACAGGGGAGTGCTTTGTGTTTAGGGTGAGTAAAATTTGATTGTCACTACTCCAATATTGAGGCACAACCACTGTTACTGATGTGCATAACTCACACCTGCCTTCCCCTTAGCTGGATTATATGTCCTTCTAGTTTTAAAGTCTGCTGAACTCTTAATTACATTTGGAGGGAAAATTTTACTTTTCAGTTCTGGGGTGAGCCTTTTTTCATCCAGAAGAGTGGAGCATTTCCTTACAAGAAAGGTAACTCAGAAACCACTGCATCATTTCTTCAGCCACCTAGAAGGCAAAGGGATAAAGGACGGAAGTAAAATCTACCCTCAAAGACAGTTTTGTCCAATCTTTACTGCTAATAGTGTGGTTGGAGCCTGAGGGGATTTCTAAAGCAGAGCTCTCAGTATAGTGAATATTCACTAACTAAATTTTTACTCTTCTCTTCACTTATGTAGCTACAGCCTGAAGTAGAACGCTACGAGTGGGTGATAATAAAACACCCAGAACTAGCTATGAGTGTTTCTGAGCCAGAAAATCATGCTACACAGGCTTCCAGTACTCTTTCCTCCAGTAGTGTCCCATCAGATCCCTCAGATCGCCTTTCTCCCTTCTTATCTGCTCGGCACTTCAACTTGCCTTCCAAAACAGCCTCCATGTTCATGGCTGGCAGCAGCGAATGCATCATTATAGGTAAGTCAGTGTTAGAATCTGGACATATATCCCACCTGCTCTTCCTGTCAGACACAGTAGGTGAGAGATTCACCTGTATTTAGCATATGTATGTTCAATATTGCTACAGTCACATCAAGAAAACTGGCTAAGACCTGATATTACCCAACAAAAAATTTTTATCAAAAACTTGCACTTCAAACACTTTAGAATAAGAGCTTTGGTATAACTCATAGCTCTAAGCATAGCTATACTGTCATCCTGCCTAATTTATGGTGAGAAATAATTCTGGAAGAGGAACTTACTTTGCAGGAAGGTTTTTGAATCACGGGGTGAACTATAACACAGACGTTCATTCTTCTGGAACTGTATTGGATCTGTGATGCTGCTGACTAGGGCAAAAGCCTGCTCAGTAAAGTAGTCACCTAAATGGGATTTACAAGCAACAGCTATGAATCTGTAGTTGTCCTTGACACTTGCTAGGAGAGCAACTAGACCAGTGATTTCAGCTGTAACAACAGGTGCCTGCTGATTCTTACTTAGCAGCATGTACCCACCATAAGCTGGACTGCTCCAGTATCAGCTAGGCTGGTGAAAGTTGGAGCACGTATGTGACCAAATTGTAAGTCACCGATAATGATGTATCACAGATTGTTTCATTAAACATAGTAATAAGAGAAACACAGGCTTGGGTAGTAGATACGCAAGAATTAGCGTTGTATACAATTTCACCTGTAGACCAGAACTTCTACCCTTTGATTCTTCAGGTGTTTTCTACAGCTATTCTTATGCAGTTGCCTTACAAGCAGCAGAGGAATCTTTCTTTCTGTTTTCCTAAAACATTTCTTTCTGTCTAAATTTATTTCACTTCACTGTATTCTCTGACTAAGCTCTGTGGACCTTGGCATAGATTCACAAATAATCAAAATGCTGTTAACTCTGTGATGTGTTTTATAATGATTTAGAAGAGCAAGCCAGTGCTGTTATTGATATGTCTTGTTCTTCTCCCAGCTTTGACTGGTTTGCTAAATTCCATGAGTTTTTCTTTACTGAAGTGAAAATATGTGGTTGGTAGCTGGATCCTTGGCACTGAAAATCAAATCTTAAAGTTGAGCATTTGAATTGGGCTTCTTGGTCTTATTGACTTGCAATAATTTATAAAATTATTTCCTGTTCTGATAGTTTCTTTTAAAAGCTGTGTATTCAAGCATATTCTCTTTAAACCTAAAAACAGTAAGCAAACATCATAAGACCTCCATTTTTTCCCATGGGAAAGCACTTAAGCCATTTTCTTGTATAGCAGTTTCACATCCTAAGAAATGCAAAGACAACCTAATACTTGTCTTTGTCTCTTTGCAGGAGGTGGTGATGGCCAGGCTCTCTACCTTGATGCAGATCTGAACCATGGAAGAACAAGTCACTGCAATACTTTCAATAATCAGCCATTGTGCTCTGAAAGTTTCCAGATCTCTGTCTTGGAGGTGTGGGGCTTCAGGGACAACATGAATGGTTGACATGACTATCATCAAACAACTAGTTTTTCAGGTGTCTTAGGATTCACAAGACAAATTCTAATGCAGGAGCCAAGTTAGAATATAATTTCCACTGGGCTCAGTATTGTTTAGTAATTACTAAGCAGCACACTTGAGTGCAGGGCTTAGTTGTTTACTCTTTTATTTAAGACAGGTCAAGGATGAAGTAGTGTATCTGATTAACTCCTTATCTCTTTACCTCTAGAGATCTGGATTCAGGTCTTGATATTAGATAAAAAATGGAACTGTAATGATTTCAAACCATCCTAAATGGATACAAATCCATATCATAGGACAGTTTTGCAGTTCAATGCAATGCAAGTCCTCAGAGGCACAGAGCTTGCTGAGGTGTACTGTAGAGCTGTGTGCCCCGGCACCAGTATCTGGCTTGAGCCGGTAATACCAAATTTCCACTCACAGGAACATTGAAGATCCCAGATTTGGCATAGGGCACTGGTTTATAAAATCATTGCCCTACTGTAAATGGACTTTGTACAAACAAATCATAAGTTATTATCAGTACCTTTTCATGAGTAAGCTATGAAAGCATTCAGTTCACAAAAGAAACCATGATTGCTAGTTACCCTTCTCCTTGCACCTGAATCCTTGGTACATTCCAATTGCATCTGTTTGAGGACTTTCCCGCTAAGAAGGTGGCATCTGAACTGGACAAGGATATCTTAGAGGGTTAATTTTGTTTACGTTCCTATTCCATATCAGTATAATGACTTCAAACTGGTTCATGTTTCGGGCAGCTGAAACCCAGTAGCTCAAACACTTCCCTTTCTTTGTCTTTCCTGGAAGATGAAATGAAACTTTAAATCTGAGAATAACAACTGTGCTGATATCAGTAAATCAACCATTGGGGGAATTAGCCACTGGGATACAGCAAATTATGCACTGTCCGCAAGTAAATGGAGGGAGGTGGAAGGGGAATCTTCTGAGTAATATTGTTCTGGGAGAGGACTAGTTTTCTCAGGAGAACTCTAGGTGACACCATTTCTCCACATTGTGAGTCTTCCCAGTGATGAGAGTCCTGAAAAAGGTAACATTCCTGCCTTCAGTATTCTTCTGGTAGAGCTTGGATGAGGCAAAGAGGCTGTTTTTCATTCCTGAGAATTTGTGCAGTTTTCTGCAAGCATGCTTTGTGGTCTGTGATAACTGGATGTGATTTCCCAGTGTCTGTATCTAAAACTTGTTGTGTCTGGCTGTGGAACTTCTCCCACATGAAGTACATGTACATAAACATCCAGTTGATGGTCCAGAGCATACCACTGAAAGCTCCCAAAACTTCAGTGAATGACTCACTAGTAAGATTTGCCACTATAGATGAAATGAGGGGAAAGAGGAAATGCTGTTTTTTTCAGCAGTTCAATTTAAACATTTGCACTAGAGTGGGGGAATGCTATTTCTACTTAAACGTGAAGTTTATAAAAGGGGAAATTTAAAAATTGTGGTGATAAAATCTCAGCTAGCCTGGACAGGGTCACGTTAATATTCAGTAGTCACAGGTGAGTTTAACTGATAACTTGTTCAGCTTGCCAGCAAAGAAAATGTGTCGTGGTAGAATGTTGCTTATGAACAAATTTGGAATTTCTTCTTAAGGTGCCATTCTGAAAAAAATTTCCAAACTAACTCCTTGAAATATTAGACTGTATATACAACTTTTTAAGATGTGTTTTGCACTGTTTATATTTGCAATTAGATTATTTCACATTGTCTGAAAGACAGCACTGGCCTCCCTTTTTTCCTGTTTGCCACTCAGTGAGTTCTGTCCAGCTGTTGAATCACTTACTGCTTGCTTTTGTCATAGGTTTACTGTAAGTTTTTAATTGAACTGGGAGGGTTGATGTAATTCAGTTATACTAGTGAGTATCAACAGGAAGCCACTTCAACAGTCATATCTTGTTTCTACAAACACACTGCCTGATGCTGCCTTCTAATACTTTTTTCAAAGCTAGCTGTGTCACTTTTGATATTTGCTAGTATCCCATGAGCTCCCTCAGACAAAATCACTCAAAATGTATCCCATTTAGTAGAGATCCCACTACATTTAAGAGATCCTTACATAAAGTTTTTTCCATATCCTCTCTCTTTGGAGCTCGTCTAAGTTGCCTTACAAAAAAGAAGAAAAGAAAAAAAAAAAAAGACAGCATTAACTTTCAGCTTGTTAAGTTGTCAGATTTCCTAGAGTTGTGTGTTGGCAGGGTTTGTGGGACTTTAGTATTACATTCAAATAAAATTAACTGCTTTTATCTGCAAAATCTTTCCTGCAGCTGGCAGAGATGTTGTGGTTTCTCTGTCCCCATCCCTGCAGTATGCAATTATGTCAGCAAAACTTGAATACTATACCATTTCTTAAGCCATATCTGAAAAATACTGTTCCTTTCTCTTCTCTGTTCCTAGTACACAGAAATTTGGGTGTTTGACCTCAGAAATCACTCATAGTTCGTCACAGATTCATCTTAGCGTATTAGTCTGAGAATTCAAGGAGATCAGTGAGATTTAGACATCTGAGTCTCTTGGGCCTCTTTGAAAAGTCAGTCTCAGGCCTTTGCCCAGATTCTGTTGTCAGATGAATGTAGCTTCTGATCACTCTGGCAGTGAAGATCCACAAAGAACCCCTTTTAACTAGCTTATCTGGATGGCCAACTGCAGTCTTTTTGCACAGGACTAAGGGTAAATCTTTTTTTGATTCTTGAAGGAACACATTACATTTGGTGGCAGCACTTGGTTGGTAGCATCTAACAGTTGGTCTCTATCTGGGCACTTGCAATTGCAGGAGAGGGCATATATACCTGGAGCAAACACTGCCCCACTGGAACAATTTGAGTTATGACCTATATGAGTTTTTAAATCACTGCAGGGCTAAACACTGTTTCGAAGAGGTAAATAGGGAAATAGGTGATCCTCCTTCTAGTGACAGTTCTATTCATATCATTCTTAAGAAGTATATGTTGTAGCAACGGTTTTAGTTTGCTGTAGCACTATCCTCCTGCAGATATCCTGGAAGACTGGTGTAGTTTGTATGTTCTAAGTCTGAATAGTCTAAATAACCAAGAAGCTGCAGTAACCTAGCAAGAGGAATTACACAAAGCTGTCATCCTCATATGTTCCTTCATTCAGTAAGAATGAATGTTCCTTTTCATGTGCAAATCTTCATGAATAATTCTTTTTTGAGAATTGAGACAGCTTAGAGGAACAACATTGTGACTTGATTTCCTTTCCAGTAGCAAAGAGGCATTTTCTGTCTGTGTCGTTAAAGGTGGTTGTTAAGCAGTTATATATCAAGGTTCATGTATCAAGCCAACAGTTTGCGTGTTACATGCAGAACTCTTGAAATGGAGACAACAGCTTTTTAAGACAGGTACAATGTGCATTTTATCAGAAAGTTAAAATTATCTGAAGTACCCCACCTGTGAAGTACTTCGATTGCATTATAACTTTGAACAATCACTGATGTGCCCTCCCTCTTCTTTGAAGTCCTGCTGGTAGTAATGACAGTGAGTCCCAGTATCATTTGAATAGCTGTTCAGTGTGAAGCCAAAGAGCTGAAGGCTGAGCATCACCCTCTGTATTTCTGGAAGACCATATTTGCTCTCCTGGGAAGCTGTTTTTGCTTTGTGATATTCTCTTTGACAGTCAGGGAAGGCAGAAAAGGCTAGAATCTCTTGGTATCAGAAATCTGAATTTATTTTGAATGGCAATTAAGTTATTTCCAGGCCACAGAAACTATTTCTAGCTATTAGCCAAAGTGGCCAGGTTTTATCACTACACCTAAAAGCTGTCATTCCTACAAATCATGCACTTTGAAACATTATCTTTTCTGATGTAATAAGTGAAACAGAGGGGGAAGGAAAAACTTCTATTTTCTCTGTGTTGAGAAAACAGAAGGCAAATTGGGGGTGAGGGAGGGGATACCATTCTTTAAAGAGTTAACTTAATGCCAATGGAAATCTGTGTTTAACCATGAGGAGGTGGCATTCACATATCTATCAACTGCTATTCTGTGTGTGTGTGTACTGAAATTGTGTACATTGTCCTTCAAAATCTGTCCTTGTTTTCGATGGGGAATGAGTTTCCCCTGCCTACTGGGCACATGTGGCCACATACAGTGGACATGGCAATGCTGATGCCACAGTAAGCAGGGACCAAGAACACCTATGGCACTGGAAGAGCTCAGCTGCTGCAACCAACACCTGGAATCAGTTTGACAGGCAGATCAGAGGCTCAGACACCCAGCTGTTAACATATGAGATGTCTTTTTACCAGCCTTGTCTTTGTGATGAGTTCTGTACTAAACTATTCATAGTTGATATGAATGTGCAGATTATTTGGAGTGATGTTTTTCTTCAGATGAGTGGTGGCGTGGTGCTGAATTGATTTTTCTACTGTACTGGGATTGCTACCCTACACTGATGCTATTTTTGTCACTATATAGTGTCTTGGATTGTATTAAAAGATCTTTGACTGTGAAGGCTACTGACTTCATCTTTCAGCAAAGCCGTAGAGTTTTTCCATCTGGCAGACCTCATAACAAATGGCGCACATAAATTGAGAAATAAACCTTCATGCATGTATTCTCTCTCATATGAACTTTTTTCTAGAATGAAGCCTAGAGCAGTGATTAAGCAGTTTTTGAACACTTTATCAGATCTCACAAGGTTTCTACTGAGATCATGTGCCAAACTGACTGCGAATAAGTTTAGATCAGTGAATTCAGAAATGAGGTTCTAAGCAGTCTTCCCATTGGTAGGGCTGGAGAATGTTTTTTGCCCTGGCCCAATCCATGTTTAAAATTGAGCTCTAGAGGTGCTTTCTGATCAACAGTTGTATTTCTTAGATGAAGCTTAATAGTGCCATTGCATCCTTTGCATTACATGTAAATGTCATCCCTGATTCCACTACAGTTCTGCAGTCACTTTGTTGCACAGTTGTCCCTAGAGGCAGTACCTTCCACAAGGTACTGCCAGCCCAAGCATCAGGGAATTATTGTTTAAAAACACTTTCCCCCTCCCCCCCCCCCTTGATGGCTTGGCTTTAACCTGGATTTCTTCCCTGGCCATGTCCCTGATAACAGCACAGATCCTTTTTGCTGTGGTTCAGAGGAGTGTTCCTATTAGCAGTAGTACTGGTTTAAACAAATTTTCCTGTAACTTATGCCTGGTCTTCAGCAGAAGACTTATAGAAAGTCTTCCTATAAGTTTCTATAAGTCTTTTTGGTACAGCTGGAAGATATCGAGATATTATGCAAGCAAAATGTCTTTGGAAACTCCCCACAGGCAATGATCAATGAAGTAGAAAAGGCTTAGTTTCGAGTTTCCAGTGAAATTCCACTAAAAGGCTCAGTTTTCCAGGGAGATTCCTGGCAGGCAAGAAAAATTTTTTGCACACCTCATACACAACATGGGGGCCTCCTGTGCTACTTTACATGTCATTTCTGAGAGCAAAGCTGTGGTCTAACATGATGCAATGTGGAAAAGAGGGTGTGCTGAGTTTGCAGAAGCAATTCACAGACTGATTTCATGGCAGCTGTTCTCACTGCAATGTCAGAGAAAGCTGGTTTGCTGTAAGGAAAGCCTGCAGCCACTAGAGGTTACCCTTCGACTGATCATCAAGTAAGAGGAACTGGTTGTCTCCCTCCATTATAAATACAACCATTTTTACAAGCCCAAAATCTTAAAATTTAGTAAGCAGAGATTATTAGAAATGGTACTTTTTTTTTCTCTCTCTTCCTAAAGAGATAGTAGGAGTAGAGGAAAGGGTATGAAAGTAGGCCTTCTCCAGATAAACTTGCTTTTGAAAAGTGACCCTAACATTAAATACTATAAGCCACAATTTAAAGCTCCTTTAGGAGAGAAACACTGTTAAAGCGAGTAACAAAGGTGCTCAGTAGCTGGAAAAGGTAGCTGAGAGACCGTAGGAAACTAAGCAGTGCTGGCCACTGGTTTTGAACTTTACAGGTACTTTTAACTACATGACTTAAGACCTGAAAGGAAAATTCTATGCTTGATTACATCAAGTAGTGGGAGCTCTTTGTCCAGTCCAGAGGGGCTTGGTGATGTGGGAAGTTATGGGTGATGTCTCACAGGAGTGAATGATAGTTCATAATGAAGTTGGAGGAGTCTTAACTCCTGGGAAAGAAAAGCTGTCCCTTGTCTTGCAGTGGTGCTGCAATTTTAGAAGAGACCATGACGCTTCCTTAGTTGTGCCCCTGCCCCGCCCCCAGATTTTCTCTGCACTGTTTGGTAAACATGACACTGGTACCTGCTTCACTGGGAGAAATTTTGCTATGAGCTGATGGGACAAGACTACTTCTGGTAGAGAGTAAACGTAAAGGCTTTCCTGTTTTTTAAAGCGCCACATTAGTGTTTTCAGCCCTGCCTTGAATCATTCTTCTTCCCAAGTACCACTTTCTGGATTTTACCTCCTCTGAATAAGCAGCTGGAAGGGTTGTAGCGTGACTGCTTTGTTAGTTGTTTCTTCCTAGTGTCTCAGGCTGGTTCTGACTCTTGGTTTTCAGATCACACAATGAGCCATTCAGTGGAACTGGATACACAAAGCAGTAATCCAGACTTTAGCTGAGCAATGTTTTAAAACATTCAGCTCCATCTTACTAACCTGGTGCTTGCTTCTGTTGTGCAAACGTAGATGAGGACTAGAACTGTCTACACTGTCCCTCAATTTAGATACATATCTCCCTGTTGCTGACGCAGGCTCAGTTCTTTTGTCAGTTCATTGCTTGCTTGGTGACTCGCCTTCCTTTTCAGTGGCTAAATTGTTTTCTAAAGTTAATGGCTGTACTCTCCATCTGCCACTGAATAGCAGGATTTCTAACTAGTCTTGTAGCCCTTCTCACAGTCACAAGGGGAAGGAACCAGCTTTGCAAACATGTAGGGCAGATAGCAAGCCCACTATGCCAATGATTGGCCAGCCTCGTCCTCCCAGCCTATGTGAAGTCTGATCCTCCATACCATAAACAACTGAGAGTCCAAATCTCTGACCTGCAACTGTTCCAGACCAACTAGCACCAGTGTTGGTATGACCAGCTTAGCAGAACAAGCTGGCTGGTACTGGTGCTCCCCTCCTTGCTGTGGCCAGGGCACTGTGTATTTCTGTTCCTCAGGTGCTTCTCCTCATGCTGTGAAATCCTGCTTCCTTAAAGGTCTCTGGGTTATTGTGAAGACTCACTTTTGCCCCCTCACATTGTGAA
The DNA here is from genome assembly GCF_036417845.1 of Apteryx mantelli. NCBI lineage: Eukaryota > Metazoa > Chordata > Aves > Apterygiformes > Apterygidae > Apteryx > Apteryx mantelli. Next base: position 1,367,547 of record NC_089993.1, on the reverse strand, counting down.
GCGCTTTGCTGTGCTGTATAAACTGCTTCAAGCAGTCATTCCCTTTCAGGAACTGATGAATACAGCCTTCTGTATCAGTATTACCTTCTGCAAGGGTCTAAATATGTCATGTTTTGGGGGCTCTGAATTCAAGCCCAACAAAGACCACAAATAGAATTAGTTTGTGTTCTGAGTATGAATCCTTTAGAGTATCAGCTTGTCCAGTTTTGTTCAAGGTAAATTCAGGACTGAAATCTCTAGAGTTTGTCACTTTAAGAGCTGTTTGCTGGACTGGGTAGAGGCATACATCCAGGGTAGTATTTGCCCCTTGACCTCTTGCATGCTGAAGCATATGTGCTGGACAGAGATGGAGTCCTCTGCAGAGAGAGGTGCCTCCTGCCTGGTTGAACAGCACAAGGTCAGGAGCTATGCGGTGGGGGGGGTCTCTCTGAGGCATGGTGTCTCACAGCTCAAGTTGTGGCATTTGGCTGATTTTGAGGCAGCTGAGGTGATAGGATATGTATTCATCAGTCCTTTCTCTTATCATAGCACCCACAAGAGCTCTTTCATATGCCAGCTATGTCTCCACAGGTGTTTCAGCAAGCAGCAGGCACCCTTCCTTCCCAGACAGTATCTAAAGATTCCCCTTGAGAACAAGGGAACAGGAGTCTAGGCTTCCTCACTGCCTCCACAGTCAAACCACTGCTGAAGCCTTTCTCACGGCCAGTTTCGCCCAAATTTGACAGGGGAGTGTCCACACAGTCTCGAAGATGTTGAGTTCCTCAAAGTGAACTCATGAACTATTTACTCTGGAGGGAGCAGCTTAGTTTCAAGGATTGCAAGACTGTTCAGTCATAACTCTCAGCATTTCTGAGGGTGCAGGTTTTCTTGAGACAGCTTCCTTCCCTAAAAGGCAATATCATAATTGTGTACAGATTTTTGAAATTGCAGAAGTGGAAACTACAGGGGGAATAACTGACTGGCAGAGGAAATTAGAATAACGTGTGCTTGACACTGCCTTAGGAGAGGGGGAGGTATGGGCACGTATAGAGGTTTCCAAAGAAAGGTCAAAGCAGTTCTTCCAGGAAGACTGCCTAGCTTTTGTTTAACCCTCTGACAGTTTTGGAGCTGCCTCTAGCTCAGGAGGCTACAACTTCTCTCTAAAATGCCAGCCTGCATTTGGGAGGGGAGATGTGCTGCTCCTTTGGCCAGTGGGAACGGGTGTTCATGTGAGCCCTTTCCCTGGCCACAAGCCAGAACAACTTCCAGCCAGTGCCTGCCCTGACTCCTGGGCTGTCCTAAGGAGCTGTATGGGAAGAAGGCAATCTGGGGCAACCCAAAAGAAAAGGGAAGTGCAGGATCTTAGCACCTAAGTCAGTGCAAACAAGTTCCAAGCAAGAGCCTTTGGCCTGAATTGTGTCTTATGACCTCTCTACGGTGATCCATCTCTTGCACAGCCAGAACCTACTTGCAGGGGCTGGATCTGTGTTTCTTTGTACACAAGACAAGGGTACACTCCCAGGGCCATCAATACTAGCCAGTTCCTGTCCTGCTTTTAGACTGGTTTTGAGGCAAGGATGTTTTTAAGGGCTTAATGTTTAATCAGCATCCTACAGCTAAAGGAACTTACAGAGGTTAAGCAAAACTGGAAGATTACTGCACAAGGTCCTGTCGCTTTCCAACATCTGTGTGCCTACAGCCTACAAACACAGGCCTGGCCAATTGTCTGAGCTTTTTAAAAGCATTTGGATGAGAAATCATAAAAGCTATTTGCTCAAGCTGGCAAAAGGCACGTAATGAAGAACAACCACCTTCAAGGCAAAGAATGAAATGGTGCTGTGAGCACAGGAAAGAGGGAGAATTAGAAAATTCTAAATTTCTGGGCAGTGTATCTGGAGTAGCACACTGCTCTTGGCAAAGCAGGAGCAGACTTGTTCAGCAGGAAGCCCTGAGAAGAGCAAAGTTTTCCTATTGCTTTAGAGCACGGCCTGGGTCTTGGTAGACACTGCCACAGCAAAGCCTCTTTCCCAGCATGATCACACAGACTGCTGTGAGGACAAGCAAATGGCACCTCTGTTCCTCCTGCAATTGCAGGTAGGCTTCTCTGACCTTTATCTACTATAATGTGGGACTGTACAGTTTCCTCTTCCAGGCCAAGCCCAGGGTTATAGTCTCTTAGGCGTCATCTGATATTGTCCAGGAGGTTCTGCTTTAAAACTGGAGCCAGCCAAAGGTCACATCAGTGTCCTCAGAGCAACAGCTCTGCCCCTGGCCTGAAACAACCTCCAGTGTTTTCTCTGAAGGGCCTTATTTTGAACTAATCTTCTTCACCACTGCTGATTTTCTCTCACAGTCTCCTGTTGAGCTACAATATATTAAGACACAAAACATTCAAATAACCAAATAAATATAGAGTACTTTTTATAAACTTCTCCATTGTGCTCTGCATCTGCCATCTCTGCATCTGCCATGCAGTATTCAGGAAGGACCTGAATTGGCTCAGTGGAGTTGTGAGTCCATGTGTGTCCCTACAAATCATGGTCACCAAGCTTGTACTGGGGAGAAAAGCAGAACACTGACCTGCTACTCTGCTCAGGCAGATTCCTCTCTGTGCACATCTCTGAGATCTCTGGCATTGCTCAGAGATCACTCCTTAACTCCCTACACCTCAGGGAATGGCTGGTGAGGGAAGCATGGGGGAAGCAGAAGGCACCAGATTGCAACACTGCAACCTTTGTCACTTCTGAGGTGTCACTGAGCCTGGTGTTGTGGCAAACCAAGCTCTCAGCATGTGCATCTCTCTGGTTGTTTTGTTCTGCCTGCCTTTTTCCTCCAAACCACTGTAGGAGCTGCCTACACATTTCAGGCTGGCCTCCTCTGCTAACAGACCAGAAAACTGAGATGGTTCCATCAGCATGGCAACGCTCTATATTTCCTCTTCCTTTTATAGGTCTCTCTCTTTCTTTACTTTCCCAACCCCTCTGCTCCAGAGAAAGATAAAAAATTTCTCTACCAATTTCTATCTTACACTAATTCCTTGCTGAAACGAATGCAAGATGGTTCTGTCCTTAAAGCCCACCAGAGCCAAAAATCTCTTGCCCCTAACTACAGATGTGTCCTGCCACCTTACAGGGGGAGTGATACACAACTGGGTTTAGACAGTAAATTCTTGATAAGCTTCCTTACCATCTGCAAAGCAGCTTGTCAGGGTGCCCCAACTCCCAGCAGCAGTGCTATCTCTCAAACAGGGCTCAGTGGGCACTGAAGACTGCCCTGAGCTCTGCTTCGTGCAGAGCATCAGTCTGCCTTCCTGCCTTCATTATCCACTCCAGCCAAGCCCTAGCAAAGACCTTCTCACCAGTGTCTCCCACCAAGCGTTGCTGAGTGGATAACAAAGAGCGCAGCTGCTTCTCTGCTGCAGGCTCTGCAAGGTAACAGGACCTCTCCAATGTGTTACAGATTTTCAGTAAACTTGAAAATTGGGAGGGCAGTTTGGCCACAAGGATGGCTAGAGCCCTAGGACAGAGAAATAGCTCTGTGTGTGTGTGTGTGTGTGTGTGTAGCATCTGTATCAACAAATATTACTAATATGTATGTAACTATATAGGCATTCTTAAATAATGAGTTCTTCCTGAACCCAAGCCACTCCATGTGATCATGACTGTGTCAGCTGATGGGAAAAAATCTCTTTATGGAAGAAACAGTGTACTCTTAATATAGGCCCAGGACTGTGCACATTTTCCCCCTGCTCCTCTGTGTTTAGTCAGCTCAGAGCCATCTGCATTCTGGGGATGTGGCAGGAGAACATATTTAGAGTCCCAGAGATGGAGATGGAGGAGGGATCAAACTCAAATTTGGCTTGAAATGTTTGAAACACGGCTCTCTGGAGATTTACCATGCTGATCAGGCTTGAATTTAATCACAGCCTCCTGGAAGTGCTGTTGGAAGTTGGAAGTGCTCCTCCAAGGTGCATGCCAGGGAATATCAGTCCACATTTCCCACCCAGGGTACAGGAGGGCTGCCATGAGGGTGAGCTGAACAGGGGAATGGGTTCCTGGCAATGCCATCTAAAATGTCAGTCCATCGACTGTTGCTTCCTGTCCCCAGACAAGCAGTGGTCCCCACTGGGGTGCATGCTCACCCTCAAAAGCTGAACTTCTCGCTGTGGCTGAGGAAGAAAACTCACACAGTTGCTGCGTTGCAGCTCGTGGGTGGTAACTAACGGCCTCCTTATCCATGACAACAATCACCACTGTCTGATGGTGCCTTTCTTCATGGGACGGAGAAACCTGCTGAAGGGCACCTGCAGGTCTCTAACCTGCCCTGAACATGACCGAGGGTAGAGCACATTGCCCAGACAATGGAAACTGCACACAGCAGCAAGGGGGCCTGGGCTTGTTCCTGGCGGTCTCTGGTTTCTCACCAGAGAAGTAGAAGTGATGGTGTTTCCTTCTCTCTCAAAAGAAGAGGCAGGGCTGATTTTATTCCCACTCTAAAACTCGTCAGTTTTATAAAACCTCCAATAAAACCCACAAAGTGTGGTTGGAAAGCACAATGTTTCATTATCTGGGTTGTCCTCTGGGCTTCCATGCGGTGGCTGCCGTGACCAGCCACAGTATTACTTTAGGCTTTCTGAAACCAGGCCAGTATATTTCAAAAGCTGACAGTATCACTGCATAAAACCACTTCTTTTTATCCATTCCACATACATTGCCATTTAATTCCTGCCATGTACTTACAGACCATGGTAAAAAGAGGAACTGATTGTTTTCATGCATGCCCCCAAAATTTCCACCGAGTCCCCTCTAACTCTTCTATTTCTCTAGCTAAATATCCCTATGTGATCCTTTGTCATTAGTGAATGCTCTTGCCATTTTCATCCACATCCGCTGAAGTTGGCTGTCGCAGCTAGGTCTCTTTCAAAACCAGATGGTTAATGTAGTAAAGCCTTTCTTCCCTGAGCAAAGAGCCCGAATTCCAAATTTCCATATAGCCCTGCAGTGGGTTATGCCTAACGAGCCAGAAATACTGAAGTCCAGCTCCTGATAGATGGCCAGTTTGAAATGTACTGGGCTGTAACAAAGGACTGGGCTTTAGAAATACTGGGGTCAGCCCTGGCCCAGATGGATTGCTTCTGTGGCATTAGTGAGGTGAGCACATCCCCTTTGCTGTGGGACCCCTTGAATAGACACATCATGATTTCTCCTACCAAACATTGTCTTTTGGGGTATTTCATCAGCAAACCCTTGAGGCCAGCACTATCTCCTCCTGTTGACAGTGGCTGGCACAGCTGGCCCCTGACCTTGTCTGAGGTTTGAGGCACACCTGTAACACAAATACATAATGAAAGTAAGAATAAAATGTTACTGCAGGGGTAACCAACTCACTCCCTTATCTGCAGAGTACTCTTCTCACTGAACCCTTCTACATTTTTCCAGGTTTCTTTGCAGTCTTTTCTCTAACTGCTAAGCAGCAGAGCAAGCTGATGAACATCTTTGAAGGGATGTGGTGGGAGCCAAGCTTCCTCCAGAGAATATATCTGATGCCTGGTTGTTTATGGCCAGTGGGGCTGAGGATGAGTATGGGAGGAGAAAACCCTAGCACAGGAAGAGGTAGGGGGGTTTGGAACCACAAACATTTGAAAAATGTCATCCTCCAATGTCTGTGTCCTCCAACTGCAAATTGTTCAGCTCTCCCGGTTAGCATTTTCACCAGGTTGCCCGGCTTCCTCTGATGTCTGCTCTTCATGATTCAAACCTCACTTAGACCGAAAGTGGTTCACAACAAGGGCAATGTGAGCTTCAGCCTGGCTAACCAGCTGCCATGTGGGGAGGACTGGGGACTCATCTCCAGCACTGAATGGTGAGAGTGTGCCCTGGACCCAAAGCTGGCCAAGGCCTGCCTTCTGCACCCAAATCCCAGGGCGCCTTGAGGTAGCAGTAGCCAACTTGCCTGGAGTCCCCACCTCCAACCTGCCTCTGGCCAGGGACCACAGTCCCGATATGGACCTGTCCCTTCTTTCTTTTTCCAACCAACTTCAACAGACAGAGATAGTGTTTGCTAATTCCTCTTCACACGTGTGTAGAGAGCTGGCCTGGCCTCCCCAGCCGCGGAGGTCTGCACAGTGGCATCCCGCCAGCGCCTGCACAGCGGAACAGAGCGAGGCCTTTGCCAGGGAGGACTGGGCTGGTAAACCTCTGCATCAGGTTGGACAGGCTGGAACTGACAGGGAAAGCCTTTTTCATTTTTCTGCTTTTAAGTCAGTTTTTAAAATGTATTTTCAGGGCCTGGGTGCAACCGTGGCTGAAAACGCTCGTGCTTTCTCTCTGGAATAAGGAAGGCGTTATGATGAGCTGGACCTTGTGAAATCATAAACAGGAGACTCTGAAAGATGAGTCCACACCATGTCGGGAAGTGAATTTTGCACAATAAGAAGTCTTTTCCTGATCATTTCTTTCCACAGCACAAGAGGAACAGAAACTCTTCACTCCTGCTGGCGAGGCCAGGCATTTCCTGCATCTCCCCACGTTGTTTTCTTTCGCATTTCTATTTGTGCCAGTGTGTTAGGAAAACACACCTTAAAACACCCGTTTGCCTCCACTGCCAGCAACCCAATACAGTCACTGAGGTACTGCATGGCTGCCTGTCCCTGTGCAAGTGGCATGCCAAAAATACTTCAGTAAGAAAAACTGTCAGCAAGCAGCTGCTCTCAGATCGAAGCTGCGGATGCTAATGCTGGGAGTCAGCCTGTCCGTGGGTGCAGGGCTTCTACCGTGCAGGGAAAACAGCTCAGGCAAAGGCCAAGGCTGTTTGGGGAGGGCAGCCAGGCGGCTCAGATAAGCAGATGTGTGCTTCCTCCCTTTGATTAACTAACTGTCCTCTCAGTATCAGTACAATGTTTTGCATCTGGTATTGTAGGTGAAGAACTGCCTGCAAATGAGATCTGAGACCCAGGAAATAGAACTCTGACTCTTAAAATGGAAGAGACAGTTGTTCTTTCAACTTTCAAAATCCCCCTCTTGTGCATTTCAGCATGATTCTGTGTCCCCTCACCAGACCCTACAAGTGTTGTCAAAAAAGCCATAAGGCCTGGAATTAGCTGGAGTGAACCCTCCCTCACACAGCTCATCAGCACTGCCGGTCCTCAGCGCCTTCCCTCCAGGGATGCGGCTGTGAGAACCAGCCTGAGCTGAGCAAATAGCTGAGGCTCCTGTTCACCAGCAAACTGGAAAAATGCAAATAATGGGGTGAAAGGGAAAACACATTCGTCTTGGTTTCAGTTTTTCTTCGCTAAACAAGGTGACAACTAGATGTTGTTTCATTTGGCTAACCCAAAGCATTTTGTTTTAGGTGCTCCTAGGAAATGAGGATGCAGCTGGGAGAGCTGCTGGAGAAGCTGGTGGCCAGGTCTTTCATATAACAGCTCAGCAATTAGGGCATTCCTGAGGAAGCAGGCAGCCTGGGCGTGCTGCCAGCTGTTGCTGGAGGGGAATCGGGCCCTCCCGTGAGACATGCAAGACAGTCATGCCCCCTTGCTAGTTCAATGGAGGTTTACGTGTTTCAGACAGCATGGAGCAGGAGCATGGGGCCCCAAAAGCCTCTAGCCCAACACACTGTGCGCTCACAGCTGGTAAATGCACGTTCACAGCCATCTTCTGTCTGATCCAGGGTAAAGATTTCACTCCTAAAAGAGTAGCCACACCCCAGCACTGTTGATCATGCAGTGATGTAGCAGCCTCCAAGTCTCCCACTGCAGCTCTCCCGCTCTGTACAACAGCCTCAAGCCTTGGCAGAAGTGCAAGAGGCACCAAAGAGGTGGCCTGGGCATCTCCAGAGGCAAGCTTGGCTGCTGCCCAGGAGGTAAAAAAACGAGTCTTGGTCACCTTTGCTGTGAGTGAACACTTTTGGCACAGAGTCACCAGGCAAGAGGGAAATCAGTGGTAATACAGCATGGATAAATCAGCTCCTGAAAAGCATTTCCAGGTGAAACTGGTCAAATCAACTCATGCATACACAAAGGTTGGGAACTGTCTAAGCATGTTTTGGCAAATTTCTTCACACAGACAGAAATACATGTATTCTGCACAGAAATATATGTATTATGAATTAATCAAACCCTGTTGAGATGTATGTGCAGGAGGAAGATCAGACACATGAGCCACATCTTACAAGCCCCCAGAGGAGATCTTTGCAGGGTCTCCCCAGTATCTCCCAGCTGGCTGCCACCAAGCTGCAAGCCGCAGGCACCGACACCAGCCTCGACCTCAAATAGGAATCAAGCACATCCTTATGTGTGAAGAGCTTGGAGGAGAGGCCTGGCACAGCCTGACAGAGGAAAGGGGGGCAGCAGGCAGAAGAGATGATGCCTCGCCTGACGCCTCCAAGGAGAGCCTGGGAGCACTGTCAGGACCACAGCACCAGCGCCTCGCCGCTCTACGAGGCTGGTGGAGCCAGAAAGCAAAACTGCCAAGTGGGAATGCCTGTGCCACGTGGACAGCACAGGAGGGGAAGCACCAGAGAGATTGGATTTAATTTGCTAATTGGTACCTCAGAAATTTAATGTGAAGGACTGAGAGAGGCAAAGAGAGAAGACTACTGCCCTGATCAAACCCAAAGGAGGATGACGGCAATTTTTTCTGGCAGCATTGCTGCACTGTAAGGGCTGCAGGCAGCTCTGCAGAAACACGATGTGTCCTGCCAGCAAGACAAGATTTTATTTTCCTCCCATCTATGCCTGCCAATTCCGCAGACTGAGGGAGAGCTGGCAGCACAGGGTGAAGGACCTGTGTGTGGAAGGGGAGGCTGAAGCCATGGCACGTCCCCAGCCAAGTGCCAACACACAGATTCAGGGCAGGCCAGTGGCTTCCTGACAGGCATGCAAAAGGGCTCCAGGAGCAAGCATCGAGCCAGCGCACAGCTCCTTTGCCAGGCCAGCTGGCTCTCACTCAGCTCTGGAGAGTTAGCACATGTGCTAAAGAAATTCCCTGTCCACGCAGTAGAAGGCCTTAGGCCTCACCTTTCCCAGTAGAAATCATTCCACATTTTCTGCCCAGAACAGACCATGGCACTGAGCAACAACCCAAAGATGAGGAGCCTCACCCCATGACCCTAGTGTCTCCCCATTCTCAGCAGCCAGCACTCACCAACAGAATCTCCACCCCTGAAAAGAAGGTACCCTGGAAATGTGTCTTGGGCTTTGCATCGCCTGCTGTGGCATCTGCTGCCCATCCTGTGCTTGAGGCATTCTTCACTCACCTGCCCATAGCATTTACTGTCCCCTGGGCTGGTCCTGAGGGAGATCCAGGAGCACCAGCTCCCAGATGGGGAAGGCAAACATCTGCCAGCATATTAATCCCAGCCACTTCCCATCTTTGCTTACCTGGACTTGCTCTTGGGCTCTCCCATGTGAGGACGAGGCCTGCAGTCGCTGTGGGGGAAGGTTAACAGATACCACCTGCTCCCTGCAAGCTTTTGGCATGAAAATTCTGCAGTTGTTGCCATGTAAGCTCTGTTGTCAGACCAAACCTACATTTGGAGCTTATGCTGCTCTGGGTTTCTCTGCAGGGGAGCACAGTCCTACGCGCAGTTTAAAGCCACTGAGCATCTCTCCTGCTAGATTTGCCAGGAGCTTTCTTCTGCCAGATGAGAGGATCAAGGACAAGATCTACTGCAAGGAGATAACTATTCCTTGCACTGATATACGCATACAAGGCTTTACACATTGAACTGTTGGTTATCGTTATTAAAGAGCTGTATCTGCCAGCTTCTAGCCCACAGGAGGCAAGCAGTTTGGATTCACTTCTTACCAAGATTAGACTCTTCAAAAAGTGTCTGTCCTGGACCTGTCAGCACAGATATGCTTAAGGGAGCCAACAGCTCTGGAGTCCTGCTTGCCCACCTCTCCCCTAGGAATGCTAGGGATCTGACCCGCTCTATAGGGAACTGTTAAAATTGCTGTGTTTCCTGACTCTAACGATGATGATGCACTAACCAGGCAGTCAGTAAGGTCAAGCTACCAGGTCTCTACAGCTTTGTCTTCATCTAAAAGGACATCCTGAAGGCAGGAGGCAGGTGCTGGCAGCATGGGGACAGCCTGACACCACTCCTTTGGCATACAAAGCCTCCTGATAGCAGTGATCTCCCACCCAGGCCCTGCTCTAATGGAGTTTGTTGGCCCAGCAGCCTGGATGCTAGGAAAATGCTCCAGAGCTGAGGCTTGACTTGCTGGTGAAGGCGAAGAAGCATGGACTGGTGCAGAGGCACAGCAGAGACAGGTGCTGAGAGCAGAGCCAGGCCGAGCTGCACAGAGCAGCAGAGGGCAAGGTCCAGGACTAATGCCATAGACACTGCAATAACGAGGTGCCAAATAAGCATGATGCACAAACACAAGGGCTGACATCTGAGGAAACATCTGAGGAGAGCAAATGCAGGCTTGGCACTGGGAAAAATCACATCACAGGTTTCTCTAGCGATTCAAAGCTGTTTAACAAGGCCCCAAAATCTGCTATTGCTCAACGGATGTACCCAGCACTTTAAAGAAAGGGTTGCTGGAAAGTCTAAAAAGGGCCGCTGGGAGCCCACCAAAACAATGGTGAAATTCCTGTAATTCCATGGGAAAATCACCCAAACCCCAAGAAATTCATGCCATTTTGATGTGTCCATTTGATGGTAAAAATTAGTTGTTTGTGCTGTGTTGGATTGAAACAAAGATTGCCCAACCAAGCAACATTAGCAGTGCCACACAACTTCCACAAGTAACTATGGTAACTCAGAGCAAATATGTGCTATTTTCAAACCACGTGCAGAAATTCCTCACAGAAAGTTCTCGCTGATCTCAAATGCTGGCTGAGAGTGCTGCAGTCCAGATACAGGTAATTTGCTGAGGAATAGTAGGTAAAAAAGAGCCAGTGGCACAGCACTTGGCCATGTCTGGACATCATCTCACTCTCAGAGACCCACTTGCAAGGGCGTGGGAAATCCTGGACCACACTGTTACTCCATGAATATCCTCAGAGTATCTCCTGCTTCCCAACAGCCAAGGTACACATCCCACAACTAGTAAAATGCCTACACCACCTCAAAACATACCACAGGAGAAAAGTGGAAAGACCACAAACATCTCCAAAAGGTCCCTGCAATAGCATGGGCTTTATGTGGAGAAATTCCTGAATGATCCTCTGACCCCTTCTGCAGAGAAGATAAGCGAGAGCAGCCCACGCTAGTCAAACCCAGTGGGGGAGATATACCCCCTGAGCACAGTCTGGCAACAGTGTGCACAGCTGCACAGCACCCATCCTGCCTGCATGAGGCCGGGCGCGTGGGGAAAGCAGCAGAAGGAACCGTGCACGCTGGGTTGTTCTCATGGCACCAGCCAGCTTCTCCGTGGCAGCTAACAGTTAACTGCAATGGGAAGAGGCTACATTTCATTACAGTCCCTGTGCGAGGGAAGCTCAAGGATAACCACTGCCAGCCGTAACACAGCGGGAGTTATTGCCAGGCACAGGGAGCCTGCATGCCTCCCGGGCTGGGGGTGATGTGCTTGGGGCTGTTGTCACTGCAAGCTGCAGAATTGCCCCTGCTCACGTCATGCCCGTGGCCTGTTTGAACCCATCTCATGTCTGTAGCATGCCGAGACGCTGCAGAATTCCCCCCACATCCCTCCTCTTGCGTTTGATAGAGGCAATAAATACCACAGAGGGCTCTTGCAGGGCCACAAGTCCAAGTGGGTATGGGAGCTTGTGGGCCAGCAAGGATGGGTAGCTGGCATGGAGGCTGAACACAACACATCTCTGACACAGAGAAAAGGCTGAAATGACTCGAGTGAAACAACCATTCCTTAGAAGCGGAAATTAAGAAGCTTTCTTTTTTTTCCATGCTGTCATGTTCGTGAAAACCCTCACACCAAAGCTGCTAGCATGCCGGTGCTTAGGGCAAGCAACTGCCCAGCTGGCAGGAGGAGAGATGGGGAAGGTGCAGGCATTTGCCAATGACTTAGAAACATTTGAGTTATTTCCACCAACCTGCTGCATGACCTTGGTCAGGTCCCTTTGCCTCATGAAAACTGTGAAGGTCAACCCTGCTCCACAAATACCCCTACACAGGCTTTACCGCAGCCAGGCAGACATCTCCCAGAGAGAGCACCTCTTTCTAGTGATCATCAGGACAGCCGGCCTCCTCATCCAGGGGGCCCAGCTAGCGCTGCCTCTGAAGCCTCTCTACAGCGGAGAGGTTCAGCTCCCTGAGAAGGTTCATATGTAGCAGAGGCACGTGCAGGCACCAACGCGCCAGCCCTCGGATATCCTGCTCCACCACGGCCCTGCCTCACCAGGCACGCAGCAGAGGGGCAGGCGGCAAGCGTAGCCTGCAGCAGATGGGGCACATCAGAAGGACTGTGAAAAGTAAGAGGTTTTCTCCACACCGTCTCCAGGAGCTGAAGAAACTGCAGAAACCATGATAATTTCCCAGTTGCATTCACCCATGGGCAGCAAAAAAAAAGCATGAAATGAAATAGATAAGAGAGCAAAGGTTTCTTCATAGGGCAGGAAAGTACTGGACAGGGAGGCAAAAAGGGGATAGGATTACAATAGGTTAGTTTAGGTTAGAATAGATTTGATTTGATTTGATTAATGCCACTAATTCGTCTGTATCAAGAACTTCAGCACAGAGTAGTGTCCCAGACGAAAAAGGAGTTAACAGCTCAGGATGGAAATCAGTTAATTAAGATCTGAGCAGAGTAAGAGAAACCTCATTTTCAAATAGCCCAAGATTCTGACCTCCCCATTTTCAGAAGAGGAGGGTGTCCAGAGACACGGGGAATATGGAAGTCAGATGATTAACCTTCAAAAGCAGGCCCTTGTGAAGAGGCCAGAGGAACGGTCAACTGTCTCCTCCGAGCCCCATGACTCCAGCCATGTGATTTTGGTGAGACGCCACAGGAGGCACCAAATGAGGAAATGCTCTGGCCGGGTTTGTACTATTTTTGGTGAGTGTTTGCTGCCTAGCGCAGGGTGACAGGTCCTGCAGTCACTGGTGCTTTCCCTGGTTGCCTCCCATCCCAGCTACACCTACGCTGCCGGTGCTGGTCAGGCTCTGCTGGCCCCTGCGGACCCTCTTCCCCAGCCCTGCCAAGAGCCTGCCCGGGGCTGGTGTGACCTGCATCCCGCTCGGAAGAGAGTCGCTATGGGGTCCTGGGAGGTACAGAGCATTTTTTAACATATTAACACCAAATTACCTGTTGCCTAAGAAGCGCTGGGTAATTGCCAGAGCAGTTTTAGAGCATCACCCAGACCTGCAGCCAATGCCAGTGCCTCCTCACCGGGCCACATTAACCCCACAGGATGTGCAGGATGAACTCATTTGGCTTCTCAGATCCCTTCCAGCCCTGCTTTTCTATTACAGGGACATGGAGGAGGTAGAAGCTGCCTGCACTGTCTATCAACAAGAGTTTGCTACACATACAGATCCCAGTGGAATCACAGCTGATTTGGGCTAAGCACTACCCTGAGGTTGCAGTTTAGCAGCCGAGGTACAAAGTCATAGCAACCAACAGCCAAGCATCACCACCCCCCTCTTACAGGCTGGCCAGGAGTTTAAATGCAGGTTTACAGCAGCCCCACCAGCCCTGCTGGGGCCAGGCCTGGGGGAGGACACAGAATTGGGGGCCCAGTCCCAGGCTGGGGCCATCGATCCCAGCAGCAGCTCATGGGGCTGTCCCGAATCTAGCCCCACGCTGTCAACCCCTTGCGCTGGGGTTTATCGGCATTTGGCCCTGTGTTTCACAACATGCACCTCCCCTGAAGGACCTGCCTAAAGCCAAATGGGGGTCAGGGAAGCAACACAGCCCCACGCTACGTCACTCACCCACACATTTTGTTCACAGAAGTGTTGACACATGTTCCTGGGGAGGTGAGAAAGGCATCTCTTGGTGGCTGCTGCAGGATCACTCAAAAGCAGCCCCCCCGAAAGGGTGGTGGGCACCCAGAGCCTGCATCTGCTGGAAAGCCAGCCTCAGCCCACTGCTCTCCCAGCTCCTGTCTGGGAAGCACACTGATAGCCTAAAATCGCCCTTTGATTGCATTTTGGGGGCAGAAGTGAGCCAGGGAGTGTGTGCAAAGTTCTGTACACCCACGCAAGTGGCAGGGGAGGGAAGGGGGGGTCCCAGCAGGGCTGAGCGAGGATTCACCCTCCTGGCCCTGGGTGGAAGCACCTGAGCTCTGCTCAGCCCTCCCTTTGAAGGGTGCCAATAATCTGAGCTGGACAGGACTCAGCACGTTTCTTTCTCTTTGGGATATTGTCAGCCAGTTCCTAAGGCGGTTGGGTTTGCTAGCTAAAGACACCATTCACAAAATCCGCACAGCGTTAATCCCCCCAGCATCTGTGTTATCCCTGTGCTTCACCAGCAGGCGCATTTCTTCCAGCGCTGGGTGTGCAGCCAGAGAAAAGAGCTGAGATCTCTGCTCTGGCCTTTTCCTCAGCTGCACAGATCCAGGCCTCCGCAAATCCACTGCAGTTGGGAAGAGCTTTTCCTGTTCCCCAAAAGCGCCGTTCAGCATGGCAATGTGAGGCTCGCGGCTGCATGCTGGGGAGGCTGTGCTTGCCATCCCACTTACCCTCCCTGGTCCTTCTAATACAACAATACGTAAACACACACACGCTCATAGAGCAGGGCTAATCCAGCCCAAAATTATAACGCAGAACTGGAGATCAAAAATGACGGTCTCCAGGACAAATACAGTGCTGCTTATCTTGTACACGTTTGGTGACAGTCTGGCAAGCTTTTGCCTCAAGGTGCAGAGAGGGTGAACGCGAGTTGCTGTGGGAACAGTAATTTGGGCTGCTCTACCTCTAGGTGTCTAGCTCTTTGTCTCATGTTTTTGCATTGAATTAATTTTGTTCCCTCATTTCTTCCTGTTTTCTCTTAGCAAGAAAGCATTCTCCCCATCGCCCTTGTCTGTGAAGCAAAAACAATTCACACCACAGCCCTCATGCAACTGCTTCACCTGACGCCCGCTTGGCACTGCCCAGGACAGCCACCAGCCACGGCCTGGAGACCTCCAAGCCCCAGGGGCCAGAGGGGTCCCAGGGGGAATGTGGGACAGGGCTCAGAGCCCACAGGGCAAAGCTGACCTTGGATACAAGGTGCGGGACAAGAGAGACCCAGGCAGAGTGGTGCTAGGGCAGCCCATCACCCATGCATCTGCACAGCTTAAGAAAACAGTCTGCTGTCTGCACCAGCAGAGCGCTGGTGATGATGGAAATTGTGTTTTTAAACAGCAATAGCACAGAAGGACTTAATACTGTCAGATTAGTCCTCAGTGCCTCTCCAGCTCTCTTGGCACCCAGGCACAAACACCTGCTGGTACCCACCCAGCTGCTCTGGACATGACCAGGAGCCAGATGAGGTTATGAGTGATATTAACAGCAACAAAAAGGTCTTCCACTTCTCTATCCCCTGTAGGTTTTGTGCCTTTTCATGTCCTCCCCAGTAATACCCATCACGACGGCAGCTGGGGGAACTGGTGTGGCTCAGCAGTCAGGAGCATTCCCAGCAGGATGCCCCTCACTGGCCCTCCATCAGCCGTGGGTGTCTGCACGGCTCGTCCCGCCGTGCAGGGTGAGCAGAGGAGAACTGGGCTGCTGTAACCCGGGGACTGCCAGGCAGGCGGGAAGGTGGCAGGCACTCCCATTCTGGCTCCCAGGCCTTCCCTCCATGTATACACAAAACAGAGGACCATGTTTGTACTCGGATGTGTAAAGGCAACCACACCAGCCCTAAGTTTAACCACTTCTTCTCCGCCTGGCAAGCTCTGGCAGCCATGGGGACGGGGGCCGCAGGGCAGAACAAGCACTCACCCGTGATCCACACTGAGCAAGGGGACAACAGGGTGGGCACAGCCCCTGCAGCTCTGCTGCTGCAGAGATTTGAGTGGAGCACTCTCCTGAAGGTTTGCCATGCCCAGCAGAAACAGGCCTGGAGCGGAGTCAAGCCACGTGCCCATGGAAGCTCATCACTGTGTTGCCACATCTGGGAAGGCTGAGAAGACGCTGCAGAAGGCCAAAAGTATTGGGGTGTCCAAAGGGCATCACCCCAAAGCAAAGGGCAATTGCAGGCCAAACAGCACAGCTCCGTGTCAAGGATGGGGACAGTCATGGGGCCCACCCAGGCAGACTGCCGCAGACACCCA
Source organism: Apteryx mantelli (assembly GCF_036417845.1). Classification (NCBI taxonomy): domain Eukaryota; kingdom Metazoa; phylum Chordata; class Aves; order Apterygiformes; family Apterygidae; genus Apteryx; species Apteryx mantelli. The sequence continues at coordinate 1,351,384 of NC_089993.1, read as the reverse complement.
GCGGCTCCCAGGCTAGCCACAGCGGCGGCATTGGGCTCCCCTCCCTTGGCAGGAGCCACGCTGCCTTTGAGCACCTCTGGGTGAGAGCAGCCCTGGAGCGGCTGCAGCCGAGCAGCCCACGCACGTCACCTCTGCCCCCCGCTTAGCAAGCTGCCCAGCCAGAAAAACCCAGAGAGTGCAGTGTCCACCCTGCCCTCAGCCCGCTTGCCGGTCGGGATGCACAGTGCTCCCCCAGAGCCAAGCTTCAAAGGTGGCGTGTTGTCATGGCAAACATCAGGCAGGTGTTAGCGGCTGGAGCCATTTCATACAAACATGGCGTAGGCCTGCTCTTCTCCAAAAGAGCCGGCACAGGGGTGCTCCTGCAGTGACTGAGCCTGACTTCCCCTAGGGATGGTCTGGCTTTGCTGGCTGCCAAACCAGGCTCTCTCCTGCCTGAAAGACTCAAGGTGTGAGCTGCTCACAAATTCACCCTGCTCAGGTAGCATTTGGGGTATTTTCTTAGTTGTCCCCCTGTTTCCGAATACCCTGGAGAGTCCCTGAAAAGGAACGATCTCAGTAGCTGCTTCCTTTTGCAGCCAGGCCAGCTGGCTGCTGTGGGAGGCATCCCCCTCCCCAAGGAAGAGGCAAGGAGGAATCAGCATTGGGGGGCTTGCGAAAGCTGTTGTGCAAGGTTCAGTGAGGCGGTGCTGGTGCATCACCCTTCACAGGGCTCTCGCCTCAGCCCGCTCCCTGCTCCTCTCCTGGGATCCTGCTCACAGCTCTTGGATAGCCTGGGAGACAGGAGGCACCGGCACAGGGGAGAGCATGGCCTTTCCCTCACCCCCTCCGGCCCAGCACGGCCCCACAGCAGGCATTCAGGGAGCTTGTGCTGCTGCAGGAACAGAAGGAGGCCTTCATGCCCAGGCCCAGCAGCAAGACCCCGACCTTCTTTCCCAGCTTGCAGGAACCGAAGCCAAGGGGGTTGCGGTCGCCTTTGGGCTGTCAGTCCACCTGTTTCAGATGCCAAAAGCCGATTTCAACCACATCTGGCAGAGAAGTAGAAGCCACAAAACATTCGAGTCATGCAAGCTTTACAGAGAGGCTCCGGTGCACAACCAAAAGCTGCAGCAGTGAGCTCCAGCCTGTGCAGACATCAGAGAATCCACACAGCTCCTCCCCACACACCCGGAGGGAACCTAGAGCCAGCATTTCTGCTGCTCAGGTGATGACATGTTTTGCATGTTGTCGCCCTGCCCTCTTGCATCACCGAGGGAGCAGGTCTTCGGCTGTCCCCAGCTCAAAGCCAGCCAGCACCTTTCCCAGTGTCAGAGAAGTTCAGAGCCGAGCTGCAGAGAGGGACAGCACCTTTGCTCCTGCCCGCGCACCCACAAGCCCAGCTCCTGGTGCAGCGGGCTCCTTAGTGCATTGCCTCCCGCTCAGGTGTGTTTGCAGGGAGTGTGAAGCAAATGAAGAGGAACCAGTCTGACCTGTGGCCAGCACAGCTGGCTTTGGGAGAAAACTCGAATAGCCAGGGTAGAAGTGGCACATCCAGCCTCGGGGCAGCCCTGCTCCTTCTGACACGGCCCTGGGGCCCATCGCCCCACATGGCTCCTCTCCCCACCAAACCTGCACCTTTGCAGCTGAAAGAACAGTGAGGCTTCCTTGGTGAAGACAGATGCAAGAAGAATGGAGGGGAAAGATGTCCAAAATGAGGGGTTTGTCTTTCTAGGGGAGACCTGCCCGGCGTAAGGGCTATTGTGAGAGGGGCTGTCATGGTCCCATGGCACAAGGCCCTGGCCAACCTGTCACAACTCATCCACTCACATTCCCGTGGCCTGGGGAGGTCCCAGAAAGAGCAGGTCTTCCCTGCAACCCCCACCTGAAGGGATCAGATGGGCAAAAGGCAAGAGAGGATAAGAGGGCACAGAGCAGCACCTTGGCTTGCATGGGCCAGCAGTGGCAGAGCAGTGGGGCTGCATCTCCCTACTCCCCACCGGCTGCACTGTCCCTTAGCCACTGTTTCCCGCTGCCCCCCCGCTCTGCATCCCAACACCAGGCTCTCCAGGTGCACAGACCTAATCCAAGTGCAGAGAGACAAACCGGGGAGCCCTAAAAGAGGAAAACTGCCGTGCTTCCCCTCTCCCAGGCTGCTCAGCATGTCCTTCCTCACTCTTTCCTGACCCACACTCTCGCCCCTTTGGGCTGTTTAGTGAACCTCCCCATGCGTCATTATCTGCGAGGGGAGAGGTCTCCAGCAACCCGGACTGGCACTGGCCTTAGGAAGTTGAACAGGAGCTACTGCAGCTGGAGAACAGGTCGGATCCCCTGGCCTCAGCATTGCATCCCTGGGACAGCACCGGCAGCTGCCCTTTCTAGTTCTTGCTTTGTGTAAGGTGCTGCCACTCAGGCAGAAATTATCCGGGCCTGCTGCTGCCTGCGGTTGAAGTTTGGAGGAAAGTGGAAGCAAAAATAGTTCACCCTTTGCTCAGATTTATTACTGAGGTCAAAGCCCCTTTGTACCTAGCACAGTACAAAGCAAAACGATGTGTGCTAAGGGGCTTACAATCCACAGATATCACTCCAACAAAGAGGAGAGGGATGGAACAAGAGCAGCTATTTTTATTATTGCATTCATTGGCAAACCATTTCCAGATCTTGTCAAGGCTTTCAGGTTTTTTTTCCTGACCTGAACAGTGAGAATCACAAAAAGCTTCATAAACAAAAAAAATCCAAGGCAAAAGGCAGTTTGTATCTATAAAAACATTGTGAATTCATTTGATCATGACAAAAACCTTGCATTTGCATTTCAGCTACATTTCATTGATTTAGTATCATTAGTTTAATTGCTTTACAGAAAAAAAATAAATTTAAATACAGAAGTTTAAATTTCTACAGGACACTGGAGAAAACGTGGGTTGAAATATTTTGTAAAAAAGTATTGTCGAAAGCGTACAAAATTTGGCAGGAAAGTGTGACCCAGCCAGGAACGTGACTGTGGACTGGGATTTCACTGAGTTTCACTGAATCTGGGGCCTTGGAGCTGCCCCTCTGGTGCAGTTAGTGCTTGCCCACAAGGCAGAGGGGCACTGAGATCACGCCAACCTGGCTGCTGAGCACACACTTAACTTCAGGCCCGTGCTTGTGCCCCTTTGGGTTTAAGCCGTGACTGAGGAATAACACAGGGGACGGGGAGATTGCTGGGCATCCTCACCTCTCTGAGCAGACTTTTCAAAAAGTGAACAGGAGTGAAGCAAAGGCTCCTGGAGAAGCAGTTCTCCCCCACGGCAACATCTGGAGGTCACACCTGGAGGCTCCCAAGCCATCTGGAGGCTGCTTGTGTGTCACAATCCGAGAACTGAAATGGAGAAGCTCCACCTAGAGAAACACCCCACTTCCAGAGGAGCCTCTCATTTCTTCCTTGCAACTCTGGGAGATGAGAAAAGGCATTTTGGGCACCTCCTCTTTGCAATTTGATATATCAACCTTATTTAATGCCAGCCCAAGCCTTTGGCATCCCAAAACTGCAAGCACTGGTTTGGCCTGGTATAGAAGGAGCCCTCCAAACCCAATTCTCTCTGCCTCCCATTTCTGCTCCTGATCTCCAGCTGTTTTGGGCATGGCTGAAGCTCTGGGCTGGTACACACTGCAGTAGTCAAGCTGGGACAGGCGAGCCATCCACCACAGCCTGCTCCTGGTCAGGAGAGGTTGGCGCCCATCCAAAACCATGCGTCCCCTTGCTCCAGGAACACACTCGCGCCCTTATCGTGTGCCGGGACACAGCAGGGGCTTTGTTTGCTGATTAGCACCGTTTGCTGGGCGCGATGGGAGTGACCGTGCTGAGACGGTAGTTGCCGGTTGCTTTAGGGCAGCTGCCAGCCAGCCCACAGCCCACGCAGGACAGCGGCGAGGGACCAAGCAGGAGCAGCGCCAGTCCCTGGCCTGCGAGCGGGCAGGGGGAGCTTGACCCAAGGACACAGCTCACCGGAAACGGCTTAGGGCTGATGGCAAATGCAGTGCAATTTGATTGCTGGTCCTCCACCCTCCACCTTCTTCCTTCATCTCCTTTTCAATCCTTTTTTTTTTTTTTGGGGGGGGGGGGCATTATTGATGCCCAACTTCAGAGGGCAGCATTGCTGAGCAAGCAGACTTCTTCAGGACCCCCCGACTCCTCTCTCTCTCCTGCTTGGCTCCCGACAGCAGCAGGGGCTGCCAATGACCTGAAAGCAGCATGGGGAAATCTTGGTGGCAACAGATGCCCCTGAGTCACAGGTGAAAGAGCATCCTCTGGGGGCCACCTAAAATATACCCTGCTTCCTTGAGTCCCACTCAAAATACTGCTACCGATGTCACCCCAATCCACAGCTATCTTCAGACCTTTGAACCCCTCTGCTGGCTCCCTGTTGACACTGAAGAGGTCTTCACCACCCTGCTTTCCCCTCCTCAACAGCTGTTGTCCTTCTTTGGGTTGACACCGTATCCTTTGCTTCGCTGTGAAGCCGACCATCTGCACCCCATGGAGTACCTTCAGCTGCCTCATTCTTCATCTGGCCTGCCCTTGGGTTGGAAAACCTGTGTTGGGTGGTGCTTTAAGTCACTCCCTTCCCCTCTTTCCAGTCTACCCTCCACAACCAGCCCCTGCAAGTCCTGTGGGAGTTCAATAAGCAACAATGGCCAGCTCCTGGCATGGGGGAGAGCTCATTTTATTGATAAATCCCTGTGTGTCAGACAGCTGGGAAACACGGAGTCAGGCACAAGGCCAACCACAGAAACTACATCACTGTATGACTGCCCTCCTGTCTCTGCCTTGGTCTGGAGGCTTGTTCTGCTCTCCTGCCCTGACCTTCTATCTAATGCAGGTGTCCCACACAGACCCCCTCACTTCAGCTTTCGGAGGCACACGCCGCTTTGTACTGGAGCCTGCCAGCAGTGGACCCAGCCAAAGCTCAAGCAGTCGTTGAGCTTGGCTGGCACAGACCTCGACGCAAAGAGCAGGATGAGGCCCCAGTGCAGCAGCCACCACTGCTTCCCCTGCCTCTTCTCCCAGCTGATACTTGGCTACGATGTGCAAACTCTGCTGACACACTCATGGCTAATGCCACCGGCTCCCGAGTAATTCCAACGACTGAACACTCGAGACCTTCAGGGCAGGGATGGCCTCTACCTGCAGCGCTGGCGCTAGTGAAAGGCTTCCTGCTGTTAACCAGGGCTGCTGGAAATTCTCATTAATAACAGTAACCACCACCACAGCAATGATTGCAATAGCATGCTAAGAAACTACACATCCCAGGGTGCAGCACTAGTCCCAAATAAACACCCGCGTGAATACCACAGCTCTCTGCTGCCGCTGGAGGTACCGGTTTTTCTATTATAGGCCCCAGGGAGCTAACAGCAAAGGGGGATTTTCTGCTCAACCAGAAGTCAGGGAATGTGCAAAGAAGTATTTCAATTCTGTTCTCATCTTCCCTGTCAGGTCTAACGAGGTTGAGGTGCCCATAAAAGCGGCAACAAGGACAAAAGTGGATGGCCCTGAATCAATTAAGAGGTGTGATATTTAAGGGCATCACAAGATCAGCAGGATTTTCAGCAGCAGAAAAAAAGGCACGTCAAGCTGTTAATAAATACCCAAAACCCAGAAATAATGTTCTTTTTTCTTGAGTATACTGAGTCAAAGAAACAGACTCAGTCATGCTTTCAGGATAGGTGGTAGTAATGCAGTTTTGAAACGTTTCAGCATCATAGTGAATTCACAGATGGGTTATTCTGTGCCTTGTCTGCAAAGGTGAGTGGGTGGTAATTACACCGCTCGCACCCTGCCACAGCTTTGCCAGGTGATTAATACAGTGTTTAAAATCCAGCCAACTCATTCTTTGTCCCAACCTGAATGGAAAACATGAGGCAGAGATGCAGGACGCTGCCGCGCAAGGAAGCACAGGGAAGGTGCTGGGGAGGGAAGTGGGGACAGCTAACGCTGCCAGCACTGACAGGTGGTGAGAGGGGGCCCGAGCGGTGGGGCCACAGCCACGGCGGGGCCACCGGCTCCCCCCGCGCCGCCCGAGCGTGGCGAGGCCTGGCGGGCGCAGCTGCGACAGGGGCCGGGCCACCTCGCACCCCCCCGCGCCTCCTCCGGCAAGGAGCCCGCAGAGGTCAGCACGGGGCACAACACACAGCACGGGGCACGCGGGACGTGCACAGGGGACATCGGACATGGCACGGGGACATGCCACAGGGCACACAGGACGTGGCACGGGGACATGGCACAGGGGACATGGGACATTGCACAAGGGACATGGCACGGGGGACATGACACAGCACACGGGACATGGCAGAGGGGGCACAAGACATGGCACAGGGGACATGGTGTGGGGGAGACAGGACATGGCACAGGGGACATGCCATGGGGACATGCCACAGGGCACACAGGAAATGGCACAGGGGACATGGCACAGTACACGGGACATGGCACAGGGAACATGGCACAAGGGACATGGCACAGGGGACATGCCAAAGGGCACACAGGACATGGCATGGGGGACATGGCACGGGGACATGGGACATTGCACAAGGGACATGGCACAGGGGACATGCCACGGGGACATGCCACAGGGCACACAGGACATGGCACAGGGGACATGGGACATTGCACAAGGGACATGGCACGGGAGACATGCCACAGCAGATGTGGCACACAGGAAGCGCAGAGCACACGGGACACGGCACAGGGGTCATGGCACAGAACACACAGGACAACATGGCACGGGGACATGGCGCAGAGCGCGGGGGGCCGGGCCTGCCGCCCTGCCGCTCCCCGGCACGCAGCGCGGCCGCACAGGACCCCGCGGGCCCCTCCGCCCCGCGCCCCGCGCCCCGCCCCTCGCCCCGCCCCCGCTCCGCGGGGCAGCCCGGCGGCGCCGAGAGGCGGGGCCACCGCCGGTGCGGGGCGTGGTCTCGCCTTGGCCACGCCTCTTATGCTAATGACCGCTGAATCACGCTCGGAGTGCCGACGCTACCGCCAGCCCCGGAGGCAGGCGACTGAACCACCTCAGCGAGGGGAGGGGAGGACGCGAGCGTGGCTGAGCGCTCCGCGCGCCACACTGGGCATATGCAAGACGAAAACGCGCCACCGAGGATAACAGTCTTTGTGGGGGCGGGTAATTGTGGGGGTGGGCGGGGGGGCGTTTGGCTCTCCGGCCCCACCGGCTGCCCGTGCGTGGTAGCGCCCCAGAGGGAGGGACGGGAGAGCCGCCGGGCGGGGGCGGGGAGGGTCACGTGACCGCTCGGCCGCCGCCATTTTGTCTTGCGGTGGCTGGGTATTTAGAGCGCAGCGCCCGGGCTGGTAGCACACTCAGCCGGGAACAAGCTCTAGCAGTGCCGCTCCCCTGCTTGCGGCCAGCCCCCCCCCTTCCCCCCTGCCCAGTACCGGCCTCCACCCCGTCTCCCTCTCCTCCCTCCCCCTCTTCCCATCTCGGCTTCCGCCATTTTGTCGCCGAGCCGTGCCTGAGGAGGAGCCGAAGCCCCAAGGCAGGCGGCGGAGGGTCTTCCTTTCTCCCTCCTTTTTTTGTTTTTTTTTTTTTTTGTATTCTCCGCTTCCTCTAGCTGCGCGTAGCACAGAGCTCCCGTCCCCTCTTCCCCCCACCCCCTCAGCCCAGCACCTCACAGCCATGTCGTCGGCCAGCTCCCCCGAATACGCCTCCTTCTTCGCCGTGATGGGCGCTTCAGCTGCCATGGTCTTCAGCGGTGAGAAAACCTTCCTACTTGAGCTGCATCCCTTGGGGGGGGGGGCTGCGTGGGCTGCTGTGGGGCAGAATGGCTGCCTTGGCCACGGGGAGGGGAGCCGTGCCCTGGCCTCATCACCATTAATGGCAGGTGTCTCCCCTGCCACCCGACAGCGGAGGAATTTTCAGCTTCCGAGCTCCCTGTCGGGGCAGGGAGGAGCGGGCATAGTCTGGGTTGCTACATTGCGTTAGCACGGAGGAAGAGGCTCGTCCCTTGAGGGGCTTTGGGGAGGGGGGAGGGGTTCCCTTTCCTTAACTGAGGAAGCTGGTAGTGACAGCTGCTGGGTGCTCTGAATGGGGGGGTGTTGGTGCGGGAGTCGCCTAGAAAGGCTTTCTCAATGGTGGATCTTGATGGCTGGCCTGGATCTGGGCGTTGGGGGTGGAGGGGCTAGAAGCGGTCCCACCTCTTTGGCAGAAGGTGCCTGCAGGCGAGGCTGGGGCTTCCTCTTGGGTTGTGTGTCTGGGAGCGAGGCGCTGGGCCTCTCCTGCGTGGGGCAATGCAGGGCTCCTCCTGCAGCCGCCTCGCGGGGCGTGTCAGAGACCGGTGACCCGGTACCCCCCGGCCTAGCGCTCGGTCTGCGGGGGTGAGCTTGCGGCTGAGGCTGCCTGCCGTCCCCCGAGCCGGCTGCATCCTGCACTCCTGCCCCCTCCGCCGGGCGCCTCGGCTCTCTCAGCCTCCTGCCCATCGGCGCTCCTAGCCGCTGCATCCGGGCTACCGGGGGCGTTCGGGAGCCGCCGGTGCGCGGCGCGGAGGGGCGCGGGGGTGACGTCACCGCAGAGCGTGTCAGCCGGTGGAGGGGCCCCCGCCGGTCACGTGACTGCGGCGGCGGCCCGCCGCCGTCCCGGAGCATGGCCGCCGCAGGGGTCCTTCCAGCGGATGTGGAAAAAGACCCTGCAGTGATGATAACGGGCTGCTCCACGGAATGGCTAACTAGATAGCTGCACCCTCCCAGTGAAAGGATGACGGCCTGCAGGGAAGGAAATTCTCTTCGCTGGAGACTGAAGGCTCCTTTCAAGGAAAAAGGGCTAAGCTGGTACAGTTTGGTCAGTGGTCTCCCTGTTGCCCTTCAGATAACTGTGGCCATGTAATACGGCAGCTGGTAACTGTCTGACATGGGCTTATTAACACTGAATTGGCCATGCTTTTAGATCTAACTTGTCAGATACTAGATGGCCATCCTCAATGTCAAAAATTCAGTATAACCTAAAGCCCTAGTCCTTGCTCTCATAATGTATGTCTTATGCATGCGTTGTGATGAGTTCTAATATCTGCTGCTGTGTGTGACCTTCAGGGATTTCTTCAGTGCTTTCACTTAGCTATTTTGGTGGTAAGTCTGTGCCAGTCTTCCTTAAGATTAAGTTGCACAGTCTTTCCAGTTTCTCCAAAAAGATAGAGCTGATCTGATTCTGCCCTCTTTGGTCTGGGTGTAGCGCTCCCCCCCCCCCCCCCCCCCCCAGTAAATAGGGCAACAGCCTTTTTTAAACGTGACTGCTTTTACTCAGGTATGCAAGACCACTTTCTAGTAGGACTGAAACTTAAATATGCCAATTCATTTTGGGAGTGAAGCTAGCTTTAGAGAGCTTAATGTCATTAAAAGGAATAGATATGCTTCTGACAATTTTTTTTAAATGGAAGCTGCACCAAATATTAAAAAAGGTGAAACTTCTCTGATGGCAATTCATCTGCATCTTAAGTCATTGTGTAGTTAAACTTTGAGTGAATTGGGTTGTCCTACAGTATCACTCTCCCTACAGAGGAATGTTTATGTAGATATTCATAAATCCTGTTGTACACTAGAAAGACCATCATATGACCCCTAGTCTAAGACTCTTGTAGCCTGAGTAAACCCATTACTAAATGTTACTGTTTCTGCTGAGCATTTAGTGTTGCCTCATGGATCACAGTGTGCTGACTGTTCTGATTCTAAACAGTGGCTTGGAAGGCTTCACTTTTTTTAAATACAGGTATTACAGTAAGTAGGAAGAACTCAAGTCCTTTGAAGAGAAAATTAGCCCATGTATTTACCTGCATGCACATACACTGACCTGTTGTCTGTTCATCTGCTCTCTAGCTTAATTCCCAATTAAGGAGCCAAAACACTTGAGTTCTGAAGTGGCTGTAGCTTGAGTTGCACATGGCTGTTAACATGCTTGGCCTCTCTGATTATGCTGAAGTAGCCTCTGAGGTGGTAGCTAGGTTTCTAATGGTAGAATTGTGGGAGCTATTCTTGCTTGATCAGAATTTCAGATTGAACTGTATAAATTATATGGTAGATTAAAAACAACATCTGAGGGGAAACTGTCTAGCCTTGTTGGTGCTGGCAAAGTTGACTCTAGCTGCTTCATGCCAGGTATGTTCATGGCTTCCACCTTAGGGTGGAAAGGCCTGATTTGCTATACTTACTCTTGCTCAGTTTGTGCCAGTTAGTGGGATGCAGGCAATTTGCTGAGGGCAATTAGTGGCCTACTGGCTTGGAGTTCAAGTAATATACTCATGCTGGACAAGTAAGGAGTTTCTTGAAAACAGTATGTCAGGAATGCTGTAGAAGTCACCCTAGTCTATAAAACTATTTGACTTACCAGCCACTTGACCAGTGATGATAAAGGAGGAATACGTTAAGACCTAGTTACATTTGTGGGAAATGAAAAGAAATTGGATTGACAGATCCTTGCCTTTTGCAATACTAGTGATTAAGGTCTTAAATACTGAGCTTTCTTAAGGAAATTGTTCTTCAGTTATTTGTGCAAAATTGAACTTGGGAGCAAAACAATAGAATTGTATGGCCTTTTAAACACTTTTTTGATGTCTAAGTCTCTTTCTATGAAAGCCTAACAGTGGGGGATACAAAGTTGAGTCAGCATTTTAGTAAGAATTCATAGCATTACTTGGCACCTCTAAAGTAGAACTGAAGTGTTTTCTAGAAACTGTAGGTTTCATATTGTGTTGTGGGACTGCAAATTAAATGAGGAGGCTTTGAATTGGGTAACTCAAAATGAGCAATTGCTTATATGCTGTATTGATGAAGATCTGGTAGCTATCATATCACTGTTGGTACGTGACTGGTTCTTGATGTGGAATCTTGGTGACAGATGATCATAATGCTAGCAGATCTGATCCATCAAGTTAAACTCTTAGGGCCCTAACACATATGAAGAGTACAGTCACTGACCAAATTGAAATAGATATAGATACTGCTACTTCAGAATTAATTTCTTAATTCTGAATGCTACTGAACTACTTTTCTAATGAAATATCTCAAAAGATCTTTAAGGCAGTGCTGCAGAGGTGTCAATATGGGATAAACTAACACTTGCAGTGCCATACAGCTTTCCTAATTGGGATGCAGCCCTACAGCATGTTCTGATGTTAATTGAACATTAATTGTTGAAGCAAACTGAATTAGAATCAAGGAGCTTAGAAGTCAGCCTGGATAAGCAGTGTAAAACTACCTAAAAATGTCCTAGATCAGTGTTAATTAGTGCAGTAATCATGTCTGACTCATGCTGTATCTAAAGATCAGATTCTTGTGGCACTTGTATTTCAGAGACCTGTTTCTACTAAACATGTTCAAGTTCTATACTGTCCAGGCTAGTTTGATGTGAAAACAAGCAACTTTATGCAGTCCTGTTTGGTGTTTGAACATTAACTGCTGATAGTAAACAGATAGCAAAACTTGTTCTGGTCAGCTAGTACTGATGGCAGCTAGAAAGACTACAGCAGGCTCCTGTGACCTTGGCATCTTCAAACCTGCTTACTCATTGGTGATTACAACCTGTTCTGATGGCTAAGGTTCCTTTATTTCCTATGTGTAAAACATGTGGTTGGCTCAGTGTCAGATGCTGTTGAGTGATCAAATTATACAAGTGTTTCCATGTGACTTGTGTGCCAGAGATGGAAAAGCATGGTATTGGGCAAAGCTGTCTGATTTGGTGCTTGCTGGTTTTTTTGTTTTTTTTCCATAGAAAAGCATGGTGTCTCAGGCTTACCCTGCTGTTGCCTTCACATTTTTATATAGAGTTTTAGACATGCATTGGGTGGGGGACACATGATGTTCAGTGCCTTTGATACTGCTACAGTATCAAGCAGCTGAAAGATCGCTAATGAAGAGAACTCTAGCCAACAGTTTTAAGACTAGTTCTGTGCCCTACTTCTCATTGTTGCTGCAGAGCTAATAAAAATAATGCTTTTTAGTGTCAACTAGGGCCACAGATACTGTAGCAGCTGGTTAGCTGTTAAGTGACCTCCATGGTGAACTTGCTGGCTCAGAACATCTAGCTTGATGCAGCTGACTGAACCCCACACAGTCCAATTCTGGAAAATATCATTTCTATAAACAATTTGTGCACTTGAAGGCAAATTAAGCCTATGCTTCCTGAAACGTTGCTGTTCCTTGAGTCTCCTCCGGGGGAAGGGGGCTGCTGACTTCTCAGGGAAGACCTATAGACCTCATCTGAAGAGAAGCCTGCAGATTCCTTAGCTGTAACTTGGGGGGGGGGGGGGGGAAATGAAGTTGCAGAGTAAAGTGCAACTTAAGATGCCATCTTCTGTTCTGCAGTCACTAGAGAATACTTCAAAGGCAGTGTGGTATGAGCAGGAGTAGTTGCACAGGAAAAAACTTGATGTATCAGAACTTGGAACTGCCAAACTCTGAAGTAGAGAGACTAGCATAAACCATCTCTTACTGCAAGCAGGTAAAATATTGGACTCAAGACAGAAGTATTGTAACAGAAGTAAGCCAGGTAAGCAGTATTTCTACAGCTTAGATAAATTAAGGGAAGACATCTAAATAAGGGCATCCTTTCCACTCAGTAAATACCAGTGCTTGGAACATCTGAAATCCAGATTCAGCATCAAAATAGATACAGTCTTAACCATTGGCTCTGCAAAACCTGTCTGAAGCAGACAGTTTATGCTGCTGCTTGTACTGTGGCTGACTTCCAGATATGCCTAATAGGACTCCTGTCTCACCCTGAAGTCATTGTGGACTACAAAGTTTGCAGGTACTAACCATTACTCTGGGAACATTCAGGGCAGCAGCAAAGATGAACACAAGCTGCCTCAGGACCTCTAATCATACTTGCTTTTTTCTTCTTCCTAAGACTAGTCTGCTCCATCTACCCAGAGCCTAACTGGTTTTAACCAGTGGTTGCAAGCCTAAAAAACTGTCTTCAGTCTGATCAAACTAATACATGATACTTGAGACACATGGCTCCACAGAAGTGCATGCTTCCACCTGCTCAGCTGTCATCACAAAATATGAGGCATAACCTGCTGAGCTTGCTGTACTTCCTTCAAAAAGTGAAACTTGTGAGTGCAAGGTCTCAAGCCAGGCTAGTCTGGCTGCACAAGTGAGTCCATTGGATGCACTGTAAGATGACCTTGGCTTTCCTATGCTTCAGAAATGAGGCCTCTTACTAGCAGAAGTCATTTGCAGGTGGTGTAGGCTCTTTTTAGGCCAACTGGATGAAAGTGGCTCCTGCAACACTCTAATAACTACCCTGCTAGTCAGTGTCTGGAACACAGTGGTCCACCCAGTATGAGAAATGGGTTACCTTTAAGATTGCAGGGCAGTCTGTGATAAAGGAGGGTCAATAGCAAGCTAATGGACTTGACTTGTATGTTCCTGGACCTGTATGCCTTACTGCTGGCTTAAGAGCAAGCCTGTACTCTGATATAATGTGTAGTCCTTACCACCCTTTGCAACACAGCATCTGAAGCCAACACTTTTGCAAACTAGAATACCTACAAGTCAGTGGTTTCAAGCTGCTTGAACTAGTAACTCCTATATTTTTTCAGACCACCACTTGTACAGCATAACCATGAGGACCTGGCAGACTCTCAGTTCTCAGATTCACTGAACAAGAGTAAATTGCCTGTTAGCCTTGCTGACTTTTCTTAATGCTGTGACCTGAAAGTGCTAGGCTTGCCTGAAGTCTCCACACTCTCTAAAGTTAGGCACAGTATATTCTTCTTCCTTAACCCTACAAAAGGTGACTCACTAAAGAACTGAAAAGCATATAACTTCCTGTAGAGTGGCTTATCTGTTTACTTTCAACTGTTACCAGTGGGGGGCTAGCTAAAGTTTTCAGTCAGTGTGTTTTGAATTTTCATAGGCGCCAGATATTATTCCACTGATGTGGTTATCTTTTATATGGTGATGCAGCTGTACACAGCAACAGGGTTTTATGAGTTATCCATGTGTGTTCTTACTGTAATCTGAGGTATAGCTGAGTTCATGTTAAATTTGTTGGCAGGAGAGTCTTTAGAACATCAGTGGGAAGAAGCCTGTTTCCTTGAAAATGCCCAAGTTCTTGGCATGGCAAAGCGAGAAGTGTACTTGACCTGGGTACAACTTCTATCAGAGCTCTCCAGCAGTTTAAGAACAAAGCCTAGCAGATCTTCAGGTGAACTAGTGCCTGCTGTTCAGTTCAAGGGAAGCCTGCTTCTTACTGTAGAGGGCAGCCCATTTGATACAGGATTAATCAAGGCTCCAGATGCAAGTCCTCATCCAAAACGTAGTGTTTCAGACTTCTGCTATGATAGTAACTCATGATATAGTAATAAAAGCCAAGCTTTCCAGTGATAACTCATTTGCTAATGCAAGGAAATAGTTGTTAGTATTCTGGAACTCTCTCCTTCGTCATTGCTCCTGTTTCTCACCACAGTTAAGTAGGCTTTCCCCACAGCAATGACTTGCTCTGGATGGACTGAATGCTGCTGGAGTGTGCTTGACGCTCTGAACCTGAACCTCTGATATTCTTAGGCTAAGCATGTCTGGATGTATTGCAACAGCTGAGGCTGTAGGAAGTTGTATCTATGTAAATACTTCTTTGACTTGAAGGCTATTGATAATGTAGTCACTGTCTAGCAGCTGCAGTCTTGGTGTGTAACAATAAGTATGACTCTTGTTCCATTCTTCAGTCTTCCATATACATCTCTTCAAACCCTCTTCACTGAGAAGGCTTCAGAAGCCATATCCTTATCTTCTAACTCAAAGGTATCCTAAATCTAGGATATGTATGAAGTACTGTGCTTCAAACATTCACAGCTGTCAAGAGGTACATGACAATTGACCTGAGTGCTAAGTGACCCACGGCTGAAGAGCCATGGCATTTGATAGCTGTGTCCTGGTAGGAGATGGATATAGCCTCTGCCACCTGGAATACAGTATTGTAGTATTGCCAAAGGTGCAGGGAGCATTTTTCAGTTTAGTGAAGTGCAACAGAACCAGCTGTCCTGTAGGAGATGCGGCTACAGGAGACTCCAATGTAAGCCTGCTGATCAGGTTGCTGATATAAGACTTCATTGGGGACAGATGTGCCAAGCCCTACTGAGGCTGTACTTACAGGGCCTGTGACTTCCCCCTCCTCCCCTCACCCCTGGTAGTCTGACAGCTCTTCAGAGCTATCTAAAAAGTGCAGAGTATGACAACTAGCTGCCACAGAGTCTGCGTAGACTAAAGGTTTGGCTAGATAGCTTAACAAATTAAGGTATAAGTTTTTGTCTGTGCCCTAGATTAGGTCAACTGAGAATTCATAAACTTGCTCTGATCTTCCCCCTTCCCAAAAGCTTAAGCAGACTGGCTTTCTGTAAGCGGTATTACAAAATCAGCTTCTGTAATTCATCACCGTGTTAATTGCAACATGTTTAAGTAACTTCAGGCTTGGAGGAACTACTGACTGATCTAGTCTTAAACAGTGAACTTCCCTTCCCTCACAAGCCTCTGCTTTCCTGCAGAGGATTGAAAAAATTCCATACAAAAGAAATGGCTTCTGTGAAATGCTCTGGCCAGTCTAGAAGTAGGTAGTCTGAATCTTGATTCCACATACTTAGTGTCTCTGAAAGATGCTTCAACCAGAAGAGAAAGCTCCTAATTCAAGTTAGATGTAGGGTAACTTCTATCTTCCTAGACCTCCCAAGAGATAGGCACTTCACTACTGCCACTGGTTTTGCTGGGTTAAGACTGCACTGGTTTCCAGGCTCATAGCTTAAATCTCCAGGTGAAATCTGTTTGCTGCTCTTGGTTCTGACTTCTTAGTAAACTAGACCATTAATAGATGTAGTAAAGAGTTGTTCAGTGTGATTTAAAACTGAGGCTGTTCTGTCTCTGATCAGGATCTTCCCTGGAAGAGAACCAGACTGCAGGAGGTTCCAGAGCTGTGCTAATACAGAACCAATCTGTAGTTGATTGAGACTTTCCCTTCAGGCTAGTATAACTAAAACTAAACTTCCTTCTGACACAGTCTTGTGTTAGTGCCATGCGGTTACATTTACTAATCTTCAGAAGACTTAATGCAAAGCCAGGAGGACCACTACTCAGCTCTTGACTGCTTGAGAGTAGACTCTGTGTAGATGATGAATGTGAAGTGGGAAACCATATATCAT
The DNA here is from genome assembly GCF_036417845.1 of Apteryx mantelli. NCBI lineage: Eukaryota > Metazoa > Chordata > Aves > Apterygiformes > Apterygidae > Apteryx > Apteryx mantelli. The sequence continues at coordinate 1,335,247 of NC_089993.1, read as the reverse complement.
AAACCCCATGAATACCTTCCGGCAACTCTTCTGATCAAGCTGCACCATTCCACACTTGGATACTAGTGTAAGAGGAACAGAAAATCCTCACTGTGGACCGAGCAGTTCTCCCTTTTAGAAGGGAGTGTAGAAACTTATTTTTTAAAAATGGGCTGAACAAACTCAAGTATAACAAGTCTCTGAACATTAAAGTGATTTGAAATCCTTATCGTTTTGGCTACTTCCCAATAGCCTCTTAGAGCAGGCAAGAGCAGTTTCATGCGAGTTAAACAGAACTGTTGCCTTTGAATATCAACCTGATGGTGCCAGAAAAGGAGGTTCCCCTTCCAAATAGCTGGGTTATGCTGTTTCAAGTAATTAGCCCTGGATGGCTGCTAACCTGCATGTTATCTCTTCAACAGCAATGAGTGCAGTCCCAAGTTTCAGCCCACCCAGCTGGGGACTGTCCAGTTACAGGGCTCTTAACTTACTCCAGGATAAGTTTGAAAGGACAGTGGGTCTTTCCAAGTACTTCAGAATCAAAGCATGAATCATTCATTGCAGCTTTTGTGAGACTAATTTAAGTTTTCAAGGCAGAAAATACTTGTGGGATGGAACTACAGGTCTCTTAAATCCAGCAGCTCTCACTTAGAGATAAGCCTGTGTTCTAGTTTGCAAACCAGGCTTTGAATTCATGGCTTAGTCTCTGCATGCTCAGGTGATGCATCTGGGTAGGTGATCGTATACTTCAGTGAACTTTAGGAGCAAGGTTGTTGTATAGCTTGTAGATTAGAGGACTACCCTTAACTCTGGTTCCAGTAGTTGGATTATCAAGTGTTTGGACTTGAATCCTTCACAAGTAGGGATGTTGCCTAACGGTGTCCTTTCACCAAAGAATGAAGTGCAGCAATAGTATGCACATTCACTGCTATCTCAGTATGTTTGATACAGCTGAAACTGTATACTTCACCTCAGTCCAAACCATGGGCCAGGTAGGCTTTGTGATGAAAGACTTGTGAAGGATGCTGATGGGAGACAATTTGTTAAGCATGGGTACATTCAAGAACTTGGCACAAGTGGCTTAAATAAGTTCACTGACTGTAAGAAACTTAGCTTTCAGTCACGTTACATCCTGCTGCAGCAGCAAAGCATGTCCTGCTGCATTTCCTCCATAATTCAGCTGAACAGAGCCTCTCCAGTGTGGGCTTCCCAAGGACATGAACTCTAAAGTAACAAGGTCAAGTTTAGATGCTAAGCCCTGGTCCCTATGAAGGGAATGGATCTCTGTACTGGACCACATTCCCTGACATGAAGCTAGGTTGGAGAAAGTGTTTTATCACAGATACCAGAACAGCACCCTCTTATCTAGCTTCAGTCTAGAACTATGGACAAGTCACTTCCCATCTGTTGGGGGGGGAGGTATTTTTGGCAGACAAATCAAGTAGTCAAGTGACCACATTAGACTTGCACAATTCTTCCCTGTGCTGACTCAACAGTTCTAATACTGCAATCTGTGGTGTTTGGGGACATGTTTAACATGATGATTTTCTCTTCCAGCCTTGGGAGCTGCTTATGGAACAGCAAAGAGTGGCACAGGTATTGCAGCCATGTCCGTCATGAGGCCTGAGCTGATCATGAAGTCAATCATCCCTGTTGTCATGGCGGGTATTATAGCCATCTATGGCCTGGTAGTGGCAGTCCTCATTGCCAATGGCCTCTCATCTTCTATCACACTATTCAAGTAAGTTTGTGCTACACCTATTGTTTTTGTCCAAGGTTGTCTTAATCATTACTTTGTTTCCAAACGGGTGTATGTCACCTAAACAAGACCGCAAGCAAGACTGGCAGCGCAGTTCAGTGTAAATGCTAAATGATCCTAACCAGGGCTTCAGAGTTTGGCCTGGATTTCAAATGTCCTGCCTAATACCTTAGCTTCAGTGGTAGGGTTGCTGACTAGTTTACCATATTAGCTAACAAATCGGACCTCCCATTGCTAGAGGTAGTGCAGTAGTTTATAATTTGGAAGAAACAGTGTTCAGACAGTCCTAGAATAGGAAGCTAAGGTTGTTTCATGGAGCCAGACTAGACCTGGAATATACAGGTCTTTCAAGGAGTTAATCAGACTGTCTAAATAGTTCAGCTGTTGCCTGGGAGATGAATGTGAATAATTAATATTGCTCACTTCTTTACATGCTGGTAAGCCAATCCTCAAGCTATACATGGTGCTTCTACACCTGCTACAGTCTGACACTTAAGCTGCCTTTGGCTTTTGAGAATAGCTGGAAGAAGCTTGAGCCTTGTCAGAATAACACAAGGCCTCTGAGATGTCTAACAGAATAGACACCTGCGTCATGGTGCAAGCTATAGCTCATGCGCCTTAGGTTTGGCCTAATCATATTCAGCCTTGATCTCAGAAACGACAGGTTCAAATGTTCCTTCTCGGTTACCAGATGGTCAAATACTGGTAGGGACTGCTCCTCAGGAACCCCAGTCTGGAAAACCAGACTGTTCACTGACTGACATGAGTGTGTCAGGTTCATGTGCAGCTTTCCTGCTTTGCAGTGCAAGAGGCTCCAGATGCCAGATGTGCTATGATATAGTAAGGTTGCTAAAGGTAGGAAACAAACAGCTGTTAATAGACTATACAGCACAGTGGGATAGGCATTACTGTGAATGGTAGCCCACGTGGCTGGAATAAGTACAGCTCTGGCAGCATGCTAAGCCTGGTGCTGGCCAAAGCAACTACAGGCAGGCCAGGTGGCCATGCAAACTTGTAGGCCCGATAACCAAGCTTAGTTTACATGGCATACTTGAACATCAACTGATCAAGATCTTGCATAGCTCCTGATTCTTGAAGTATGTGCTTCTTGAGACATCTAGCTTCAGTACTTAATGAGATATGCTCTGCTTGCTTAAGAGTATGGAAGCTGTTGCTGCAGGAAAGAGGCTTCCTTTAAATGTTGTTAATCCTTAAATTCACTTTGGGGAGAGCAAAGAAGTGCCTGAAGTTAAAGGGTTGGGTTTCCTGTTGCTTGCCACTGAAACTTTTCTCATCTCTGTCTTACAGGAGCTTTCTTTACCTGGGTGCTGGCTTGAGTGTGGGCCTCAGTGGTCTGGCTGCTGGCTTTGCCATTGGCATTGTGGGTGATGCAGGTGTACGGGGAACAGCACAGCAGCCCCGGTTATTTGTGGGCATGATCCTGATTTTGATCTTCGCTGAAGTTTTGGGTCTCTATGGCCTCATTGTTGCCCTTATCCTCTCTACAAAGTAAATGTCACAGTATGATGTAAAGAGATAAAACAAATCCACATTTAAAAAAAGCTCCAGAATGAAAATGGTCTCTCCAATGTGTACAGTTGTCCCAATTTGGTAGTTGATATCTTGTAAATGCGCAATGTATGTTAGTGACTTGTCTGTCCTGTGTGTACTTCAATATTAAATTGGATGGGCTGCTCCAAGCCTGCTGCATGGCTTGGGGTGGCCTGTGTGCAATTTTCCACCCATTTGCTGTTAGTACTTTATGTATAAATATGAACTAGACGTGTAATTTTTTCTCTTCACTGGATGTTTATTTATAAAAGACTTGACATGTTCATACATCTATGGAGCAAGGATTTTCAATTTCCCATGCTATATATATTAATCTTATATATAGGTAGATTATTACACTGTGGGGTCAATTGTAAGTGCAGAGAATTCCTTGGATGTAACTTTGATTCTAAAGATTGCTGTAGTGTCCTGGTATTGGAGTATGAGAATTGTTTGTGTTATATTACAGCAATTATCAGAAACACTCCTGTGTTTCCAGTAGTAAAAGCGTATGCTCCGGCATCAAAGTCGTGCACCCAGTGTTGGGTTACAAAGTTATACAATGTTTCTGAATAAAACTTCCTCACTACATTGCTGTAACAGACTCCTGTGGCTTAATTTAATGCATTTGACAGGTCTCTTGCTGCTCCTTAGGAAGGGGAAAAGGTTCCCTTAAGGGGAGGTAGATTCTTGAAGTAACTGAGCACTGAGTAGAAGAGGAGTCCTGTGTTGTAATCAAAGGCTAAAGCGACCTTTCTCCTGGGCAAAGAACAATGGTGCTTCCAACTGCTGCCTGTGAGGAACAGTCACAGTGACTAATAGCAGTGCTACTGATGCTCAGCTACAACCTGACAAAGCAGTATCTCTTCACTACGTGTCACGTGCTAATTCTGTGTAGTAGGCTGTGCAGAGTGCTCTGATCAGACATGAGGTCAGGGAGCAAAGATGCAGGCTTCAGCATGTGACAAGGAATAGAAGCTGCCAGAGGCCTTTTGGGCAGCTTGTTCTTCTTGTGCAAAAACTTAGATGGTTGGAGAGCTACGGTGTTAGCGATGATTACCTCTAAAGTGCCTGAATAACAGTCTCATCAGTGAAGATAAGTTCACTCAAGAACTCATCTTTTAACTAATCAGCTTGTAAGTTGGGGAAAATTCCACCTGAAAAGTTCTGCTGTTACAGCTACATAAAGCTGAAGCAACCTTCTCTTGGACTTAAATGTCACAAAGTAATGCTGGAGCTTGTACAGCAAATACATGTCAAGAACCCTGCATGTGGAATTTGTTCCAAACTAGCTTCAGGAAGCTCTTACAATGTACATCACCTTCATCATGCGATTTGGAGAACAAGTGAAGCATTTCTTGTTCAAGCTGAAACTTGACTATTATACTTGGACAGCTGGTACTTGTAATGCCTTGGTGATCAAGTTAAGCTGAGGAATCTGGAATGATCTGTCACAACCCCTCTATTGTCAGCCTTTTTGAGAGTGTAGGTGTGGCAGTGGTGTTGTAGATGTGATGTATCAATATAATGTATATACCTGTGCAGAAAATGGGTCAAATATATACATTGTAAAGACCTGTGGCCAAAGCCCTGGGAGTGTAATTGAAGCAATAACAGCTGCAGCATCAACCTGGCAGAAGCATATGCACCTTCCAGCTAACTGGTCTCCAGACTAGGGATCACTCAGTAGACTGTTATATGAGCAAATAGTCCTACTAGCTTGAGTTTTCATCGCAGCTTCCATGAAGGTGTAGTTTTATCAATGGGTTCATTCTTTTTTCTAAAAGCTGATCGGCCTGAATTCATTTAACAGACTATCAGCTGTTTGGCTTTGCAGTGGGGGTACCCTACTGATCTTATGTTTTGGAATGACTTCAGAGCACTCTCAGCAGTGGTGATGGTAGTGCTCTGGGTGTACAGAGGCATAAATTGGTATATAGAAAATGCTGGATGTCTGCTGAAGCATCAGATGGGGCAGAGGAAAGTTTCTCTAAAGCTTGCTGATTTGAATCATTTTGAACTTTCTTGAGCAAAAGTGATAGAGTCTTATCCTCAAAACTACATTTAACCAGGTGGTCATAAATACTTATGGAAACTATAGTGTAATTCTCTCAGCAATGTTCGCAATGAGTGTCTTCCCACAACTGTTGCAAAGCTTGCAGCCAGGGTGGGTGAATTAGAATTTCAGGCTCTTTCCTGAAAGCATACTACATGTAATTCTATTTTGCAGATGTGGTCAGAAGAATTGTATTTTGATTGTGTAGCAGGATAGGAGGAGGCCTGGCTGGGGTTGTGAATATGTTTGTAAGATCTGTTTTTTACATTCTTTAGGGGGAATCTACTGTCAGCCTTGGTTTCAGCCAATTTAGAAGAATGTAAGCAAATTGCATTTAAGAGAACAACTAAATGCTGGTGGTAACTCTCTCCAGAAGAATAAAGCAATTTAAAGGCAGGTCTCTGTAGGACCTCTAAGATCACATTGTAGCTTGGTGACATCTTACAGAAAGTTGGCAGTTACTGGGCTCAACTTCATGACAGATACTTACGTAACTAAATGCAGGCAAAATCCCATCACCAAGCATTTTGTTTTGTGCCTTAGAATGTCAAGCCTTTCTCAGTATTATATGAGCCCCCATAAGGCAGGGGAACAGAGCATAAAACAAAAGCTGGGATAAGCATGCATAGGGAAAGGATTGCTTTGCAGTGAGAACCAGCAAAGGAGTTAAGAGTAAAATTAACAGTCTGTGTGTGTTGCTTTGGCCATACATTTGCGCTGGTGGTCATGCTCTAGATCCTCATTGATGACTCCCAGGTGAAAACTTGCATTTCAAGTCCTTTGTTGGTGCTGTTTTGTCAGCAGATTTCTCAAGTGATTCAGGGCATTAGGAAAATTATGGACCTTTCAGTCCCTTTCCTTCATTTACTGCCAGCAACATGCTAGCAGAGTGCAGTCCCTGCCAGGGGGTGGGAAGACACTCTTTGCAAACATTGCTAAGAGAGAATTATACTATGGTTTCCTTAAATGTTTATGACCACTAGGTAAGCATAGTTGACTTTATAGTTGGGTTGGAAGAGGAGAACAGGCAGCCCCAGACCATGAAAGGACAGGCTCTAGAGTGCCTGATTCAAAAGAGGTGGTGTCTACTGGCACATAAATAGTTCTCTCTAGTGTGGCAGATTGCGTGCCTGTGATTGTGCACTGCAGAGTGAGTCAGCCCTGCAGAGAATGGAGCAGGATGGCTCTGCAGCAGCAGCAGCAGAGGATACATGTCCATTAGTAGTCGGTTCAGGCTAGGTAAGGTCAGAAGATGCCTGCTGTCAGATGCTGCGTGCATAGACAGTTCCTTCGTAGAGCTTGCTCACCTTTCTCTTATTTAAATCTTTCATACTAGCTTCCCCCCCCGCCCAAGGCTGCAGCTATTTGTTGTGCAGGGAGGGGTTTACTGCTCTGTTGGAGAAGCACATCTTTGAAGTTTGGTCAGTGACTGCTTTCTAGGACTGCTTTAGTAAATTCAAATACTTCTTTAAATGAACTGCAATAAGATAACTCCTGTTCAGAGAAACGCCTATTCCTCTCCCATAGGTACCAAGGGAACCCTGTGGTTGATGCGTTACTGGAGATGGGGAATGAATACCGCTGACCAGAAAAGTGTAACTCTTGGTGAGAAAAGCCCAGCAGTTGGGGTGAAAGAAGGAACAAGCCAAGCAGTAAGAGCTGCAGAAAGCTGTATGAATGAGGAGAAAGCTGGACTTGTGGTTCAAGATCTGGGTCCAGTTTCCAGCATTATTCCAGTTCCCTTGTGTGATGTTGAACAGATTCTCTGTTGCAGTTCTACACTGTGAAGTGGAGGTGATAATCTTTTGTCAGAGATCTAGTTTTAATTATTCAGGCAGCACACAGCTTTGCTCTGAGTGGAAGCCTGTGGCTGTTTCTGTAATACAAATAGTTTTTGGCCTAGAAGATAGCAGAAAGGAGTCAGAATGCTATAGGAGACGTGTCCAGCAGCTGGACACAAGGAGTGGTTAGGTCTGAACAAGAAATCTGTCCTCACTCCCATCAGTATAGAAACCTGGGAAAACCTTGGCTTTATGCTGGCTTTTAAAGTTGTTAGATGACCCACTTTCACGGTCTTGCAGTCTGCAGAAGTAACCAGGTGATAACCCGCATGTTCCTTTTCTACATCAATCAGTCTGCTTAATGACCCAGTCCAGAGCCAGCTTTTTATGGGCATTGAGGCAAGTCTGTATAGGATGCTGAGCTGTTCACTGGCATTATGGATTTTCTTCCTTCTCCCATGAGAATGAGTCTTTCAATATGAGGTGGATTTTGCACCCAGCTTGTGCACTGAGGGAATGGAAGTGTCCGTCAGTATTTTCTAATAGGTTAATTCAGGAGATTTTGGTAAGAACTTAACTTCAGGAGTACTGCACTGGTAAAGATGAGTTGCATCTTTTCAGAGTTTCTTATTTCAGAATCCGGATTTCATCAGCCCCAGCAAACCATAGAATGTTTGCTAACGGATGGAAGGATTTCATCATGATCATTACAGATCTGCTAATCCCATCTGGACTGCTAGCTAGGGGGACAAGTGATTATTGGAGTGATAGGGTCAAACTTAAGGTTGTTTGGGAAATTTTAGCCTTGAATTTCTAGTATGAAAAACTTTTTTTTTTAACATTAACCTTCACCTGTCTTTCAGATAATTGTTTTAAATTACTGTGATGACCTAAGATGAAAAATCAACTAAATTTACTTTAAAAATCTTCATGATTTATCTTTTGAGATTTGGGATAAACTCAGCGAGGGAAGATTGTGTGACCCCATCCACATGTGGAATTACTTCTATTTCGATCAGAATATAGTTTGGGTAGTAGTTGAGTCCTTTGTGTCTGTGATCTGCTGGAATAGTCTGGTTGGGTGAGGTCTCTAAAATTCCTTAACATTTGTGAATAGTAGGATTTTATCTGTGATTGTTTAGGGATTGTTTTTCCTTGGGAGACCTGATTTACAGAGAAGCATAGTAACCTGGAAAAGTGAATATGCTTTAGGGGAATAAAAAGCTCATGAAGAGAAATTAATCCCAAAAGCTAAGCAATTGTTTTCAACTACAATGCAACATCAGATATAATAAAAACAACTTTCTCTGTCAATAAACCTTGCTTCCCTCACAGTCTAACCATGCGGATGTTGATTGTATGGCCTTTTACAGTTTCCATCTTACCTTGCCATAGAAAACCTCACTGTTCCACAGGTGAGAATCACCTGTGTCTTTGACACACAGGGACTTACCACTTGTACTCTTAGTATACCTCTTTCAGCTCTACAGGTATTAACCATCTCTTTCTCTTGATATAATAAACACAGAGCAAGTCTTCCCAGTGCCACTTACCCTGGAGCATGATTTTTTTCTCTTTCAGAGTTAAAGGATTGTGTTCCCAAAAGCATCTCTCTTTTTGTTACTATCAGTCACTAATAAATGCTGTTATCTTTCTCTACAAGCCATGCTACATTTAAGCTCACAGTCACAGCTTTGCTACTCATGTCTCTGAATTTCTGTGTCAGACTAGTTTCTGTATCAAAGCTTCAAAACCAAAGCATCTAGAAACAACACTCCCACCCACAACCACCCCCCCTCACCTTACAGTATGTTAGGACCAGAACTCTCCTAGGGACCAAACTGTAGGGTCCTGAATGCCTCCCAGAAGACCCTGAGCATTGACAATTCTCACTGACTCCCATGAGAGTGGGAGCTGGATAGCAGGAGGCCAGGATGAGGCCCTGGAAAAACCCATGACTCAGGTTAGCCATCTTTCTTTTGCTGAGGGAATGAGGTGCACTCACCACAAGCTGAAGACCTATCACCTCTCCCTTTACTGAAGGTTTACTGGTGGCTGTTTCACTGGCCCTGGTCCCTTATTAGCACTTTGAACCATCTTGTTTATGCTGTTGTATCTATTTGCTCCCATGCCACTTGGTGAGAGAAAGGGGTGACCTCAAGTGGCAGAGAGTGATAATGACCACCACCATCTAAATTGCCTTTGTTTAGGTCAGGTAAGTTGAGATGAAATCTTAGGAAATCACTAATATTCCCAGGACTGGCAGTGTGTTTCCAGCTCATTGATGTAAACAATATCCTTGGCTGCTGAGTGCATTAGGGCAATTTCTTAGACTTCTTTGTGAATGCCCATGAAAAGTTAGAAGCCAAGGCTTTATCTTCACAAGCGTTTCTTTTGGCAGCAATGGTGGCCTAAGCCCTCCCTCCTCTGGCCACCTATATCTTCTTTCACAGCTATAACACGCTCTCCCCTGTTTCTCCCAAGTGTGTTGGTACAACTGTCATGAAGCCAGGCAGTGAATCTGATTTGGTAATTGAGCCAGGTTAAAAATAACTAGACCTGAAGAAAAAATGTCTGCTAAAGAAAATGCATGTGAAACTTCAGCTTGAGATTCCCTCAGCCTATTACCAGGACAGTAGAGAGAAAGAGTATGCAACTACTGGTGACACAAGACAGAGTTCATTTCAAACTGAGAAGTAAAGGCAGAACATCCAAAGAAATAAATATGTAAGCAGGACAGATGACAAAGTTGGTGTGGGTGACATACCTACAACTTTGATGAAGCAAATTGCAATATATTTCATCTCAGCACAGACTGTTCTGTTTTTCCCAGCAGCATGGAGGGAGGTTCAGGCTGTTTTCAGTGTTCTGATTCAGTGACTCATTTTCTGGCTTACATCTGCTTATAGATTTTGTATCCCTTTGTCTCCAAAGGGTCAGCAAATCTATGTCAACGAAGTGGACCTTGTGGCAGAATATTCTTAAGCAGTGAATGTTACTGTCTGTAAGCAGTCAGTATTTACATTTACCTGGATGTCTCTTCCACTACCAAGAAAAGTTATTGTCACAAGTCTGTCAGCATGTACATTCAGATGAAAGTGCCCTTCCTTGGCACAGGCAGTTTGGGTGCTGCATATACCTTTTGACATCTGAGTTCATTTTAGCAGCTTGGAAAGGTACTTTCAGTCCTGAGAGAATCATTTGATCAAATAAGCAGGCTTGAGATATATTTTTAGGATTTATTTGCTCATTCCGCTTTTGGTGCCTTTGTTTCTTCAGCTTTGCCTGTACTAAAGCCACAGATCATTCCCACTGATGTGCAGCTGGATGCCCCTGGACATGGATAATTTCAGCCACAATGAGTAAAACCTGCCTGAAGCCATTCTTAGCCTCAAATTCCCAAAACAATGCTGTGCATGGTTTTCCTGGGCTAAATTAAAATCTTTCCCAGCTATCTGTTTCAGTGGCCTTTACCGCTAACCCTGCTGACAGTAAGGTGTAGCTTACATAGTGTGGGCAATCATTGACATCATGGAATGATAAGTACAGCATAAAACCTCATCTAAATTCAATTGCTGGCCAGGCAGGGATGTTATGTTCATGCACAATTACGTTCCCCATCATTTATCTTTTCCAGTGTGATTTATTGAAGGAGCTCACATCAGCACCCTGCCTAGACACAGTCCTTGACTCTACAATACTGTGGGGCACTGAATTAGATACACATGAGAATGAGAATGGAGACTCTTTGTTGCAGCAAGCAGTTGTCCCTCTGAAGCAAAGAGGATGGAAAGCAAATGGAAGTGTTTGCAAGGAGATATTTAGCACTAAATATTTGGACTGTTGAGGATGCTGGGTTTGATTTGAACAAAATGTAGTACTTGCCTTTAAAGCTTAGGCATTTTGGAGATTTATTCCCCTTCTGGCCACAGAGATTGCAGACATCAAAAGGGCCATTGGTAGCATCAGAACCCCTGGAGGGAAAAGGCAGGAGGACTAGCTGTTAGAGCACAGAACAAGCATTCTGTGTTCGCTTCCACACTACTACTGACTTGTCAAGTGACCTTAGGGAGCCTGCCTACAGCAATGCTGTTAGCTTAAAAATAACATTAAAAAGAAGTAATGATTTACCTGCCCATGTTACAGTTAATTCTTTTTTCCTGAACCTGAGATTCAAAAAGGAACAGTGAAGTGAGGGGTTCCACCATCTTTACTTTGACCGAGCCAATAAACAGTTTGAATTTTATTTTGTCAGTGTAATTGTTTTGGTGTAGTATTGTGCCCAGCCAGCTTTCCAAGCAGGTACACAATTTGCAACACTTCATCTCCGAGCTCTCTGGGGCAAGAAGCAACTTGTACATCTAGCACACCTGGGTCTAGCCATTCAAGAAGTAAATAATCATGAGCCTGACAAAGCAAGGCCTACAGAGCTGCTTCCCTGCATACTGGATGTAATCCATTGGCACCACAAGGTACACTGTGCATGCTGTGGGCAGACTCTGGAGAATCCCATGCATGTGCAACACCAGTTCCTCCAAGTAGAGTCCTTATCGCCCAGAGAAGCTTCTGTCCACCATAGACATTCAAGCCAAAGTTACTTATTCATAAATCCACAGATGTAAAAGCCATTAGGAACCACTAATTCATCTCATCTGACCTCTCAGGCCTTTGAACTTTGCCTGATAAAAAGTTATACCTGAGTATAGCATTTCTTCCACAAAGGCATTCAGTTCTGACTCAAAGATGTCAAACATTGGAGGTATATGCCAACCGCTGGCTCAGCAGCACTGAGGGATATAGCACCAAAACCCATCAGCTTATGACATGACTTTTGAGCTAGTGATTACATTACCAGTACGATAGCTGCATCACGGCTCACTGAGTGCTGCAGGATCCTCGGCTGGAAGTTGCCAGGTCCTGGTAAGGTAGTGAATTTGTAAGGGTAAAACTAGTTTGGGCTTATTCTAATCTATCCTAGAGCTGCAGAATTCTTTGGTGATGATTCAGCTCTGCAGAGATCAGAGATTCAGCTCTGCTGAAATCAGAGATTTCAGCTCTGTGGAGAAGGACCTGGGAGTGCTGGTGAACACGAAGTTAACCATGAGCCAGCAATGTGCCCTTGTGGCCAAGAAAGCCAATGGTATCCTGGGGTGCATTAGGAAGAGCGTTGCCAGCAGGTTGAGGGAGGTGATCCTTCCCCTCTCCTCAGCCCTGGTGAGGCCACATCTGGAGTACTGTGTCCAGTTCTGGGCTCCCCAGTACAGGAGAGACATGGCACTACTGGAGCAAGTCCAGCAAAGGGCTTCTAAAATGGTGAAGGGCTTGGAGCATCTCTCATATGAAGAAAGGCTGAGAGCTGTGACCTTTTAGCCTGGAGAAGAGAAGGCTCAGAGGAGATCTTATCAGTGCGTATAAATATCTGAAGGGAGGGTGTAAGGAAGATGGAGCCAGACTATTTTCAGTGGTGCCCGGTGACAGGATGAGAGGCAACAGGCATAAACTGAAACACAGGAAGTTCTGTCTGAACATAAGGAAAAGCTCTTTGACTGTGAGGGTGACTGAGCAGTGGAACAGGTTGCCCAGAGAGGTTGTGGAGTCTCCTTCTCTGGAGATATTCAAAACCCGCCTGGACGCGATCCTGTGTAACATGCTCTAGGTGACCCTGCTTGAGCAGGGGGGTTGGACTTAGACAATCTCCAGAGGTCCCTTCCAACCTCAACCATTCTGTGATTCTGTGTGTGATTCTTTAAACTATCTCCTGCACTGAGAGGCTCCTATCTGCAATTAGTGTAAACACAACAGTAAAAGAATCTGCCCTAAACATTTCTAATCTGAGCATAAGGCAAGCGACAGTAGGAGGTGCGTGTTGAATGGCAAGAACAAGGTAACAAGATGTTTGTGACAAAAATTGACATCTGCAGTGGCCAGTGCACTGAGATGTGTGCCTGCTACAATTCCTCCTTCACTCTTTTCTCCAGCTCACTTGAGCTCACTGAATTTGGGATTTCCCTGGGTAAGACAAGCTCCCTCAGGAAATGACTCCCTTCCCAATGGTGTTTAGCAGACCTTTCCAAGAGCATTTCATGAACTATCCATTATATACTGCAGTGAAACACCATTTGCTGCTGTCTACCCCCTTAGAAACTTTAATATGAATCATTACTCATTTGTTTCCATTTAATGCTTAGTGTGATTAAAACAGACCAGAGAGTAAATCTACTCAGACATTCAGCTGCAAGCGTGAGAACTGTCAAAAAAAACCCAGCCTGATGGTTAGGCTTACTCTAATTTGGGCTGCAGCAGAGTGAGAGAAAGGAGGCAGAGGAGCCACAGCTCTGCAAACTCACGACATCCTGGTGGGGTGGTTTTTTGTTCAGTGCGCAAGCAGCACACAACTGGTGTGTTCAGAGGAAGCCAGTTCCTCTGGACGTGCTAGCTCCCCAAATGAGAGCTCCCCAATCTTCCTGTTTGTTTTATGTTCACCACGGACAATTACCTTTGGTCCTGTGCAGGTGACAAAAATAGACTATACTCATCATCCTTTGTAATTCAGTAAGTAACCTTGGGGCCCTGGAGAGGCAGTTCAGTAATGACTGCCAGAGGCTGTGGTGTATATTTAGAGCCCACCTGGAGCTATAAAGCAGCCCTTCTGACATATATAAGGTTTCACCCACCTCTCTCCTGGCTGGATCTTTCTCTGCCTTTGACCAGTCTCTCACTGAGCTCTGGTAGTATCAGGGTCTATTTTTTCTCTCAGCTGCCTTAAATGAATTTATTTCAGGTTTGTAGCCTCACTGGCAAGAGCGATATGAGACTTCAAACCCCCATCAAGTTTTAAAGCAAGCTTGCCACCTCCCAGAGTGGTCCTCTGGTGCAGAGGCACTGGGCTTACAGGAGCTGCTACTTCAGATGCCCACAGAGCGAGAAGTCAAGGCCAGAGGCATGTACACCTGCTGGATCCTCAGGGATGCTAAGCTGGAGGCGGCAGCTCCTGCACGCGCCAACAGGCAGTGCAGCCGTGGCCCCGCACAGCTGTGGCCCAGAGCATGTGTGACCTGGCACACTGTGCTCTGGACATTCCCATGCGGCGTAGGGCCCGACTCTGCCGCAGGGCCTTTCAGCACCGCCCGGAGGAAGAGGCTCACGGAGCACAGCCCCTCTGCCAGGCGAAGCCCCGCTCTCCCCACCGCCCACAGCCACCAGCCACCAGGGCCTCGCCCAGCTCTGCGGGGTGTGTCACCCCATCCATGCTGGCAGCTAGGGTGGCAAACGCTGCTGGGCGGCCACAGAGGCAGAGCTGCTGCGGGGAGAGGAGGCCAGCCGGCCGGAGACCCCTCTCCGAGGGCAGCAGCAGTGCCCGGGGAACAGGCAGGACAAACCCCCAGGTCCTCCCCCACCCCCAGCAACCTGCAGCTCTCAGGCTTCAGAGCTAGCAGTGGGGTCCTGCTGTTTAATAGCCCTTAGCGCACTTCTCTTTCGAGCAGAAACACCCCTTCCTCCCCACCAGGTCCCCAACCTGACCGGCCTCCCCTTCCCCCGTCCCAAATCCCCTTCCGAGCCCCCCCCCCGCCTGCGCAAAGGCAGCAACCTCCTCAAGATGGCGGCCGCGGCCAGCCTTCCCTTTTCCCGACCTTCCCATGATGGCGGCTCCGCGGGAGCTGGTCACGTGCGGCGGCGCGGGGCGGCGCGGGGACCCCGCTGTCGCCAGCTGAGCGGGCTCACGTGACCGGGCCCGGGCGGCGCTGGGCTGAGGCCGGCACCGCCTCGCCCCGCTGCGCGGCGGCTCCTGCCCCTCCGCCCGCCCTGAGGGCCGTGCGCGCCCCCTCCCGGTGCTGCCGCGGGAGGAGGGCCGGCTCCCTCCCGCGCCGGCCCCGCCGCGGGGGTGGCGGGCCGGTCCCCTTCCCCGGCTCCTCCCTCCGCCACTCCCGCAGGTGCGGCGCGGCGCGGCGCGGCGCGGCGGGGCCCCGCCGGCGGTCATGCGGGGGCAGCGGAGCCGCGGGGCTGAGGCGGGCTGAGGCGGCGGCGCGGCCCCAGGTGAGGCAGCGGCGGGCGGGGGACGCCGGCCCCGGCCGGGGGCCCCTTCGCGGGCGGGGTCGGGGCTGGAGCCGGGCCGGGGGGACGCGGAGCCCGGAGGCGGGCGCGGAGCCCGGAGGCGGTCACGGACCCCGCCGCCCGGCCGCGCCGCCCGGCGTCTCCTCCCGGGCCGGCGGGGCCCCCGCGACGGGCCTCGGCGGGGGCCGGGGGGAGCCCTTTTCCGTAAGAGTTTCAACCCAGAGCGGCCCTGTGGGACAGGAGGTGCCTGTCCCCGAGCGCCGCCGGGCCCTGGGAGCAGAGAGGAGCCCGGTGCTAGGGTGCTGCGTGGGCACAGTCGCGGCGTCCGTCCTGCGGAGACGCTTCCGGAGGGGCCGCAGCGTGATGACCCCGTCTGGGTTGTTCTCCGCATCCCGCTCGGAGCGATGCGTGCTGCGGTCCGGGCTTGGCACGGTTGGGAAGGGGGGAGGACGCCAGGCATCAGCACGGTCCCTCTGCTCCCCCAGGGTATCGTATCAGAGGCCTGCTGACTCCATGGTGGCTCTTGATGTCGAGCCAGTGCACGGGGTGAAGGCCCTGGCAATGTGGTGGTACAAGGTGGATGAAGAAAGGATATTCTCGGATTAAAGTTCTCTCTTTAGGTTCTTCCCATCACTCTCTCCCTACCTATTCTACCTCCATCATGTCCTATCGTTCCTCCTGCCACTGCTACCAATTTGCATTGCAGCTGCATGTACAGGCACTGTTCATTTCAGATCCTGCCTGCTGCATGAGCATGGAGTTGAATGTGCCCCTGATCCACTGCTCTGATTTCTGCCTGTACCCTCATCCTCTGCTGTTCTGTGTTGGAAGAGCAGCATCACCTTTTTTTCATCACCTACCTGCCCCAGGAACCCAGCCCTGATCTCCAACCTGTGTTACCTTTCTTTCTGAGTGCCTCACCTCTGATCCCAGGAGGTTGAAGAAGTCCAGCCCTCAGTGTTATTTCCCTGACCTGTTTCAGGTTGGTTCTCTCTCAGCCCTGATAATGCCATCTAATAAATCCGTCTCGGATGCTCCGATCTTCCAGTTCACAAACTGCCGTATCCTGAGGAATCACGAGCTGCAAAGGTGAGTGGGCTCTGCTGGGTGCTGAAAAGGCTAGTTATGGGGCCTACAAAATTGACCTTGAACCCAGAAATATTCTAGGAAGTGGATCCAGATTTCTTAGGGCATCAACTGTAGGTTCTCATAACCTCCTTTCCCACCATCACTTGTCCCCCTCAGCCCTGTTCTTGGCCTGATCTTTGAAGGAAGGGAGAGGTGTACATCATACTTATAACATGCTCCCCTCATCTTTCATTTGTCTGTCTTTCCACCCCCTCAGTCAACTTCTGGGCCCACTGGCCATTTCAACTACATTTGACAGAGAGCTCAGGATTATCAAGTGAGTCTTATAAAACTAGAGGCCAGGTAGAGAGACAATCAATCACTAGTCATGTCACCGCTGGAAGAATAGTTTCTGAACACAGCCCTTCGCAGATGTCAGAGAACTCAAAGAGGAAGATTCTGACCAGGAAAACAAAAACACTTTGTTTCCCTGCTTGTGGAGCAAGCTGTGGTTGCCTCAGTTACTTGTGCCTTGGCCTCCTTTTCCCATGTAGTTCCAGGTTTCTACACGATATTGGAGATTGCAACTGGATAGTCTAGCAGATATGGGGAGAGAAGGAGGGTTTGCGGCATGCGGAGCTGTCGGGGCCCCTCTTCTGCCGCCAGGAGGAGCAGTGTGTGTATGTGACTATCCGTTCAGGGAGGACCTGTGGGTGCGAGAAGGGAAGATCCTAAACCCAGAGAAACTGTTCTTTGATGAGAAGGGATCTGCCGACATCCAGCTGGACTGCAAGGACAGCATCATTGCCCCTGGTTTCATTGATGTGCAGATCAATGGTAAGGAGAAGCCACATGCACTCTGAGAGACAGGGGGTTCCCAGGCATGTGCATTGTTGCTCTTCATTGTGTGTGTACTGGCTGTGATCAAATTTATTTCAGCAGGGCATCAGCTACTCGAGGGAGATGTGAGTCACCAAACTCATGATAAAGAACCATTTTGCCCATGGTTACTGCTGTTGCATAGTGGATCCGTTTTGGTGCTTTGACCCTGTGGGGTTTTGAGCCCAGCTTTCCTCTTAACTTCTTTTTAATCAATAGTCTCTTTTCTTCTGCATCTGGCTGGCAGGATGCCTGCTCTGCACTTTCCAGGACATGGGGAGGACAGAGTGGGACTTCTCAGAGGAACAGACTTTACCAGCAGTAGCTCTTTCCTGGGTGCCAAGAAGGTCTTGTTCTGTGCTAGAGCATGTTAAAAGTCAGATCTACTCTTTAATGGGTTTCAAAATTACATTTTTCCCCTGAGTCAAAATGAAAAGTTGGTGTTTCTTGCAGAACACTGGGATGTTGTGGCAAAAAGCACTTCAGCAGGACAGTGTTGGTTGGATTTGTACTTGCAGAGCTTTGAGAATGTAAAACACAAGTGCCGATAGAGCCCTTTGAGCCCAGTTAGTGCAGATATGAATGGAGTGGCTCACTCTGGTCATGCAAAATATTTTTTAAGCATTTTTGGGTGGGGAAACTAACACAGTCTCAGAGTACCCTGTTTGTCCTTGACTGGAGGGGAAGTTCTGGGCAGGGAGGAGAGCTGTCCTGTGAGGAGGCTGCAGCCTTCATCTCTGTTTTGTTCATGGTGCAGGAGGCTTTGGAGTTGATTTCTCCCTGGCTACAGATGACTTCAAATCAGGGATTGACCTGGTCAGTCAGAAAATCCTCTCCCATGGAGTGACCTCCTTCTGTCCCACCCTGGTGACTTCTCCCCCATCTGTGTACCACCAGGTAAGAGAAGTTCCTCCCCACCCATCGCCAGGGTGATAAAGGCTGAAGGCTGAGGCTGGTACCATGAGCTGAGAGGACTGAGGCTGCAGCCTCATTCTTCAGAAACTGAGATAGCTACCTTGAAAGAAAAGCCATGGGCATGAGCAACTGGACTCTGACCCCCTTGATTTCTTGGCCTTAACCTTTAGACTATTGAGACAACGATGTCTCCCAGGCAGCTGCCTTGCACAAATGGGGCTTGCAGCTTGCTTTTACTTTGTGAGCTGTGTTTGGCTAATGGTCCCCAGTGCTCCACCTACAAAGCTCTGTAGGGACCCAAGGTTTGGAGGCAATATTCCCCACCTGGAACAGAGATGTGGCTGTTTCTGCTAAGGTGAAACACTTCAGAGTGCTCCACTGAGCAGAACCATCTGGGCTTTACATGACGTCAGCCCTTGCTGTTGGTACCTGTGGCTGCTGCTCTGCTGGGGCAGCTCCATGGGTATCTCGGCAGGGATGCTCTGCTGGGCAGGCTGGGGTACCACATCTGCAAGGCTTCTGACAAACCTCCCTTCTCTAGATTCTCCCTCAGATCAGTATAAGAAATGGAGGAGCCCATGGAGCAGGTATCCTGGGTAAGTGCTTTTGCCCCTTATTATTCTCTCTGGTGCTACTGTAGGATGACAATTATCTTTTTTCTCATTAAGGGAAAAGAAGCTACGGTAGGGGCAGAACAAATGGGGGCTGGATGCCTCTAGCTGGTGGGAGGGATACACAGGCAGGCATAGACCTGCTTTCTCCTTCAGCCTTTCCCTGGCCTTTGCTGTATTCTCTGCCACTGAATATGCCCAACTCCAGCACTTCTGGGCCAGACAGGATAATGGCAGAGCAACGCTTGGCTTGGCCAATCACCAGTGCTACATCTCTTACCATGCTGAGCACTGCAATCCAGAGGCTTTTGTTATTTACTGGGTATTTGGGGGATCAATCCTTCCCACTCTGAAAAATAGGTTGGGGTATCTCTTTGGGAAGGTTGCCTTCCTGGGATCTTACTTGGAGCTCTTCATATCCAGATCCAGAAATGGAGTGCCAGTGGAGCAAAGCCTGGAAATAGGTGGTGGAAGTGATCTTGGAAGGCCTGAGCTGGGGGAAGCTGGAGATTTGGGGCTGCCAGCAGCTATTACATGTTGGGGCAGGGGGCAGCTGGTTGCCAGTGGAGAGAGCTGGGGCAGCCAGACTGGAGCAAAATAAAAGTGAACGGGGAAAAAGCTTGCCCCTGCTCAGGCCTCTGCTGTTACTCATGCTCAGAGTTACCTGAACAGAGGGTGTTTTGCTGAGGGAGGGCACCAGGAGCTTGACTGGAGCAGGATAGAAGCAGCAGGTTTCCTAGTCTGGTAGGGAGAGGAAGAGTCACGGCTGTGTGTTCCTGTTTGGGCAGGGGCCCATCTGGAAGGACCATTTATCAGCAAGGAGAAGAAGGGGGCGCACCCAGAGCACTGCCTCCGCACCTTTGAGGCAGGTGCCTTCCAAGACTTGCTTGCCACCTACGGGACCCTGGACTGTGTCCGGATAGTCACTCTGGCCCCAGAGATGAAGAGGAGCAGTGAGGTGATCCATGAACTCACCAAGCGGGACATCTGTGTCTCGCTCGGTAAGGGCTGGGGAGAAGGCTTAGGGGAAGTTCAGGTTGACAGCTCAGTCCCTCTCTGTGCTGCACAGAGCATGGGCCAGGCAACCACCTCTCTCAGGGCCATAGCATCTCTAATGGTGTCTTGGTGCGACTGATCTGGGTGGGATTTCCTTTTGCTGTCCCCTCCAAGACCAGAGAACTGGCTTCCATTTCCCAGAACTACTAGGAGCTTTTGCAGGACAGTGGCTTTCCTGGGTCACTGACAGCAGTCCTGGCCTACATGGAGGTAACAGACTTCTCACAAATAGGGACCTAGGTTGATGTTGAAGATCTGTCTCCCTTCAAATTTCATATTGATTAAAGAGCCCCTGCAGTTTAACACAAGGTAGTGGTGGTACTGCTCAAATGGAGGAAAGAATAGCAGCTTTTTTTTCTTTTTTTAACCTTCAGTTTAATAACGACTATTTGTAAAGGTTCAAACTCTGAAGTTCAGCTGCTTTAGGCCTTATTGACAGGCGAAATGAGTTTTCCAAAGGTTACTGCTAAGTTCTGATAACTCAGTTCTTCAACCGGAAATGGTGTGGGAGACATTTTCCTCCACTGCTTTGCAGGCTACTGACTTAAAACTGGCCACATTTTTCTGGTCCTGTTTCACATATTCTTCTTTGCCTCAGATCCATTGAAAAGAAAAAAAAAAAAAAAGTTTAAGGGTTTTTCTTCAGGGTGAAATTGAGCCTTAAGCAAGAAGGGTATTTGTACAGCGGAGCCCACAGCTCTTACCTTACAGCCCAGATAAGGAGAAGAACCTCAGAAAGGCAAGTTTACCCATAGAGCATTAGAGCTGCTGTCTGTGTTTGGAAAAACAAAATTGTTTCTTTTCAGTTGTGTATTGTCCCCATGTTCTTTCTTGGCAAAGTCCCCACTGTCTCTCTACTCCCTTGACATATGTCCTCTCTGCATCAAGCCCTTAAATACCTGAGGACAGAGAATGGCCCTAGGACCTCTAGTCTATTCAAATGGCTAACTCTCCCCGATGCTCTTGGGAGCAAAGCAGCATTTGTGATTATTACAATATGAACAGTGAATTTGTTCAGGTGAACCATCCACTACCAGAATCCCTTGTAGTCATTGCCAGATACCTCTGTGACAAGGCTGGCATCTCATACCTAGACCAGTGGTGGGGGACATCACAATAGAGTCCTAGTGTCAGAACATCTTTATTCTTGGATGCCCCTGTGGGAAAATAAGCGGAGAGACAGGAAGAAAAAATCATGCAGTGGCCTTTGTTTCCAGGTCACTCAGTGGCTAATCTCTCCCAGGCAGAGGAGGCTGTGCAGCATGGTGCTACCTTCATCACTCACCTCTTCAATGCCATGTTGCCGGTGAGTAGCCAAGGGCACTTGCCCTGTGCTTGTATTGCTTTCAGTGCTTTCTCTCTCACTCCCCATGGGTGCTTATTCTCCTCAGCTTGTTTCATACCAGGCCTTTCAACGGGCTTTCAGCACTGAACCTCTGACTTCACATTTCTACTGCCTGATCTAAAAGAGAGTCAAGGCTGAAGCCAACATGTGAAAATGATGAGTTGCCTGGTCATGTCTGGTAAAGGGCAGAGCACCCAGCTGCCAGGCACTGTGTGATAGAGATGGCAGCTGTGTCCCCTAGCAGGAGCAATCTCAGCCTCCAAGTCCTGGTGATGCTCCACAGCTTGTTCTCTCTCCCCTCGGGCAGTTCCACCATCGTGACCCTGGAATCGTGGGGCTGCTGACAAGTGACAAGATTCCTGCTGGGCGGAGGGTCTTCTATGGCATGATATCTGATGGCATCCACACCAACCCTGCTGCCCTGCGAATTGCCCACCGAGCACACCCCAAAGGTGAGCCATGCCAGGCCCATCCAGTGTTGTCAGCCTGGCCCCCTGCCATCTCAAATGCTGTGTCATCCCCCACAAGACAATTACACAAGTGCTGTGGCTCGCTGCCTGAAAGATGCTCCTGCCATGTGCTGTGGGCCACCAGAACCTCTCGCTTCAATAAGACACTGCTGAAGATGTCTTTGCTCCTCTCTGGGAGTGTCAGCAGAGCACAGTGCTTGGACCTGTAGTGAGAGCAGGTATGAAGCTAACACATTTCCTTGCACTCCTCAGGCCTGGTGCTGGTGACGGATGCTATCGCTGGTATGGGGCTGGCACCAGGTCGGCACACACTGGGCCAGCAGGTAGTGGAGATCGATGGGCTGAACACCTACATTGCAGGTAAGTGCCTCTTGCAAAAGAGCCAGGGTTAGCACTGCCTTTCACGCCTGTTCCTGGAGAGCTCAGCACACTTTGCAGTGCCTGGCAGCATAAGGCAATGCTTGTGCCATCCTCTTGGATTTTGTTGCCTGATCAGTTAATGGCTGCATAGTAACTTGGCCCTGGGGTGAGTGCAGCACCTCATGAGGAGGGCAAGGGCCCTGTTTTGCCAAAATGAGGAGGAATCTGTTGTTTCTTAGCTATCCACAACACCTTTGGACTCCTTGTTGTACAGTGTTACGGATGCTAGAAGTTCTGGTGGGGTCAGAAAGGATGGGGAAATTCCACAGATATTTATTGTCCTTTGTCTTTACTGTAACACCGCCACTTTTGGTTAAAGAAGTCCCCAAACTGCAAACAATTGGAGACTTGAAAGATATTTCAAAGGAGGATCATTCCCGTCTCAGTGCCTGTCCCCTGTCTCTGACAGCAGCTGCCTGCCTGAGCTGTGACCTGGGGTTTCATTCAGTCCAGCTGGTCTTATGGTGGAACTGTGGGGCGATTTCCCTGTACCCCTCCCTGCACTGCCAGAATGGACTGTGTCTCACCTCATTCTGTCACTCAGCAGCAATGGCTGAGAGCCCTCCAACTTGCTCCTGATATGTCCCAGGATTTCTACCTATTTGTGTTTTGCTTCCCCCCCACACCTTCTCCTTGATACTAGTTTTGGGGATGTGCTCAGTGCTGTCCTGCTCCTCTCCCAGGCACGAAGACCCTGAGTGGTAGTGTAGCAACCATGGATGCATGTGTGCGACACTTCCTAGAAGCCACAGGTAAGTGAGCCTTGTCCACAAGCCAACACTGCCTGTGTGGACTCAGGAAGAGGTCTTGCTCTTGCTCAGCCAGGGAATGTTTCTCTTTGCCCAAGACATGAGGAGAAGGGCTGAGATCAGTCACACGGGCCTCACAGATTAGCACCCTTTTGAGCAGAGACTTCATTTTAACTGTAGCACTAATGGCAGGTGAACTCTCTTGTCCTTTTCTGACAAAGGGATTAAAGGTGATTGATTTCCTGTCCCCATACCCTAGATATTTAGTTCTCCTCTCCCTGCTGTCTTGATAGGGATGTTCCCCTCCTCAGCTCTATCCTACTGTGATGACAGCATTGCAGCCCCTCCTGCACTTCTTGTATGTAAGCTCCTGGTAGCTCAGGGAAAAGGCAGCATCCCCCAGTGAGATCAGGTGTTAATGCCCTACCATGACAGGAGGGGAGAAAGATTAGTGCTGGCAAGTACAGTGGTGCCTCAGTGGGTTTTGTTATCCAGACAAGTCCCTGCCAGGCTGCTGGTTGGAAGAGCTTCATTGCTGCATTTGCCCCTGAGACATTGCCTTAGTCAAGGGGTGTTTGGGCTGCTCTGGCAATGGGTCTGTGTTTGCTGCCCTAATGCCTCCTCCTTTGTTCAAGGGTGCTCAGTAGAGACCGCCTTGGAGGCTGCATCTCTCCATCCTGCCCAGCTCCTGGGGATTGAACATAAAAAGGGAACCCTGAATTATGACTCTGATGCAGGTACTGGTATGGGGACAGCGGTGTGACTTCTTGCACTGAGGGCTCCTGTGTACTGGAGCGGTTGTTGGGCAAAGCAGGGGCTGCTGCCAATGCAGCCCTCTCCATACACCCCTTTGGGAATTTCTGGTAGACCTGCTTTGCTGCTTGCCTGGGATTTGCTTTGGGCTTTTTGTGGTTCTTCCCTTGGCTCCTGGTGGTAGTTGCTGAGCCCTTTGGAGAGACCTCCACATCTCAGCTGGGCATGGAGCATAGCTACCATAGCAGGGATGGCACAGTGCACTGCTGTCTCGCTGTCATTTCTGCAGTGGGGAGGAGCTCTTTCCTGCCAACATAGAGTCCTAGAGCCCAGCTCCTCCCAGCCAGCTTCAGCTGCTCCCATTCCCTTTCCTCCATTTCTCTCTGACGGCTCTTCCTTTCTCTCCTGTCTGGTGCAGATTTCCTGATGCTGAATGACAGTCTGTATGTGCAAGCCACATACATCGCAGGCGAGCAAGTCTGGAGACAGGATACGTTAGGCATGTGACGTTGGGCTTTCCTGGTGCCCCCCTGCGGCTCCCTGGCACTGTGGTTAGCTTTGGTAACCACCCCACTTTTCTCTTCTTCCTTCCTGCAACTCCCTTAAAGGAGCCTCATACCAAAGAGCTGTGTTTTCCAGCACAACCACTGCTTCCAGTCACAGCCATGCCTGCAACAAATTTGTTGGTGCTCAGTTGGTGGAGTGGGAAAAGCAGGCAGATCTGTGTTGCAGGGGGGAGGGCAATTGTTAGTCCCTGGAGTGACCTGAAGGACTGCACAGCTGTCCTGTATGGAATCCCCACGCAGAGGTGCTCCTATCGCTCTTAGAGCAGTGTGAGGCTGTCCCAGCCTCTGCACTGTTTTATACAGCACACACAAACCTGCCCTGTGTCCAAGGCAGGCTCAAGCCATCACTCCTCTCCTTGCTGTTTGCCTTACTCTGGGGCAGCCATGGTTGGTTAGACATCAGCTTCCACCAGCTCAGTTTGCAACTCTTCATGTTAAAAGGTTCCTGTTGTGTTGGCAGAAGTTCAGGATCCTGTTCTGATCCCCTGAAACTTCCTCAATCATGTGTCCTCTGGAGCAAGGCTGCCACAGCTCGCTGACTCAGTGCCGTTGTGGTGCTGTATTTCTATGTGGCTGAATCCTCAGGGCAGAGATCAAACCCAGGAAAACAAGGCATTACTGGCCCTTTGTGCCTTTTCCCTGCATGAGCATGGAGTCCACAGCCTGTGGTTTCTGCTGGAGACATGGACAACATCCTGCCACAGAAAGCAGTGTTCCTCTTAACCCTTTGCTCTGGCTAGATGGATTCTGCAGGCTCTAGTCTCTACACCCAGCCTTTGCATCATCTGATGGGTTGGTACATTCCTCAAGCCACAGATGGGATGTTTTTGCTTTAGGTGATGTGTCCAGCCTGGTAGTGACTGTTTCGCAAGCCCTTGGTCCAGCTCAGGGACTAAGGGAAAAGAATCCTATGATTCTTAGGGGAGGAGAATTACAGTGGGATTCTGGCCTTTCAAGACAGTTGGTGATAGCTCATTATTCCCATGCTCATTAGCTGACAGTCAAGTACTGGAGAAGATAATAATTTTCTGACACTTGAAAATTTCTTTTTGAAGACTGATTGTGACTTTGAACCTACCGTGATCAGAAAAGCCTTGTGATAAGTCACAGACTAAGTCTGAGAAGCCTCAAACCAATTAGATGACTTCTGTAGTGAGAGGAAGGCTTAGGCAAGGGCTAAGTCTTAGCGAGTGCAGAGGTTGCAAAGCAAGGCAAAAGTCTGGTAAGGACTGGTAGAAGTGTGCAGATTTTTCCAGGACCTTTTTATAGCCATTAACAGCAACATTTGGAAGTGCTGTCCTAGCAATTTAAAGCCCTGCTGGAATGACTGGCAGCCTTGGAGGATTTCTAACATCTACTGCCTGTGTCAGCAGAAACTATAACCACCAGGACTGAAGTATTTGAAAGAGACATCAAATACCGTGCTATGAAATATAACATGCTTCAGCATTACAAACTTCACCAGGGGAACACCTGACTGCTTGTTTAAAAAAAAAAAAAAGGAAATAAAAAAAATCCAAGGGGGAAAAAATTGTGAAATAAGGTGTCTAACTTTCTGGGGTTTTTTCTTTTTACAAAATTAAATAATCAAAAGGAAATCTAAAATAGAAACAGAATTGGGCAATACCTGCATACATGAGTTAGAGGCTTAAGCCTACCCATTTTTGTCTGCTCAAATTATGCTATAATGTACCGACTGTGTTGTTTACTGGTGTGGCGTGTAACAGGTTGGGATTTGAGCTGTTGGTGACACTGTGGTTTTCAAACTTCTGCATCTTTTGGGGTGGTTCATTAAATTGGACAAAGGTGGTGTGGTATTTGGTCCTGTAGTGAGAGAGGCCTCATCTGTGCTGGAAGTGGTAATGTTACCCTGCATCTCTCAGTGGGACTTGGAGGAGAGGGAGGGAGGCCAGCTTGTGAGAGAACAAATGCACTTTTAAAGGGAGAATTCAGCTTCTCCGATTTCTCTCTCAGCAAGGCAGGTGGGAGCATGCCTGCTCTGCCCCTGGAAGGAGGTGCCTGTGAGAGTGTTGAGCTGTCTCGCAGCCCCTGTGCCAGTAACTGCCTCATGGAGCAAGGGCTTGCTGGCCTGCTTTCAAAGAAAGCTTTAATGCTTCATCACCCCCTGCCCCAAACATTCTTCGAACAGGTTTCCCTGAGGAGCTGTATGTGCTGCTCATGTTAGGTGCCTACAATGCTTGTTAGTGGAGGCCTGCTGCCGAAGGAGGGCTTTAAAGGACTGCAGCAACTGCTGCTCCTGAAGGGCAAGGCCAGGCCAGGCCAGGCTGGGCTGCCCAGCAGAAGGCAACTCTAGGTAATAAATGGTTTCTGGGTTTCTCCCAGGTTGCTGTTGCTTGGTGGGAGGCGAAGTGGTTCGTGGGGAAGCTGGCTGCTGAGGCCGGGTGCTGACGGCTTCCTTCAGGCCTGGGCGCTCGTGGGGGATCAGCTGCGCTTGCAGCGGGGCACCTCTGAGGCTTCACAGCTGCGGCAGTGCTTCTCCATGCTTTTTCTGCACGTTGCCTCCAACTGAGCAGAAGAAAAAAGTTTCCTTGCGGCTAGGATGGAGGGGGAGGATCTGAAGCAAAAGCTCGCCTTCCCCGCACCTCGTTCTGGGGTTGCACGCAAGCTCCCCGTGTCCTGTGCCAGCTCCCCTTTGCTGAGGTGGGTCCGTGGCCCTGCCCGGGCTCCAAGCAGAGCTCGGGGTGCACCGCCAGCCCAAGCCGAGGCTGGGGAAGCGGGTAAGAGCGAATGTCCGGCAACGTTTCTGTAATTAAGCTCTCTGTTCCCTGTGACCTGCCGTCGGGGGCTTTTTTTATGGTGGCTTTCCTTTCTTTTCCTTTCTTTTCTCCTTCCCCGCGCGCGTGTTAACTGGTTTTGAAGCTGAAAGCGAGCAGGGGCTCTGTCCTGGTGTCCCTGCGGAGGGCGGTCCGAGCGGGCCGGCCGCGGGGCCCTGGCCGGCGGCGCGGGGAGCCACTGGAGAGCCGAGGGGGCCGCCCGGCCCCGGCCGCGGGGGCAGCGCTGCCGCGGCGCGGGCGGAACCGAGGCGCGGGCGGAACCGAGGCGCTGGGGCGGGGGAGCCGGCCGGGGGACGGACGGCGGCGCGGCGCGGGGGAGGCGGTTGGGCGGCGGACGGCGGCGCGCGGGGCTGACGCGAGGCGTGAGGCCGCGGCGCCGTTTGCGGGGTGCCCCGGACCCCTGCGCCCGCCAGGCAGCGGCCGGAGCCGGGGGCTGCCGCGGGCCTGGAGCAGGGCAGCGCCCGCCAGCGCCGCCGCGTGCCCGGCCCGGCGCTGCGCGGGGCGCCGCCTCCGTGACGGGGCCGCTCGGCGGAGCGTCCCTGCCGCGGGCGGCCGGTGCGGCGTGGCGGAGCCGGGGAGCGCCCGTGCTGGCGTGTGACGGGAGGCAGCAGGCTCGCTAGGAGGGGCCGGGCCGGAATGCCGGCGCGGTCGGCTTCCCTCATGGCGAAGGTAGGAGCTTCCCACGGCTTGGCTGGTCCCTTTCCTGGTTCTCGCTGCTGCTTTAAGCCGCCCCTTTTGCGCCACGAAGAAGCGGCTCTGCGTCCTCTCCAGCGGCGCTTTGCAGGGCGCCTTTCTCCAGCCCCGGGCTCTCCTGCAGCCCGCGGTCGGTTTGCTTGGTGGGCCGGCGGGCAGGGAAGGCGTCCCGCTGTGTTCCTCGGGGCATCGCTTCCCGGCCCTTAGCCTCTGCGGCACAGCGTTTTAAAAAGGACTTTCCTAGCGCTTGTGTTTGCCTGGGAGTTTTTTCCATCCGTAGTCATCTCATTATTCTGATTTTTTTTTTTTCATTTCAAGATTTTTTCTTTCAAGATTTTTTTTTTTCATTTGTCAGTGCTTTTTAACAGCTGTCTTGTTCAAAGGCAGACTTCTAGGCCCTACTTTCCAGCTGCTTATCACAAGGTATGTAGGGTGAAAATGCAACAAAGATAATCTTAAGGACTTAAAGATATTGATTACTGTATAAAGAAAACATTCTGTGTATTGTCACAGCTGTGCTGGAGGGAAGATTTTCTGCTGTAGAGATGTATTAGGCCATTAGCTGCAGCAGTCTTGACTTGCCAAGGGTGGTTGGCCTACTAAAAGTTTACTGTCTCTAATATTTAGAATAGAGACTTCATTTGATGTGCTCCAAATTGTGAATATTGCAGGGCTTGTGTCACTCTGTTCTGCACTGATTTGTGGTATAAGCAGTTATGCTGCATGTCTCTAGTGTCAGGCCACAAAAGGTTTTTATGACCCGCTACTCTGATCTTCCACATAATGCAGAGCAGAGAACTTCAGAAAACTTGGTTTTGGAATTAGTTTTGCAGGTCTGCTGTTTGCACTTTTAAACACTGTGCCTTCCCCCATGTCTAAGGATCCCCAGGGCACATTCCAAGATGAGGTGGAGTGGTGTATTTTGCAGCTGGAGACAAATCTCCTTTGCCTCAACCCAGCCCCAAAACAAGGTATGTTGCCTCCTTTATAGTCTGCAGCTAAATGTCAGCCTCAGTGTTGATTTAGTAGACCTAGAAGCTTTTTGTATTTCTCCTCCCCAATCTGTTTTCTGTTCTTGTTGTAAATTCAAAATTACATAAAACACTGAACTTTAAGAACTATCTGAACTTTATCTGCCTTTCCTTTATCTTGCTTTCCAGTGACTTTTCTTCTCAGTTTTCTGTACTGTTTTTCATATTCTCATTTTCCTGTCTAATTGCCTGTTGTTTGGTTCTGCTACAGATCTGCTTTTGTTTTCCAGTCTTAAGGAAATACTATTTAAGTATGGCTAGCTCTTAGACATGTGTAGGTTTATTTTTGTGAAGCTTGTTCTTCATTGTTCTTGTTTGAAGGAGGAATTACTTGAAAGTTAAAGTCCTTTAAAACACTTTTGAGGAGACTGCAGTTTGATCCAGTCAGTCCAGCTTGTTAATATAGGAAGATTTGTATCCTGCTTCTACCAATGACCAGTACCTAATATTTAGGAGAAAGGTGCAGTTACCTGTTGTAACATGCCTTGCTGAGTGTGTGCTGATGCACCTGAGGATATAGAAGTAATTAATATAAGCCGCCACACAATGCTTGGTCATTAGACCATTTTTTTACACCACTGTCTTGTACTGAGTACATAGGGTCAGGGAGCAGCAAGGGCAGCCTGCTCCCAAATGGAAAGTGAGATGGGAGCCGAACTTAATAACAAGGCAGGCAGGGGCAATGACTTCACTGAAAAGGGGCCTACTCCCCCAGTACCCAACTGCAGGGCTATGATCTCATTGGGATCACGGAGACATAGTGGAATAGCTCACATGACTGGAATGTTGCAACGGATGGGTACAGGCTCTTTAGGAAGGACAGGCCAGGAAGGTGAGGAGGGGGAGTGTAGGGAGCTCTGTCATGGGGTGGGTGAGGGGCTGACTGAGAGCTCATGGGTTAGGAGTAAGGGGCAGACTAATATGCGTGACATTGTTGTGGGTGTTTGTTATAGGCCACCTGATCAGGAAGAAGTAGTAAATGAGGCCTTTTACAGATAGCCAGAAGTAACGTTTGCAGGCTCTGGTCCTCATGGGGCACTTTAGCCACCTCGATACCTGCTGGAGGGAGAACACAGCAGGGCACAAGCAATCCAAGAAGTTCCTGGAGAGCATCGATGACAACTTCCTGATAATGGTGATAGAGGAGCCAATGAGGAGAGGTGCTCTGCTGGACTTCGTACTTACAAACAAGGAAGGACTGGTTAGGGATGTGAAGGTTGGCAGCAACCTTGGCTGCAGTGACCATGAGTTGGTGGAGTTCAGGATCCTGAGAGGAGAGAGCAGGGCAAAGAGCAGGATCACAACCCTGGACTTCAGAAGAGCAGATGTTGGTCTCTTCAGGGATCTGCTTGGAAGAATCCTATGGGATAGGGTCCTAGAAGGAAGAGGGATCCAAGAAAGCTAGTTGATATTCAAGGATCACCTCTTCTAAGCTCAAGAAAGCAAAGGTGGCAGAAGACCTGCCTGGATGAACAAGGAGCTCCTGGCAAAACTCGAACATAAAAAGGAAGTATACAGAGGGTGGAAGCAGGGACAGGTAGCCTGGGATGAATATAGGGACATTGTCCAAGCATGCAGGGATGGGTCTAGAAAGGCTAAAGCCCATCTGGAATTTAATCTGCCAAGGGATGTCAAGGAAAGGGTGGATGTACTGAATGCCTTCTTTGCCTTAGTCTTTACTGGTAAGGCTGGCCTTCGGAAAAACCCAGGCCACAGGGACCAAGGGAAAGTCTGGAGAAAGGACAACTTTCCTTTCGTGGAGCAGGATCAGGTTAGGGAATAATTACGCAAGCTGGACATACACAAGTCCATGGGCCCTAATGGGATGCACCCACAAGTGCTGAAGGAGCTGGCTGATGTCATTACAAGGCCACTCTTGGTCATCTTTGAAAGGTCATGGCGATCAGGAGAGGTGCCTTAGGACTTGGAGAAAGCAAGTGTCACTCCAGTCTTCAAAAAGGGCAAGAAGGAGGACCCAGGGAACTACGGGCCAGGCAGCTTCAACTCAGTCCCTGGGAAGGTAATGGAGCCATTCATCCTGGATACCATTTCCAGGCACATGAAGGACAAGAAGGTGATCAGGAGTAGTCATCATAAGTTCACAAAGGGGAAATCATGCTTAACCAACCTGATAGCCTTGGTTGATGCAATGACTGGCTGGGTAGATGAGGGGACAGCAGTGGATGTTGTCTACCTTGCCTTCAGTATGATTTTTTCACACAGTTTCCCCAAACATTCTCATAGGGAAGCTGATGAAGTGCGGGCCAGATGAGCAGACAGTGAGGTGGATTGAAAACTGACTGAATAGCAGAACTCAGAGGGTTGTGATCAGCAGTGTGAAGTCTAGGTGGAGGCCAGTAACTAGCAGTGTATCCCAGGGGTCAATACTGGGTCCAGTACTGTTTATCATCTTCATCAGTGACCTGGATGATGGGGCAGAGTGTACTCTCGGAAAGTTTGCTGATGATACAAAACTGGGAGAAATAGCTGGTACAGCAGAGTGTTGTGCTGCCATTGAGGGGTACTTTCACAGCCTGGAGAAATGGGCATAGAGGAATCTCCTGAAGTTCAACAAAGGCAAATGCAAAGTCCTACAACTAGGGAGGAGTGACCCTATGTGTCTGTACATGCTGGGCACCGACCTGTTGGAAAGCAGCTCTGCCGAGAAGGACCCGGGAGTCCTGGTGGACAGCAAGTTGAACATGAGCGAGCAATGTGCCTTTGGGGCAAATAAGGCCAATGGTATCCTGGGCTGCATTAGGAAGAGTGTTGCCAGCTGGTCAAGGGAAGTGATTCTTTCCCTCCCCTCAGCCCTGGTGAGGCCACACCTAGAGTGCTGTGTCCAGATCTGGGCTCCCCAGTGTAAGAGAGATATGGAGCTACTGGAGCAAGTCCAGCAAAGGGCTACTAAGGTGATTAAGGCAATAGAGCATCTCTCATATAAGGAAAGGCTGAGAGAGCTGAAGCTTTTAGCCTGGAGAAGAGAAGACTTGGAGGAGGGAATCTTATCAGTGTGTATAAATATCTGAAGGGAGGGTGTCAAGAGGATGGAGCCAGACTCTTTTCAGTGGTGCCCAGTGATAGGACAAGAGGCAACGATCACAAACTGAAACACAGGAGGTTCTGTCTGAACATGAGGAAAAACTTCTTTACTGTGAGGGTGACAGAGCACTGGCACAGGTTGCCCAGAGAGGTTGTGGAGTCTTCATCCTTGGAAATACTCAAAAGCAGTCTGGACCTGCAACATGCTTTAGGTGACTCTGCTTGAGGAGGGGACTAGATGGTCTCTAAAGGTCCCTTCCCATTTCAACCATTCTGTGAGGTGAGCAAAGCAAGCCTATTGATCATAATCAGGTTCTTCCAAGAATCCAGATCACCAGGCAAGTCTGTGGTGATGAGGCAGGTCCAAGGTCTAAATAGGAATTCAAGTCTGCAGAGCAGGATCAAGGCTTGGGTCACTGGGGTACCTGGCCAGGCATGGGCATGGCTCCATTGTTGCTTCAACACAGCTCAGGCAGGGCCAAGCTTCAGAGCCTCAGCTTCAAACAGCCTCAAGTGAAGGAGGGGAGAGCCTCCCCTGAAGCTTTTTCCAGCTCTTTCTTTGTATCAGCTCTTACCAGTGAGCTGGACTTGAATGCAGCTACCTAAACTCCTAGAAGCAGGGGGGGAAATATGCTCAGGACTGTGACAGCTGGTGCTATGAAGACATGCCCTACTCTTCTGGGTAGGGTACAGCTCCACTGGGGCTTTTCTGCCTCATGCTTGCAGTGCTGTTGCTTCTTTCCTGCCATGGGACTCCCAGCGTTGGATCTGCAGTCTTCCAGCAAGCTACACCTCGTTTGGAGAGTCCCAGAGAGATACAGTGCAGACGAGAATACATGTGTGCCTGTGTCCATTCCATAATATGAGTTGTGTACATCAAGCTTTTTGGGACTTGAAATGTGTGAGACAAACAATAGAAGACTCTGCATATAAGGAGTTCCCAAACTGGGGCCTTGGGGACCACTCTCATGGAAAAAGAATTGCATTTTTTTAGAGAATTCTCTTTGGCACAAAGAACTGGGATTACAGTGGTGGTATGGCTGGTTTGTGTGAGAGAGTCCAGCTCTTTAGGGTATGCTCACTACTCCATTAGATCATTCCCAGTTTTCCAGAGAAGAGGCAATGAGATAGGCTCTTGGATTTCTTGTTTATTTGGGGGGAAGGGGTGCTAAGCACTCTGTAGCTTCTGCTCCATTGGTAGTACAGTTACTGCAGTTGAAGAGTCTTCACATTTATAATAAACAGATAAGATCTATTTTTTTCCTCTAAGAACATCTCGTGTTATTGTTTCAGCTTCTTGGAGTTTCCTTTCAACTGAATGTCAGTCATGGACTAGTAAGGTGTAGTATGAACACAGCTGGAACGTGTTCAGAGGAGACCCTGTCATCAGCATCCTGCAATATAGTCTGTAAGGCCCATCATGACCTGTGTCTTCTCTCTTTTGGTCTTTTTCTTGAATGCAGTAGAAGAAACACAGCACATTCTCAAGGTCCTGCGCTCCCATGAGACCCCCTTGGTGAAGAAGCGACAAGTGATGAACCATGTGTTTGGGGATTATCGACTCAAAATGGCTGAGGAGCAGAAGAGTATGGAGAAAGCAGGTGAGCTTTAACTGTCCCTTCAGGGGATGGTGATATTTGGTTCCTTTCTGAAGATTTTTTTATCTTGTAGCTTTTGACAGGATTGCCTCCCTGTAGCTGTACCTTCCAGAGGGAGTTGCAGTAACAGTGGCCTCCCCATAGTAGGAAACTGGCATATTAATAGAAACATTCTTTTTCTCTCCTAGCTCTGAAACCTGGTGAAGCAGAAGTGCAGCCAGGCAGTGGGCAGCCTTCAGGTAGTGTGGTGTACGGGAAACAGTCTGACCAAATCTCTGAGGCAAAACCAAAGTGGTTCATGTTGTCTGACAACAGCTTCCAATTTGACTTCACACCTTCTGAGATGGACCCAGCAGCAACTGGTACAACTTTGGGAGCAGCTCCTAGTGTCAGTGGTGCTGAGCAGAAACAAACTAATGTAAGAGCCCCAGAGCAAGAGAATTTGAGTGAAGCCTTTAGTTTTGCTGCCTCTGGACAAGAACCCAAGTTTGCTTTCAATTTTACCATCCCAGGTGAAGATCATCCTCTGGTCCCATTAGTTCTAGCGAACCAACCATTAGAGAGTACAGCGGATCATGAAGTGCTGGATAATTCACTGCCTACTGAATCACCTGGTATGCTACAGAGTTCAACCTTGCAGAAGCCTGAGCTGACTCAAACTGCAGATAGTACGCCTGGAGAAGACAGAGGTCATTTCGTGTTAAAGATCCCAATACCAGAGAGTGCTCCTGGAGATGAGACAGTGACAGAGAAAGTAGCAGCAGATAGAGCAGCCCAGAAGAAGAAAAAGAAGAAACAAAAAGCATCTAGCAGTAAAAAGGAAATAGAAGAAACTGAGATAAGCAGGAAGGCAAAGACAGAAGCCGGTGGATGTCAGAATAAAGATGCATCCCATCAGGATGAGACCTCTCAGGTATTTTAATACTGATAGGATCCCATAAATTATAAACACTTCAACAGAAGAGAAACTTGATGTCTATGCATAGTTTAACAGTTAGTACACTGGCACGGAATGCAAGCTGAAAAATAAGGGTTGCTGCTTATTTCTTACAGCAGCTGTTTTCTTCCTCTGCTAGTCAGTTGAGGAACCAAACTAGTAGAAAGGAAATTAATGCTTTTTTATTGTCTGCTTGAGACTTGTGCTGAAACATTATGAGTTTTTGGTGTTGAGACCTGTGGTAGCTAACCTTTGGGAAGCCAGGTGCCACATTTACCTTAGAAAAAAAAATTTAAAAGGCAGGTAACTGTCCTCAGGGCCAAGCTGGGTATCTGGGTGCTGAATCAGGCACTGTACCCATGACTTGATATCAGGTAGGACAAGTTACTCACATTATGCAAATAGCAAAGTTGAGGTGCAGACCTCCCTCCACATGGGATCTGAGACACCAAGATTCTGCTTCTGGTTTTGTCCATTGGTTGCTCTGTGATTTTGGGCGGGTTAGGGGGTTTTTTTATTATTAATGCTTATTTCTCCCATCTGTAAGTTGAACTGACAGCTTCTTTAATATCTTGAAGTCCTGAAGGACTTTCCAGAGAACTGCATCTTCTGAATGGCAGCCAGATGTTAAGTCCATCAAATAGAGACAGTGAGTCACAACTGAATATTTGTTTAGCATTTTGAATTTATCCAATGAAAAACACTATAGGCAAGATCTCACAAAGTCACCAGAACCTGAAATTCTGAGTTAGTCTTGATTTTGTGTGGATTTCTTTTGTGTGGCAACTGCTGCTATCATGTTAGGATGATTTATTTCCTTGTGCTCGCTCTGTTCCATGTTGTATAGCAGTCAGATGACCAGCTGTGGAAGGAAGTGGACTGGTGTGTGGAACAACTAGAACTTGGCCTGAAGACACAAAAGTCCACTCCTAAACAAGGTAATATTCAAGAGAGCAGGGAAGGGTTGCAAGAAACTGAGTGGGAAGGGTTGGCAGACAGAAGCAGTGATGCGGGGGAAGAGCCAGTGCGGAGTCTTAAACTGTGGGTTGTTTGTGCTTCCCACTGCTTCAGTGGAAGAGGCTCTCCGTGCAATCAAGACACTGCGCAGTGACAAGGCTCCGCTAGTGAAGAAGCGTCAAATCATGAGAACTATGTTCGGAGACTACAGGAAGAAGATGGAGGAAGAGCAGTGCAAACAGCTGAAGCTCATGCAAGCAGGTAGGAGATTCTGCATGCAGGGGGAATTGAAGAGGAAAGCAGAACCTCCTTCACTCTCACCCTCCATATAGCTCTGCAGAGTGGGATATAAGGTGACTAAATATCTCTTCTTGCTTTCTTCTCCCCTCTGTAAGCTGCAAAATCTGCCAGGGTCGTGGAAGTGAAGGAAAACATCCGCAAGAAGAACTGCCAGGTCTTGCGAAAGCGCTCTGGAGCTTGCAGGAAAAGCCAAGGTTCAGCAGGATCCCCTTCAGCATCACCCAGGACATCTAACACAGACTCATTCAGATTCACAACTTCCCAAGAAAAGTTTTGCTTTAATTTTTTTTAGGAAAGTTTTAGACAAAAACTGTGGTTAAAAACTATGCCAAATTTTCTGCAAACCTAAGAAGGGTAGAAGGATGCTGTGCAGGGAAAATGTCACTTAGGAATCTCTCCATGTTTCCCAAAGGAAGGATTGTCTTTCAGAGTGTCTTATGTGGAGATGTATAACAGATCTGCTTATTATACACATAACCCCGGTACTCAGTCTACGTAGTAGACCTCTGTCCTCACACTGTAGAAAGACACCTTTTCAAATGATGAGCACAGATTCTGGTATCCAAAAAGCACTGGGCAGTATTTAATCAAATACAATGTGCAAGAGTTCAGGAACTGTGAGGAAAGTGAGTGTGAATCATCTTTGCTCATTCATTTGTCTAACTGACAAGTATAGACTTAGAAGAAAACGGCAGATGCCAGTTTACTCTAGCTTGGGAATGTCAGGGTAAGTGTTTCCAGACAGGGAAAGATTTTTGTTTCTGAAGCCAGGTTCTTGCCAGCTGGGAAGGGTATACAGTCAGTTCTTAAAAAAAGAAGCTTACTTTATAAGTAGCCCAGTGACAACCAGCAGTGACTCAGAGGATAAATCAACTCTGTCCCAAACCTTGGGTGACAGTGAAATGAACTGTGACAGCCCAAAGAATCTGTTGCATTTGATCTGTATTAAATTTTTACTTTCTGGACAGTTGAATATACATCTCCAGTGCCTTGATACTGCTTCAGCCACTGAACCTGTCGCCTGTGTTCATGCAGAAAATCTTTCGCATTCAGTCTTAAAAAGCTGAAGGAACAGAAGGCCTTTAAAAGGAAACATGGTATCAGATGTCCCTAGGGAGCAGTGCTTTCCTCCCTTTTATAGACCAGTCATCCTGTATGAGAAGTGAAGAAATGGAAGTGTAGGCAGATTCCAGGGTGTACTGAAAGACAGTGGTAAAATAGTTTTTTGAAGTCTTTTCCTGCAAATGTTGTTGGCTGCAAAAAAGGAATGTATTTTATTGCTAAGCTCCGATACAGTATCTGCATCTGGAGGATTTATTTTGTTTTAAATATTTAAAATAATGGTTGTTCAAAGGCACAAGGGGAAAGTGAAACTGCATAACATATCTGATAAGGAGAAATATACAGAAGACATAAATAAAGCTGGAAATCAATAGTTTAGTCAATTCTACTTCCTGGTGAGCCCTGTTGTTATTTCAACTGTATGGAACGACACAGTACAGCATTTTTCAGACTTGTTTTGGATTTCCAGGATTTTATATTAAATATGAAAAGGCTGTCCTTTGCAAAATTTTAGTATTTTCATGTTGCTTACTAAGATTTAGTTGCATACTGTATATGGCCTTGGAATTATAGCCATTTTCTTACCTAGCTGCTTATGCAGCATACATTTGAGAAACAGTGATTTTCTTCCCCATGTTGTTTCAGGTAAAGTTAGAGTTGATAAAACATTATAAAATCTTATGCTTTGAGAGACTGGGAGAGTATTCTGGGAAGCATTTGTACATGATTGCCTTGTTCTTTAGGCATTCACAGCTAGAATAAAGATACTGCTGAGGTGGACCTTTGGTGTAACATAATCCAGCCAGTTTTGTGTTCTTACCTCTGAAGAGGACAGGGAAAAATGTCTTCATAATACATGAGAGGCTCTTGTGTTTTTCGATAGGTCTTCCCATAAGGCTGACTTGCAAAGCCAACCCATTCCTTTATTCCTTTAATGGTACTTCAGTATTGGAGGACTTGGAAGGGAAATGTTCATCAAAGTGATCTTTTATAGCCCTGAGTATCATGCTTGACCTGGGGACCTGAATGCAAGACCCGGATTAAGCTGGGACAATTTCATAGATAGGATGTGTGATGTTGGAGAAAACATTTTGCCTTTCTGTCAGCTCTCTATTTGTATAGTCAAGGTGATGCTGCCTGCACTTTTGACAGGCATATCAAAGTTAATTCCTAAATGATTGTGCCTTGAAGAGGCAACAATACAGTATTTTGCATCTGTGATTACAGCAATCTTTACCTCACTCTTAAGCTTTGTAATGTTTTAAACTTCTTTGCTCCATTATCACTCATTTAGATCAAAAGGAAACAAGCAGTGTATATTAGAAGTTAGCAAATGTTGTCCCTGCTTATCAGTTCATTCCCCCTTCATAGGAATCATGACACAATCTTAATTACATTTTTTAGAAGTGTTTCCTCTTTTTAGCATTGTTTTCATTTGGATTTCAATGACCTCTCTTACTAGAGCAGCATCAGGTCTGGATCAGGGCTTTGCTGTACTAGTTACTGTAATCCATGCGGATGGAGGTATGATCCAGGCCCTAAGGCATTAATGGTGTATGACAATGAGGGAGAAAGGATATCTGCTTGAAGTTCTTTGTTCCAGTGTTCTTAATATGGTGGAAAATAAGTGCACTTCTGACCTGCCTGTCTTTTCCTCCTAAGCTTTGTGCCGTGCGTTTGGGGTCAGTGTGAAAGGGATGACTATGATTTTTACTATATCTCTTTGGTGACTGTCCACCTAAATCTAGTGCAGCAGTTCCAGGCCCAGGCTTGTAGGCAGCAAACTGTTTACAAGTTCTTCCAGCATGGATGTGACCTCAGGAATGAGCTAAAGGCAAGGCAAGACTGGATTGCAGAGTACAACAGTGCCTCTACAGCATAATTTGCTTGATAGCATTGGTCTTGAAAAAGTAAAACTTGAGGATCAGCTTTCTAAAGTGAGTAATGGGATCAGAAAATGCTATATCTTTTTTCAGACCATTCATCCTAGCAAAGCAGAGGAAAAGTGTCACTTCTGGGAACAAAGTAAAAAATTTTGGAGTTGGTTCTGTGGCATGTTGAGCCCAAGAATGTTTTCACGCAGAGGCAGCAGAAATCTGGGTGTGCTCTCTGCCCCTTTTAGGCTTGGCACCCTCATCTGTAAAAAGATCCCCTAGCAAAGGTTAGGAAATGCAATCCTATTCCAGACAGACCCTGCCTCCGAGGGGGAGAGAGCAGTGCCCATGGCCAGCCTCTCCCCTCGTGGATTGGCCCCATCTTGGTGGCTTCTCGTCCCTACTTGGATTTTGGCTGTTAACCTCAATGCTGGGAGCTAATTGGTAAGTTTTTTCAATCCTTTCCATTGGGGTTGGTCGGTGGAAATGGATTTATTGGTCCCTGGGCTGCCCAACGTCTGCTTGAAGTAATCTGGGGGGCAGAGTCACTGAGGAACAGCATGCAAAGGATCTCCAAGGGATCCCTGCAAAGTTCAGCTGAAATTACCTCCTGAGTCCCAGCAGCTGCTTCTGCTGGGGCTCCCTCTCCCAAAGCCAGCAAAGAGAGAAGGAAGCCAGCAGAATTGGTCTTACTGAATCTGTAACTCAAGTGACCAGATTCCCTTCTGTCACTTAATTTTTTTTAAAAGTGCTGAAGGTGGACTGTGGAATCAGCATCTAATGACCCCTAAAGGATAAAATATTTTATCTTCCTTAGGGGAGGAAAACCCCAATCCTAATTCATCTTTTGTTTGAATTAGAAAGAAGAAAAGCTTACCATTTCAAGCAAGACAACAATTCAAACATTAGAAAAGAAGAGTTATTATTTGAAGGGTAATAAACATTGGACCTGCAGTTCCTTAGACTGTAACTGCAAAGTGCCTTACACCAGGATTTTCCAGGAGTCCCTGTCTCTGAAGATACAAAGTGGTTACAGCTGGTAACAAAAAAAAGGAGAAACAGTGGTATTTTAATAGCATAAGGAGCTGGAACAGATGATCTTGTATCTTTCTGCTGAAGCTATTTTACTCCAAGGAGGAAGTAATTTTATTTTCTTTGCTTAAAAATTTTTGGTGTTCACTGTTTGTGCTGCTTGCATATTGAGACCTGAAGGAAGCTTTGTAAGTCACACTGCTTTAAAAAAAATAAAAATTGAGCTTTGACATAAACTACCAAACTGCTTTCATTACTAACAACAATCCTTTTCTGTGGATGCTGAAAACTGGGAAGCACTGAACATCTACTGTATTTGGCATCTACTATATTTGTCTTTTTTACCTTTAAGTACATCAACAGGCACTAGCCCCTTGGTATCTCACCACCACAATGGAAGAAGTCTGGGTTGTGTATCTGTGCCTGATCTTGCTTATCGTGGTGCTTATTCTAATGAAGCATAACCCACATTTGGAAGAGGCCAAGAAGGAGAGGGAAAGCAAAAGCCCCCCACCATCCTCTTCCTTTTTTCCCAGTACTGTTGGCAAACAGCTGGAGCACACCCAGGAAGAGCTGGAGCACTATCTGGAGAGGCTGACCCATGTCTTGTTTGACTCAGAAGCTAGGAAAAGGGATGGCCACCATGATCAGAAGTCCCACCACCAGCAGCACAGAACCACCGATGTTACATCTGAAACTAAAGAGCATTCAGGGAAGGAGGCAGCATATTCTCAGTATCTGTCGAGCCACACAAGGGTTCAGGTATGAGGCCTCTAAAGAATTTCAGACTCAGCCAGACTTAGAGCTCCTGGCTGAAGTAGTGAGTTCTGTCGAAATATGTATTCCATGAACTTGGATGGGAAGGGGGGTGGGGGGGTGGGGGGATAAAGTACCTCACTATGTTGAAGTATGATACTGAATTCATACTTTTGCACTGTGTATTTCAACATTAAGCAGTCATTCAGACATAGCTGCATGTGGCATGAGTTGTATGTATGATGCTAATGTTGCCATTATCATCTATGCATGTGTACATATCTATATGGTAAATTACATTCCTTCCTCTCTTATTAGAAACTGATATCATTTTTTACTTAAAGAAATAACACGGCAGCTCTTTGCCTGTTACAAATCTACCCACTTTCACCACATAAAGTAGCGTTTTGCAAGTTTACTCAGCTAAGGATCTGGCCCAGCAGGGTACAGGAGCTCTGCAGGCACCTATCCAAGCCAGTCGTGTATATGCAATATGAAGCCTTTGGAAATACTATGTTGTTTTTCTGTTGGGTGTGATGATCATGCATATTGCACTCTGAAAACACGAAAGGCACTATTGTCAGCCTGCAAAATTCGTCTTGCCTTGGCCAAGGCACTTCTTTAGGGAATGAAACCAGATGCATGCCTTTATATTTTTATCGTTATCCTCATCGCAATACAGGAGATTTTGCCCTTGAGATGACAGAGTTTTATGGCAGTTGTGCAAGGCTGTGTTACATATGGTAGCAGCTGTTTGTATTCTTCATTCTTGAGACAGATATCTTGCAGTGCCAATACCCCACTTCAGCAGTGAGCAAGTTCTAGGCTCAAGGTGGGAACTCCAATACAAAGCCTTCACCTTAGAGAGCATAGGAGGCCTGGGTGTCGATAACTGCTCCCTGCCAAAGAATCGCGAGACAGATCTTCCTTTCTTAGTGAATAAAGCATTACAGCCTTTTCAGTGAGCTATGCAGTTGGCTGAGTCCGTTTTACATTCTGAGTCTTCAAGAGCTGCCTGAGCTATTTAGGAGAATCGATATATCCAATTGGAGGGAGGGGAGAATATACAAAATGTGAGACTATGTTGTGCAGAATATATGGCAGAGGGAGTAATTCACGTGATTATTTATCTACTGGCATATTTCGTTTGCTGAAGAAGGTGCTATTAGTGCTATTAGTTTTACTAGATCTATTGCAGATCAAAAAAAAGAAATGGTTTCGAAAATGGATCATATTGCAAAGTAACAGCATTAGTTTATTTTCTTTTTCTACTGTTATTACAGCTGACTATATTTGTACAGTATGAACTGGGAAGAAAGTGTGCTGTGGTCACTATTTTTATACAATTTAAAGTGGTGCTATTTAGCTTCAGTGATCACTTGCTCAGAAGAAATTGTTATGTTTTTTTCACAGACTTGATGCAGCAGATCATCCTTGTCTGGACAGTTGAAAACATTAATATAAGCCCCTCTTTTGTGCAAAATCAATGGAAATCATGCAGAAGCATAGTAGCAGAAATCATCTTTTGCTGTTGCTCGCTTGTTTTTTGGGAGTAGTAAGAAAGAAGTTGCAACCTAAACAAACACTTGTCATAACTTGTCAAGAATGAAAGGCCTAATTCTGCTCCTGTTGAAGTAAAATGCATAACTTTTCAACTTTGCTTGGAAGCAGGTTAGTGCCAAACTGTCAGGGTTTTTGTTTATTGGTCAGGCAAAATGTAAGCGTTAGCATAGTTTCAGAAACTGTATAATGGTTAACAGGGTGTACTGCTTGATGGAGATTCAGTCAGTTCAGAATCTGATTTATGTGTCACCTGAGCACAAGAATGTGTGGGTACGTATGAAGGCATTTGGGCCTCTGTCCCAGGTGAAGGAAGGACATTGCTGCTTTTGTTCAGGGAAGGGGTAGCCTTTTTTTTTTCTTTTTTTTTTTTTTAAGTTTACTTTGAGCATTTTATAACTCTTTTAAAGCATACAGGTTATTTGAAGGTGCCAAATTAGGTTCTCTGGAAAATGAAATCCTCTGTGTTGTCTAGAAGAGAGAGGCTGGCTTGCTAAAAGCCATCCTTAAAGCTTCTGTGTGTCAGTCTTATTCTAAACCAGCCACATCCAGGATCTCTGTTGCCTTTGCCTGCCCAATTCTGAGAAAGCGGCAGCTCTGTTGGTGCTACTGTGCAAGAGAGGAGTGATATAAAACCTGTTACGGATGGGGAGAGAGAGAGAGAGAGAGAGAAAGAATGCCACCCAGCTGGACAAAGATGTTCAAGAGCAAAAATCTATGGAAGTTCAGAATAATATAACTAGTATTGGCAAGAAACCTCTCAGATTTTTCAGAGGGCATGGAACTTGAATGGACTTTGGATCAAGGCACTGTTGGCCATAGTTGGTTAGCTGTCAATGTAGACACCTTCAGTTATTCCATCTTCCTCCAGGGAAGGCTGTTTTGCCTTGCAAAACAGATGCTCAGAAGGAGCTAGGTTGGTGGGTGATTGGGGGTTTTTTTTTGTAATTCATTGCACACATCTAAGCATTTGCCTAGTATGATAAAATCCCTATTTTCCTATGTATTTCTATTTGTTTTTACACATGGATTTATTAAATGATGTAAAAATAATTTCCAGATTTCCTCTGCTTACCCACTGACTCCCTGTTCTCATGCAATCTGAGTAGTCCACTCATTACAGCCAAAACAGGAGCAAATAAATGGATTCAGACTTAACAGTAAAAAGTGTGGGAGGGCGGGATGGGTAAAGGCAGTAGGTGTGACACACTAGTAAGCAGATTATTTAGGAAAAAAGTACTCAACAGGTTTCCCACTTCTTTAAACTTGATTAGAACAGGATTATTCAGGGGCAATGAAAAATGAATGGGGACAGATGGCAAAGAGGTGTGGGCCTCCTACACACTGGAAAAATAGATTTTCAGCCAACCTAAGGTATCATGGGTGGTAGAACACATGTGCCTTTTAGGACAAGGCAGAAGTGGGAAATCTTAAACACAGCCAAGGATCTAGAAAACCTACAGGAGTCCATGCAGTAGCAAAAGCTAGTGCTGTACCCCAGCTAATCATGAGCTGAGAGCTGCTTGGCTGAGTACTGGTGTACGCTTCGTGACAGTGAGAATTCGGGTTCAGAATGAGCATGTCCAAGGTTGTCCATCAGTCAATGGCTGTGAGAGATACCAGCTGTGTAAATCTGTAGTAACTTCCTTGACTCTAATGGAGTGAGCCCTGATTTGTTGGAACTGAGACCAGAATGGGAACCTGTGTCTGCGTATGCTCTGCCAGACGCAGGCCATGAGGTTCAGTGAAACCAGTTCTGCTGGAAGTGACTCTCGTAGTCAGTAATCTCTAGCACTATTCTTAACCTGAATATCCTTTTAGTTTACCCATGGAAATTCTTGTGATAACATGTCAGTGCTAATACAGCTGTTAATCATGTAAGCTTGGCATTTGTTAACACCAATAGGCAGAACTGCAGGGAAAATTAGTTAGTATTTATATACACAAGGTTGTCTTCTGTGATACAGTACTGGGCCTTCACGCTTTTCCAGATCTGGCAAGAATGACAGGCTTTCTCTAATCTATTCCTGATGGCTTTTGGGTTGTATTAATTATGCTGCAAGAGGCTTTACTGCTTCTGCTAGCTAGAGCTCAGTCCATCATTTAGCCACCTACATAATATTCAGAAACTGTGAATAACTCGGTCGTATGCTTAAATGTCTTTGTGGATCTCATACTGCAGCGATAGACGCCTTACATGAATTACCTAAGACAAGATTACTGTTGGGGTGTGTTTCTGTAATCTCCTCAAGGCCTGCCATCATGCTGCTTTTTAGGTCTGTGTTGTAGCTGTCATTTTTTTTAAGGATATAGGCTTCTAGGCAGAGAGACTATCTTTCATTACACGTGTAGTCATCTAAAGAAGGGCTTGCGTGTCTGAAAGCTTCTTTGCTTTTTTTCCAGCTATATCATCTGGTCTAGCAAAAGATATGCTGTCTCCCACATTTGTGTTTCAGGGTGCACCTGATCAATATAGTTCCTTACAGACTCACAGAATAGCTGAGGTTGGAAAGGACCTCTGCAGATCATCTAGTCCAACTCCCTTGCTCAAAGCAGGGTCAGCTAGAGTAGGTTGCCCAGGACTGTGTCCAGTCAGGCTTTGAAAATCTCTATCTGGATACTTGAATATCTCTCAATACTTTGAATATCTCTATTTAGATACTTATACATCCTCTAACATTTTTTTTCCTATAGAAATGCTCAAATATTACCATGTGCAATTTCTTTTGAAGTCTCTTCTTATATCCAGATTCTCTTTCATCTTTGTATTCTGATCCAGCAGCACCTAGATATCTCCCAATCCCATAACTCCTCTAGCACACACTGTATCCCCAGGGAAGCTTTTTAGGCAGATACCAGGATGTGCATGTGAAAAGAGAAGTTTCATGTTTGTGCTTCAGCCTTGGCTTTGATCAGGCATGTTCCAAGTAGCACATGAAACATGGGAAACTTCTCTTTTAATGTAAGCAGGTGATTCTGCCCTGCTTTTCCATGCTATTAAGGAGGCCTAGGAGGTTCTGGCAAGATGAGCAGAGGTTCTGTGGCTGCTTATCATAAGTA
This sequence comes from Apteryx mantelli, assembly GCF_036417845.1. NCBI lineage: Eukaryota > Metazoa > Chordata > Aves > Apterygiformes > Apterygidae > Apteryx > Apteryx mantelli. The sequence continues at coordinate 1,290,540 of NC_089993.1, read as the reverse complement.
ACAAGCATCAGTTTACAGGTGCAGAAATTCCTTTTCCTTGAATCATTCTTCTTAACTCAGCTGCTGGTGACATTTAAGCAACAGCTCTATTTGTAGTCTAACAGATTAGGATTCTTTAATTCACAGGATTTAACTTCCAGTTGGTGGAAAAGCTAATTACAACACAGTCTTCATGTAATCCACAAGCCCAGTAAGAATCCAACATGTCCCAGCAGTTTGTAATATCAGCTAGCAGTCAGCAATGCAGATGTGTGTTGGTCAGCCCCATTTGTTAGAAGAGAAGGGACTGATATACACTAAAGAGGAGCTGGAGAAGAAGAAAATGCATTTAAGCATTTGTGCTTTGTTAGACAGCGTGTAGGAATTTTTTGTGGACTTGCTGTCCATGAATTGATAGAACAATATTCAGAGAATAAGTAAGCAGGTGAATATTGTCATCCTGCACACATCGCCATTTTTAGGCTTGTTGAATGATTTCCAGTTTCAGTAGTGGATGTAAGATTCACATTAAAGAAGATAGAAGGAAGGGTATAAGATGACATCAAAATTAGCAGGGATATTGAATGGCAAAAGACAGAAATTTATGTTCCTCTGTAGAACTTTGCTCTTGAAAGTCTGTCCAGACTGGAAGTTTCCCAGAGTTCTGCCCCAGTTTTTAACAATTTGAGGACTTTGTGCAAATAAATTTCAGCCTTTGGGATGTTCATAAGCTGGCTGTACTGCATATGTTATCCATTTGTTATCACCATTGTGCTGTGCGATGAGGCATTTTTAGTTGTGTGGCATTTGCTCACAGAGCTGGGTTAGTTGAACTGAAGAAAAAAAGAGAGGATATGATCAACTCAGGAAGATATTTGGTTCTTTGAGAAAAAGAGCAGAAACAGTTTGTGTTATTTTGGGGAAAACTAATGAATGTTTTGAAGAAGCCTGGGCAACTTCCAGTGTTTCCTTTCCTGACATGTTTCATGTAACTGCCAAGCACTGTTATTGAATGTGCTAATCTGCCACTTTTTTGCCACCCACTCACTGCAGACCTTTTCGCTGTTTACTCTCTCATGGCTGTGGTTAGGAAGGTCAATGCTGAAGCACCTGTGTTATATCTGCTGTAATCAATTTGGGGAACATTTCAGTACATCTGTCCTTTGACTGTGGTTCTTAAAACATTACTTTTTAGTGGCCTTTACAGATCTCCAGAGACACAATGAAAAAAAGAGGTGGCAGGTGCAACAGAAAATGACCATAAACAAGCAAGCAACCTCTTAACATAAGAAAAGTCAGCATGGTTTCATCCTTGAAGCTAGCCAGGCCTACCAATGCTCTGTATCAGTTTGTCCTGCAAGCTCTGCTCTAGAGTAGTGGTGTTCCCAGGCTTTGATAGATAGGCGTCTGTTTAACTGAGAGGAAATTTTGATCACTGTGTTCTCTCTACTTTACTCAGTGTTACCAGATCTGGAACAGGATCCCTGCCAACCTGTTAAGGTGAGCAGAAGTGACCTCAGGAGTATTCACACTGTCTAACTTCAGGCATTTAACTTAGGTGCCCCGAATTGCCTTTGGGAGGTACCAGCCCCTCTGCAGTGACTGTATAAGGTGATTTGGAGCACTGAAGTTAGGAGCAAAAATAAAATGCTTAAAGTAACTTCAGTTAATGGTATCATTAACCATATACCAACCGTCTTCTATTAGCTTGCCTCTAGCATGCAGCGCTCTGCTGAGCTATTGGCATTCGCACTGAAAGACAGATCAAGAGATGAGTGTGCAGACCTGCAGCTCAGGAGTGGAAAAGTGTTCAGTGACACCGTGCCTTGGGGTGCCTTTGAGAGTTTGGGCCTAAACCTTTAACTTGTCTAACTATAGACATCTGTGGGAGGAGAATTCCTGTGCTCTAACTTAGGCACTTAAAAGTTAGCCATCTAAAGCCTGACCTAGTTAACTGTGGCTCCCTCTGTAATCAAGAGAGAGAAACAGGCATCCTTGGAAGACAATTCATTTCATCCCATCAGCATCTCAGATCAGATGGATTGCTCAAGCTGGGCAATATGAGTCCCATCCCTCTCTTTATGGCACAGTGTAGAGTGGTTTAGAGGTAACAGAGCTGGTGGTGAAAACAAAAGCAGTGCAGATGTGTTGGAATGGTGCTCCACTCACACCAGTTAGCCTAGCTTGTTGCTTAAAACAGTTGCTAGATTTTAAGATTTTGCTTCACTATTTTCAGCTGACCCTTATAGAAGGTTCTTTTCCCCATTTCCTAGGCTCCACAAACTCTCACGATGGGCAAAACTGATTAGTGTATCTGTACAACTGGTGTGACCCACAGCCTAATAAAGAAATAGGAGTCTTCCCATTAATTTCAGGGGCTTTGGGAAAGACTGCTGCAGTCCTGGAAAGAGTTCATCTTAGTTGACCCCAGTTAAACAAATTAACAAATAGATTAACAGATTAACAAATAAATAGTTTAGCCTTAAAACAAGATAACTGTCATTTGGCTAGAGAAGTTCTTGTGATTATTCTATGGCATAAAGGCAGTACAGAAGTTGGCCTTTAGTGTCTCATGTTAGGTTTCTGCTCTAAACTGATAATAGTACAAAGAGAAATCTCCTTAAGAGAAGAGTTATAAGAGCTAACATCCTTGTCACTGATTTCAGAAGGAAACATTGCAGTTTTGTCATTTTTTCTTTGTGTATTAATGCATGTTTATATTATCACAAGCTCCTGAGCTATTGCTACTTGATGCATTTTTCCTTATCAGCTGAGCTTTCTGCAACTGCAGTTAAGAGTTTATTAGTTTAAATTACCCTGATGTAAACTCTGTTAAGCTGTGGTAATGCATTTGCATTAGACTGTTCAAGCAAATTCTTAGTTCTGGAGGAATCTTTCTCAAAGTCAATTATGTTTAAAAATACACTTGAGTAGGTGCCTGAATATCTCAGGAAATTGTACATAGAGAGTAGGTAGCCTGCAAGTGGATGCCTTAAATATCAGTCAGTTGATCGTGATGAAACACTCTTGTATCTGATTTTCCAGTGGCTTCTATGACATCTTTTTTATCACAGTCCAGTTGTTAGGAAACACATGTTCTTACCTCGATTTGGTACTTCTGAGAGTCTTGGCACAAGCTGTGGAATAAGTTGTTGTCCATGTCATGCCATTTTTGTAGAACACACGAAGGATTTTGGTCTCTGAGACTGTTGATCTTTGTACCTTTAAACAAACACCACATTCAGTTTAGTTTTAGAAAGCATGAATCTAAATTTCAAATGTGTCTGGTAGAAAGACAGATGAAGAGAGTGTGATAAAGTCTTTAAAACCTGAAGGACACAGAGAAGGTGAGTTGGGAATGACTGGGCACTCTTTCTCCTTCCCCACAAGAATGTGCGTTAGCCAACAACAGTACCAAGTATCAGATTTAAAACCAAGAGCAGCACACACAGAGTGCATAGTTTAATTGTGAGTTTCTGCCAGCAAATGATGTGGACATCAAAAGTATTAATTGTTTTCTAAAGGATTAAACACATTCATAGAAGTTGGGTCTATGATGGGCACAAACACACAGAGAGAAGCAGCCTGTTTCATGCTCCCTCTTAAGTTTTGCTGCCAAACTAATTGTCTTGCATGTCCTTAGTTTAAAAAAAAACCATTACCTTGTATATGTTGCATCTTGGATTCGGACTTAAAAAGACTCTTCAGTGTCCACCCTCCCTCAGAAACTGGGATAGTTAAAAAATAGATTGTTTCATAGGCTGAATGGAGGCAGGACAGAGCAGATGTGCTGAACATTTAGCCTTTGGTGTCCTGCCAGATGGGAAGAGCTTCTCCAGTCCTAGCAAACATATAAGGTGAACTCTCAGATAAAACAAGACATTTGTTTCAGTCAGCCTCACTTCTGACAAACTAGGTTTCAAAATCTTCTGGCCATCAGAAAGGAATCTGGTATGGTTGCTAGCTGTCCAAATCTCAGTAATTGAGCAGTGATACTAACACTTACAGTGACAGATTTACAGGTGATCATATATCTATTTTCAAGTCTGAAACAGCTGAAGGGCCTTGTGAGAAATGTTGATGCATTACAGAGGGCTTTGAAGGAGCACACAGGCCTACAGCAAGATGTGGAACCAAGCTGGGTTAAACCCTTTGAGGGACCGTTATAAGTCTAAAGGTAGATTTCCTAGACATGATAATGACTTTCTTCTTCCAGTAGGCCAAAGATACTGTATTCTTGAGACTGATCAGGGCTGTGGTGGGATTGAGCTTCCAGGATTTGGGAGCTGAAGGTAAGGGAATATTTAATACGCAAGTCTTTTTAAGATTCTTGGTCTTTGCCGAGTAGTATTATGGTCAAGGCTTAGCAGTTCCTGGTTATTTTCCCCACTCTTCCAGTTGCTCTTGGGTAAGTCTCAATGTAGGCTTTATTTTGAGGAACACTTTGAGGCTGCCCTCAAGAGCAGATTCCCGAAGAGCATAGCATGTTCTTCAGGCAGTCTCTGAAGGGCCATTTGGACACTACTAAGCATATGCTCACAGCTTGCTTATGGGCCATCTACAAAGCCTCAAGGCACGGGAGGTAGGCAGGCTGGGGAGTACGCTATGCTCCTAGCAGACACAACCTTAGCCTGCCTTCTGAAAATGAAGCCAATTCTTCAATACTTCATTTCAAAAAGCCCTAAGGAAAGGGCAGTGTGGGGCTGCAACAGGCAAGAAGAGAAAGAATAAAGGCTCATCTCAGCCTGTTAGCTCTTCATACATCAGATGAGAAAAGTGAATTACCAGGACTTAATGAAAGCCTGCGTGCAGAGGCAAAGATGATCGTTGCAGATGCTGGGGCTGTGGAAGGAGCCTAAGGTGGCCAAGACAGAAAAGGAAACAGAAAAAGGTCCTTCCTAAGAAAAGGTGAAGTATGCCTGTGGCACATAGAGTTTGAGAAAGGTGGTGTAGACATCCAAGAGATGACGCCTTGGCAGAGACACCAAGATAAATCATTAATATAAAGGTAATGGGTGGAAATCAAGAGACCCTTTGGTTTGGTTCAGAACTGATGAGTGGAGGGTGCTGGCATGAGTGCTTCTAGCAGGACTTGGAAGAAAAGAAGGTAAGACAATGTGAGTATAGAGCGGGTGAGAGGACTGAGGAACACAATAGAGCAGTAAATTGGAAAAGCAGATGGATATGAAACAAGAACAAGCGTGTACCTGAGGAAGAATGAAAGTATCTGGGGGGAGAAATATGGGATGAGAGGCTGATGAACAGGTGGGCTCAAGTGTCCAGGAACAGAGAGGAAAATGCAAATGTGATGGTTGAGCATTGTGATGTGGAGAGGACAGAACATGCCCAACAGTTCCTATCAATTCTTTCTCCAGAACTGTTAGATTCTGAAGTAACAGAGGAGCAAACAGGACAGGGAGGTTCCTGAGGAAGGAAGATGTTTAGGAATTGATTCAGGAGAAATACATTTGTTTGGGAGAGATGTAAGCTGAATGAACAGTCAAAAGACAAGAAAGGAAGGAGGGAAAAACATAAAGGCAGAGCTAGTCAAGGAGAATGGGCTGTCAGTACTGGTTTCATGAGGGCTGGGAGAGAGGAATCATAAGATGAATTTGGGTAGTCATGAGACAACAGGGGTGGAAGGAATGAGTTATGAGTAGCTAACTGAACTTCTCCAGGCTGAAAGAAGAGGCTTGAAGGCCATCTAAGTAATAGAAGACTGGACAGGAAGCTGTTAAGTCCAGACAACTTGCAGGGTGAGGAGAGCAGAACAGGCCCAGAGAGGTGATAGGAGAACAGTGAGAAGTGATCAGGAAGAAACTCAGGGAGGAGAAGCACCAAAAGGTGGTGAAAAACTCTGTAGCTTTTAATAGAACTTGTCAGATAAGCTGCAGAAACCATCGTGTACATGCTTGTAGCACACTGAAAGTGTGAAAAGCTGGATGTTAGCTTAAATCACATTTTAAACTAAGTCATTTTTGCTTTGCAATCAATATGTACTTAGCCAGTTACCTTGGCTCTGCTGACTGTTAATGTGTCAAGATGTAGTAATATGATCTCTTGCAACCATTAAGTCCAAGGAAGGATGGAGCAAAATCACTGCTTGCATTTGACTGTGTCCAGTGGCAGTGGCATGTCCATGGATGCCAGTTCCCTGGCAGGCCAGAGCCTGAGGCTGTCTACTCTGGGTTAGATGCCCTTTTGAATTTAGCAGGCAATTGTCTGTGAGAGCTGGGCAGCAGCTGCACCTGCATATCATCCCATTTATTATAGCCTGCTGCATGCAATAGAAGTGATAATCTCAGGTGTAATGGCCTGGCAGCTGGCATCACTGTGGTTCTCCTGCAAATTGTTGGCACCCAGGTGGAGCTGGCTGTTCTGAATTCAACACTAGCAGTATTTCAGACCCTCTGGCCAGCTCTTACTGACTGCTGTAGTTCAAGTTTTGATCTCAAAACATGGACTCCCCCTGCCAAATGGATGCTCCTGCAGTTTCTGTGTGGCTACATCTGTGGGCAATACTTAACTGCGTCAGTGGAGCTAGTAGGAAAACCCGTAGCTCTGCTGTCAAGGACTGAAACTTGTCTCTTGGTTGAAACCTGTCCCTGTCCCAGCATCTTCCTCATGTGCTGCAGTTGCTAGCTGTCTTTGAGTGGTGTTCATGGGGTGTGTGGCCTCCCAGCAGGAGCCAGGAATCTTGGACTCCTGCTCCCACTAGCAGGTTACTGCAGTATATGGACTGTTTGACCAGGACAATATTGAGTTACAGTCAGGCCCCTGCAGGAATGCAGGATCGTGCCAGTGTGCCCTGTTCAGATATCCAAACCAATGGCAGGAGCTGCTGGCAGTCTTTAAACCAGATAGGTCAAGTTAATGTCACACTGCACCTTTGCCAAAAGGAACGCTTCTGAAAGCATGGTCTGGAGGAGCTGGATATATGTTTCCCACCTGTTCTGTATTTTTCCATTCCTTTGTTCAGTTGTTCCCTCTCACAGCTCAGTGCTAACCTGCTGGGAAAGCGTCAGGTTTTGGATGCTGGAGGGCAGTAGTTAAGGCCAGATAAGCCAGCCTTTCCCTTGGGTTGCTCACATGGTCTCTTTTGGTTGTTTGAAGCCCCTGACTGCTATAGGATGAGTGATGAAGTCAAAAGACACCTCTGGAGGGCAGGCAATGCACAGCAAAGAGCCCACATAAGCAGATCAGCAGCAAGGCCTGCCTTTAGGGAGGTCAGCATGCTGAACAGGAGTTTTTTCAGCTCAAAGGTCAGTCCCTGATCAGCTGCTCAGGCTTGCCATTTCAGTAAGAAACATGAACCCTTGCACCAGGTCCCATACAAGGAAACCTAGTAAGTCACAGCTGTGCTTGGAGACAAAAGCAGCAGGTTACCAGGAGCTTTTCTGAGTTCAGAGAGATTCATTGTACGAGCGTGCTAAGAGTAATCCCGAAGGGTGCCTGCTCTCTGCAAAGCCCTCTTTACAAGCTGCCTCTGAAAGGCAAACAAGCTGTTAGCAACAGCATCCAGGCAGCTGGGCTCACAGCTGATCCAGTATAGTTCATACACTGGGAAAAGAATCTAAAACCAACTTAATACTAACGCTAGCTTAAGAGTTCAGAAGTCACTCCTGTCCTAAACACTGGGTCATAGCTCTGGTGGGGAGGTTTGCTGACAGTCTGAGGGATGGTCTGTGCCGGCAGTGCTATTTGCAGTCACAGAGAATGAGACAAGCAAAGGGAGCTGCCTGACTTCAGCCAGCAGACCTGCAAGGTGACTACAAGCTCCTGCATCTCTCTTGCTCCTCCACAACTCTCTTCCTTAAGTCATATTCATTTACAAGCTTACAGCATGGACATGCAAGGCATAGTAGCCCAGAAGAGATTTTTGTGATTGATTAAAATATGATTTCTGCACTGCTTTCAGCTTCTTTCTACCCAAGGCATGAGACTTTTTGAGCTGGATCATGTGTTAGGCAGGGGAAGGACAGTGGGCACACCAAGCTGTGTGATGGGAGAGGAGCCGCAGTGGGAAGCTGTCGGTAACAGAAGATGCAAAAGATAATGGCAGCACATGATTGACAGGACCTGCACAGGAGCAGAAAGGATCACTTGCACTTGAGTTAAATCAAATTATGATTTTGTTGTTCTTTGCTCTTTACAGCTAAAAATAAAGGGATCTTTATTGTGATTTTTGAAGCTTCTTTTTAAATTTTTTCTCTCTCTCCATTTTCTTTTTTTTCCTAATAGTTAAAATCAGATTCCATTTCATGGACTCCTTGATATGATTTCCTGTGTTATCCCAAATAGCAAATACTCCAGTGCCTGTGGGATCAATGTGGTCATTTTTTCCACTGAGAAACTCTGTGAACCCCTAAATAAATTCATAACATCATTTGGCCTCACTTTCCTTTCCTACTTCATCTTCCTCTATATACAACATGATTGCTGATTTTGATATATTAGAAAATGCTATGCAGTGTATTCAGGTATTTATGTTCATCATTCAGCTAGAATTAGGAATGTCTCATCTGGCATTATAGACTCTAGTTAACAGAGTGGGCAGATTCCCATTTAGCCTCTGCAGCCAGGATCTGCTCTTTTGATGCGGGAGGGTGAGATCCATCTCCTGAAGACCTCAGAGTGTCTGCGGGCAGCTCTGATGGGTGCAGCTGCAGGAGAGGGCAGCATCTACTTAAGTGGGTCTGCAGCGCCTACAGCTAACGTGTCATAATGGTTTAAGCCTTTAGTATAAAGAAATCTCTAATATTTGGCTGCTCTGAATATATCACTCATAAGATCTTTAAGGATTTGTTCATTTGTAGATTTGGTGGCAGCTTTGTTCTTCATAGTTACTCTGTGTGCCTGTCAATCACATTAGCGATGTCTTTTGGAAGGATGAACTGCGGCTCTTCTCCTTGCTCTTTTTCGCAGACTCTGGAGCAAACAATGCCAGTTTGCCCAGTCACCTCAATGTTGCTTTTTTAAGGAAAAAAACATGAGGCGAAGGACTTAACTCTTGAGGTGGCTGTGCAGCAGCATAACTGAAGGACTTATACTAGATGGGATGGAAACCACTTTGCCGAGTGGTCTGGCTGAAGCCTTGGTGTGGCTGAAGACAGCAGGTTCTGGTGTTTGCGAGCAGGAGGGCACCAGCTCTGCCTCCATGGTGTTAATCATAGCAATGACCAGGAAATCCCCAGCACTTTGTATTCATCTCTCAGAGCAAAGGGGCAGGTCAAAGGGGCACCCGCCTGAGGTTATTATTCTTTTTTGTTTGTTTTGTTTTGTTTCTGAACAGGAAAAAACAACTCCTCCTGGAAGCACTGAGAATATTGAGGAAGAGATTGGTGAGTTGGGCTAAATTGTGAGATTATGGCTAGAAGAAACTCCTTCTCCCATGCAGGGTGGTCATTTCCTTTGTCACTTCAACCAGGAGAGATGGGAAAAACACTCATGGCTTTGCCATCTCTTGCATGAATATCTGTACACCCAGCCAAATATTCAGGTCCCTTCTTAGCTCCCTGGTTTGAGTGTTGTATATTATCTGCTAGGCAAGTGGGCATTTCCCTGCAGCTAGTTTCTGAAGGAAAAACAACCCTCCAGGATGTGCAGGAAATCAAGCATAGGCAAAACTCATCCCAAAACATCAGTTACTTTTGGTGGCAACTTTTGAAAACTTTTGAGAGTTTATTGCTTTTATCCACAATCCTAGTGAGAAGTTTTGAACTGAAGAAAGAATTAAATCTATTACAAGAAATCCCTTGTTACCAGAAGATAAACATTTATCAATAACAACAAAATCCTAGTGCAGATCCTGTTTTTATATGGAAAATAATGAAACTTTTCCACCTCCAGATTTATTTTTGTCCCCTTTACCTTCCCCCAGAGTTAGTTGTTCCCCATTAGCTCTTTGCAGGAAAACTTGGATCAGCCCCACCAAATCCCTGCACTTGGCTTTATATATATGTGGGTATATCCTAGATACATACAGTCACTTGTGAATAATAGTATCACCTGTGCAACTGGGCATTTGGTGTTTAAACTCGGTCAGTCCCTGCACTGGCCCTATTGTGAACACTCTCACAAACACTTGCCTTTGGTCTGCAAAATCTGTGGAGGATCTTTGACTCCCAATTATTCATTCACCAAAGGTTTACTGAAAAAATCCCACTCTCAGATCTGCTAGGCCATGTATTTGATGGTTTGACCAGCTCTGTAGAGATGTTAGTATTGCGTGTGTTAAAGGGAAGGAAGCCCTCATAATTTTTGTTTCCTCTGGTTTATCACACACAGGTAAAGCCACTTTACTCACTTCCTCATTATGTAGTCCCTATAGATTTATATTTGGAAACCACAGGTTATTTTATTTATATACATACTTTTTATGCTAAATATATACATATACCTGTATATATGCACTTAACATAATAAGCATATATAACATTTCCCAATGGACTGTGCAACACAAAGAACTCAGGCCCAGAGTCTCAGCTGCACCAGCAGGCAAGGAAGAGACTGAACAGCAAAAGAGCTGATGACAACTCTCCAAATGGGGGAGTGATTTTAATTTGGCCATATTGTTTTGGGCTCTTCTGTACTGTTTGAACTTAATATGAGGTTCTGAGAAACACAGCAGGTGAAGTGCTTCCTAGGAAGGCAAGAAGGAAGGCTTCAGGTATTGAAAAGGGATATGTGCCTTCATACGGTTTAAGACCAGCCTTCTTTGGCCAGTGTGGAGGAGAAGAGAGACCAGAAGCATGGCCATGTCTCCAATGACTAGGTAGTCATTTGGAGACCGTTGTTTCTGCGTACACACAAGGGCTGGGATTGTGCTGGAAGCCAGTGACCCCCTTATATTAGTTCTGTGGGTCCAGGTATAATCCCAGTTGTAGAGGCCTCTCTTGGCTCTTGGAGAATGCAAAACCTGTGGTCTCCTGTGCTGTGAAGCAGTCATGATCTCCAGGAAGTCAATGCGCTTGGTTTCTAAACATATCACCAAAAAAAAATCCACCAAATTAAAAACACATAATCAAGCTTGAGAGGATAAAGGCATTTTCAACCAAAGAAGGAAAGAGGATTCCCATATAGGCTTTCAGGACATTTATATGAGATCTGGCATTTGAGAGTGCCATTCCTAACTTCCTACAGTGATTAACCCCCACCAGCAGCTATCACAAGGTAGTCTCCTGCAGGGCCTGCTGAAGACTGCAAGGAGCTTATCAACAGAGGTATATTTTTCTTTGTCCTGCTTCCAGAGCAAGCGGTTCAGGAGACGGTAGACACAGATCTCTATGTGAGAAGAAGACAGCACCCGACTGCTTCCAGGAGATACCGTGAGGGTCACCGGTAAAGACAGTTCTCCATGAGCACACTTGTTTTGGCTGTAGCTCTTCTTGTCTCATTCTTCTTTTCTTTTCCTGCTCTTGTGGACTCTGTTTCTGCTAAGCTCAGCTGTGTCCTTACCAGGGTGGGGTGAGGGGACAGAAGCTGCCAACAGGCTGGCTTTTGGCAGCTCCCCATGGTGTTGGCAGCTCCCCATGGGAGGTGTGCAGTGGCCCTGGGGCAGGGGGTGTTACAGTAAGAGGCAGTGCTGGCCGCAGGAGTGGGCTGTGGAAGGGTGACATGGTGAAGCCAGGGGATATGGAGGAGCATGAGGAGGTTCTGGAATACTTCCCCCTCCTACTGTGGAGCAGAAGCTCTGGCCATACTTGAGGAGGAGCGCCGAAGAGGAAGTGGCATCATTTTTTTCCCTGGCATGGGCCAGTGAAGAGAGTTTCTCATAAGTGGCCCAAACTGGCTGACATTTCAGCATACCTCCTATTTGGCTTTCATCATTCACCTGGTGTGTGTGTCTGGGGAAATGGGTCAGTATCTTGTCTTGGGAACTTCACTGGAAATGGAACGGCCTTTTCCAGTGTGCTGTCTCTGCGTGGCAGCTAAGCCCCTGCTGGAGCCCAGAGTCTCGCTGGCAACCTGACATGCTGCAATGGCCCTGCCAAGTGAGACCCTGGAGGTGATGTTGTCTTGCATTGTCCGAGCCGTTTTCAGTCGCTGTGCAGAGAAGCTGGGAGCAATACTTTTGAGACAACAAGGAAAGGTTTCAGTCCTGTTGCAGAGTCCCTGCACTGCAGGCTCGGAGATCTCACAAAATCAGATATGGCTGATAGACTGGAGCCAAACAGCCATGTCACAGCAGGTTCAGTCCAGCTCCAAAGATTGCCATGACCTAAGTAACAGGAAAGGGAGGAATTGCACCTATGGAAACTACAATGTGGACTCTTACTGCCAGGCAACTGCCTGTCTAGCTTTCTAGCCACTTCAGGAAAAGGAGGAGAGAAAGGGGGATATAAGGTTTGGGTATGTGTGCAAAAAAAAGGACCGTCTTTTTTATGTTGTGCAGCCATTAAAAACCACCTCTTTGGGATTTTGTTTCTTTTCAGTTTCACCAGGTAATGCTTACACACTCTGAGGACATTCCATTGCTTGTGGGAGCTTGGTTTTTCAGCAGTTGTATTATAGTAGTGCTTTTTGTTTGGTGTAATGCATGGTGTATAGATGAAAGTGTGTACATATATATGGGGGGAGGGCATACTTACCATTATCTAGACCATCCCCTGCCTATTTCCACCTGCTCTAGCACACATTAAATATGTGTGCTGACTTCAGTTGAGATTAAACACAGTTGAAAGTAGTTTACATATGCACACTTATTGTTAGGTATTCCCATATGGGGATATTTGTAATGCATCTATTGTATACTATATATTATGTCATATATAGCATATATAGTATGTGTGGTATGTTGATGCAATGACACAGTTTAACCTTGCTTGGCTCTGCAAGGTAAGGCGTGCCAAATGCGCTGTCATGGCAATTTAGAGCTGACCCAGAGTCCCTAAGCATCAGGTTATCTTGATAGCTGAAGTAACCTTCATCAGCCATGCAAAGTATCTGCTAGTTTATAATTAGAGCCCCTTTCCTGGGCAGCTGCACAAGTGCAAAATCAGTACAGAGGAGGTGAGGGGAGGGTGGGGGTTTTGCACACCTCACAGGTATGCAACCCCAGTTAATAATGTCAGCCACCATCGGGCACATCAAGGCAAGGTATCTCGGTGTGACCCACTTCCCCAGAGTGCTGGTGAAACAATGTCCTGGTCACAGGGCTGGTAAGGGCCTAGCTCTGTGACTCCATCATGGAGACACCCAGCCAGTGTCCAGGATGGGGCAGATATTCAGGCAGCTTCCCCTTTTTGCCTTAAAAACATCATAAAGAAGGAAATTAAATTTAGAGGGTCCATCTCCCAGGAGCCGATGATCAGGGAAAAACATGTCCCTTTCTCCCAGGGTTGTCTGTAGTTGAAAGCAAAGTCTTCTCATGCTTTCCAGAGTCAAGGGCCAGGCACATGTTTAGACCTGCTTTGAAGTAGGTGCAAATGTTGAAGCACTTACTGGATAAACAGTCTCAGCTTTTCATAGCTGAAATGCTATTCAAGGATGGGCACTGGGTCCCCTGCATGCTGGAAGTGCCTTTGGCAATCTGATCTGCCGTGGCTGCGTGTTTGCTCATCTGTATTCTGGCAAAGCTCAGTCCTCATCTTAATTCACTCTAGTGTAAAGCCCAATTTGGGCCACTGAAGTCACTTGGGCTTTACACCAGTGCAAAGAAGATGAGAATATGAACTGGAGCAGTGAGGGTACATAGAGCTCTGCAATTGGATTGATGAAAAAAAGTCAGGCTAAACAGATTCTCCTCTCTCCCCTACCCTTCTCCCGGATCGCAATATAGTTTGGAAGTATCACCCTAACCCAGCAGTCTCCAGGCATTGCTGATCCCCTCAGCAGTGACACTGAGCAAGTAACATGCTACAGGCAGCCTCTTGCTTTGCTCTCCCCAATGACCTTGATTTGAACTGTCATGTGTCCTCAGGCCATGAGCAACATCAGCAGGTCTTACCTGCAAATATTGGGCTGAGGACCACAGCTCTACCCCAGTAAAAGTGTCCTTTCCTCCAAGGGTGACGCCACTGTTTTGTTTCTCCTGTTGCTTCAAGATGCATTTGTCTTCCCACCACTGACCACCTGCATGTTTTGGTTTTGTTCTTTTCTTGCAGGCCTGAACCAACCAGTCAGCCTAAGACAGATAATACTTAGAGCAGTTGCTGGTAAGTGTTCCCCCATAACTCATTGCCTGTTTTATATAGCTCCACCAAGTTAAAGAGGTTAAGTGAATGCAGTCTTCTGACACCTGTCTGCTGTGGACGGTAGATGTGGCTGTCCTATCAATCCCCTGTGACCATGGAATGAGAAATGAACCCCAACCTGCTGGTTGGCTAGCCAGGAGCATGAGCCACCTGCCTCCCTGCCCCCACATCCTCCTGGGGCTAGGTACAATACCAGCACAACCTTGGCAAGTGGGAGCAGAACAAACCTTCTGGGCTTGTTTAGGGCAGTGTTCCTTTTAGAAGTTATCTGAATGGCCAGGAAGCCTTGGGGGATGTACCAGAGGAAATGGTCACTAAGGCCAGCTCCCAGAGATAAGGAGTTCCTCACTTTCCTTCCTGCTTGTGATTAAGGGGTGATTGAAAGTGACTTCCTCCAGAACCCTCCTGTTCATGCTGCCCAGCTCCAAGGAGTCCCCTGGGGAGCACTTCAGAGCACAAGGACTGAACTGAACATGCTGGACCTCCAATTGCACTTCTTATTACGCCAGAAGTCCCAGCGGGCTTCAGGTCCTGTGGCATGCTTTTTCTTCCCCAGCATGTTGTTGCCTCACTTCCACGTGCCTGGATGCTTCCAGAGAGGAGGACTGAGGTTGACCCCATCTTCTCTCTGCCTGTGCTGCCCCACTGCTACAGGGTTCCTGCCTCAGCCTCATATTTTATGGAGTTTCCATGGGTAGATTTGGTTACCAGTTTGAGATTATTGTGGCCTTGCCAAGAGACAACCTGAAACCCTGTAAGAGTTGGCAGAGGCACTGATGGTTGGCAGGATGTTCCAGAGCCATTTAAACTGGCTGCTCACTCACTCAAAATGGCTGCAGTTGGATTCATCCAGCCCACAGTAAACTTCTTGGGGCCCAGGAAGGAGAACCTGACTAGGAAAATGATCTCTTTCCCCTTCTTCTCATTCAGCCAGCTCCATTCCTTTGCCTGTGAGGAAACTGGCGGGAACTAAGAGATGATGACAGTTCCTGTGTTTGTTAAGGGGGCCAGAAATCAAGAAAGAGTTCTTTGCCTCCATTGCCATTGTTGTCATCTGCCTTGAAGTGAAACTGGTCCGGGGTAGATGCTTGCTCCTGGGGAGCAATTTAGGTGCCTAACAATAGGTGTCTAGCATCATCAGAGCTGCCCTCAGGAATCTGTCTGGCCTCCTGCTGCCCCTCCAAAAGAGGCAGGTCTTCTCTAAGACCTGGGTCATGTCTGACCAATCTTATAGGAGTTATGGGTGCCTTGTGGTATCCCCAATGGTACTGGACACCTATGTTTAAACACTTGAATTGTGCCCTGGTTTCATTGTGTTCTCAATATACCCTTGGCTTGCAAGCCACCCCTGCTTCTTCTCCAGATTCTGATTTCCAGCCTTTGCCAACGGAGGGCTGGACATTCTTGCTCTTTCACATTCCAGGATTGCAAAAATATCTCTTCCTTTCCCAGTTCTTCAGATAAGTTGCTAGTCTAGTAGGAAGTTCACTGCCTTGGCATTGGATGAGACCATCTTTTTTTCTGTCTGAACCAGAACCTGATCTTGAACCTGTGTCAATCAGGAGAGGAGTGTTCTAGACAGAGTGGGTCTCATTAGTTCTTCGGATTTTTCCATTAGGCCAAATAAGTATGAGCAATAGCTTTACTCCACAGCCAGACAGGTAGGACAGGCACCCAGCAGGGCAGGAGTTTCAACCTGCATTCTTACACCCCATTTGAGTACTGGGCCCATATGGCTAATCTTCTTCCAAGCTGTCACAAAAGCAGGCCAGATGATCCACCCTCTTAGATATTACCCCTGCCTAAATCCGTGGATGCTGGTATGGTGCAGCAGGACCACCAAAAATACAAATATAGAGAAAGCACTTGTCGGGGGGGGGGGGGGGGGAAGGGTTGTACATTCTCACTCCTGTTGCTGTGCAGTCTCCTGTGGCTGCCTCATGGGTCATGGGCAGATGGATCTCTCAGCTTTTCCAAAGCTCTCTCCAACTTACATTTGCCTCATGCAGATGTGTTCTGGGTGTCTGCAGAAGAAAGGATTTCCCTTCACTTAGGGCCCTTTCTGAGCCACTGTAGAGATACAGGCATGACTTGGAGACCTGACCATGTATCCAGGACCACCAGTGGTTTTGTAATGGCTCCTGCAACACACACTCCTTCGCTCTGACTGAATCTCTTTAAGGTTAGGTGTTCACAGCAGTGGGAAGAGCTCCTTCGCTCACACTGATCCCTTTGTAATGCATATCACCATTTGGGTCCCTCTATGCCACAGGGAGAGGCCATCTGGCAGTGCAGCAACAGGGCGCCTTGTAGCCAGATTGGAAAACATGCTGGGAGCAGTTTCTACTTTTCACCGCTTTGCACTGGGGCAATGATGTGGGGCAATGGAGAGCCAAGGTCTGAGAGGGGAGCAGAGCCCACACACATTCAGGAGAAAAAAAATCTCAGCATTGCACTATCCCTGGGGGAAGCCAAGCTGCAAGGGACTGTAGATATAAACTTCTGGAGTCCCACGGAAGGTGCTAGAGGGCAGCAGGCTGGAAACCTAACACCACTCTACCCCTAATCCAAAGGTTTCCCTGCTGTCCAGAGAGCCCCTTGTAACAGGGCATTGGGAAACTACCTGCCTTTCCTGGGGTACCTCCAACCAGAGAACTATCCCTGCCTGCCATAAACATGGCTCAGCTGTGCACAAGAAGGGAGACAGAAACACTCTGCCTCGCTGCACAGAGCAGTCATCCAAATCTGATACTGCAATTTGCTGCTAGTTGACAGGATTGGGAAAAGAAAGGACAGGGAGAAGAGGAAGCAGAGCTCACAGACTGGAAACAAAAATATTCATTGGTGTGATCAGCACCAGCATTGCTGTTTTTTGCTTTCCTACCAGGGCATGGCCAGTCAGCGTTCACTACTGCTCCTCCTCCTTCCAGAGTCTCTTTCTACTTCCCACTCTTGCAGTCTGTATCTTTGTGAATGATCTTCAGTCAGGCTTCATTCCCTCTCATTTCTGTTCCCCAACAGCTCCAGTTTCCACTGTGTGTGGTGGCAGCTTGCAGCATTAGTGGTATTGCAGCCTTCCTGGAGGAGACCTGGAGTGAACCAAGTGGTTTGGTGGGGTGGGATGGGATAGGGGCATCTTTATGGGCGTATCCGGGTGAGGGGAGGAGGGACTGATGAACATTTAGCATTGCATTTCTATATTGGCTAAGGCAAAAAGCTTTCCCTGTGTTGAAGCCAGGTCAGGTACATTTGCTGTTTCTTGAGAATAAGCGTCCCATCTGTTTTGCACAGCTGCAGTCTTAATCTCATCAGAAATTCCCTCACTGAAGACAGAGTGCTCCGCAGCAAGCCGCCTTGCCTGTTCCTCACAGCAGCCTTAGCTTCCACGCAGCTGCTGAGCCTGATAAGCAGCACTCAACACTGAGAGAAAAAAGGCAGTGCATAAAAATAGAAGGCAGAATCTCAAGAAACACTATATGATTTGGCCTGGCCTGTTCCTTTTAGTAAGCTAGTGCAGTAAGGGCCTGTTTCAGGCCATGTAGAATGCAAAACTATTCCACAACCTGAGGACTGCTGGCATTGGGAGGTGGCAGCAGCCTGGTTTGAGGACCCTTGAGATGGGATTTGTACAAACATTGATGAAACCAGGTAGCTGTGGGTGTGCCTCTGGCAGTGCTTTTTGCCGTCTAGGGGGCCAGACCAAAGCTGTTGCCTACTACTTCAATTCAATGTTTGCAAACTGAAAGAGAAGCCAGAAAGTGCTGGGACTGAGCCCTGGAGTGCATCCCTCTTTAGAGCTTGGTTCCCTTTTCAATGGTTTTTCAAAGCGCCCTCCCATAGGGCAGTGCTTGGAAGTCAGAGGAGCTGGCTGTGACCAACTCCAGTGAAGTTGGGAGCCAGTGGGCAGGAGCTCAGTGGAAAAGAAGAGTAAATACAGCTGGTAGAAATGCTCTGGGTGCTGATTCCACTGTTCTAACCTGCTAAAAGCCATCCAGTGGCTTTTTCAGTCCCTTTTTGCAATGTAAAGGCTGCACCCAAAGACCTTGTAGCACTGTGACTTCTTCAACCTGGGTCTGCAGTGAGAATTTTCTGTCCTCTGGCTTTTCACCTTTGTGCCCTGACCATTTGGGGCTGGGAGTAGAGCCTTCTTGAAGGGTGGTAGGGGGATGTTCCCTGTCCTGGGAGGCAGTAGTCTCTGCTTTGACCTCTAGATCTCATTGGCTTTTCAAGGCTGGGTAAATTCTCAGTCACATGGTGAGTCTTAAACTTAGCACAGATGGCTGGGAGATGTAAAACACACCCCACTGCTGGGCTGGGGCATGAGATTTGTATGGGAACTCTGTCTGCCTGTTAAATAACCCTGCTGCTGGATTCCTGCTCTGGAGGAAAGGTATATGAAGGAACATTTTCTAACTGCTCCATAACCACAAGTCCTTCCTCTGGGACACATAATCAGTGAGACCCTGTGGACAGCACAGTAGTGACGAATTTAGTCTGCCAAAAAAAAAAAAAAAAAAAGAAGAAGAAGCCAACTCCCAGCAGATCTCTCAATTCAGGAGCTTTATAGGCAGCAACTGATTCAAGACTTTGGGGAAGGAAGAAAGTGGATAAATAATAAGGATTTCCTCGGGATTTCATCTAGAGTGGATGCAGGTGAGCAGCACACAGATGCTGAAAATGGCCTCCAAGTGGACCATAATAGCTCATCCTCAAGGGAGATGCCAGGACAGGAACTCTTGGAGCACTGGTGGCCATTAAGCAGCTTCCACCAGGAAGGACAGGCAGGACAACCATGCTCTCGGACCCACTTTCTCTTAACATGTGGCAGAACCCCCCACTGGAAGGACAGTGTCCCCCAGAAACAGACTGGTCAGCTTGGGAGCATTGCTTGGGTCCCACAAGACAGGGTCACACATATTTATTAGTTGTATTCTCTAATCTAGGACTCAATGATTGTTAGGGTCACACTGCGTTTGGTGCTGTCTTTCCAAGCAGGATCAAGGTGGGATATAAAGCCACCTGCCAGCTCTTTACACAAGGGGAAGGGGAGAAAGAAGAAGACTGCAGCTCATGCAAGTCTCCATCCAACTTCCCTGCAGTGTCCCCAGGTCCTGAGGTCTGATCCTAAAGGTGGGGCATATCTTCCAGTTCAGCATCGCAAAATCCTGTCTGAGGAATCACAGAATGGTTGAGGTTGGACGGGACCTTTGGAGATCATCTAGTCCAACCCCCTTGCTCAAGCAGGGTCTCCTAGAGCAGGTTGCCCAGGACCATATCCAGACAACTTTTGAATATCTCCAGGAATGGAGACTCCACAACCTCTCTGGGCAATTTGTTCCAGTGCTCAGTCACCCTCACAGTCAAAATTTTTTTCCTTTATTCAGATGGAATTTCCTGTGTTTCAGTTTGTGCCTGTTGGCTCGTGTCCTCTCACTGGGCACCACATTTTGGCCTCCTGATGAGTAAATGTTCCTCCTCACCCAAGCAGTAAATGTCTGACACATCTTTCAGCTTGCAAGGGACATGCCAGCAGCTCCCAAAACACTTTGTTACCAGCAGCAAGGAAGTCTCCAGGTTCAAGGGGGGGCAGTGCATGTTAGATGTGCTTTGCAGTGGTAGTGTTAGAGGCAGCACTAATTAGTGTAGAGGTGTCACAACAGCCTGCGATATAGGTTAGCTATAAAAGAAAGATCCTGTTAACTACAGGGAGGGAGCTCAGAGAAGTCTCTGTCATGACAGCAGAACACACATTTGGAAAGTGCTAGTCCCCACACAGGCTCAGACCACCCAGGTCCTCCGACTGCACTCGCCCTTGGCATGGGCCACGCGCAGTTCCCCATGGCTGAGGCTGCGGCCTTGGCAACTGTAGCATCTTTGCAATTGTTATTGGAGCTGGCTAGAGCACAGCTCGGCACCCTCACCCCTCTGATGGTAGCATAGATGCAATCAGAGGCCTGGCGCACAGTATGGTGGTGTCAATGTAGGTGATTTAGTAGAGCCATGCTCTGTGAAGCTGAGCATTGCTTCCAGATGCCTGAAGATGTTCTACCAAGGCAATCTCTAGCGATGTTTGTGTGTATGTATCTGTATGTACAGCAGAGTCAGCTTGTTCTTTGTACTGCTAGCAATCAAAGCAAAACCAATAAACACTGAGCTCTTAGTGCCTCCTGCCTCATTTAGTCAGTGAATCGAAGCTTCTTTGCCCATGTTTTCAACTTTGCCTCCCCGCACCCTCTAGCCCACCCACACGCCTGGGAGCAGCCCGGCCACGGCTGCCTGACCTGCAGGACAAGGCACCCGCAGCCATGGCGGACTGGCAGAGCACAGTGCCCATGGCCACAGCTGGCCATCAGGACATGGCGCCCACGGCCAAAGCTGCCCCCCAGGGCATGGCTCCCATGGCCACAGATGACTGGCAGGGCACAGTGCCCATGGCCACAGCTGGCCATCAGGACATGGCGCCCACGGCCAAAGCTGCCCCCCAGGGCATGGCTCCCATGGCCACAGATGACTGGCAGGGCACAGTGCCCATGGCCACAGCTGGCCATCAGGACATGGCGCCCACGGCCAAAGCTGCCCCCCAGGGCATGGCGCCTGCGGCCACAGATGACTGGCAGGGCACAGTGCCCATGGCTATGGCTGACTCACTCCCACTCCTGCCACCACAGCCACTGCCACCACTGGGCACTGACCCGGCACAGACTCGTGCTGACCATTGCAATTGCTAACGCTGCGGCTATGTTACGGGGTCACATTGTGTCTGGCCACATCTCCAGCTTTCCGCTAGGTCTAGTGTTGTGTATCCTCCCATGGCCAGCACAAAAGGCCAAAGAATTGCCACCCCATGTGGTCTGGCCACTGGTCAGGAGGCAGTGGATGTGCTGCCTTCATGGTTCTTCCAGTGGCGGCCGTGGTGGGTGGAGGAACTCACCCAAACACCTTCCCAGGTGGCTTTGCCATCCCAAAGCAGGGTTGCACTGGAGCCAGTTCAGCCCAAACCTTTGCCTACACAAATGCTACCGGCGCCCCTCGGACAGGACAACACCTTGGCTGAGGAGGATCTCCCACTTGTCTCCCACGTGCCCAGGATCAGCCGTCCCTGATCCCTGCATCTTCTCTGAGTCTCAGCCTGAGACAAAACTTGTTTGCCCAGGTACAGAACTGGCCAAGCTCCAGAAACTTTAACAAAGGTAAGTGAGAGAAAGAAACCAGCTTCCTCTGTTGAGGGTGTATTTTTGACACAAGAAAAACATACCCTCATAAGGCATCTGAGCCTTCCAGATTTTTCCTGCCTTTAATAGGCCGAACCGACAGAGGTTATTCAAAATATAGGCAGGAAATATGTTCTGACAGCACGGTATGTCTTCCTAATTAAGGAGTGGTTAAAATTTTTTGTACAGCTGTAAACATTTGACCCATAAAGGGTCTGCCTTGGCAAAGCTACATGGTGGCCTCTGTTAGTAACCCTGCAGCTCAGAACATTGTTTGCGCAGGCTAGGAATTCCCAGTGGTCCCATGCCTGGCCTTGGGCTTCCCATCGGAGCTCCAATGGCAGGTCCTTATGGTACTTTTCTGTCATTTGCTCCTAGCAAGGGGATTGAGAAGTGATTGGTCATTGGTGGTCTTTGAAAAACAACTATGCTAGAAGTGGACTGCACTTTGAGCTGCCTGCATGTGAAGCCAGGAGTCAGGGTGATGTGCTACAAAGAGCTTGCTGTTCCCTTCATGGGCTGGCTGCTGAGAGATCTCAAAGAGAGTGCATGGAAAGTGAAAAAGCCCAGAAGCCTTTGTTGCCCCCCTTGCTCATGGTGCCAGGGCCGCATGTTGCAGCCCACCCATGGGCTGAGCTCTCTCACATGGCAGAACTCCACAGACTTTAGGAAAAGGGAATTGCATCAATGGCTGAACTGCCAGGACATGGTGGACCCACTAGGTCAAATAAAAAGACACTTTGTCAGCCAGTGAGTTCCCTTAGGCCATTGCACCTGAGCGAGCAGGGCTCCCTGTGGTGCCTGTTGCTTCTGCCCTAGCAACAAGCCCAGAGGTCATTCCATGGGCTCCCTCTCCACTGTTACGTTGATTTCCTGATTACCAGGAATATTTCCAGGCAGAGCCACATCCTCATTTCATTTATCTGAAACACAGCTGATGTTTCCCTCTCTCCTCTGAGACACCTCACCCCATCTCACCTCTCTTCAGGTCAATGGGTAGCTCCTCTTCCCACCTGAGTAAGGCTTGGCCCCAGAGGTCTCTCATCTTTGGGGCTGCTCACTTTCCACCCAGATTTTCTTCCCAAACTCCATGACTCACCTGTCCAGGACATGCTCTTCCAGGGATCATAGTGTACAGTGCCTGGAGTAGATTAGAAAGTACAGATATGGCTATGCCCAGTCCACCCAGCCAGCAGATTCAGACACCCACAAAAATGGTGAGAGCTCAAGCTACTCTGTGCTATGGCCTAGAGTTCCTCTTCATCACAGGTCCATATCCAGACAGATTGGTCACAAAGTGAATTGAGCATCTGCAATAAGGCGGACCAGCCATGGTAAAAGACATGAATGTGAAGCACAGCCCCAAGTCCTGCCCCAACACCCCAGACCCTCCTCTGCAGCAGTCAGCAGAATCACAAGCTCCATCCAGCAGCAGGGAACTGTGACCTGACCCACTCCACATCACATAGCATGTCAGGAATATAGCCCAGGAGTCCAGCACTGCAGCTCCCTCCTCTAAAGCTAGCTGGGAATATTTAGCTTTTAAGCTCCCTTGATTAGCTGGAAAAGCTTTGAGGAGGGTTCAGCCAACTGCTAATTGAAACCAGTATTTTGTGAATGTCTTAAGCTTTTACTGTCCGGGGGCCTGCTTCTCCTGCACTGGGTCCTTGCTCATTTTGTTGGCCAGCAGCAGCCCATCTTGGCAGTGGTTCAAGGGAGGCTCCCTTCACCTTGTGGGACCTTCATCACAGGAAGTCTGGTGTTCTGTCCCCAAATTCCTCCCAAGTCCCCCCTTGTTCTGTTTCCCCACAGGCTGGTGGGCTACAGAACGGCAGCAAAGGACAAAAATGGGTCAACTGTACTTTCCAAGGGCCCAGGTCATGCTCACCACCAGAAGGATGCAAGCTTGTAAGTGCACTGTCTAATAGTGGGTAAAAGAAACATCAGGACTGAGCCCTCAGCAAGGCAAGGTGCATACAGTCTCGAAGTGGATCTGGGATCCATTGCAAGCATGACGGGAAGTCACTTGTTTCTGATTGCACCATTCAGATCCCAGAAAAACAGTCTTTTGCAAAGATGACTCAAGGATAGGAGTGTTCCCCTTGTGAACAGCTTTCCATGGAAGAGCTTCTCCATGTTCCTTTCTAATTCAAGAACCTCATGACTGCATAAATACAATGTCTCCAAGATTTGATAGTTAAACTTAATAAACCCTATCAGGAGGACTATTGGCTTTCTGCTCTCATCACTGGATTACCATACAGAAAGTAGAGATGTCTGGAGGCTCGTGGACAGCACTAGCGCTGGAGAACTCAAGCTCAGCTCCTCATCTCAGTGTAATGTGCCAGAGCAGCAGATTAGACAAGTCAAAATGCTATCAGATCAGAACAGTTCCCTGCAGCACCTGTAGCATGCGAACAGAAGCTCATTTCACAGCCATGAGAAGCAGAAACCAGCCACCGTGGCAAGGTTCCCCATTCGGGGGAAGGAGGCAGTCGCATAGCCTGGATATGAAGAGACAGGAGGTGGCTCACTGAGTCTTTGGCCATGATACTTAACAACAGACCACATTCTGCCACACATTGTGTCAGCGAAACTCTTTTTTCAGATTAACTACCTTGTCATTTTGTAGCCATACAGAGTGCTCAGGAACAGCAATTAACTCCGAGTGGTCAGGAAGTTCATTCCACCCTCATCCCAGACAGGCACTGACCCAGCACTGCTTTAGGGAAGCTCACATTGCCAGAGTATTTGCTAGAATTGCTGTGGGTAAGCTCATACTGCTGAGGTCCTTGCTGGCACTGCTGTGGGAAACCTCGTTCTGCTGGGGTTTCACTTGCTGGTGAAGACTCCCTTGCCTACACTGTTTTACATCCCAAAGAGCATTTAAGGAAAGTATCCTTTGCCTCTTGGCTAAACCTCTCTTCCAGTAATAACAGTGTCTGTGATGATCCTGGCAGCTGCGGGGGAGGCAGCTCCACCCAACCAGCCAGGGAGATTTGCAGGCCTGGAATAAACACGGCCTTCTGGCAGAATTTCCATTTCCATTGCTCTGAAGTACTGGTTTCCAGTTACGAGCAAGGGGAAGACACCAAACTGCTGAGTCACAGAGCAAGAGCCCACATCTGGCACAGCTGCAGCTTCATTAACCAACTGTTTGGGAATTAAGTTCAGCCCAGAAAGGGAACCTCCTTCTCCCACCAGGTGATTCATCACATTAAATATCCCGTGGTTACTGGAGCCAGGACAGTAATAATATGTTTTGCAGTAGGATTATCCAGTGTACAGAGACTGGGCAGCTCTATGAGCAGGTCTCACAGAAGCAGGGCACTAGGGTCCCTTCATGGGGAGGAGGAGCAAGGCCTAGCCTGCCTCATCTCCCTCATCAAGGGAGTGAGGACTTCTGCAGGTCCCAGAGCAATCTGCTGGGGAGGACTCAAAGCTCTCCCCAGCCAGACGTGAGGTGCCACTCCAGAGGCAGGCTGGGCACAAACGCTTGGCACCGCAGTAAAGTTCTCAAGCTCCAAGTGGTTCAACCACTGAAACCAGTGCGGAGTGCAACATGTAACTCTCCAGTACAGCTACGGTGTTACTCCTGGCTTAAGTATTCTCCAAGGCGGGGAAGTGTACCCATCCACCCCCTTCCTCAGGGGGAGAAAGGGTGTCTGGGAGAGTCAGAGAGGTTCTTCTGGGACACGTGGACAAGTAAACTTCTTTGGGGGATGGAGCTTTGAAAATGGCTGTGCTAGAGTTTTAGGACCAGGTTTCTCTACAGTGCTTGGATTATCCTACAGATGGTTAGAGTTGTTTTGCTAATCATTTATTTAATGTAAGGCTATAAAATGCCTCTCACTTCCCATGCAGCATTATCTTTGTGAGTTCTAGCTGCTCCAGAGGTGCCTCTTGTGCATGTGTGTTTGATTTCACTGTTTGTAACATGGACTGTTTGGGGGAGAACCATCAGCTCAGCATCCTCAAGATGGGATCTTAGGGGACCTGAATATCGGAATGTCCCAAATCCCCCTTAGAAAAGGTGTTTCCTTTCTCAGCTTGCACATTGCTTTCCTTTAAAGATACCGTGGCAAACTCACAGGCCTCAGTAATTCTCTACTATCATCTCAGTTTGGCTACTCAGACTATAGCCACAATTCAGATCTTTCTTCGGTGCCAGAGCATACTGTTTGCTGGTGCAAATCAGAGAAGGCTCCAAGCTGGGACATGGCGAGACAGCTCTGGTCTCACTCCGAGGGTGGCAGAGGCTACAAGGCCAGTCTCAGCCTTAACATCACCAGTATGATGGCTTACGGTTCTCAGTGTTAGGAATTGCCTGCAAGCACATGCAGTGCTGTACAGCAAAGATAGGTGTTTCTGCAAGCGCATTTGGATTCAATACTTTTGAAAGGCATTAAGATTTTAAACAATCCACACATAATCCTATCCTGACCTCCAGTTAAAACAGTAATGTAACAGATACCGTTACGGAGGAACTAGAAGAGACTGAAGGACGAAGTCCAGCTGCGAGATCACCGCAGAAACCACGCCAGAGCTGTTTTTTTTTAGGAAGGCCAGGGGGAGTTAGCGGTGTGCCGCCGAGGCCGCAGCTCCTCCGAGCAGCTCTGCGCTGGAGTCTGGCGCGGCCTCCGCCCCGGCCCGCTGCCGTGCCCCCGGCACCCCGGCACCCCGCAACCTCCGCGCAACCTGCAGCTCCAGCCCCCAAACCGCCTGCGGGGTGGCGCGGAGCAGCGCGGCGGCCCCGGCCCGCCGCACCGGGGACCCCCTCCCCCGCGGCGGCCCCTAGCCGGGCGTCCGAGCTCCAGCACCCCTGCGGCGGCCGCCTCCGCAGCGGCGGCTGCCGGGGGAGCGGGGCCGCGCCGGGCGGCGAGGCGGGGCCGGGGCCGGGGCCGGGGCCGGGGCCGGGGCGGGCGGAGCCGCTGGGTGCCGCCGGCGGGCGGGAGCGCCGCCGCCGCCGCCTCCCCCGGACCGGGCTCCCGCCCCGACGGGCGGCAGTGGGAGCGGAGCGCGGCCCGGGGCGCGGAGCGGCGCGGTGAGTGCGGGGCGGCGGGGGCGGCGGCGGGGGCGAGCCAGCCTCTCCCGGCAGCGCCCCAGGACGCGCGGCCCGCGGGCTCGGGCACCCGCCCCCGCTCTCGCCTTGCCGGGCGGAGCGGGGCTGCGGCGGCTCCCCTTTGTGTGCGCTCGGCCGGGGCGGCCCGGCCCCGGCCCCGGCCCCGGCTCCGGGGGATGCTCGGCGGCCGCTGCCGAGCGGACCTGCCCCCGGCGGCTCGGGCTGCTCCCGCCTCTTCCCTCCCTCCCCAAGTTGCGCGCTGTTTTCCCGGCTCCGTGGCCCTGCGGCCGCGCCGCAGAGGCACCGTCCCGCGAGCGGCCTCCCCGCCGCGGGGCCGCGATGGCGGCCGGCGCGGCCCCCCCCCGGCGCGGCCCGACCGGCCCCGCTCTGTCCCCATCCCGTTTCATCCGCCTCCGCCGAGAGATAAGGCTCCTTCTGTCTTCTGCATATTTGCTCCGGCTGGTTTAGCCGGTCGCAGAAAGTCGGTTCGGGGCTAGAGGCATGTGCATGCCTTGTGGTGTCCTGGCGTTTTGAGCCACGGCCATTGGCATGCATGTCCCAGACTTGCATCCAGAAACCCAGGTGCGGTTTTGGTGCTCCCCGGGAGGAGGCTTGCAGAGGTGCAGGGCCCTGCCTTCCTCAGGCAGCAGCTGGCTGCCTCACCCCCTTCGAGGTGGGCGCAGGGCAGAGCGCCAGGCCTGGCTTCCCAAGCCTCTGCTCTGCGTTTTCCCCTGGGGAACGTAGTGGTCACCCCTCTCTGTGTTACAAACTCTGTCTTTTCTTTCATGAGCCACACTCTCCAAACTGCTACATAGTCAGGATGTGTCTGCGGCTATGTCCCGACTGGTCCAGTCTATACAAGCAAAACGGGTCCTGTTCAATAGATGTGCTGAGCTACACTGGGAAGTCCCTGGCACACTCCTGCTGTACAGCCTTGTCCAACTTTGGGGAATTTTCTTTTTCTGCTTTTTTTCCAATCTCTCGTGGCTTCACTGCTCTCCTGCACATACCCTTGGACAGGAGCCTTCCCCATGTATTCCTCATTCTTTATCCTTCCTTTTAACTGAAATGGGGAGAGAACATGGAAATAGAATGAAGGTGAGTTTGTGAGGGGGGAGAAGCCAGTACGGATTCTTTCTTTGGAGGCTGAGCAGACGGAAGAGCCTTCTAGAGGAGTATATTATTAGTGATGTTGGGGAAGATCCATGCCTGAAAGGGGAAGGAGACATTTCTGATATTGAGCATCTGACAGAAAAGAGAGCAAATCTGAGCAGTAGTCCTGTGCCATGGAGGGATGGGAAACGTGTGGGCTTCTCGGTCTCCTGTGGCATGAGAACAGATGAAGTTAAGGGGTGTCAAGTAGAGTGAAAGGAGAAGGCATTTGGGGGCAGACTGGCTCTCTGTGACCTTTCCATCAGGGTCCATCCTTTTGTGGAATCACTGTTAACTTCATCCTTTGCAGTTGGGCAGTTTCCTCATGTTCAGTCCGAGCTCTGCCCAGGTGTCAGCTTTCACCTCAGTAAAGCCTTAGCTGTCGCACAAACTCAGGAGCTGGATGGTCAGGAAGTACAATCACTGCTTGAGAAGATGGCTCTGAGCTAGCTTTACTGTAGCTAGTTCAGGTGGCAGCCACAGTGATAACCATGGCCATATGGGCTTGCTCACAATCCCCAACTGTTTATTTCAGTAGCTGAAGACTGTGCTCCCATGGTCCCACTGGAACTGGTACTTCCATAAAAAA
This sequence comes from Apteryx mantelli, assembly GCF_036417845.1. NCBI lineage: Eukaryota > Metazoa > Chordata > Aves > Apterygiformes > Apterygidae > Apteryx > Apteryx mantelli. The sequence goes on along the minus strand of NC_089993.1, from coordinate 1,262,352 downwards.
GACTCCAGGTATCCACCCCCACGGTAATCACACCTTTGGACTGCTGTGATCATCAACAGTGATTTTTCCAAGTAATTACAGCATGATATTTATAGGAGTGTGCATCTTTGAGAGGCTGTGTGGGTGAGCTGTTACTTTCCACATGAGTTTGGAGCATTTGAAGGAGCTGGAGAGTTAGGTGCATTCTTTGCTCTTCAGACCCAAGTTAACATGGCCCCACAGCATGCTGAGGAGGTGCCCCTCTGTCATTTGCACTGGGAAAGCATTGCAGTGCCTGTGCCCAGGCTGAAAACTTCCTACACATGTGCTCTCATCTGGTTTGGAGGTTTGAATTGTTATAGAGACTGCATGAATAATGGTTATGGTGCCAGGTAATGGTAAGGATATTCATAGAAACCTCTCAGAAAGTGGGAAAACAAGTATCGCTTTTGTCAAGCATCTTAATTTGTCAGTTCCTCCGCACTGTTTATTCTTCAGACCTTGTTCTGGAAAGAGTTGAGCTGTGCTCTTTCTCTCTGAGAAATCCTCATGGGCAAATGGCACTGGAGAGGCTGGCTGTGCTGCTGGTTCCTTTTTGTGGCGGGGGGCATGTTCTTGCTCAGACCATTGCTGAGCCCATACTTGGATGCAGAGTGGCCAGGGCTTTCCCCATGCTCTTCACGGTCTTCTCTGTCTCCTCCGTGCTTCATCTGCCAGAGCTGCAGCACAGGGTTGAATTAGTGTGGCCTAGCTAACCTGTTCTCTCCTTCCCCACCCTACCCTGGATGATGAAGGTGCTTATTGTCCTTTTTAATGCCATTTTGTGTTAATGCTCATGGAATAAATTGGACTCGGAGTAACATCTGTTATGTACACAGACACTGTACAACTTTAAACGTCCAAACAAGGCTCAGGGTTTCAAACACTGAAAACAGCCTGCTTTCGTCCCATAGCACTCCCTGTTACACATCTTGATAAACCTGTAAAGAAACAAAGGGAGAAAAATTAGAGATGTCCACATGTACTGGGACTTTAAAGCCATTAAATTGCACTGGTGTGTTTTTGTGCTTCCTAACAATTTTTTCTTTTTTCTTGTTGTTTTCTGTTTTCTCTTTTTTTCCTATTTTTCCTTTTCCCCTTTTCCCCCTTTTCCCCTTTTCCCTCTTCCCCCTTTTCCCCTTTTCCCTCTTCCCCCTTTTCCCCTTTTCCCCTTTTCCCCCTTTTTCCTTTTTTCCCTGCCTTTGAAGGAGGTTAGTCAGGAAATCTGTTGTTCAAACCACCCGCTTTTCTGTCTGATTTTTGTGGGATTGCTGCTTTGCTTCGCAAACCTGAACTACCCAAAGAAGTGTGCCTGGCTCTTCTAGTCAGCAGCCAGGTCTGAGGCCTTGTGTTGACGTCTTGCAATGGCCAAGTGGTAGCAGTTTCCTTCCATGCTCCGTTTGTGGCTGTGAGAGGGACAGGCCCCTTCCCCTCCAGATCTGAACTGAAACAGAAGTTCCAGCCCTCATCATGGGAGCTGCCAGGCTGGTTGGATTAACGGTACTTGTTTGCATCTGGTTTCACAAAGTTGCTGCTCAGAATCTTATAAAAAACCCTAGAGACCAGAAAACAGAACATACGCTTTTGATTAATGAAATCAATGCTGACAGCCCAGGAGAGGACACTTCTGAGTTTGTAGAGCTCTATCACACCAGTGGTCGAACTGCCCACTTAGATGGCTACTATCTGGTCTTTTACAATGGCAATGGAAACCAAGCCTACAAGGTTTTGAACCTTCAGGGCAAAGTTACTAACAGCCAAGGGTTCTTTCTCATTGGCTCCTCTTCTGTAAACCCTGCTATGGTCATTCCTAAGAACACCATCCAGAACGGCCCTGATGCTGTTGCTCTGTACTATGGGAAAGGGAATTACAAGGAAGGCATGAGCGTCACAAGTGATGGTCTGGTAGATGCCTTGGTCCATAAGATTAAGAAGACAGACAGAGCAGATACATTGGTCAGTATACTAACCCCTGACAGAGATGCTTTCCTGGAGGACTCCACATTCAGGACTTTAGATGAGTCAATAGAAAGATGCCGCGGGGCCAATTCTCAATGGATCTTCCAAGTGGCCATGCCCAGCCCAGGCAAAGACAACCATTGCATCCTAACTTCTCAGCTGAATGCATCTACTGTCCTGATCAGTGAGGTCCATGCTGTCTCTTCTTCTGAAGAATTTGAATATATAGAGCTTCAGGGTCCCCATTCCACCATTGTGAGGGACATTGTTCTGGTGCTGATCGATGGACGGACCAAAGACATTTATTTGACTATGGACATTTATGGCAAAACCTCACTGGATGGGCTACTTCTGGTCGGTCCAGCACAAAGCCAAACCCCAGGTAAGGACTGTGTTCTGGTGACTATCTAAGAGCTGGGGGAACGATCAGTCAAGTTTGGGGCTGGGAAATGCTGTCTTTTTTCTTTTGCTGTTTGGCATTGTGATAGATCAATAAAAAATGTGAGCTCAGTACTCAGTGGCAGATAAAAAAGCAAATCAAATGTTAGAAAATTGGAAAAAGAATTACAAAAAGCAGATTAAATATTAGAAGTTATTAGGAGAGACGAACAAAATGGAGGCCATCCTGATGCCACTGTATAAATGCATGATTTGCCTGCATCTTAAATTGTATCTTGTGTGGTATACTTTAATCTCAAAAAGGGTATATTAGAACTGAAAAAGTTTGGAGAAGGTCAGCAAGAATGGTCAGCAGTCTGGAAATGCTTCAGTATGAAGAACAATTAGGTAAGCTAGGGCTCTTCAGCCTAGAAAAGGGAAAGTTTAGGAGGGCCATGATAGAGGTTTCAGAAATGTGAGTAGTCTGAAGAAAATGGAGAGGGATCAGTTGTTTACTGTCTCTTCTGGTACAAGCGCTAAGGGGCATCAAACAAAGATGGAAGGAGGTGGTTTCAGGGCAAACAAATGGAGGTGATTTTTCCCACAATGGTGGTAGATCTGCAGAGCTCCAGGGTGAGGGACCTTGTGGAAGGTCAGAAGTTTACATGGGTTCACAGGGAAACTGGGAGGGCTCATGGGAGAAAGATTCCTGTAAGTTTGCTAAATACACAAAAGTACATCCAGCTTAGAAGGTTTCTAAGCTAAAGACAGATATTGAGAAAATATTAGGGAGAAGTGTCATGTATGCTTCTCCTGATCTTCCCTGGACATCTGTGTATAGTCACTGTTGGGAAGAAAGTAAATCTTTGGTCTGACCCATTCTGGCCGTTCTGATGTTCTTGGATCATGTCTGAAGATTTGAAGCATTATGCGAATGCAGGCAAAGGGTGCAAGCTGTCCTACTTGCATGTATCCCAAAGATGAAACAGAGTTAGTTTGTGCTAGTGATTGGACAGAATGTGGAGAGTCAGATGTGTGAACAGAGTGGGTGGCGGGTGGCAGATGCTGCATGACTCCTTCTGTACTTGAGTGTGTATATCTGCCTGTATGACCCCGAGGAGGCGATGCTTTTCCCTGGTAAATCTGTTCCTGTTTCATACAGCCTGAGGAATGTGCTATCTCATGAGCAGTACCGTGCTTGAGTGAATGTGGCTCCCAGCCCTGTTGCCAACATGCTTTGAGACCCTGAATGTGTCACTTTTCCTTACTGTGTCCCCATTTCTGTAACTTGGCATATAGTCATTGCAGGCATATACACTCTCCCCCCAAAAGCACAGGGGCTTTTCTTTCATTGAGTCATCTTCAAATGTAGACGATCATGCTTGTAGCAGTTGTTTGAAACTGCGATCTAAACTTCTTTCTAGCTTTCAAAATTTCTTCCAGGCTATCCAAGGAAGACGGAATGTCTTTTTATTTTGGGCACCTCAAAAGAAGATTTTGGCAGCTGGAGACACTGACTCTGCAGATATCTTGTGTAATTGCATGAATCATGAGCTCTGAGTCAGGGCTTGTCATCTCTTACAAATCTGGTTCCCATGTTGCAATTAAATGTATATATAAAATTGTTATTTCAGAATCAGTAGTTGGGTTGCTAAACAAAACCAGAACAAAGCTCGGATGAATACCACAAGAAAAACATAGAGTTGAAGCACTTTGAAATTTAAGTCTTGCCTCTCCATGGCAGCTCCCAGCAGCTCCCCCCAATACAGTTCATTCCCTTGTTTTGAAAATGGCTACACAAGACACCAAAAGCAGATGTATTCTCTTAGCTAGGAGCTGAGGATCATGTTAGTCGCTGACCTTTGCTCTCAATTGCGAAAGGAAAAAGCAGCTGTAGAGTCATGAAAAAGGAGAGAAGAAAGGTCCCAGTCTGCCATAGCAGGAGGAAAGTGGTTCAGGAAGAGCCTGTGATGGAACTTGCCCTGAGAGCTCTGGCCAAGAGAGAGCAGATGGCCCAGGCAGCAAAAGCAGAAACTGCTAGTAGGCGCTGAGCTGAGGAGGTACATCTCCCACACAGAGGCAAGAGGATAGGCTCCAGAGTTTCTGGTAGGTGTGGATTACCCTGTCTGTCCATGCATCTGTTCTGGCTGTCCCTTCCCCTTGCCAGAGCCTCCTAGCAAAAGCTGCCTCCCTATCTCTGCTTCAGCCAGCTCCTACCTATTGCTCCTGGCCAGCTCCCAGGGCCCCAGCTATCTCCTCCCCCCCAAATCCTGTCACAGCACCTTCTTACCAGCCTTCCTGCTATTCCCTGTTTAGAACAGCCAACTGAGGTATCTCCAGCACTGGTCCCAGGAGAGCTAGGGTGCTAGGATCGTAGCTTTGAATTAATTGTCTAAACTCTTATCTGGGTCTGGCCCTTAGCTTCTCTGTGCCTCAAGCAGAGGTTGTTGCTGCATGGCCCTGACTTGAGGTTGGGGCACATAAATTTGGTAAATGCTAAGAGAAGTACCATGGTTGTCACCTCTTCCTCTTCAATCTGGGTCTCAGTGTGGAATCTAAAAGTGCTGATGAATGCATAAGCTGAGAGAGATTAGAAGGAATCCCTCTCTTTTATACTGTCCTCATAGCAGTAGCAGATAAAAATATTTTTCCAACTAAAGCTTTTTTTAAAAGCAGTTGACATCCTTTTTAAAATTCAAACCGCTCCAAATAATCTCTTACCAAAAGTAGAACAGCTGATTGCACACTTCAGCTCTGCTTTTCTCACCAGAAAAAAAAAAAAAAGTTCTTTTTCCTTTGAGTGAGCTGGGGCTGCTAGCAGTTAAAAAGCTATGGGGATTCAAACAAAGTGATGTGAGAGCACAACCGACTTTCAGAATAAGGAGGAAATTTCTAGGGATTATGTTGAACTGTTCCTCAAGGCTCACTCAAGTCAAGAAGGTGATTCTAGATATGCTTTGGCTTTTCTTCCACTGAGGCTTTGTCAAGGTGTCACGCATACTGTATACAATCTTTTCTGTGGAAAGGTAGTCCAGATTTTTCTAAAAAAAGAAAAAAAAGTGATACTGGGTGCTTACATTTTAGTCATCTTAAAAGGATACTTTGATAGTGTCTCCACACTAAGCACTCTGTGAAAAGTTGACCCTTGAATTATCTCAGTTTGGGGGCAGCAGCTCTTAAAATAACCCAAAACACTAGTCTTTGGATTTAAAACTGTAAGAGCACTAGGGCAAAAGTCCTGCCCTGATCTATGCTGGTGCGAAAACCTTCAATTGAATAGGGGAAAAAGTAGTCCCCTAGCCGGATTTCAGCTGGGCAATGTGCAGGGGTACATCAGTGGCTAAAGCACAGGACTGTCCATTAGCTTGCAGGTTCCCTGGTGGCACTGTTCAGATGACAGTCACTTTTCCATACCTCTTTGCCCTCTCATGTGATTCCTACTTTTATGTTTATTCCCTAGAGTCCTTTATACAAGGGAGAATTATTAAAATTTCAGCAGTCTGCTGCTTTTTGATATCCTCAGCACTTCCTACTGGGTGTTAGGGAAGGAGCATGTAAAGGGCAGTAAATGCAAGGAGGGAAATTGGGAAGCTCAGGAAACTGGGAAACCACCAAATTTGAACCTTAATTCTGTCTGCTGGTATCTTGGGCCTTTGCTGAATATATATATATATATTTATTTATTTGTTTGTTTATAGATAGATAGATAGAGATATATAGATATAGATATATAGAGATATATAGATATAGAATATATATATATATTTGCTGAGTGTGTGTTTGTAAAAAACAGGTACTGTTAGTTAAATGCTAAAATAAAATGCAAGTTCTTAAATATTTTTATGTGCTATTAGAGTAACCACTACTTTCAAGCTTAGTTCATTTTGCAGATCTCTTTTAGAATTAAAAATTGACCTTAACATAGACAGTCACATCAGCACTTTTCCAGTTCCCCTATTTATGCATGAATCAGCTTCTCTGTTAGCAGAACCCAAATGACAGAACAAAATCTGCTCAGACTTCCTCCTCCAATCTCCTCCCAAACTGTGAACCCGATCACAAAGGGAGAAATTCAGCCCGAAAGAACATGAGAAACTCTAGTGAGCCGAAAGGTGTGGCTGCAGATGCAAGATCTGCAATAACCAGCCCTTCTCTGAGTTAGCGCGTCCTGCTTTCCAGGCCCTAAGTGATGCCAGTTTCCTGGTTATGCAAGTATTGGTTGTGCATTTCTTATATAATGTCATTTTTTTCTTTTCTTTTCTGGTGTGCAGTGGATTTGCCATTCCCACAGAACACTAGCAGCCCCGTCCTCAGAGATGGCGCCAATGCCATCGCCCTCTACAGAGGCAACAGCAGCAATTTCATCCTGGGGAAAGCACTGCCAGTGACTGGCCTGGTGGATGCATTTGTATACACGAGCAACGAGGGACCGGACCCTGAGCTGCTGGAGACCCTGACCCCTGGCAGACCTGCCTATGAAAAAAAATGGTGAGGGGCTTCTTGTTGGATAGGGCTGGAAAGAGAATTTGCCCACTAGAGTTGTCCTTGCCTACTAGAGTCATCTTTGACTTGTGTCTTTATCCTTCCGAAGAGGGGCATTGACTCTGAGGAGGTTTTGGTCACCTTTGAGAGGAGAGCTCCTGGCAGCTGTGAGGTCTGTAATACTTTATGACACATCTCATCCCCAGTTAGGCCTTCACTGTTCTATGACAAAATGACTCCTAGTGAACAGAGCACTTTTCTTGTTCAGTGAGCCAGGATAGAAGTCTCACATCATGTGCCATGTGGGGACTTGGGTTGTTGGTCTCCCCACCTAGAGCTCAGTTTACAACTAGAACACAATGGCCATCCCCACATCAGGGTCTTCTTATAGCAGTATTGAGTCCCTGCCATTTTCTACTGCCTGGTCCACATGGGCAGGTGCCCCTAACTCTCCTCAGCAGACCTGGCACAGCTGCTCAGTTGCAAAATAAAGTATATGAGGAGGAATTTTCTGACTAAATGATTGTTGCTAATGAAAGTGTACAGGCCAATATCATAAACCTTCCTGGAATTTCTGTACCACTTTCAACAAGAAAGGTTTTTCTTGGGTTCAGGATGGAATTGCAGGTCAAAATGAGGGAGGGGGGAAGGACTTCCATATCTCTGATGGTGATGATGCTCGCCTGACCCAGGCTGAAATCCCTGCTCTGGTTCATTCTGACCAAGAACTTGAAACTGGGTCATTCTAGGTTGCGTCACTTTCTTTCTGGTTTTTGAAGAGCATAGATTTGCCCCTGTGGGGGTTGAGAGAAACATTGGTAACCTCAAACTTTTGTGGGACATGAAAACTATTTCTCTCACATTTTAAGCATGTTTTACTAACTGGAAAAGTAGAGGACAGAGTGACTAAAGAACAGTGGAGTAGGTGGAGGGGCAGAGGCAGTGAGATGCAAAGCACATGGACATGGGGTTGGGTGTGTAGAACCAGACAATAAGCAAAAAAGATCTGGGAAAGCTCTTGTCTGTGGTTTTCATGGCAAAGCACCAGACTTGCTCTGTGTGTAACTTGTCAATTAAATACCGATGTCCTGGCTCCATAGCTAGAGATCACCCTTTCGGGATGAGCTTGAGACCATTTGAAATTCCAGCAGAGTCAACTGAGTCAGGAAAGAGTGTAGTTTAATTCCATGATAGAATCACCACTCATTCACAGCACATTCCTATTCCTTCCTTTGCTTATCTTCCTCCCCTTGGTGGAAAAAAAATTGGCACTTCTTCCATAAGGAAATGTCTTCTTCCCTGAGGTGAAGCAGCTCTGCTTTGTACACTTCTTAAGAGTGGGACTCCATCCTTCTTTGCCGTTGAGTTGAGGGTTCCTGCCCAAACCTTTCATCCTCAGATGCTCCCTTTCTACTTCCTCTCGCTGCACCCTGCTGGTCTCCCCAGTAATCCCAGCTTGAACACAAATGTCTCTGTACTAACTTACCTGTCTTCACATCAGTCAAAAGCCTTGTGTTGTGGCCACTCTATGGAGACAGATAGGGATAACAAGCAAGCTGAGATGAAAGTAGCTGGTGACTTGCTAGAAGAGAAAGGATGAGATGAAGTCTGTGCTCTTCTCTCGAGGACTAGAGAGCTTTTGGGCTCATTTTTCAGACAACAAAGTACTGATGAGGATGGGGTATCTCTCCAGACCTTGTGAAGGGAAAAGACCATATGTGTATAGTTTCATCCTCTAGTGCAGGCAGATGTAACTTGTGGGTGAAGAGCACCCAGTTCTCTGGTTGGTAAGCCATATTTTCTCTCATTTACCCATCTGTCTCTTTCAGGCACCAGCTGGGTGATGTGTCCATGAGCCAATGCAACTGCTGCTCTGTGACCAGGGATTCTTTGTCCTATGTCCTCAGCAGCCCCACCCCTGGCAAGTTCAATGATTGCCCCAGTAAACGCTTCAGCCAGACCATCTCCTTCTGCCTTCATGTAGCAGGTGTGTATTAGTGACTTCCTCTGCTCCTGTAGGCACCGCTTCCTAAGGACAAGAGCATGTGTGCAAAGCCAGAGCTGTCCAGAAGGGTCTACCTAGAGCTGTCCTGGGGTGTGTGCAGATATACCAAAAGAGATGTAGCCAGAACATCTGACAATTCTCTGCAATATTTTTCTTCACAGAAACCCATTCCAGGCTAAACTTCTCCGGTCTTGATTCCTACACCCACCTGCTCTGGGTGAAGTAAAACCTTTTCAGACCCTCTGAGTGATAAGCAGCAGTTGAGCTGCATCCATCCAGGAATGAGTTGGAGCCTGTGGCTGAAGTTTCACTGGCTAGATAACATTCAGTTTCTTTGTTCCCTAGATTGCCAGGAGTGGCTCCTGAAGTCAGAAGAGATCCTGATGACTCTAGTCCAAGCCCTTGACAGGTCCTGCAGCTGTGGAATCTCCGTTGCCTACTTCAAAGGTGAGGTAGGCAGGAGAGGGGCAGTCCAGGGACCACCAGTGGTTAATGCCGATTCATGTCTGATTTTCAGCCCTGGGTTTCCCTGCTGGATTACATCCTCCTGGCTTAGATCCCAACTTATATGAATTTGGGTGAAGTTGCTGATCATGGAAATGCCAAGTGTTAGGCAGAGCATGGTGCTGTTCTGCAATGTTCTGCAGAGCACTCCCATCTGCAGCTCTGCTAACACACATCAGTGCTGATCTGCATACGGCCACCTATTTCAGCCTATTTTCTGTCAGGCAGGTTTGGCAACTGGGTGGATATCTTGACTAAGAGTTGGTTACCTAGCTGACCTTATGATCCAAATAAAACTGGACTTCAGAAAGGAAAAGTCAGTTCATTAGCCCCCAAATCACCTTGCAGTATGTGATGCCACTTGGCTAGGAAGGGAGATGATCACAACTGTAATGCACAGTTGCAGTAGGCAACAAATAGGTTTCTGTGTAGGTTCCTTTTGAGTCGAGAGCTGTGGACCTGCCAAACTAAGCCAAGTAGCAGCAGAAATGCAAATGCACTTACTGGTTGCTGTGATCCTGTGATATCCCAACTAGATTAGTGTGCAGGTGTGGTGAGCACATGCAGCTGCAAGAAGAGAAGAGCCATGCCTTTGCAGCCTGCATTGGCAGCAGCATTATGTTCAGCTCCACATGTTTAGACTCCTCGAAGAGACCATTCTGTTTGCTGTTGGGGTTACAAAGCTTCCAAAAGGATGAGGATGGTATCTGGATATGCTGTGTGAGCTTGGTCCCAGAATGCCCCTTTGCACAGGCAGAGGGGCTGCTGCAGAGCTCACAACATTGTGCTGATGGTATGAGCTGTTCGGCTAAACTCTTCCCCTGAATCAGCTCTGACCAGGAGGGCAGTGGAGGTGGAGGTGAGCTGGTTTGCTCTTCATCCTTTCCAGGAGAAAGTGTGTCTTCATGAAGATGTGGTGAAACTGAGGCAGTTCTCTGCTTGCCTTTTCAGATTCCAAGGCAGTCTGCCAGGACCTGGGGCTTGTATTCACCACTCTGCTAACTGCCAGGTCAGAAGACCAGTTGAGCAGCCTACTGCTAGCCTTCAAGACCTTCCTAGAAAGCCCCAGAGTTTTGAGTTTTGACGGAAGGAACATCACAGCAGAAACCTCCTGCTTCAAGGACATTAATGAGCCAGAATTGCCTCCAGGTACCAGACATCATTCTTGCTGGTTGGGGGGACACAATGCATTTGAGGGTGGACATGTGGGTCTAGCTCACCCAGAGGAGAGAGATGTGCCTCCCTCCATTTCCCTAACTCTGGCAAAGAGCCCCCCCCCCACACACTTCCATCTCATCCAGTATTAGAGCTCAAGTTGTTTGTTATGTGGCATAACAGCAAGCTCTGTTATTACAGCTGATAATAGTGAGGTAGGGTATTCTTAGGGCTTTTCTAAAGTATATGGAGCACAAAGATAAAAATTATTGGGATTTGTGGTCAAAAAGATATTCAGTGTCTGAGTTCTGCTTATGTCCATACGCAGACAACTTTGTATAACATAAACTGTGAGGAGTCAGAGAGGGGTTTTGTTACTTTACTCTCCTCTGGTTCCTCTGCATGTACGTTACACTGTTAAGAACTGGTGTCAGGTAAGAGGAGCAGCTTCCACCATCTCTGGGGGCATCAGGCTTGTGTAAGGCAAGCACGGCCTTGTTACTTGCTAATAGGCAAAGGCCTATTGGTTCCCCTGCATGCTGTTGCAAGAGGGAGAAGTGCATGTTGGGGTTTTGGGCCACTATGCTCAGTTGTCTATTGAATTTGGTCACATCTCAGCAAAACACTGTGCAGAAATTATCTGTTCTTTGTCCAGGGCTCTGTGCTTAGGCCCATGTTCATGTCATTTTTTGATTTCTGTGGTGTCCCATCAGAGATACCAGAAGGGACACAGGAGCCCTCTACACAAGTGGCCAAGCTACTCATCAGTGAGATAAACCCAGACAATCCAGGAGGAAGAGAGGACACAGAGTATGTCGAACTCTTCTACACTGGACGGACACGCTTTGACCTTCAGGGATACTGGTTGGTCCTCTACAATGGTAAAAATAGCCTGGCCTACCGGGTGCTGGACCTGTCTGGACATCACACAAATGAGTTGGGTTACTTCCTGGTGGGGAGCAGTGCTGTGAGTCCAGCACCCATGATCAGGCTGCCTTCAAACACCATCCAGAATGGGGCGGACGCTGTGGCTCTCTACTACAGCAACACCACCTTTTACAAGGTGAACATGGCCGTGACTGCAGAGGGCCTGGTGGATGCAGTGGTATACACATCCCGAATGTCGGAAAAGGCAGACCAGCTGATCAAAGTGCTGGTACCAGGGCAGAGTATCCTGTACGAAAATGATTCTCACAGCACTGAAGATGAGTCTCTGAGCCGCTGTAACAGCCTGAGTGCAAAACTCCAGAGCAGCTTCCAGGTAGGTTGAAGGCAGATGTCTGTTCTCCCTCCATATTCCATGGGAAGCTAGTGGTTACATTCCAGTATGTACTTTATTAGGGAAAGCTGGGCACTATGGTGAATCACTTCTGTCTCCTGTCAGCTGCTGATGCTCTCAGCCAGCCCTCATCTCTCTCTGCCCCACTTTCATTCCTGTTGTTAGCCATGTAACACCTCCATGCCCTGTGCCACATGGTTCAGAGCCCAAGAGATCCCCTAAGGCAGCTCACATGCCACCAACCCCAGAACCAGGGAGTTTGCTTTTGGATAGCATCCCGGACTTCCCGGTTTCCCCAAGCCAGATGGGGAGTCACCTCTTTACCCTGCTTGTCTGGTGCCAGTTTCAGGATGTGTGATACAACAGTTCACATCCATGAAACCCAGCTTCCCACAAGGTGAAGGTGTAAAGGGCATGCCTTAACCTTTGGTGTGACTGATTTATGTTAATTTTTATGAATTGTTCTTTTTATTTCAAAATGTCTAATTTCAGATAGTCCACCTGAAGAAACGCTGGCAGAGCATGTATATTTTTCCTTTACAAGGTTGGATAAGGGAGGGGTTTGTTGTTCCCCTGCTGATGCCCACTAGGATCAGGCCAGTGCAGGGGTGTGCTCAGGTCAAAAACTGAGACAATAAAAGTGCTCTGGAAGCAGAAGAGATCCGGGGGGGGGGGGGGGGGGAGGGGGGGAAGGAGGTACTGAGTTGCCTCCACACTGTCACATCCCAAGGGACCTTTGCACCAGAAAAGGAACATAAAGGAAGTGTTGGTATGGAGTCGAGATATGAGTGTAGAAATGCTTCTGTTAGCAGGGAAAGAGAATTATTCTTTGTCCCGAGGGTGGAAGTGAAGACAGCAATGTTGAAAAAAGGAAGGCAGAGATGGGGGATGTGTGGTGATGTGACCTCACAGTTAGGACAACCCTTAGATGAGGTGGTGGGAGGTGAGAAACAGCTGGCTTCTGTCCAGCTGTGAGACAGAACCAACCACATCCTCCTTTGGGTCTTACCTGGTGGGGCGGGGAGACTCAAACAAGAAGTAGCACTGTAAGGAGCAATATCTCCACCTGAAGAAATGGGAGTAGCAATGATTGCAGCAGTTTGTCTGTCTCCCCGCAGGTGACCGTGATGACACCACTTGGAGAGAACTCCTGCAGCAACTCCTCAGCTCTGCTTCCCAGCAATTCTGCAATCCTCATCAACGAGCTGTGTTTACTTAACAGCACTGCTCCCTATTGCTTCATTGAGTTGAAGGGGAAGCCCGGAGCTAGCCTGAAAGGACACAGCCTGGTATTCTTCTCTGAGAAAGAGGGCAAAATGTATGCTAGCATCCCACTGTGGGGCACCTTTGGAGTCACAGGCCTATTTGTGTTTACACCAGACAGAGGGCCCAAGCATGGTAAGGCTAATAGTAGAGTCTGGCAGGCAGATGCTCCCTTCCTTCAATGTCTGGCTTTTGGGCTGCCGTTGCATATTTTAGATAGCCAAATGGCCAGGTGATTGAGCGATTCTGAGAAAAGAGTGGTGAGGCAGGGTTAGATAGTGGGATAATAACTCTTCTCTCCCTTTTTCTCTGTTTCTGTTATTTTTCTCTCTATTCTGTGTGGGATATTCCATTACATTCCTGCTGAGCAAGCATTTAATCATAAATTAGTTGCTTTGCTGAGCTGTTGGTTTAGGGCAGAGGGACCTGGAAGACTGAAAGCTCCTCTTGCCAGACCCATGGCCAGGTGGATTTCAGGAGAAGCGGAGTCCACTGTCAATTCTTTCAATGATATCTTACTTGCCTCTGAGGCTGGATGAGCCAGCACCCTGCAATGCTGCTGCCTCCTCCTGGTGCTGAGTTGGTATTTACTTGGCACATACATTAATCTTAATTTTTGTTCTTCTTAAATTCTGTCTGGATTGCATGAAGAGCACTCTGTATCTTAGAGGAACCTTGACCTTCCAGAAACCTGTGTTCACAGCAAAAAGTGGCTTCTCTGCAGCTTCTTCTGGCCCATCGCTATCATTATTTTGTTGGCCATTTCTGTTCTTGGAGTTCTCCGGTGAAATCCACTCCTCGTTACCAACTTGTCCTTTCAGGCTCAAGGCCCTAAAGCTGTCTAGATGTTCACCCCATTTATCCCCCTGGCATTTCCAGATGAGATGAAGCTGACTTTCAAGGACATCTCTGCTGCTAGTGAAGGCTATAGTGCTATTGCTGTGTACACCACCAATCTGATTCCTGGTGACATGAAGGCAACATCGGAGAACCTGGTGGATGCTTTGGTTTACACATGTGGGCCCAGCACAGGTGGAGGACATTTGGACTTCCTTGGACCATCTTATCATGTGCCCTGCAAGGATGACAGGTGAGGCAACTTCCCCTGGAAAATGTCTTTAGGTTCTTCATGCCCAGAGCCTCCAGCTGGCATATTTCTGAGCTTGCTGCCTTGTCCTGTGTCCTGTAAAGCTGAATGCATTCACCACAGCTGTGATGAAAAATGGAGGGGTGGGTAGCATATTGCAATGGAAAATGTTTTCTCTCCTTTAGCCTAGGGAATTCGGCTTTGTTACCTCACTGTTCACTTAATTTGCTTTCCTCTAGGGATATATATATGGCATCACAAGAAGGCATTCAGCCTTCACAGATAGCAACTGTGTATGCTTCTTTGCCAAACTTTTTTTTTTCTTTAAAAAACGGGGTAACTCTGTGAGCAGCAGAATGAAACAAAACCTGGCTTCCCTTTCATGACTAGGTGGATTCTCTGCTTAACGAAGGTCAGGGTTTAGCTTTGCTTTTGGTGAAAATACCAGAAGTGTTTCTCCTTTCCACAAGATCACCTCTTTTAATTAAAGCTGTCCTCTTTAAGTCCTTTACTCCACTGTACCATTTGGTTTGACAACAGGTTCCAAGTTTTCAGGAATACACAACCTACCCATATAAGCACACATATGCAGAGCACTTGCATATGTGCCATTTCCATAGGAAATTGAAATCTCTGGCTTCTGGCTCACTGTAACATTATGCTAAAAGTTCTCCAAGGCAGTTATTCGTAACATCAGAGCAGGCAGTTAAGTGGGAGAGCTCACATGGGTGGATTCCAGACTGCCTCGGTCAGTCTAGCCCTTAACTACCTCCTTCAGAAAACGTGGTTCTTCATTGCTTAATTAAGTTTCCAAGTCTTGGCATAGAAAGGGAAGCAACAGGTCAGTGAAACCCAAGGGCAAATACTGTGTAGCTTGGAAACCTCCTTATTCTGGAGAACTAGCTCTCCATATTGGGTGACTGGCTGTAGTGAGGCAACAACCTTACTCTAGAAAACAGTCAAATTAAGTAGGTTTGCTTTGGCCAAACCCAAGTCCCCTCCAACTGATGGGATTAGATAGACCTGCCTCTGTGAAGGCCCTGCAAAAATTGATTTAAACTCCAGTTCCAGAAAACTATCCACCATCCCCAGTGATGTCAAGAACTGTGGCTCGGGAGGGGATTTGTGAAGAAATCCATGTGACGTGCTGGTGAGATTTGACTCATTTTTCTGGGGGACAGGCCTGTATCTCTAAGCCGTTGTTCCTGCTGCAATGGGAGTGCAGAGCTGCAGTTTGCTGTCTCAGACCCTACGCCTGGCTTGCAGAACAGCTGTCCCCAGAACTCCTTTGCCGTGGATCTTAATCTGTGTTTCCTGACACCCAGTAAGCAGAGCTGCTTGCTTCCACCAGTGTGTGGAGGGGGTGGGTTGGGAAGGGACTGGGGCGGGGGGGGAGGCTGGAAGGAGAGTGTTGTGCTGACTGTGTGACTTCCCATGGCCCAGAGTGGGGCAGGAAGGGGTGGGCGGAGGTGGAGTGCGGAGCCTGCTGTCTTCCAGCAGTGAAAGGGAAAGGGGAATGTGTGCAGGAGGGAGAGTTAATATAGATACTGGTGTGTTGATGTGATGGATAACACGCAGCTATCTCAAGTGGGCAGCCTTACTTGTGTTTTTGGTGTGTGTTTGTATGAAGGTGGCAGCATATTTCATTTGAGACACCTCTGCTCACACAGGAGCTGAACCCTGCTCTTGAGATTTTTTTTTTTCAGCCAAGTGGAAAGTCACTTAGCTTTCTAGCAATGACAGGAAATCCTCCTCCAGGTCTGTCATGATAACTGGGACATGGTCAGGGAAATCGCAAACAAACCATCCTGTCCCAGCCCATCAGTAAGAACAAAGTGGTATGACCTAATCCTGACCCTGGGGCCAGCAACTGAATGTACAGTGGGATCTTCAGCCCCTGCAGAGGGGCTTTTGATCAGCTTTAGAGCAGGCAAGACCCAGCTTAAACGAAATGGAGGTTTCCACGTTTATTGCTCATTGTAGGCTGCAGTGAAGAATCTGCTATTTCTACATGTTCTTGGCCTGCTGGAGAACAGTCCAGACTGTGACTTCCCATGCTATGTTCAAATAGGAGTTTCAACCCCGCTCCAGTTAAATTGAGAGGGTAGCTTTCCTCCTCCTCCAACCTTCTGAGAGAGGCAGCCTGGGTCTGAGGTCTAAGGTCTAAGAGGGGCAGGTAGTGGACCTCTCCATCTTCTTGCACAAGAGTCCTCTCTGTGCTAGTTTGGGGGACAAGAGAGGGGCATGCCTCTTCCCCAGCTCCTCTGAACACAGCTGGCACACTGCTTGGTTGCAGGCACAATGCCATGGCCTCATTCCTGCTCTCTGGCCAAACCGCAGGCACAGCTAGCTAGCAGATTAAAGGGTGCTTACCACACTGTGTACAGCTTCTGGGTCACTGAGCAGGGGAGATACCAACGCATGAGGCTTGAAGTGCACAAGATAGGCCTGCAAAGTGAAAGCTAGTTTCCTGTTTCTTGAAATTTGGCAGGCCTCTATTAACTACCAGAGTTTGGATGATCTGATGGTGTTTTGGGATACAAATGAGGTTAAAGATTTGGTGAAACTGCTGCATGTGTCAGTAGAAGGCCAGAAGGGAAGACCCACTCTGCAGACACCTGCAGAAAAGAGGGTCCACTGATACACATAGAGGAAGATGGAATGCAGCTCCTTCTTCCCTGTAAATATTGGAGCAAGCCAGGGAATCTCATCGTTGTCCCTGCCAGTCTTGGTCTGCAAGGGGTTGCTCTGACCCTGAGGGAGCCATGGGACGAGGTCCAACCAACTTCGGGGTCTCCCCTGCAAGCACCCTTCTCAATATGTAGGCTGCAGCTCCTGCTAAGGGCTCCCAACAAGCAGTAACCAGACTCTGGTCAGCTTTGTTCGTGAGATCAGATGTGAGGGCAAGTGTTTTGGAAGGAGAACACAGCTGGAAGCTTGTGAACAGGCCTGAACCGCGCTCAAGTAACCACTTCTCCTCTTCCTATAGATTGTTCCATGTGGACCCTGAACCACAAGAGGATGCTGAAAAGCGTGGGAAAGTTGTTGCTGAACTCTTTAGAGGAGAACTGCTCCTGTGGCATCTCTGAGTCCTACCTACAGGGTTAGTTCCCCACGCCATTCATGCAGTTTGCAGTGCCTTCCCCCCTCTCCCACCCCAGACAAGCATCAGAGGAAGAGTCACGTTCTCTCTCCTCCTGAGATATCAGGAGAGAACTGAGGCAGTTGCAAGAAGCTGGCCTTTTTTGAAGCCTGATTTGCAGGCCTTTCACACTGATAACATGAGTGAGCTGAGTTGGACAAGTAGCAGTGAATACACAGAATTTCATTAAGGAGAGCACAGGAGAATCTGGTATGGGCTGCTTATTAGAGCACGGGCAAGCAAAAGGGACTATGAGGAATATGAATCTCTGACAACGTATCTGAATTTAGCCAAAACATCTCAAAACTATGTTTTCTTCTGTACAGCCAGGTTGGAGGGCTAGTTCTGGGAGTGGAGGCAGAATGCTTCCAGCACATCTTGAACTTTACCCTGCCACCACCTGGTGGAGATGAGTCTTCATTATCCAATGACTCCTAATATCAGTGTTACACACCTTTGGAAATGGTCCTTGTCTCTTGTGCAGTGTTTCTGGGCCAGACAGCTTGAGATCACAGGTCTGATCTCCCCACCATTTCATTTATGGCTAACTATCAGTTATGATGTGAGACAAGGGCAGGGCAAGGTTGCCTGAGAAAGATTTTGTAAATGATGCCTTGAGATGTCTGCGAGGCGAATCTAAACTTGCAAAGCAAAAAGTCATTTACACTCTAAAGAGCTCTGGCCCCCAGAGGAGGGGAGTTTCTCAACCCTTTCTGAATCAGACTCCTTTAGTGTCCTGTATCTGTTTGAAGTACCTAGAACAAAAAGTCATGTCCGAAAGTCTTAGTGCCCTACAGCTTTTGAGAGATGGGCAGAAATGGTTCCTATTTTTAGCTTGGTTTTGTAAGGAAATGAAGGCTATGCAGTCATGCCAGCTGCCAGTCCTCCCTCTCCTGAACAATTGCTTTGGCAGAAGAGCCTTTTGATCCTTTGAACAATTTCAAACAACTGTGACCAAAGGGTAGAGGTCTTGAAGTTATTAAGTCACTGTAAGTGTAGTACAAAGTATTTTGCTGAGTTGGGAGGAGAGCTCCAAGTTCATTTTGTCACTAAAAGAAAGGTTGAGTATGTGCTTGAGCTACCTGTTCTGTAGGGGATGAAGTGCAGTCCGCTGTGGGGTGATTTCATAGACACAAAGAGAAGGCAGGGTTTCAGGCGTCTCAGTCAGGACCCTCTGTTGCTTTTCTGCAGAGCTGAACCTGACTTGCATGGACTCCCTGGTGAAGGTCTCAGGCCAGGTGTGGGCCCGACTGCCAGAGCAGCAGCAGTCCATCATAGCCTGGCACCAAAGCTTCCTGGCCAGCCCCCACCCCTTCTCTGTGGAAGGGAGAGTGCTGAAAACCAGTGCTGAGTGTGTCACCTTGAAAAATGCACCGTCGACATCGCAGAGCAGTCGTGAGTAGGAGACAGAACTAACACAATGATCTCTGCTTCCAGCACAGCAAGCAGGGCTGGGGCCAGGATCGCACTGTATCTCCACATTAGACAGTAATCAGGACAAAGGAGGCAATTTAGAGCAGACATCAGGGACCTACAGTGCTTCCTAAACAAAGCTGTCTTCTAGAAGCTAATGGGTTATTACAAGAGAGATGTAACAACAGTCGGTTCCTCTGGTGTGACAAGTGATTGCCTAGTCAGCCTTACTATGTGGGTCCCATCCCCAAAGGTACAGCAGACCCTGTACCCAGATACCCCTGGAATTTTAAGTGTCTAAATCTCATTGTGAGCCTGAGCTTTGATGGGGAGCCCCTTGCTATTTGGTCTGATAGGCATACAGTAAAGAAACCAAAAAGCCCTCCTGCTCTGAGGCACCAGCTGGCACCCAAACTGGAATGAATCAAAAGCAAGAATGCTGAGAGGTGAATGTTCTCCAGGGTATTGGAACAGGGGCTCTGTAGATGAGGAGGCCAGGAGAAGCTGACCTCTTGAAGGCACTATATGCTAGGAAAGATCATGACTACAACGTTCCATCTCTATTTTTCCACCCTCAGCCTCCTTCCAGGGCTGGGAAATTGCCCTGTTTGTTGTGGGATCTCTCCTGCTCGCGCTCTTGTTGGTTGGCCTGGCATTTTACTTCATCAGAAGGTGAGAAACTGTCTTTATCTCCCATCTGCCGTGCATCTCTCACTCCTTCCTTCCAAAGTGTATCAGGGAAGCCACAGACTTCCTCTCTAAGCACTGCACAATGACCTGCTCCTTCACTCAGCTGAATACCTACATTCAGACACTGTACCCAAACACTCCAATATGCAGATCCTAATTTTTGCAGTAAAGCCCCTTTGCTTTTGATGTGGGAGACGGCAGGTTCTGTAGAAAGTTAAGATAAATCCATGAATAACGCTAGCTGTGTCACTGAATACAGTGTAACATCTATCAGTCTTACTGTTTGTACTACCATCATGTTTTGGTCAGAGAATAGAAAACTGAAAGTTCCTGACCCACAGGGAATAGTGAGAGGCAGCACTTTGGCAATAGGAAGAGCTGTTCCTTAGAGCAGGATGGAAGTAACCTCAACAGGAAACAGCTTCTGTATTATACATGACACACTTCAAATAATTACTCAGTTCTCTCTAATATTGTCAGAAGGCAAACAAGAGCTTAATATTCGAATTGCAATTTCTCTGAAAAAGTGTTACAGCGGATTGGTTATTTAACAAGCCCAGATGATTTCTTTTCATGAATTTTTCTTGATTGGGTACATTTGATCATTCAACAGGATGCTGATGTGTGAGTGTTAGAAGTGAGGAAAGTTCTTAAAACTCATCTAGAGAATAGAAAAAACTCAGTATGTATTTTTTAAAGGAATTTTTAAAATACTGTAAGTCAGGTTTGGGGAATCTCCTTCAGAAACCAAGATGTTCTTAAGCTGATGTATATTAATTATGTGCAAGTTGATGCTAGGTGTTCTGCCTCCATTTTTTTCCCCAAAATGTTAAAGAGACTTTAGTAAACTCCATGTCTGCTGAAGGCTGGTCATCTAGCCTCTTCATTTTAAATACAAAATTGAGATATACAGAGTGGCTGTGACTTTAGCATCTCTGCATGAGATCCTGACTCTAGAACACAGAAGGGGAGATGGGAGTCTTGTTAGCTGCCTTGTATGAAAGAGCAAAGCAACTAATCTTGCATTTTTCATTGTCCATTGCTTTTTAGACATCCCCCAAATTACACCAACATCGAAATGAACGACCGCAGGGAGATTGCGGCAGATTTCTAATGCTCCCAGGCATTATGGTGCTCCCAGGCTATGGTGGCAGGATGCATCGCCTTTGGGCCAGGCATGTGTCTCTGTGGGTGGCAGACTGTCCTCCACCAGGATTGCTGCAAGGACCTGCAAAACACCCACAGTACAGCTTTATATATACATATATATATACACACATATATATATTTTTTAATGCTTGAATTATTTTTACACTTCTAAATTTTGGCCTCCAACTAAAGGAGTCCAAAGAAAAAGGCTGGGGGCTTCTTCTAGGCAAAGTTTATGCTCATGGAGGTGACCAGAAAGAAAGAAGTGTCCTTGACTGATGCAGAGGAAGGATGTATTCATCTCCTCTTGAGATTTGCTGCTGGATGTTGAACAGAAGTCCCCTCACCTGGCAGTCCTTTCCCTTGGAAGGCAAGTCCAGTTACTAGTCACTCTGGACTCCACTGCTGCAGTGAAGATACATCAGCTCTCCTCGAGCCCTTCTTATTCATGCAGGAAGGGGTTCTCAGCATCATACTCCTGAAATCTCTCTTGAACAGCCTGAGCAGGTCTGTACCATCAGCAGCCTGCTATAGTTGAGAGGTCTTACTGCTGGGAATCAAAGCCAGGAGGACATCCTGACCAGTTACAGAGGAAAAGGTTTGAGGAGAGACAAACACATGACTCCTGTCAGCATACAACTCAGTTCACATCCCTTTAAACACACGGTCCTGTGAGACTCTGACTGCAGCCTGTACTCTGGCTGGACACTGAGCAGGAGCAAAGGCTAGTGCCAGACCCCAGATTTGCTGGGAATTTGGGGACAGGGAGGCTGACCTGGGTGGAAGCTGCTTGGCTGAAGAATCTGTTTCCTACTTAAGTGAGATTTATCCCTAACTGTGTGGTGGCTGATGCCATGACTCCAGTAATGTCCTTGGTGTGCAGAGTGGTGGTCTCACTTCATAGGCTTGACCACCCTGAGCAGCTCTGCGCATGGTGGCAGCTAGAACAGTCTCAAATCTATCCAGCCTGGTTGCTGATGGGGGGATGTGTAGGTGAAATGGAGAAATAGATCCCACACTTTTCTGAACCACAGTGTATGTAGATTTTTACTGAACAAGGTTCTGCAGGGGGAGGGTACAAAGCATTCATGTGATTGACTGTCACAGTACTGGCTCCCATGAAAGTAAGTCTCATGTTGCTCCTCGGAACCTGCCTCCCTGCTGCAACCCTCCTAGTTGACTTCTACTTGTAGCTGGCCTGTTTGAGCTGCTGAAGTCCATCAGCAACTGGCCAGCTCCAGTACCAGCCAGCATGGGCAGCATGGGAGAAGTGAGGCTTCAGCTTTCTATTGCCTTGTCTCTTATGCCAGACAGCTCCTTTTAGTCGACAAGGCTGAAGCAGAGCAAGACCTGATGCAGAAGTGACCTTCCTCTGCTGGATGCCAGACATAATCCTGAGGCAGCTGACACTTCTGAAGCATTAGAGCTTGCTCTTCTTCATGGCTTTTATCCTTCTGCAGTGGCATCCCTCCCTGCTCTCGCTCCAGTCCTGCACTTTGGCATCACGCAAGGTCAGATGAGTTCCATCTTGAACTGGCTGAAGTTTGGCACAGTGGGCGAGGGCTCGGCCATGCTGCTGAAGGGGACACAGGGCTGGTTTCCTGGCACAGTACCATGGCTCACTGTGGAGCTGAGCTGCTGCAGTGTCATCAACACCTCCTGCTGGAGTCGCTGCTGATGCTCCTGCTGGCGCTCCAGGCGGCATTGCCTCTCCAGGACTGCATGCATCGCCTGACTCAGTTTCTGGATCTCTGTGTGTACAGCATCCAGCTTTTCGGCAACAGCATGTGAGCTGGGAGCAGGGGGAAGCACTGGTCCCCCCCATGCAAGGTTCTGGTTTCCAGGACCCGCAATGTTCAGCAGGACAGTTTGAGTGCTGGCATCTTTGACCTGGAAGTAGTGGGAGGCAGGAGAGACGGGAAGGTGAAAAATTATCAGTTGCTCCTTCAGTAGAAGATTAGCTAGAGGATTTATTCTGTGCTTCAGTTACAAGGCAGGAGAGAAAGCTGTAGTACTAGCCTTGCTGCGGACTTCTAGATCCCACTGGGCTCTGATCTGCTTATCCTCCACACCCAACCTCTTTGCCTCTGGTATGGTGGCACACTGCATTGCTGTGCATGCTATTAGGAAGTGCTTAGCCACCCAGCAATGGCTGCAGCTAGATGGCAGTCGGGCTGCATGTACTTCATGCCAGGCCTGTGTTTGCTTTCCACAGGGATAGAAACAGCATATCCTGTTTCCTTCTCCTTTTTTTGCATTGCACCCTGCAAAGCACAACCCTAGAACTGGTTTTGCCATTCTGTTTCCTGAGAGAGATCATACACTAGGTTTTGAGCCACTGGGGAGTGTTTCTTTTAGAAAGGCTGCTGAACATGGTGCTTCTCAAGCAACTGGCAAGGGCTCTTGCCAGACAAGCACCTGAACATTCTGGAGAAGACCCATGGAGTTTGCTACATCAGAGCAGAGATGGGGTAAGTTCCTGCTGGGTGTATATAGGACACTGATGCCCTGAGGTTCAGCCTGATTCACTGTTATATTTTGTACTGTGGATACCATCATGAGAAAGGCAGGCGCTAACATCAGCCTTATGATTCGTCATGTGCAATAGCATAACCCATCATTTAAGTCTCTGGAGGTCAGAATCCACTCTGAACAGGTAAAGGTTGGGCTTTGGCCTTGTGTTTGGGACTAGTCTGCGGCCCATTCACCCTGTTGGCAACCTACTCTGGGCTGGGCCTAGGAGTCCTGGTCACTTACATTTGCACTGTGGCTCATTGCAGCAGTCAGGACAGCTGGGCTTGCCTGCAGGGGCTGGCTGGCCGGCTGCACTCCGACCAGGAAAGGCAGAACAGTCGTGGAGCCAGACAGACTCTGCCCATTCTGAATGTTGACCTGATGGAAGAATAGCAAGTGTCAGACATGGTTGTGTGTGTACAGCCCAGACCCTGAGAGATTTTGTGGCACTGCAAAGCAGTGTTGTATGTGTTAGGGACTACAGAGGCTTGATGCTTCTTAAAGAGTGGCAGTCCTGGCCCTCCTTACCCCCATCCTGGCCCTCCTCAGCCCATCATCTCCCAGAGATGTTCTGAAGCTCACCCATTGCACTGTTCTGCTGCCAACACAAAGTAGCCACTGTCCTCAGTGGGGTTCAAGCAGAACTTCTGAGCCTATACAGAAGACCAAACCTTAAAGGAAAAGTCCGTGAACTGTGTATTGGAGGTTCAGAAGACCAAATACTGATAGAAACTAGTACTTCTGCTGTTCCTTTCCAAAATCAAATAGTAACTGCACCCCCCCCCGTCTATTACCGCCTGAAGTCCTCATCCAACTGCCCTGAACAGGGGCAATGGGGAAACTTCCCTAGTAAGCTAACCAAGTGCTTAAATTTAAGCATTTGTTAAGAGTGCAGCTAGCATATTTTTGCTGTGTATGTCATGAGTCCTTAATCCCCTGATGTTCTACCCTGTGTACATAGTTTAAATGAGGCTTTAATTCCAAGGAACAAGTTGTTTCCTTGGCAAGGAAGCCCATGGACATGACAAGGTATGTGTGCTGGGCCTGTTCCCTGTGGGGAGCGTGGGCTAGGGTGAGCTGGCAGCATGCAACCCAGGGACCAGGGCTTCCTCCATGGCACACACAAGGGCAGTAGAGATGAAGCCCACCATGAAGGGCATCAACACACCTTCCCCTGCATGTGGGCATCATCTCCTGTGCCCTCAGTGCTTCCCAGGATCCCACCAGGGTCAACATGAGCAGGGTGTCTCGTGTGAACTAAGCACAGCACCAGGTCCTGGCTGGAGCAGCTATGCCATCAGGCCAGGCACACTCCAGCCACTCCAAATCTCCTTGCCTCATACCTTTTTCTGGAGGAGAATAGCCCTATCCACAATCTTCTTCTTTACGATCAGGGCTGGGTTCCTGGCAGGGGGCATGAAGAGCCTCCCTCGGTTGGGCAGTGGCTGCTGGGGGATGGCTGGGGGCAAGAGAGCTGGACAGCTCCCCAGAGCACTCGATCGGTTCACGGAGCAGTCGTCACCTGCGAGGGACGTTGAGAGAAATGCCTCAGAAGGAGAACCTTGAACTGAGGCTTTCCACCCCGCCATTCCCCTTCAGAGCTCCCTCTGTGGAGGATGGAGAGCTCTTCACTTCCGGACCCAGCACGGGCCTGAGGGACAAAGCCTTTTTTGCATAGCACAGCTTCCAAGGTGCAGCTCTGGGCCCTGAGCTGCCACTGATACTCAGAGGTCAAACTTCTCTGCATTTCAACCACTGTTGAATAGCACTGGAAGCACCCCCACCATCCATATGGGACTGGAAAGCTGGGGCAGAGGTAGAGTTGTGTTTTTTCCCCCTGCCAGGGCACAGACAGCCCTGGTGCAAGGCATCCAAACTCATCAGGCACCACCTGAGAGGCAGGAACAGGAGGGTAGAAAGCCAGGCCTTACTGTTCCCGGGGGCCACTTGAGTCCCTGAAGGCAGTCCCATGGGCACAGGCTTCCCAAAGTGCCCGCCATCCTTGCAGAGCGAGGTCACACTGACAATCTTGATGCCTTCCTTGCTGTCTCTGCTGTCACTGAGGCAGGGCCCTTTGCTGCCCGTGGCACCTCCGCTGGGCAGCGCGGGGAGCTTGGGACCTGCCGCTTCCTGCTTGTTCTGCTCGGGCTCATTTTCCTGGAGCATGGTCCAGAGCTGCTCGTCCTCCCAGCCCGCCTGGCCAGCAACTGCCTTGCGCTGTGCCTTGTCACCTGCCGGCTGGGGCAGCACAGCTCCTGCTGGCTGGGAGGGCTCCACATTCTTCCGCTTGAGGAAGAGGTACACCGCCTGGGGGGTCACCCGGATGTTGTCCAGCTCTAGAACTTTCTTGATCTTGCGAAAGCTCAGCCCGGCTTTGCGCAACTCCACAATTCTCTTCTTGGCATGGTCATCCAAGCGGCCCATTGCTCCCTGGGGTGCTGGCGCAGCCTGGCACCCTTCCTGCCACACTTCCGTCCTGCAGTCAGCAGCTACATCCCTGCCAGCCGGTCAGTGCCACTAGCCAGAGTGTGCTTCTCCTGCACAGCCCCTATCAACACCCCTAGAAGCAACAGCAGAGGCCACTTGGCTGGTAGCAAAGAGCAGAGCTGCTGCAGGGATGGTTACACCCCAAAGGCAACACCAAGCCTCGCAAGCTGTGCTACAACTCTGCTAGTTTTTTGTCACCTGGCTGCCTGCAGTGGCTGTGGCTTCACAGAGTACCACCCCAAGTTTTGAGCAGTGATGATGCTTTGCTAGACACCAGGTTCCCAAGTCAAAGAAACAGAAGGAGGCAGTGCTTTCAGCTGGGACTGGAAGCAATTGGGATGGCCAAAAAACACATCCCTCACTCAAGCAGGAACTTCATGAGGGAACACTTCAGAACAGAAGGTCTGGCCAAGACCCCTGGTCCAGCAAGGGCACAGAGGGCAGGAACAAGCTCTGTTCTACCTGACGTCCCAAACCAGACATCAGTTCCCTGCTGCCATCAGTGTACCAGTGATGCAGAGAGAGGGAGAGCTGGGCTAGAGCAGGGAGAAAGCATCAGATGGCTGGGTTTGCTTCCCTTCTGAAAAATGGTAGATGGGTTGCTGGAGGAAGGAAAACATACTCCAGATCCACTCAAAAAACATTTTTGAGTCACCTAGAAGTCATTGTTAGAAACTCCTTGAGTGGCTACACAACATTTGGAAATGCAATTGGCCAAGGCAGCCAGGCTCCATCATTTCAGGTAAAGGCTGTCACTATCATCTCAGGTGTGAACAATGAGCGTTCCTCCTTTTGCTGTGATAAGGAAAAGAACATCATGTGTATGCAAAGGACCAGGATGGCTACACTGATTGCTAATTTGCTGGCTATTATTTCCAATGGTGGCTTAGGTAATACACAAAAAGCAGTTGCCTCCTCTTGTTTCAAAACTCAGAGCAATGCAAGTCCTGCTGTGTGCATGGGCCACCTCTAATTCATATTTCTGTGGTTGTTTGTGTTCATGCCCAATGCAGATGTGTCCTGCTCTGGCCAAGCAGCCACGCTAGGATCCAGAGCAGCAGCAGGCTCTGCTCAGGATCTCAGGGAGCTCGGTGCAAGTCTCAGGAAACAGCAGAAGTTCATCATGCAAGGCTGGTAAGGTCCCTGGAAGCAAGCAGGTCCTCCCCAGAGCTTCACATCTCTTTGGTGACTTGTAACATTGCAGTTAGCAGAATCAGGGACTCCAGCTTTGCAGGCTACTCCTTGGAAACAGTCAGTGCCTTAGAGCCTGCCCTTTGAGATTGTAGACTGCACTGTGCCACACCTTTGAAACAAGAAAAAGCAAACAGTTATATACCAGTTGTAACAAAGGTACATTGTACAAGCAAACACAGAGGTAATTACTGCCCTTCCTTAGTGCTTACCCCTTCCCTTCCCTCTGAGCTTCCCTTGCTTCCTCCTATACACACACATATACAGCTTTGGCTTGTGTTGTAAGTGGTTTAGTACATGGACATGTATACTATCCATGTGTGGGTGGAAATTACACAGCTACAGCCTCTGAAAGCGCATCTACTCAGGGTCACACCCTAGAGCAAAGGAAAGTGCCAGGGCCAGATCCTTTCCCGCCCTTGGCTCTGAGGCAGAAAACCTCTCACGCTACCTGCGCACACAGTGGGGCCAGGCATGCATGCACCCCTGCCAAAGCAAGCAAGTGTGCCTGGCAAGGATAAAACGGGAATGCTCTGCATTGGCGTGAGCTGCTGAGCAGCGATGTCAGGGGGCAAGACGGAGCGCAGAGGCTCCACTGCTTCCCTAGCACACCAGCCCTTGAGCACATAACGACACCCAAAGTGTTGCCAAAGCCATGGACACAGCTCAGTATCCCAAAGCACCTCCCCGCCAAAAAAGTCCACTTCCTTGCCCTCTGTCCTTTGCCCACAGAAAAGCCATTGCATCATGGAACCATAGAAGTCAGAGAGCAAAGCAAGTAGGGGAAGGAGGAGAAGGGTTGCAGAGTTACAGGAAAAGCCAAGTTCAGGATGGACAGTGCTTAGAATTGTGTTTCTCATATATATATATATATATATATATATATATTCATATATATACATGTATGTATGCGTGTATATATATCTACATACATACACACACATATATGTATATATTCACATATCAGAATAACACAGAATAGCTGAGGTTGGAAGGGATCTCTGGAGATCATTTGGTCCAACCTCCCTGCTCAAGCAGGGTCAGCTAGAACAGGTTGCCCAGGACTGTATCCAGTGGGGTTTTGAACACATATAAACATGTGTGTGTGTACAATTACGGGGGACAGGGTTTTTTTTTTCCATTTCTTACCAGCTCCCTTCTTCTACAAGCATTTCTTCCAAAACCAGTGCTGTAACTGCTGCCTGGAGGACATATTTGGGTTTTACCTCACCAAAATAAATAATCCACAAGAATTCCCATAACACAGCAAAACGCTTTTCAGATTAGCAATGTATAATAGAGGCCACTTCAAACGGTCACTGCGTGAGCAACATGCAGATGTGATTTATGAACCTTTTCCAAACTCCACTTCCCCAAACACATGCTGGTCTTAAAGAAGACAATAACATGTTTCGTCTGCCAAGAAGGCACAGAGACTATTGCAGATCACCCACAGAAAGCCACAGGGAGAAATGGAGCCACTTAATATGATACAGGAGTTGTGCCCTTTTGCATTTTGTTTCTTCTGTAGGAAGAGAGAAAAAGTAACTCAAGCAACATAGATTGTACTTTGATCCAGAGCTGTTTACATCTAAAGGCCATCCCACATCCTGCTACGTGCATTAGGGACCACGTAGATAAGAGCTGGCAGAGAGCAGACACGGGAAAAAGTCTCCCTGGCTGCAGATACTGCAATTATAGAGCAACAGGAAAACTGCAGAAGCACCCAAACTTCTCCAAACCCAGAGGATCTCCTGTCTGACTGGTCTCTCCAGGCATTTAGCAGGTGAAATCTGCTCCAATGCCAAGTGGGGTGAGGAGCACCAGCAGCACCAGCCCGCAACGAGGCCCAGATGCAGCACGGCCTGGCTGTGCTCCCCAAGCTTCCCGTGGCTGCTTGTATGGACAGCTCAGGTCCTGTCGGGAAGACTTGTCCTCCTCCCAGAGCATTTCAAGACATGCTCAGAGGACACCTGAGCATGAGTTTAATCATCTCAAAAGCCTATGACAGAAACACAAACCTTATTCAAACATCGACCTGCTTAACAACTCCTTGTAGACCAGGAAACTTAAAACCTGCCCAAGTCACCTGCAACTGCAGGCTCCGGTTCATTGCAGGGACTTTTCCCTCTTGGAGTAATGCTGGGAAAGTCAGTGATCCACTCCTGCAGCCTTTATCCAGCCTCCTCACACCCCTGAAGAAGAGAGGCTGATGAGAAAGCTTTGTAAATGCACTAACTCCACGCAGAATTTCTACCACCTCCCCTTGCTTACCCTATCCGGACTCCAAAGTGCACAGCAGTGACTCAGTACCCTGTAGGATAGGAGAAAAGGGCTTCTGGTGAAAGCAGCAGATTCCCCCTCCAGACAACAAAGTATCCCAGCAATGTCCTGCAAGATGACAGCACTGCAGTCTCTCCAACAGGTTGGGCTCCATCTCTATTTCAGCCTTTTTTTATCCAGGTCCTGCTGCAAACTTGCAGTTTTCCTGTATTAAACATGCTACCCATTTCCAAAGCTGAGTCCACCACCTTTTCCTCTTTCTGCCTCTCCAGAGGGGTTTTTACTGATGGAGCTGCAGCCTGTACCATGCATGCAGCTTATGCAATGAAGCGGCCCAAGTTACACATTCAAGGAGAAGAGACCTTTACACTCACCCATCCTGCCAGATGCTTGTTAGTTTCTAACAATTTTTGCCCGCCCCCCCCCCAAAAAAAAAAAAAAAAAAAACAGTCCATTTGGAGGGAAAGTTTCAGGGAGTTTCTCAAATACACAATTTTGCATCAGGGAAGGAGTTTCCCTTACTTTTCAGGTCTGGATTGGGGGTGACATGGTTCCTCTGAAGGTTATTTATGCTGCTCAGCAGAAGCCAATTCAAGCTGTGGCTTTGCGGGGGGGGGGGGGGGGCAAGGAAAAGAGAGCTTCAACCAAGGCAAATTCACAGCACTGCAATCATGTGAGCTGTGTTCATATGCCAACATTCTTACTCCTTTTCCAGAGGCCTTTCCATCTTTTCTTTTCTATGGACATGAGGAAAAAAGAAAGGTTTCATCTCATGCAAAACGGCTCTGAACAATCTCATCTGGGTTGACTCAGCCTTTGTTATTTCCAGAATAGAGCAGCTCCATAAAGGCTACTTTGCATGGGGCTTTCCAAAAAAAAGCACAGGTCCTGTGTACTTTGCATGGGCATTAAAAGCCTCCTGTTTCAAAACCCAGATGTTACGGACAGGGGCAGGTTTGGTCCAAAGCATGGCTTGCCTTCACCTGCCTGGTTATTGTGTTCTACAGCAGCCACTGCTGCGTGTCCTTTCACAAGCCCTGATCCTGCAATTACGCTTGTGCGAACAAAATGGTGCTCCCCTGTGAGCTATGCCAGCTTCAGTGCGATTCCTTATGGGTCTGCAAGTGTCCTCCCCTTCTCTACATGCTGCACTTTGCAGCCAGATGTGTGCCTCACAGGGTGAAGACACTGTAACTAGAGCACTCAGTTTATTGCTGCAGCTGTGCGAGGGCTGTCACACAACGTGAGAGGTTCCAAGTTTTGCGCTACAGCGGTTTAGCTTTCGAGATCTTACCCAGCCAATCGGACATACGCATTTGTGTAAGCAGCTGCATTTTTTGTTATACAGTCAGGCCTGCAAAGGAATTTCGTTTCCGCCTGCCAGTTTAGGTGTCTGTCCAAATCTCGTATCAGCCACCCTTTTGCCAGCTGCTGCTGAACCCTTGCAATGCCTAAATTCTTTAAGTACTTAGTTGTAACCAGGAAAGCTCCTTTAACCAGGAAAGTGCTCCTGGGAATGCTCTTACTCCTTAATTTTGTATAGAGTGATATTCAGAGCAGCACAGACAGGAACCTGGAGCTCCTTTCTCTTCACTGTGATTATTTCCTTAGCTCTTCCTCTCTCTGGCCCAGAAAATATTATATACAAAATGGAATAGCCTCAAGAGAGAAGGTGGCAACACTCAGACATGTCCCAGAGCTCCTTTCTGGGCAGAGTGGATTTAAGGTCTGAGAAGAAGGAAGGATTTGAATCCAAGTTTCCCACAACCCTGGTGAAGTTTTCTAACCACTAGCCACTGGGCAAGCAGCAGGTTTCTCCTTTCACTGCTTGCTTCTGAGGCAGATGCAGCACCTGGGCAAACCCCAGCACCACGAGCTGGGCCCCAGATACGGCCCTGAGGAGGAGGCATTCGCCAGGGCTTGTCCTCAAGGTCCCTCGGCATGAGGCTCACCTGCTTGCATGCACATGCACATACACACACCGGCAGGTTTGCAGCCCATTTCTCCCCCAGTCTTTCTCTGATTACCGAGGGGTTGAATTCCAAATTCCCCAAGAGTTAAACATTAGTTGTGTGCTTACAGAGTTTACTTGTATGTGGGAACATTTACCTCTCCCTTCTATGTGCAGAGATGGATGTGTCACAAGTGAAAGCCTCCTCTTGGCCACAGGCAGTTTTTACCCTAGGGATGTGAAACCTTTACTTCAGCAAAGCCTCTTCCAAAATTCATACTGGCTTGAAGCAGGGAAGAGTGAGAGCCCCGTAGTGTCTTCAAGAGACAGGAGTGTCATGCCACAGTCACACAACTACTTTAACACAGAGCTGCATTTTCCAAATGGCTAATGAACTCCTCTGGGTTAGCTGCATCCCAGCATGCCAGCAGCCAGCCTAGCCCTCAAGGAAGGAGCAACCTTGCAGAGATGCAAACACTTATCTATAGATGGACTTAACAAACGCTGCAAGCTTCAATTTATCTTTTTAGAAGGCATGGGGGTAGCAGATATGAAGGTGGGAGAACATGCTTCACCAGTGAGACAGACTGCTGATGCTGAGAAAGGCTGTGCCTGAGGTAAAGGAAAGCATGGGAGAGGGAAAAACAGCAACCCACAGGAACCCACCAACTAGTCTCTTGTCTAGTCTTAGAAATTAAAAACAGCCACTTTACATCGTTAACATCCCAACACACATTGGATGCAAGAGCTTGCTGTGCAGCAGTGAGTGCAAAATCTTCTTACCCTAAGAAGGTGCATGTAGTCTAGGACAAAGTTACATGTGGACATATCCATTTCCTTTCAATTCAAGCTGGCTTTGTATAGTGCAAGGCCACTGTACCAGGACATAGAACAGTTTGACTAATTCATGACAGCACAAGATATCTCAGGCTATGCAAAAGCAGGAAAATAAAGAGGAAGGTGTTAGCACAAGAGGATCCATCCTCAGAGAGCCTGCAAGGAGCCACAAGTCCAATCTGACGGACTTTCCTTTGCTCTGGGCCTCGTGGCTGCAAGGGTGGTAGCAGCTAGACCCTTCTTGCCCACCCTTCTCTTAACCTCCAATTCCCAGTCCACCTTTCCAGGTCCCCGGCTCGCCTTTGGGAAGCTGGAACAGCTGCAAGCAGCTGGGGTATGACGCTGATCCATTCTCATCAGTTTTATTGCTTTCCCACAAGGGTCTAAATAGTGACCACAAAAAACTGGCAAGATGAGTCTTTTTTCATTCTGCAGCAGTTTGTGAAAAAAAAAAAAAAAAATCCAGGAACCGCACAAGGACAAGGCAGGACAGCGCTGGTTTATACTTGGTTCAGATATGGAAAATAATTTCTTGCAACCAAGAGAGAAAGAACTGTTTCAAGTGGAGCGAAAGCTAAGATACCATGGAAGGAGCTAGTGTTCTCCTGGGAGAGCACCTGCTCCTTTTGGAAAAAAGGACTGATCTCACTCTGCAGAGAAATGTACTTTTAACATAGTAAACAGTGCTGGGAAGGAAAGACAAACTGGTATGGCAACTTATTTTCTTGCCTTCTGGGTTACTTAGAGCACTGCTTCAGATCATGCCAGGCACAGCTTTGAAGGGACATGGATATTTCTTATTTCTTTATCTAGATAACAGTTTCACCTGATGTACAAACTGATTGGAAAGTCTTAGCCCTGTGGAGACAGTTAATCAGAAAGACCTGGCAATGTGGTTTAATGGTACTTAGCTTAGAGGAAGATAAACAATATTAGGGGTCCTATGCAGAAATGCTGTCAAAGCAGGAAGATCTGTGTCAGGTAAGAATGGTTGTTTCTTCCAATTGTATGGACTGCAATTTTGTACAATGTCGATGATTTGTCAAGCCACATGGAGGCAACCACATTATAGAAAGCATAGAGTGCTACTGGCCATAGAGATTGCTGTAAAAGCTTGGGTATTCCCTGTTACAGAGCCCTGATTTTCTTTGCAAAATCAGGTAGTAGAAATAGATGCACAGGAGCAGCTTTGTTACAAGAGAGATGCTTTTTATTAAAAAGGAGATTGGACAGTTGAATTTAGATGGTGCTGTTACCTGAGCCATGCTGACTCACTGCCTAAAGGGATAAACTCGTAAGAAGCTTTTTACAGATTCACAGAATGTTTGAGGTTGGAAAGGACCTTTGGATATTATCTAATCCAAGCAGGGTCACCTAGAGCAGGTTGCCCAGGACTCTGTCCAGAAAACTTTTCAATATTTCCACAGGTGGAGACTCCACAACCTCTCTGGGCAACCTGTTCCAGTGCTTGGTCACCCTCACAGTAAAGAAGTTTTTTCTTGAGTTCAGACAGAGCTTCTTGTGTTTCAGTCTGTGCCGTTGCCTCTCGTTCTGTCACTGGGCACCACTGAGAAGAGTCTGGCCCCATCCTCTTTGCACCCTCCCTTCAGATATTTATATACACTGATAAGATCCTCTCTGAGCCTTCTCTTCTCTAGGCTAAAAAGTCCCAACTGTCTCAGCCTTTCCACCTATGACAGAGGCTCCAGTCTCTTAATCATCTTAGTAGCCCTTTGCTGGATTCACTTCAGTAGCTCCATGTCTCTCTTGTACTGTATATCTGGCCCAGGATTTCGAAGTGAGCTATTTAAAGTCAATGTCTAGCTTTGTTCCATGGCCTTTCACAAGTGGCCAATTTCTTTAGGCTCTGCTTTCAGTGCAAATGGAGAAGATAGCCCTCTGCCTACCCACACTAAAAAAATTAGATCCTCAAATAGAAGACACAAAACTGGCCAAGACCATCTTGAAATCCATCTTACATAATTAAGCATTACGCTCTTGGAAGCTTATAAAGATAGCTGGCATGGTAAGAATACAGTTGTCTTCCCATTTGGATATTTCTCACTTGTGGCCTTAAAGACAGGAAGGTTTTTGTACCAGTAGAGATTGGCTCAAAAACCATAGGTCAGCAGCAATGCCATATCATGTGCTCTGACAAATTCAGCGTAGCTGTGGTTCTGTGCCTGTATTTGATAAAGGTTAGATTTGTATTGAGGAATGATTCAGAAGGCACAAACCTGGTATTAGTGACTGTGGAACCACAGCCTGAAGGAACAAGAGGCTTTCACAGACCACCTGAAAGACCTGGGTGAGAGGCACAGCTTGCATTTCATATCCAAACTCAGAAATCCATCTCTACCCTAAGACTGAGCAAATTCTTATCAAGTTGAGCTTAAGTCTTCATACCTGAACCACAAATGCCAGGTTTCTCACTGCCCTACACTTGTACAATCAGCAGTACTATTAGCCCCTCTTTAAAGTGTTTTGCATCTTTAAATTGCCTCTGCTCTCCCAAGATACAGCCCTTCCAGAAGAATGGCAAAGACTAAACCACAGACATACTTTGGATTTCTAGTGTCTGAAGAAGAGACAAGGAAATCACTGCAAAAAATAATGTGTTATTTGTTCCTTGTGGTGAAATCAGGATTTTTGAGGAAGTTTAACATTCAGCAGGCATATTCCTACAGCATTAGGAATTACAGCATTACAGCTTTGTAAGTGTCGCAGGAAAAGAGAGAAAACATGCATTGCAGCAAGTTTTTAGGCTAAGATCCTACATAAACAAACTTGTGCAGAGGCACACTCCGCTGCATACAGCCTTGAAGTCTTCAGTCTGTCCATGATGTAGCTGCTGGCATGTTTCATATCTCAAGAGAGAGCAGTCCAGAAGTTCAGAGACTACTACTCAAAACTGAATTCACCTAGAAGCTCAGTTTCAGCTAATCTGATCAAATTCACATCATTCTACAGACTAGACAGGACACCCCCAGAAATCTCCTTTTCTTGCTGTTCCAAATCTGTGTAACTACTTAGTCATGCAGCCATAGGAAACTCAGTCTAAACTCAACCCTCTGCAGAGACAACTGAGGCTATTACTACACATTAAGATGAAAAGTTTCCAAAGCCATTAGATGAAAAATCCCCCACCCTGCAATTCCTCCAACAAAGCAACACAAACTGTGTTCTGTGAAGCCAGACACACATCTAACCTCTCTTTAATACAGGTGCAGAAGGAATGACAGACTGCACAGAGAGACAGACCGAAGCACCTACAGCATGGGGAAAACATCAGCATCCAGATGTTGTAGGCCAAGCCAGTGCTCTAGTGCAATCTTTACAAGCGCTCCACAATGCCCAGTGTACAGCACCTTGCACCTGGCCTCCACACAAGAAATGAACACCAACGGTTCAATGCTGCAATCAGCAGAATAATCCAGTGATCACCTGGATCTTCTGGGGCTCAAGGAGAGTTGCCTGTAGCAACACCAACACGCCACAGCGACTACCCAACCAAAGCTAATGACAAGGAGGGAAAACCAAAGTACCAGTTACAAGACAGAGTCATAAACAAGACAACTGCTTTCACCCTCGGGTGGCATTAGGAGACACTGACTAATTAATCCTAACCACAATCCTCCTCTGCAAGCAGAGATATTCACCTGCGGAGATGGCAGGAACTAGCGGTGTCCTCATTAGCAGAGTGGAGGTGCAGGAATGAAGCAACACAGAGGCAAAACCTGAAATCAGCACTCACAGAACTCGCCTCTCTTGCTCGTTTGTCTAATGTGTCTTGGCTAGAGCAATTTCGTGGCTGTCAGCTGGCTTAAACTCACCATCCAGCAGTCTATCTACACACATGCAATTTCTAAAGAGGGGCCTGCACCTCTGCTGGGAAATTACTAGGTAGGTTTCCGAGTTTAAAAAGCAGTTGGAAGCCAGCACGTTAGATCAGGTACCACATTCCCAGCTCTGACCCTGAGTTTCAGCGTGGCACCAAACCTCTGCATCCCTGCTCGCGCGTATTCCCAGGCTGCGTGCCGAGTGGCAGCAGCCCACTCCATCCAAATCGGTGCCCCCGTCAAGCACGGGATGGGTGCTCAGGGCACCAGGAGCTCAGTAACACAGGCCTCCTCACGACCCCTCCCCGGTGCTCACATGCACCCCTGTTATAGTGTCTCTCTGTCCTTCCCCACCACGCTCCCAACACCCAAACCAGCTTAAAGCACAGAAGCAAACAGGCAGAGCCTCCACGTACAGGGGACTAGAGATGACTGCCAGGATCCTTCCAGGCGAAGGCACCGGCTTGCTGCAGCTGCTGCATCCTCCGGCGGCCTGCCTTAGCAAAGGTCCCAACAGAGCCTAGCTCTGCAGCAGCCAACTTTTTGGGAGGCTGCTGTTTGAAAAGCTCCTGCCCTCTTTGTTTGGTTGGGGCAGAGCCAGCAAGGGCTGCCGGGAAGGTCACTCGGGAGGAGACTTATGTACTTGGAGGGGAGGAGCCCTCCTCTTAACTCTTTCGGGGCGGCCTCACTCCAGGAACAGCAAGGATCTATGTCACCTTTTCTGTCTCGGGGTTTAACCATGAGCTGTTCCCATTGCTCCCGCCATGGCTGCCCAACGGGATTGGGGCAGCAGTTCATGGCAGTGCTGCTTTCCTCTGAAAGGGGAGGGGATGAGCACTTTAACCTGTTCTCATCTCTACTTGTGCCCCCAGGTGAGGTGTTCAAATGTCTCTGCTTAGGTTTGGCCTTATGGCTCAGTCACATGGACTGCTAGTAGCCACTAAAGGGAGATCAGGTCTCCTTGCCTGCCTGCCCCCAGGGCTCCCACTGCTTCCACTGCAGCCCTGCTGCTCACAACACTTCAAGGAGCTGGTTTAGGGAGCAAAATAGCAGGAAACTTCTTTTTTTATCCTGGTAATCTTAATTTTCTGCTGGTTTAGTAAACTCGCCTAGATCACCATGATAGAGATGAAAGCCATTATCAGAACACAGGAGTACACGACTTTGGGATCAGCTAGCCATTTCCAAAGGAAGCTTTGCCATTTCCAAAGGAGATGAAAACTTAAACATCCTGCTCTAAGCCTCAACAGCAGTAAGAGAATAGTGGGAACAAGTCTGGTTGCACGTCCCATCCACTAGGAGTTTCCACCTGCTGGCCAGTACTGCCTCCCTCCCTCCTGCTCAAGGGAGCACTGCCTCTTCTACCGGACAGGCTCTGCCAAATGAATGAAGAATATGCAGCAGGGACTGCTTTCCCCTCTCTGATTTCAAGGGCAACCACAGCAGGAAATTGGTTCCACTTTGCTCCTTGTATCCTCTCTCCATGACAGTACTAATGGACTGTCATTAAACAGTACAACCTGCCGAATTCCATAAGACCTGCAGATAAGACGAGCTGAGACTTCTGGCTTATTTTTGCAAGGCTATGTTGTCTCTTTAATCAATATTCCCATCTATAGAATGGAGACAGGGATACTTGCCACCTTGCATAAAGCAGTTTTTGAGATTTGCAGCTAAAACATGGTATAGAAGAGCTCAGATGCGTCACATCCTGTTCTCCAGCAGAGGCTGAAGTTGTTTTCTAATTGATAAGTTCATTATTCCTTCACTCAGTGGTTAGTCTATGTATGGTCAAAAACGGTTAGCACAAAAATGGGCTGAAGATTTTAATAAAGCACCACACAATTCAAGAATTAAAGCTGCAGTACTTAAAACTATTTGGAGAAAATTTCATGTGTAACTGGAGTTAGTTGGAAGAAAGGAGAGACTAACAACCATGCTGGATCAGCCTGGATGTGCTTTTGGGTCAGTATCCTGTCTCCAGCAGGCCAACTAGCAGATGTCTAGGTGGGAACATAGGATCAGTGCAAGCACGTAATAAAATTCCCACCCAGTTTGTGGCTGAGAGACTTTCTAAGATGAAGGTCATGATGGTACTCTACCAATAGTTCTCAATAGATTTGTCATTCAGGATTTAGCCCAGTTTCTCTCTGAGCCCATGTAAACTTCTAGGGGGCTACAAAAACTTGTGATGGGGAATTCTGCCCTTTAACAAGATGCTGTGTGAAGAATGACCTCCTTCAGTTTGTTCTGAACCTGCCTGTGGCTTGTTTCATGTAGCACCCACTTGTTTTTACAGCCAAAGATAAACCAGTTCTCCTTGACACTGATGATCTTAGAGACATCTGCCCTACTTCCACTTACATTCTGCAAAGGATATAAATGAGGCCATTTATTACAATGGATTCAAGAGATGGAGCTGCATTCCTTTCACAGAGGAACACAAGGACTCAAATCTTAGGTATTTAACAAAAATGCCCATGGTCACACTTCAGCTAATGCACCTACCTCTCAGAGAGTTCTGTCTAATTTAAGGCAATGCAATAGAAATGGAATCTAAGTACAATTGTCCTGACTATGTTCCTTTGAAGTCAGAAGCCGGGCAGGCAGTACAGCTGGAAGTCAACGTGACAAAGTCAGAAGATCAGTCAGAGGAATTAACTTTTTGGTCTCTTCCAGACGGAAAGCAAATTTTTTTGTAAGTACACAACACATGTTTTGGCAGAAAAGAGAGGAAAAAAAACACCACTCCCACATAAATGTTTGGATCTATGAAATGCCACTGGATGGTGCTCCATTTTAAGTTTTTCATTCTTCTCTTCACATTTTTCTTGCTCTTCTGCAAGTCAAATGGCAGGTGCCTACCCTCTCAGTAAGTCTTATACATCATTATACATCCCCTTCTGCTCCCCATCCACTGAGCAAGTCTATTACAACCTTAAATTAGAGACCAGTGCACTGAGATTCAGCAACTTGGATAGGCAGATGATGCAGGGCCCAGGATCTATAGGTGAAGGCCTACAGCAAGCTGTAGCATCAAGACTGTCATCTGTAGAAAACCAAGAGTTGAAAAACTGGCTTTTTTATTAAGCAGAATGAGGTTTGTAGAAAGAAGTAACATCTTTTATTACATCAACAAGCACAGCTGCAAAAATCATACAAGAAAGCCAAGTACAAGTGAAGAGTAATTGCTCAGACTTCTGCTAGGTTGTATTAATTTGACACCCCTGAAAAAAAGGGAGAGGTACCCACAGAATAGAGGAGAGGGTGAGAGAGAAATACTTGTATCGTAAGGGAACTCTGGTTGGTCTTTTAAAAGAGACTGCACTTTTCTACCTCCAAAACTTGTCCTGTTGACGTCCTTTGACCAGCAGGGCTACACCCAGTTAGCACTGGAGCTTTTTGAAGCACGCATGATGATTTCTCTTCCTTCGGAGTAACATATTGTCAGTTTTCCCCCTTTCTAGCTCACGTTCTTAGCCTCAGTGCCTGACCTACCCAGCTTTCACATCCCTCAAGGAACATCCTCCGTCCCCCTGGGGCTCCTGTCTTGGGCCACTGCTGTCATTACTCCCCGCTTGCTATATTCCCTCCTCACCACTTTCTTCTCTTGATGTCCTCACCCACAATTTTCTGTAAGAAGCTCGCCCAGTTGCAAGGGGGAGGCGGGCGACGCGCCAGGAGCCTCAGCAATGCCCAAACGGGGCTGAACCGCCAGGCCCCCCTCGCCGGGGTTCACAGCTCGGGCTCTCTCGGAGGAACCCTTGGGGAAGTTTAAAGGGAGGCAAAGGGGCTGCGGAAGCTTCCCTGCCCCTCCGTCCCCGGCAGCGCGGCGCGGGCACGCTGGTGCTCCGGTGAGCGCCCGGAGGGCCTTCCCGCGCCGAGGCCGCGGCGCAGCCCGTAGCCTCGCGCGGCGCCTCCCGGGCCCCCGCGCCGAGCGGCCGCCGCCGGGGGCCGGTCACGCACGGCCACGGCCCGGCCGCGACCCCGCAGGGACGTGCCCGTGCCCGCCAGGCCTCGGCTGCGGGACGGCGGCGCCCCACCTCGGGCTCCCTGCCACGACGCCGGGGACCGGAGACCGGGGACCGCGGCCCGGCGGCGACCTGCCCCTTTAAGTGCGCCTACCCACTCGCGCGGCCTCCCCCGCCCGCCCCGGCGCGTGACGCCATCGGCGCGCCGCGCGGCACCCTTCCCGCCTGCCCTGCGTGCATCGCGCGCGACGGGGCAGGGGAGCGGCGGCTGAGGCGGGCGCCGAGGATGTAAGTGGGGCAGGGGCGGCGGCGGCCGGGGGCGCGGCGGATCGGCGTCCATCCGGCCCGGCCGGGGCGCGGCGCGGCCTCGCCGCGCTTCGGGGGTGCCGAGAAGAGCGCGCCGGAGCCGCCGAGGAGGATATGGCGGGGCGAGGGGCAGGGATGGAGCCGCAGCGCCGCGGCCTACCGCGCCCGGGGGCGGGGAGGGAGCGAGCCGAGGGCGGGGAGGGGCCGGGCCTGGGCCTGGGCGTGGGGGGAGCCCGGGGCCGGGGTCCCGGAGCTCCCCGCGCTGGGGCGGTGGGGGGAGCGCTGTGCGGGTCGGG
The DNA here is from genome assembly GCF_036417845.1 of Apteryx mantelli. Classification (NCBI taxonomy): domain Eukaryota; kingdom Metazoa; phylum Chordata; class Aves; order Apterygiformes; family Apterygidae; genus Apteryx; species Apteryx mantelli. Next base: position 1,222,153 of record NC_089993.1, on the reverse strand, counting down.
GCGGGCGGGCTGGCAGCGCCGGGCCTGGCGGAAGCGGCGGGCGGCGCGGGCCCCGGGGTGCGGGCTCTGCCTCTGAACCGACTCTGTGCTTGGTCTGTGCTTTTCTCTCCCTGTTCCTCAGCCTGCGCCCTGGCTTCGCTCGTAGTATGGCAACACGTACGGCGCGGTCAGCAGCGACAAGCCCTCGGTCCGCCCGGCGCCGTAACGTACCCCATGGCGTGCGAACCGGGACGCGGAGCTGGCTGCCCCTGCGCTCCTCCGGCCCCACTCGCTGTAGTTAGCTTGGGCGAGTGGCCGTAACTTTGCAAAGAACTGGCGAGCGTTGAACCCTCTCCTCACACGAGGAAACCTTTTCCCCATTTTGCAAATGAGGATCTGAAGCAAACGGCCATTAAGGGACTTGCCTGTGGTCGTGCAGGAAGTCCGGGGGAGAGTTGAGTTTGCTTACTTTGCTACAGCATTGCAGCTCAGGTCTCTGCAAACCAACTCTTTAAAGCAGAGAGGTGTGTGTGAAATGAATGTATGGCCCGTGTAGCTTGCACTTAGGCTTTTTGTTTTGGGATGGGTGTTGCAAAAACATTAACTTGTTAGGCAGCGAGGGGTTTTTTGATCTCAGGAAAGAAGCATGTTGCTTACAAATGCTATCTCTTCTTATACACCCTTGTGTGTAGATATTATTTTATTCTTTCCACACAGAGGTGTCGCCCAGTAACTGTCTGAACACAAGCATGTGAAAGTGCCCAGAGGCTGTTTTTCTTAGACTGAGATTGCCAATTGAAGTAAGTTAGGCGAGTGGCATTCTTGAGAAAGGTGCATACATCTTGATGGAGGGCAAATATCTGTTAGTTTGGAGGCTGTAAACGCTTAAATGCTACATGTACCATCATATAAAGGTTCACTCAAAGTATAAGCATCATATGGCTAGTTTGTCTGGTAATTGCCTATTCAGAGAAGAGTGTTGAGGAGTGATGCCAGAGTGGTAGTGTTTAACTGTAGCATTTCCTACTACTCCAGCAGCAAGCTGAATGACAGGAAAGCATGTGCTAGTCTTCATCTGTGCTCTCTCTCTTTACCCCTTCCAGTAGGGATAAAACCAGAGGCAGCTATCAGAGGATAATAGGTCGTTTTGCATGTTTTGGCTAATAGCATCATGGTTGTGATAGTCCAAGGATATAAGAGAAGCTGACTTGTAGGAAGAGATAATACTGGCATGACTGTGGTGTATTTAGGAGAAGGAAGATGGGAAAGCAAAATGGTCAAGCTTTTTGGTCTTGCGAGTCCAGAAACTTGTCTGTTTTTTTTTTCCTTCCAAGTGAGTCAGTTGGTCTGATACAGTGGCTTTCAATTCTTGAACTGTGGCCCTCTCACATTTTGCACTAGAGGCACAGAGCTGTTTAGAAATGTCGTACACCTTAATGGCATATTACAAGCTTGCTTTTGTTAGTCACCTTTGCAGCACCTGTCAAATAGTCCATGGACTGCTTTGTGAAAACCACTGGTTTTAGAAGATATTTCCTCTCCCAGTAAGCCCTGCTGATTTCATGTTTGCATTGTGGGTTTCCTGCTTGCTGTATGAAAAGACACAGGTGTTTCTTGATTTCTACAAGTTGCAGAGAGCTGAATTTGGGAACATTCATTTGTGTTGCTTTGGAACTTTTAAGGAAACTTCTTTGGTATTAAGGAAAACTGTGAAGCTGAAATCGAGAAAGCTAAGTCAGGTGTCTAGAAAGGTCTCTTCCCAAAACAAATTTAACTGTAATTTAAGGAATACATTAGTGATTAGCGGAGTCAGAAACCAGAAGCAGGGAAGCAACAAGACTGTTGTGTACTTTAAACTGGAGAGTTTTTCTCATCTTAATGATTTTTGCTTGTGATGTATATACCTTTGTGGAGATGTTTCCAACCTCATGCTGTGCTGTGAATGTATTATGCCACTTCTGATGAAGTTGGCAGTGCAGAGATGCTTGTTTCCACTCTTCCATTTTCTAAATGTTTCATTCATTGGTAGATAATAGGTGTTACACCAAATCAAACCCACCACATTCTTTTAGTGGCTATTAAAACATGCTGGACGCATCTTTGTAATTCAGATGTTAAGCAGTCCAGGTGGAATAGTCAAAATGAAGAAAAGTGTTTAGGTTTTATAACATATGTGAGGGATCCAACCCTCTCATGGAAAATACCTGGAATTCAGTTAATGTCCAGTATTTCAGTATTAATTACTGGGGTGTTCATTTGTCTGCATCTAGAGTAAATAAGGAACTCACTGGGGCTAGATGAGGTCAGAATCCACTTTAGGCTTTCCTCTAAGAAATTAAAGCAAGGTCTGCTGTTGCAGTAGTGCAGCAACTGGGCCCTTTATTCTGTTCTTTCCAAGGCACACAGAGCTCTGCAAGCAGCTTGCTGACACTGAAGGCAGCCAGAATTGAGTGGGTTTTTTTGTTTTCAGCAACCCTTTCTTCTTGCCGCATGTGCTATATATGGCACAAATTGGCTCGGGAGATAACCAGTGCTTACTCCTCTGAAGACAAGGCAGTTGTCAAGAGGCCTGAGCTGCGTGTACATCTTTCAGAGAAAATGGTTGCCCTCTATCTGCCATTTATTTTGGTTGGATAATGAGGATCCTTTGTACTTCTATGAATGTCAAATGATAGCTTGAAACATGTATACAAACTTTTACGTGAGGCATGCAGTGCCAGTGTGAGCAGGCACAGAGTTGGGCTGTAACTGCTGTGTAACAGTCTGTGCAACCAAAGTACTCTGTAGAAGTTGGCTGACCCTCAGTGTGCTGCCATTGTTGCAAAGTAGGTTTGTTGTTTCATGCCAATCTATTAATTTCTTGTTTCTAAACCCTTTTATCTTGTCACTAGGCTGCTCTTTGGAGTATATTGCACTCGATTAGGGATCGATTCTCAGAATCGAGGAGTTAGAAGTGATATTTGAGATAAGTGAGGCCCATTCGGTGCTGCTTTGGACACCTCCGAAGGGGAAATGGAGTTATCAGGAATGAAAAAGAAGAGTTTGCTAGGACTCAAAGAAAATAATAAAAAATCCAACACTAGGTAATCATTCTGTCCGAATTTTCTAGGCCTAACAAAACTGGGGATGTTACAGGGTACTAGGACTCTCCCAGTGAGGGTGAGGAATTGGAAATGTACCACTTCCTGTGAGAATTTCTGTATGCTACAGCTGTTTTCCTGAAAGCTGCTCTGTAATGTAAAATGTTTTCCTTTTTCTAAAAAGCCTGAACTTGCCTTATGCTTTAATCCAGCAGTTATGGTGATCTTGAGTTACATTTGATGTTCAATGTGCTGTGTTGCTTTTCTGTTTTTTTGTTTGTTTGTTTGAATGGTTTTTTTTCTTTTTTTCTTTTTTTTAATTATGCCTTCTGCAATTTGTTCTTGAAGGGCTCCCTCACCAACCAAGCGCAAGGATAGGTCTGAAGACAAATCAAAGGACCGGTCCAAGGATAAAGCAGGCACCAAGGAATCAAGTGAGAAGGATCGTGGTCGGGACAAGACACGCAAAAGGCGCAGTGCTTCCAGTGGGAGCAGCAGTACCAGGTAGTTACTTTTTCCTTACTGCTTCTCAGTAATAGTGCAGGTAGTAGCAAATTACAGCATTTACAAAAGCCACCAACCTGATTTCTGATACATATTCCCCATGTCATGGACTTGTTCAAAGCCTGCATTGTGTTGGTCACAGTGAAGTCTTTTCTAATTTAAGGGGTTTTATTTTTGTGAGGTATGAACTTCCTTTGGCTGAACTAGTGAACTATGAGGGTTGGTTTTCATTGTTTTAATTCAGAATTCCTTTCTCTGTGATTACCAGAAGTTTTTCAGCTATTTTTCTTGGTACTCCACTCTTGCTTTTTCCCATAACAGATCCCGTTCCAGCTCAACTTCCAGTTCGGGGTCCAGTTCCAGCACTGGTTCTAGCAGCGGTTCTAGTTCTTCTTCTGCCTCAAGCCGATCTGGGAGCTCTAGCACTTCTCGCAGTTCCAGTTCCAGCAGCTCCTCTGGATCCCCAAGTCCGTCTCGACGGAGACATGACAACAGGAGACGCTCCCGCTCCAAGTGAGTTTGATTTGTCTTCTGAGAATTACCAGATCGCAATCTTGTGTTCTCCATGGAAATTAACCTGCTATCACAGTAGAAATTTCTCAGAAGACTTTGCTTTCTCCACGACCTAGAGATCTGAATTTTGTTAGAATGGGGTGCCCCTTATGTATACAATTGAAGCTTATGCCCTGTAGGAAGGGAGATCATGGATTTTTTTAAAGGTGGTTGTTACCTATTGTATTTTGTATAGGCAATTTTAGTCAGCGTTTGACCGCCGATATGAAGATAAATGGGTGCTAGATGAGTGTAAAACACTCTGTATGTACCCTGTAACTTCCAGCCAAAGCAACAGAGAAATTAGGGCTAAAATGTTGTGTGTGTGTTTGTTTGTTTATATATATGGTGGGGAGGAAACCTAAGGAGGCATATTTTGAAAGGGTAGAAATCAAACTAAATACCCATACAGTTTTTCCTTTGAATAATTTTGTGAATAAGGTGCTGAAGGCTGATAAAATCTACTAAAGTGTTATAACCCATTGTGTTTTGAGTATATCCCTCATTTTATAGACAGTAAAATTGGGAAGAAGCATAAATACAAATCTTCTACATCATGAATTTAAAAAAATCTTCTGGAATATAATTTAAAAAACGACAAAGAAATTGCAATGTCCAGCTACTTAGTTAGTTTCATACATGTGACATTTGTAGCCCTTTCTAGTGAACAGAAAACACAGAAACACAAATCATTGGATCTATAAGCTTCCTGGTTGTGGTATCCTTTCATGCTTCTGTCTGCGTTTTGCCTCTTTCATTGTCAAGGCAAAGGATGTTAGTAGTCTTTTGTTTTAATAAATATAAAATTCTATGACTATGGCCAACAACTTTGAGGAAATGTCCATTAAATTTCACATTTGTTACCCTATTTGTGGTAAGGTTGAGAACTCACAAAAACAAGGCTCTCTAAAATTCCAAGAGGTTCTAAAGCAAAAGCAGAAAAGACAGATGTGAGTCTTGATGTTTCCAAGTGGAAACCGCCCCTCCATTACTTTTGGAACATTTAACTTGTCACTTAAAGAAAAAAGATGGCCCCGCCCCCATCAGAAATGGTACTTTTTTCATTATGTGCTAGGGATTGGCTTCTAGTTTTTGTCTTGCATGTTTCTAGACAATATTTTGTGTTGTCAAAATCAGATCTAAGCCACCCAAGAGAGATGAGAAGGAGCGAAAGAGGCGGAGCCCCTCACCCAGACCTACAAAAGTGCATGTTGGAAGGCTCACCAGAAATGTAACCAAGGTAATGACGCAATCCCCCGTAACGTCAAGCGTCCATATCTTTGTGAGGAAGCCTGGGCGTTTGTGTGTGTGTGTGGTTGTGAGGGTTTTTTTGTTTGTTTTGGGGGGTGTTTTTTTCCCCCTCTTTTATGTCCTCGAAACCTTTTTGTTACTAGAGTGCAGATGAGATTTTGATTTTGGAAATTCTTGCTTTGTGACCAAATAAATGAGTGAGGGAAGTTTTTGTAGAGTTTTACTGAGTTGAATAAAATGCAGATTTTGAGGCTGTGTAGTACTGAAAGGCCTGTCTGCTTTCTCAGTATCCCAGACTTAGTATCTTATGTTACTAGGAGGGAGACTGTGTAAGTAGAGTAACAGCAGAAATGAGCAAACAGTGAGGTGGATTGAAAACTGACTGAATGACAGAACTCGGAGGGTTGTGATCAGCGATGTGAAGTCTAGGTGGAGGCCAGTAACTAGTGGTGTATCCCAGGGGTCAATACTGGGTCCAATACTATTCAACTCATTCATCAATGACCTCAATGAAGGCCCAGAGAGCACCCTCAGCAAATTTGCTGATGATCCCAAACTGGGAGGAGTGGCTGATACACCCGAAGGCTGTGCTGCCATTCAGAGGGACCTCGACAGGCTGGAGAGATGTGCAGAGAGGAACCTCATGAAGTTCAACAAAGGGAAGTGTGGAGCCCTGCGCCTAGGGAGGAATAACCCCATGCACCAGGACAGGCTGGGGGCCAACCAGCCAGAAAGCAGCTCTGTGGAGAAGGACCTGGGAGTGCTGGTGAACACGAAGTTAACCATGAGCCAGCAATGTGCCCTTGTGGCCAAGAAGGCCAATGGTATCCTGGATTGCATTAGGAAGAGTGTTGCCAGCAGGTCAAGGGAGGTGATTCTCCCCCTCTACTCAGCCCTGGTGAGGCCACATCTGGAGTACTGTGTCCAGTTCTGGGCTCCCCAGTACAGGAGAGACATGGCACTACTGGAGCAAGTCCAGCAAAGGGCTTCTAAAATGGTGAAGGGCTTGGAGCATCTCTCATATGAAGAAAGGCTGAGAGCTGTGACCTTTTAGCCTGGAGAAGAGAAGGCTCAGAGGAGATCTTATCAGTGCGTATAAATATCTGAAGGGAGGGTGTAAGGAAGATGGAGCCAGACTATTTTCAGTGGTGCCCGGTGACAGGATGAGAGGCAACAGGCATAAACTGAAACACAGGAAGTTCTGTCTGAACATAAGGAAAAGCTCTTTGACTGTGAGGGTGACTGAGCAGTGGAACAGGTTGCCCAGAGAGGTTGTGGAATCTCCATCCCTGGAAATGCTTAAAAGCTGTCTGGACAGGGTTCTGGGCAACCTGCTTTAGGTGACCCTGCTTGAGGAGGGGGGTTAGACTAGATGATCTTTAAAGGTCCCTTCCAACCTCAACCTTTCTGTGATTCTGTGAAATGACCTTGGAGGCATTAAGGACATCTGAAGGTCTTGATAATGGATCTGAGGAGAGCTGGGCTGACTTGAGCTGTCTTTCCTGGAATGTAGTTTAAAGGTCTTCACAGAAGGAAAAAAGCTTAGGGTGCTGAAAAATTCATATTTTTTTTACAATATTGAGAAAAATGCATCTTTAACAATGAGTATTTGACTGAAGGCGTAAGTTGTCTTTTGAAGTCACCAGAGGCTGTTGATTTTATTGATTTTTGTACTTTGTAGGTTTTCTTTAGCCTGGAGAGTTTGACCTATTTTGACATACAAGCGGTAATGCTGTTAGACCTTAAGGTTTGGAACAACCTGAGGTAAAACTGAATAGACAACAGTAGAGAAAGCAGCAATAATCCAGACTCCTGTCCACATCTAGCCAATGAAATATATCTATCTTTGATGGTGGCATTGATTTTAAGGCTAGTTTAGTGCTGTGCACAGCTTGAATTTACTGTTCCCTGCCAGCCAGACCTGGTCAGGTACATGTGGTGTATGTCCTTAAGACTTGCTCTTTCTCTGCAGGATCACATCATGGAAATTTTTTCCACTTATGGAAAGATTAAAATGATTGACATGCCAGTCGACAGGCTAAATCCACATCTCTCTAAAGGTTATGCCTATGTGGAGTTTGAGAACCCCGATGATGCTGAGAAAGCCCTGAAACACATGGATGGTGGTAGGTATCAGATGCTGCAAGGAGGCTGGAGGCTTTTAAAAATATTTGGAACTCATGGGGTTGATCTGAAAAAGAGTTAGTGGGGAAGACTTTGGGTAACTGATCTTCTTAAATGCTGTCTTTCTGTTTTCAGCCCAAATGGCCTTGTCTTCTATGTGGTTCAGGACAGATCCATCAATGACAGAACTATTAAAACTGAGTTTTCCGAAAATAAACAGTGACTAAATTTTCTTAATTTCTGTAAAAATCCTCCCTGATTAACATCTGAACTGCAGTTTGTTGGGATATTAGGTTTTTAGGAAGTTAAATATGTAAGTGGACTTTGTCAAATGACTCTTAAGTTGGTGGTGGAAACAGGGCTGTAGGCTGATTCATACTTCATTTGCTTGTGACAAAGCAGTGAATCACATTGAAAACGTGGTGTGCAGATGTTAGTGATGGAAAGTATTATCTCTTCCTATATCTGTGGTTCCCTAAACAGGTCAAATTGATGGTCAGGAGATCACTGCCACAGCTGTTCTGGCACCGCGGCCTAGACCACCTCCCAGACGTTTTAGCCCACCCAGGAGGATGCTGCCACCGCCACCGATGTGGCGTAGGTCACCCCCTCGCATGAGGAGAAGGTGAGACCTGTGACAATTCATGTTTCCTTCTCAGTGTAACAACATGTCACCACTGAAAGACTCAGCATGGGAACAGTTTCATCCTGTTGGACTTGACTTTCCCTTCCAAACAACAGTAGCACCTTTTAGGTGTCAGATGAACCTGGATTAGACTTCTTAACTCCTTAGTGCAAGGGTGACCTGCTCTAGTCCACAGCCTCAATACAGTCTGTCAGAAATGACAGGTGCTTACCAGCCTGTTCCCTGGAGTCCTTTCTGCATAATGCCTCGAGGTGAAGTAGGAATGGACTTCTGACTGACAATGCTTTTGGCAACATGCTCCTGCTTTCCTTCCTAAAACCTTTGCGCCTCTCTCCCATATTTGTATGATGAGCACATGACCAAAATGCAGTCTTCCTCCATCAGGTGAGTGGAGTACACCCACCCCAGGATGCGACCTGACATGCATGTGTCCATCATACAGTTCAGGGCTGCCTGAATGTACTCTGATTACAGTCTTAGAGCCTTCCTGGCATCTAGGTGGGCTCCTCTGTCTCTGGAAGTCTGCTCTTGTCACTATTAAAAACAATAGCTTGTGGTGATTGCTGAACAGCTTATGAACTGGAGGCCCCTTCTGTGTAAAAATGAGAACTAGTTAACATGGCACAAGTTCTACAACCTATTCTGTCCTCCATAAATCATGGATTTTTTTACTGAGGTCTGGCAAATGCTAGCTTTAGTGGTTCCCTCCTTGTTGTTTGTTTGCTTCCCTAATCTTGGCCATGGGTTTACTTTTATTATCCTGAGAAGCTCTTTTGATAGTCTGCCACTGGAACTTGGGCGTCATACTGGTTGGCTGTACGGTTTGATTGCAGTACTGAAGAGCTTGAAGCCTGATTATTTCTTTAGAGTTAGACTTGAGAAGTGTCCTCTTAGTTTGAAAGGGCTTACATAAATCCTTTCCCTGAATCTCATTGTATCTTGGCTTCAGGAGTCAAAATTATCCTTTCAGATGAAGGAGAATCTGATGTAGAATGAACTTATTTGTTCCTTTGCTTGAGCTAGAAGACAAGATTCTTGTCTGTTCTTTGGACATTAAAGATTCTTTCAACCTCTCGATGTGTAGAGAGGGTTGCCAGAATATTCCTGCTGTGCAGTGAATGTTTGGATTGCCTTTCTCCTCTCTAGATTTGGCTGTATTTCACTGAAACTCATGTACAGTACTTTTCTTTTGAAAAGATGGTACATGAGCTGACAGATTACTGGAACCTGTTGCCCTTGTCTCCTAACAAAAGCTTTTTCCTTCCTTCTCTGCCAGGTCCCGGTCTCCTAGGCGCAGATCCCCTGTTCGCCGGCGATCCAGATCCAGATCTCCTGGACGAAGGCGCCATCGCAGCCGCTCCAGCTCAAACTCTTCACGATAAAGCAAAAAGACTGGACAGCTTTTTATTTTTTAACTTAAATCCCATCAAACTAAATATTGTACCTTTTTTTTATAATGGATCTGGGTGAGGAGGAGTGAGAGGTAGATTTCTGGCAGTGAAGGCAACCTAAGAGGAGAGAGTGCAGTTCCTAGCCAATAGATAGCCCTTGCTGTGGGGCTTTTAGTTTCCTGGCATTTAATTGAAATTATTTAAAAACGGCTTTGATTTAAAGGCTGCGGATATAACATCTCTTCCAGATAAATGGAAGGAAAGATGCTATAGCCTCTTTTTCACCAGTTAGCAGGCTGCTGCTTGATGATTTCTAAATGCTTAGCACGCTGTACAGACAAGCATGTAAATCTTGAACTATTTTGGAAGCCCTGTATAGTAAGACAGGGAAGCATTTAACTCAGTCTCTAGGTGCCAGCACAGGATCTTCAGAATAACTGGAGTCCAGATTACAAAACCTGTCTTAGACTAAAATAGTGAATTGTCATTTTATTCCAGTTCACAAACAGATTAGTTTCTGGGTAGTGTTGCAGGCTAAACTTCTGTAATGAATACACTAATTGAACAACCAGCAGAAACAACGACTTCTGTCCAGCCCACTGTTATACGTGTTAGAAATGAAGCTGGAAATCTAAGAACTGGTTTGTAGCTGCCCCCTTAAATGATTCCATTTGCCTTTCCTAAAGGGTTTTGGTTAAAAAGAAAATCTCCTACCCCTCCAGCCCCTCACCCTATGAAATGGTGCAAGTGCTTCTGCTTTTACAAATCTGCTCAAATTAGCAACTGAGTATCAACCCCCCAGAAACTGCAAGGCAGAGAGGGAGGCTTGAGGCCATGATGCTCTCTGGATTAACTGGGTTCGCATTGGAAAAGGCAAAGAATTTACTGCCTGTTGTACAGTCAATACTATAAAGTTTGTTTGATTTTTTTTTTTCTTTTTTTTTTTTTATAACTTTGTAGCCTTTTGGGCCATGTTGTGTTTGTACTTGTGTAGGATGAGCGACTATTGAATAAAGCAGTAGGGTTGAGAATAACGAACCTGCGTTGCTCCCTTGTCCTTCCCCCGCCCGCTCTGCCCAGAAGCGGTGAGGCCACCCGCTGCCTTCGTGGGAGACTTGTTGGCCGGCAGCAGCCCTGCGCGGTGGCGGCGCGGAGGCCCCGGCACTGTGAGCCCTCCTGTCTCTTTAAGGGCGGGGCGGGGCGGCGCCTGTCGCAGGCGTCACCCGCGCCGGGCCCGCAGATTCGCCGCGACACGGGGGAAGCCGGCAGCGAATCGGCAGGGCCATGGCGGCGGCGGCGCGGGCGGTGCCGCGCGCCCTGCGGGAGGCCGCCGCGGCCTTCTCGGCCGGCGGGGACGTCGCGGCGGCGCTGGGCGCGCTGCGGGCCGCCCTGGAGGCCGCGGGCGGCGCGGCCGCCCTGGCGGAGCGGGAGCGGGCGCAGTACGGCGCCTTCCTGCGGCGCCTCGTGGGGAACCCGGACTCGCTGCCCGCGCCGCAGCGGCAGCGCTTGTGGCGCGGCTTCTTCGCGGAGGCGCCGGCCGCGCTGGGCTTCCCGGTGCTGGCGGAGGCCGTGGCGGCGCCGGGGTCAGTGCGGCCGCGGGGGGGGTCGGTGGTGCCGGGGGCGGCGGGGGCCGCGGGTCCCAGCACCGCGCAGGGGGCGCGGAGACCGGCCGGGGGGCTGCGAGTAGTCGTAGCGGGGTGACCTGAAGGAGCGAGTGCCGCATCTTTCGTCTCAAAGCGTAACGGGAAGAGCCGCTGACGCGGGCTGGTGGCTGCTCCGTGCTCCCTCGGCCTTACAAAAGGCGCCTAAATACGCTGGCGGCAGGTTAAAATGGAGGGACGGGAATGGGGAGACTTGGTCTCTACGGGTAGCTTTGCCCCGATGCACTGTGTGGCCTTTTGCGGATCTCTGCATTTCAAAAGCCTCTTTACAGTGTTAACGGTTCCCAGAGAAGTCATGAAACTGCATTCAATTGTGTTTATCAAGTATCCTGCGTTTAGTGACCAGACAAAAACTGTGGAGATACAGAGAGGTTAAAATCTCTTTAAATTTTAAATACTCTGTATTGCTGTAGCAATATTGAGCAGCAGTGTTGCTGTAGTGGTGGGATCACAGTAGCAATATGATTGCGTGCACATCTTTTTTTTGTTGCTTAAAAAGGGACCAGGACTTATTCCTTTTCTTTTCTTCCAGTCCTGGCTTTTGTCTGACTATGGTCGTGGAGACACTAGAGCAGTTCCTGCAGGAGGGACGCCTTTCAGCTCTGATGTGGGAGGTCTGTCAGCAACAAGCACAGGATCGCTCGCCTGAGCTGCAAGAGACCCTGCTCAGCAAGATTGTGTGTTTGCCTGATCACGTGAGCAACAAGCTCCAGGGGAAAAACCCACCAGTATTCTTCCCGCAGAACTACTTTCCTCTGCTGGGCAGTGCAATTATCCAGGTGCTGCAGAAGATCTCTGATTCTCTAAGAGGTGAGATTGCAGGACTGTGCTATGGAGAGACAGCTCTTCTGAAAGAGCATTTTGTGCATGGACCTCCCCTGTTGGTGCTTGAAATACAGATAAGGGCTGTCACAGGGCTTCACATTCATCCTTCAGGCTGAAGTTCATTGTGCTTAAAAGTGTAAAATAGCAGGAATGAGGCAGATGGCCAAGGCTGCTTAAAATCCAGCTGAAAGCTACAATCCTATGAGTTGTTAAATAGCCTCATTTATTGCCAAAGTCATGTGGTTACTTGATCTGTGCTGAAATAGTTTGGAAAATTTAAACAATGCTGAATGAGTCAGGGGCTTTGTTACCACTGCATTACAGAAGGATTGAACTACTTCACTCTCCTGTTTCCCCCTGTATGTATTATTGGGTGGAATTTATCTGTGTTGCAGTGCCTGTGTTTTCTGCTTGGAGGCAGGTAATGGAGGGAGGAAGAGATTTTGCTTCAAGAGGAAAAACTAATCTGGATTTTCAGGCTTCAGTACTTGCAGAAGTGTACACACCTGCTTATGAAGCTTGTTTGGAGGATGCTGGTATTTGTCTTGCTAATTTTGTGTCTGTTTTGTCCCAGGTGGCTTGGATTGCTCAATCTCTTTTGTGTCTCATGTTCTGGGGAAGGTATGCATTCATGGGAGACAAAGTGAGTGCTTCACAATATTATTTTGGGGAGAGGGAAAATCTATTATAGTATATTAGTAAGGAAACATGAATGTGATAATAATCATCAGAGGAAGTGAGAGACTGGCCAGGTAATACTTTGGGTTTCTTGTGAATCAGCCTGTAGATGCTGACTGCTCTTTGCTTTATGAGACTACTCAACTATGTATCTGATAGATGTCGTGCTTTTGTGTCAGCTCATATGTGAATGTGCTGTACTCCTCTCAAAAGCTCATGAGAGTATTAGCCTTCTCTCTGTGCTGCCATTTTGGGCATAACTATCAAACGTTCTACTAGTGCTTCTCATCCAGTGGTCTGAAAGGGTATTGTAAATGCCAGCAAAAGTCACTGCCCATATGTAATTACCTTCTCACACAAGTAGCCTTCAGTCTGGCTTTGTTTCTTAGGCCACGGGTTGCTTCTTCCCGCGGGAACAGTTCGGAACTGCAAACTATTTGTTGTGTTTCTCCATCTGTAAGGAGCTTTAAATTTGCAGGCTGACCTTGAGTACAATCGTACCAGCTCTGTCCATCTAGAGTACTTACCTCTCTTCTCTTCCACTTCAGAAGAAATTCTGAGCGTTTTGGTGCCCCACCTAACGGACGTCACCAAGTCAGACTGCATCTGGCAAAGGATATGCTGGCGATTGGTTGAATGTGTGCCAGACCGCTGGATGGAAGCAGTGGTCCTTGGTTTTGTTCAGAGAGCATCAGGGTAAGAACTCTGTTTTCCTTTCTGATCCAGAGCAAAGGCTGAAATTATTTCACGAATGCTTTCAGTTTCCAGAAGAGGATGGCCTGTGTGTGTGTAGACTGTTTCCTGAGAGAATCTAGGGTTAAAATAGCTGATGGTTCCCCCTCAGGTAGAGCCTGCACCATTCCTTAAAGATCTGGATTCTGCAGTGAAAAGTGAAAGTTATTCACAATCACTGACTGTCTTGTAATTTCTAGAGCTGTTTTAATAATCCTTAGCTTTTGACTTCATTGCTGCTCACAGAATTGCATATGATCAGTGGCAGGATGACGATAATCACACCAATTCCTAAAGTTTTGCTATTGACCTGTCTTGCTAGGGCAGATGTCTTGTCTAGGTTGCTGGGGAACCTGGTTGTGAAAAACAAGAAAGCTCGGTTTGTGATGACGCAGAAGCTGCTGCTCTTGCAGTATGGCTACACGGTAAGGACTCTGCATTGAACGGTGATGTGGGAATGCCTGTCTTTCCCAAAGTATCGGTATATTTTTCAGCTGAGCTCCAGCTCGCCAATCATGAGCCCAATTTAACTCTATTATGAAATCGTCCCTGAATCTCTCAATCTCTCCACTTGTACCTGAGCTCTGTTGCTGTTCACTTGCATCCCCGTAGCTGAACATAAGAGAAGGGGTAAATGGTTGTTTTCAGGTCATGGGATTCATGTGCTCTCTCTGGGTTGATAGCGATTAGCAGAATTGCTGTCCTTTTTTTCTGGAACCAAATGGGTATTTGCACGTAATTTCAGTATTCTGGGGAGCTGGAGGTGTCTAATAAATTTAGGATCTGAAAGAAGAGACTGAAGAACCTATGACGCACCTTCAGGGATAAGAATTGAGATGAAGAGATGAGACGAGGCCTGAGTTTGATGTGAAATTTTCTTTCTCCTGATAGCATAAGGGAGAAATGCGAGCTAGAAGTGAAGCAGGCAATGGGTCCATGTAAGGGAGGCTGAGCCCATAACGATGCAGAATGCAAGACTTGTGCTCTGGCTTATGCTGGAGAGAATGTAGAACACTAAATATGAGGAGAGTGAAAGGGACAGTGTCAGCAAACGAACAAAAGTTCTCTGGTTTCACACCACTCATATATGTCACAGTGGGAAGAGTGTTATTAAAGACTCGCTGAGCACATTCATGCACCAGAGCCTGTCAATTCGCCAGGGGTTTCACCAGGGAGAACCTTTCTTGGCTTCTGTAGACACCTCTGAAGCTGTGGCCTGTAATAATGTATTTCAGTGCAGTAGCAGAACATGCTCACATGCTAACCTTGGTAGTTGGGTTTTTTTTTTTTCTCTATGCACCTTAAGTTTGTCGCACGGTGTTAGGAAGTGTTTCATGGCTTGCAATGTAAGAGGAATGAGGAATATTCTCTATGAGGGACATTCTCATGAGGGATATTCTCTGTCTGGCCTGCTCCATGCTTGCCTGAAATTGTGCTGGTCTGGTGTCAATGATGTAAACACTGTATTCCCATCCTGATTTTCTTTGTATTTTGTCCACAACTGTATGCACTTCATTTTTTAATTTGCCTAATTTTCTATCTCTGAATGTTGTGATCCAGTCCCTTGGAATAAAAAGATTAACATAGGAAAAATACACATTTGTCCTTGTGTCTGATAACTGTATGCCTAGTTAAAACAAGACCTGTGGTTTTCGTTGCAGACTGCAGTGCTACAGAATGTCCTTGGCTACCTGTCACTGGACAGCCTTCGACGTGCCTTATTGATCAAAGTAAGGTTTAGTAATATTTTTGGTGAGGTATCTGATGGAAAAAATTATACTGTGTGAGAGTGTGTGTGTGTTGTAGAAATTTGGTTCTTCTCTAATTCACCTCTGTTGCTGTTCATGAGAGTGAGGAAAACCTTAGCACACTGAACAATGCAAGATAAATAGCTTGTGGTGTACAAACTGAAGACTTTCTGCACTGCTCGTGTTCTTTTTTTTCATGTTTTATTGGCAAATTGTCTTCTGAGCAGCAGAACCAATGAAGCCTGGATTCCTACAGATGTCCTGTGTCCTCCTCCTCAGCTTCCTCCCTCATTCCCTATCTGTGTGGCTGGACAGGTGGCAGCAAGTGATGAAGCTGGTTCAGAGCTATGTGTGTGCTGAATGGCTGATGTTTCAGAACGTCTCTTATCTACCTTTCCCTCAGTGGGGATGCAGATCTCTTCCCTCTCCAAGTCAGCAGTATAATGGAACTTCTAGGAACTTTATATCGCTGGAAATCTCTACCCTTCTGTCTTTTTTTTTTTTTTTTTTTTTTTTTTTTTTTTTGGTATTGGTTACAGGTTCAGAAGTTATCTACGAGTACTGACAGCTATATAGACTTTGAAGAGTGGGCTTAAAAACTTACTGAACTTAGAGGAAGTTGGTGTGGAGTTCTCAGTTGACCAAACATAGTATCATTTTGGGCTATGAAATACAAAGTTAGCTCAGTTTGTAGGGAGAGTGTAATTGCACAAAGAATTACAAAGGCCGAAGGACCGTTGGAATATACGTTGTGTTGAATGAAAGTTAGAGTATTCCTTCAGAAAGGAAATTGCTTATGTGTGGTAAAGATGAATTTTGAGCCAACTCAGGTTTTGTGACTTAGGTGCTGCAAGAACTCTTGGAGACCTGGGGCAGCAGCAGTGCTGTGAAACACTCTCCAGCTGAGCAGCAGCAATATATTAGCAAGGCCATTCTCATCTGCCTCTCCCACCTGAAGGAGCCTGAAATAGAGAGCTGCAGACAAGGTGAGGTGGTGGAAAGAACAGGGGGATATATATGTTTAAAAGAAAGTCTGTCTGTAAGTAGAAAAACATTGTGTATTGATCTATAGATAAACAAAATCGTTCTGACTTCATCTTGGCAAACAAGGTGGCCTGCTGGAAATCTTTTTCTTTAGTACTGATAGGAGATAATTCCAAGTGCATATATATAAATTATAAAATTGGAGAACCAAATCTTTGAACTAAGGCTCTCTCACCTAAACAGTGGTTTAGGAAACAGTAGCTTTTGTCACAGGAAAAATAGGAATGATTCTGAGACACTGATTAGAAGAATGGTGCGATTTGCAATTTATAAGCTTGCTAGTGGAGCCTAAGTAAGGCTCTAAAGGTTTGGGGGTTTTTTTGTTTTAAAGTACACGGAGAATAAAAAGCTATTTGGTTAAACTGTGACTGTCCATGTGCATTCCTCTGTGTCATTCTGCTCCCTCCAAGTGTGATTATTCACTGGGTGAGTAAGGTTAGTACTAGTTAGCAAAGCTACAGAACCTATTACTGATTGCAGTTAGTGTTGAGACTACCAGTCCTACTAATCAGTAATTCCTTACTGCAGCTTTATGCTCCTTTTTCCATGCATCTGTCTCACTCTAGAACAGTGAGTTTTTATTGGCAAAGACCGCTTCTTTGTCCTGTGTTTATACAGTTCATAGCATTTTGGGGTCCTGGTCTGAGATTTCAGTTTCTTACTGCAATAAAAAAATTATCTGCCTAATTTCTGGGGTTGTTTCTGTTACTTCATTGTGCAGCTTTTTGTTTGTTTTTGGAAGGTTGACTTACAAGAACATAAATCTGTTTCATTCCAGAATCAATTCTTTAGGAAAATAAATAACCTGTTACAGTACTGTCCATTTTCTATCTGACAGCTGCTGGGGGGGGGGGGGAGGAGAAGCTTTTCTGAGTTGATAGGCTTGCTGCTGTTAGATTGACCTCTGTCTGGTAAAGGTGGCTACCATCATTCTCTGTGGGCTGAGAATTACCAGTATTGGCTACCTGTCTGTACATATCTAGATGGTGAGGGAAATTTCCCCCTCCACAATTGTTGTACTGATCAAAATTTGCAGTTTCCTTGTAACATGACGTTTCACTTCAGAAGTTTCAAAACACTAAAAGTGAACTAAATATTGATTTGACTTTTTATATTTCAGTGAAAAACTAAATATTCCAAATTTAGAACATATTTGTAATAATTTGTTGACTTCGTAGCCCCATGAAAAAGCACATTTTTATTATATTGGTGCTGAGGGGAGGTATTGCTGTTGCAGAAAAAGTAGTAGTCATGGTTGTGTTTTTAGGCCCTTCCTATGTCCCTACCTATTTTTGAGCAGTGGATAGCTAAAGATGCGCTCTTGGGGAACTGACATAAAGAGGGGTGTTTGTTCCTTTCCTTGTTTGATGCATTCTTTGTCTCCTAGAGCTTCTCGCAAGTATGATGGCAGGTGTAAAATGCCACCTGGATAGCAGTCTGCCACAGATACGGCGTCTGGGAATGATTGTGGCGGAGAGCATTAGTTTGAAGATAAACACTGATGGACCTGTCCTGAAATTTCAGGTGAGGTTCTAATGAAATTTCTCTCTAGTGTGTGAGGCTTGAGAGGAAATACAAGCTCTAAAACAGATGATTTAGGGAGTTATAGTGAGTGCTAATACTTATTATCTGGGAATAAAGAGAGGCCACAGCACTTACAAAAAGAGAGGTAATCTGTTTATAAAACAAAATTGTATTAAAAATACATGGGTGCGTGAGAGTGACCTTGGAGTGTAATCTGATGGCAGAGGTTAGGGTAAACTGTTGATAATAAAGGACTGCTAGAGGATAATGAGGACTGCACAAGAGAACTGGAATCTGATCCATGAAAGCTGAGAGGGAACTTCAAACCTAAACCAGTAGTGAATGTTTGGTCCCTGACATGGTAGGAACCACCTGCTCTGAGTTGAGATTTCCAAGGCTGACATGGAGATTTTAGCTGTGCTACTTCCAGCTGAGTTTATAAGAATTACGTGATTAAAATCTCATTCTTTCCTTAAAAACCGGCATCATCCATCATGTTGCACTGCCATTTATTAAATGTTTTAAAGGTTGTAAATAACGTTGTGACCATGTCTGAACCAGTACTACTGTTGAGTATTGAAACCTACTGCAAAGATTACATAAGGCACAGATTGCTGTACAGCATAAATACAATACTTCTGGCAGCCTCGTGATTGAAACAAATGGGATTTGTAAGTATTCAGCTGCTCATAATTCAGTCTTCATTTTTACATAGCAGAAGGGTCAAATGATGAATGCTGTGCACATCTGCAATCTTACAGTGCAATAACATTTATTCTGAATGTCTAGTATGAAGAAGACAATGAAACGCGAGAGCTGAAGTCCCTTCTGGTGCAGACTCCACCATGCAGTGTTGTCCCCAGCCTTCCAGACGATGAGTAAGATACTGCTACTGTTCATCTCCCATACTCTTTTAAGTAGCAAATTTAAAAAACATACTGAACAAAAGTGGGCAAGTTTTGTGTTTTTTCTAGATTATCAGTAGGGTCTCCATCTGCCAAGGATGTGTCATTTCAATTTTATCTTCTTCATGCTCCTTGTGATTTTGTTCGTGTCTATCACATCTTCCCTCAGTTGTCTCTTCCAGACTGAAGAATCCTCATCTATTTAGTTGTTCCTTGTATGGAAACTGTTCTGTACCTTTGATCATTCTTTTTTTCCCTTCTCCATACCATTTTTCAGTTATACATCAGAACTGTATGCAGTATTAAAGATTTGCATCTTATATATTCTTATAAAGCATTATAATGCACTTTATTCTTACAAGGCAGTATAATCATGTTAAATTCATAATTCAGGTGGTAGCATGTATTAAAATTGCTCATTTGACAGCTGCACATACTGAAACCGTACTGCAGTTTCTAGGGGTCATATATGCCCCTGAGTAGAATCAAACAAACCTTTCTGTCCACATCTGGAGAATCTTCTGGAGTTTATACCATATGCCCTCAGCCCATTCCTCAGTGACAAAAATCTAGCATGTCTAAAGACTGGGTCT
Organism: Apteryx mantelli; assembly: GCF_036417845.1. Taxonomy (NCBI): domain Eukaryota; kingdom Metazoa; phylum Chordata; class Aves; order Apterygiformes; family Apterygidae; genus Apteryx; species Apteryx mantelli. The sequence goes on along the minus strand of NC_089993.1, from coordinate 1,202,916 downwards.
GAGGTACTCTTAACTTTCATGGCGTCTTCTGAGGCTCTTGAAGCATATCATCAGCAAATGAATGAAGGACTTAATGTTATTAGGAAATGAAGCTGTCCAGAACTCCAGTGAAATACAGATTTATTACTCATGTTTTAGGAGCCTAATCAGCCTAGACAGCTGTTTGGGACAGCAGTTCAGAAGCAAAGAGATGAAAGGACATGCCCAAGGCCACAGAAATAGTTATAGAAACAGAAATCTTTTCTTCTGTTATCGTATTCATCCCATTAAGAAAAGTTAAAGATGCTTCTTCCCCATTTGTTCAGTTTTGTTCATAGCTTTGAATACTGTGCAGGCCAGCGAGATCCAGTTACCGCAAATGAATCTTTCCTTAGTTGTCCTAGACATAAGTTAGTGCAGGTGGAACACAGCAAATTAGCTAACTTAATTTTTTGTCATCACTTGCTCTTCCACTATGAGATTCCACTTCTCTTTTCCACTCAGCCCGTTCCCCCTCCCAGTACTTGTTTCTAATGCAGACCAGGCTAGGTGGGAGACTACAGCAGAAATAAGTATCTGCTGTTCTGTTTGGGCAGCAAGGTTGGATGGTGTGGGCAGTGTCTTGCAAATTAGGGCTGTTATTTTATTGATTTTAATGCTTCTCATTGCTCACAGCAGGAATGAAAGAGCAGATGCTGCACTGCCAGTGGTATTGGAAAGTAATGAGAAACCACACAGAGCAGCCCCTGTGATGCCTGATGAGGAGTCGGATGCTGAGCTTGACAGGTATGTGTTAGAACAAGTCATGGGGCAAGAAACTGGTAGGAAATAGAAAACATTTGGCAGGTTCTTATGAGCGGACTCGGAGAGAAGGGAGCTATTGGTACCTGCTTATGTCGGCAAATCTTGTGCTTTCTGGCTAGACAAGGGAGCAGACCTTGTTCAGAGGAGTGGTATTCCGCAGAGTAGGGGATTGCATATGTGTGTTAGTCAATAATTTGAGTAAAGCCAGCATCATGTACAACCGTTCGATTTATTCCATTTGACTGACTTAGCTACATGTTTCCTGATAGAATGTAGTGGAAATATTGATGTATTTATCCATTTTATTAGAGGACCTATCATATCTTGTTACAGAACTGCTCTTTCACTTGCCCTCAGAGTAATTCATAGGGCTTCCTAAGATGACTGTCTGAAGAATCTCTGTTTAGTTTGCCCTTCTTCCTTAGGGCAAGTACATCAGTTTTGGTGTGAAATCAGATCTCTCCTGTCAAACTTTTTCACCATTACTTCTTGCTCACAAAACTGCTTAGTGCAGATTAGGCTTCACCTGTGGCTTATCCATCACATTCCTTTGCGCTCTTTAAAAGAGGCAACTTGTTCACTGAAATATGAGCAAATGCTGAATTAAAGACCAGTGTAAAATAATGGCCTCTATCTGCTATTTGGATGTGTTAAACATATAAGGTGATTGAGAAGCTCTGCAAGCAACACCTTTCAGAGCCTGATACAGAACAGGATCTGCAAAGTGAAAAGCCTTGACTTTCTAAGCTATGTGTGGGCTTAGGACGAAAGCATCTTTTGGCCAAGACTGTGGTTTAGAAAGGCATTAAGAATTGTCCAGCAGGATCAAGCAACTGTGAAGGATCAAGACACTCAAAGCCTGTTAATGCCAAAGTGTGCTATGAATATGGGCCTACACTAGCATGGTTTTATCATGGGTGAATGGCCCTTCCCCCCTCCCCCCTTTTCTTTTTAACCTATGCATTAACAGTTGGTTTTCCCTTACTGTCCAGTTCACCTTTGAGAATTCTCACACCTGAGTCACTTGAATTTTCCTTGGCTCTGAGCTGTTGACTGAATGTATTCACTGCGTGCTCCCTGTTGAAAGCAGAATGTCTCGCTGGCAGGCTACAGGCAGGAGTGCAGATCAGCAGGGTTGTAGGGTGAAAGTGGTCATAGCTCTTAAATGAAATGATGCGTTAAAAAATCCTCCCCCAAATTCCTATTAGATAGCAAATGTTTTGTGTCTAGCATTACTCCATCATTCATTAACCCTGAGGTAGGTGGCAAAAGGTAGACAATAAAAGTAACAATTGATAGAAGTAGCCTTGTGGAAAGGATTATTTGTTAATTTTCTATGTGATTAATTCCCCTGATTTCTTTTCTGAAGCCCTCAGGCACTGTGCACAAACTATGAAGAAAGGTCCAGATTCATAAAAGCATTTAGGCTCCTGTCTTGGGCTCACTGTTTCCCTTTTAAAATAATGAGCTAAGAGCTGAAATGTTCTGTTGACTTTGGATCCAAGAGTCTCCAAAGTCTTTATCTTGCTTAATTTTAAGCATTCACAATGCAAGTGTTTTTGTCTGAATCTGTCACCATGGTCTTCTCTGTGGTCAGTGTAAAGGTACAAGCAGTTCTAGGGCACAATTCATGTGATCTGTTTTAGTATGTTTTGGGGAAAAGATGAAACACCTTGACATGTTCCTTTTTTCCCATTGATTTTAAAGGAAGTGTAGACTAACTGAAGTAGAGACTTTTACTTCTGTATAGGTGAATTCCACACCAAATGTCCCTAAACTAAAAAAAGAAACAAAAAAACCCAACACCCTTTCCCCCGCTTCCACACCACCCTACCTCATAGTGGCAAAAGCCAGTATCTTATTTTCAAGGCACTTGCTATGTTTTGATGTTTCATGGGGGAGTTATTTTAGTCAGTCCCACATACACTTGTGCTTTATAGCCAGTGTTTCCTTTGCTGTCTGAACCCTTATAGGTTAGGTTTCAGCAGTGCTACTGTATGATGCAAGAGCAACAGTGTTAGGAGAGTGTCTGTGCTGCATCTTTCTCTTTTGTATGGATATCTGGGGAAGGGAGAGTGTCCAGACCCCATAGAGTAACTCTTGCCTATGTATTTCTTTAACAGTGATGATGAC